>NC_045979.1:15251386-16451386 GCF_010909765.2 Amblyraja radiata
AAGTACAGTTGACCTAAATGAACTTTGTTGTTTCCCCATCAACTCTCTGCCTCGTTTGAGAGTGTAGGAACCCTTCCTTCCGTTTCACTGACAGAGTGGAAGTGTTTAACCACGCTGTTAATAATTTGAATCAAAAAACTTTTTGCAAAGTTTTGTTTTGCTGCTACTGAGCAAACAAGTTTGATCCATTGTGGAATAATGGCCTTGGGATTGTGAAGATTCAGTGCCGATCAGATGTAATTGCTGGTATTTAACTTGGTATGATCATGACTGTGATGAAGCTAAGAACAGTAAATCCTGCAATACTGAAAAAGCTTGTTAAACTAACCGAAGAAGAGGACTTCTTGTTTTTTTTCCGTTTTTTTTGCAAGCACTAACTAAAGTGCTGACTGCCTCTCAGGGCCTTGACACTACTGTTCTCTGATTCATGTTAGGGAAAAAGTCAGTATTAAGCTGGGCCCAATGCAGTCTCTCCAGTGCCTTATAAAGCCTCAGCATTACATCCCTGTATTTATATTCTAGTCCTCTCAAAATAAAATGCTAGCATTGCATTTGCATTCCTTACAACTGATTCGATTTGCACCTCCACTACCTACACACTGGGGGTGATTTTACAGAGGCCAATTAAGCTACAACTTCACACATCATTGGGATGTGGGAAGAAACCAGAGCACCTGGGGGAAACCCAAGAAGAATGTGTAAACTCCACGCAGACAGCACCAGAGGTCAGGATCGAACTTGGGTCACTGGCGCTGTGAGGGAGCTCTACCAGCTGCACCAGTATGCTGTCAGTGTGTAGCCCTGAATTTAAATTTAGTATTAAAATATGCAAAATAAAATATATTATACATTGCAATCCTGCCTTGCAGGAAGGGATGGTTCATTCAATTTTCAGCACATGCCACACCTATAGAACAAGCAATGTTAGCCTGGATTGTTGCCTAGCTGAGTTGGGGCATTATTTTGGAGCCACAGTTATAGTTTTCTTCTACAAAGAGGGAAAGAGTAAATTACTGGAGCAAAGAATGTAAATATAATGGTTATATAAGTCACGGTATGACTAAATGTTGCGATGGGCCTGGGAGTCTGGGTTAGGTTAAGGGTGAATGAATCATACACCAGATTCCCATGACCTTGCTAGTTGTACAATACATTGTGGTGCAGGGTGAGAATTCATCAACATTCCAACCCCTTACAGAATGCAGAGCTATGTATGGTGTGTTATGTCACAGTGAGGCCAAACCAATCTTTCAAAGACAAGTTGTGAGATTAAAGAGCTGTTCCCATCCATAGCTTGCCAAAGACATTGGAAACTGGACTGTCCCTGAATGTGACAGACTGCCATTTGGCCCAATTTCCTCGAAATACACTTGAAATGATCTGAATCTGGTCAGTAGAGTTTGAGCTATTTGGCTTAATGCATTCTTCACAGAGTCACAGAGTCATTGAACCATACAGTGTGGAAACAGGCCCTTCGGTCCAACTTGCCCACACTGGCCAACATGTCCCATCTACACTATTCCCACCTCCCTGCGTTTGGCCCATCTCCCTCTAATACTGTCCAATCCATGTAGCTGTCTAATTATTTCTTAAACATTACAATAGTCCCTGCCTCAACTACCTCCTCTGACAGCTCGTTCCATACACCCAACTCCCTTTGTGTGAAAACGTTACCCCTCAGATTCCAATTAAATCTTTTCCCCTTCACCTTAAACCTATGTCCTCTGGTTTTCAATTCCCCTACTCTGGGCAAGAGACTCTGTGCACCTACTTGATCTATTCCTCTGATGTTTTTATAGACCTCTATAAGATCATCCCTCATCCTCCAAGGAATAGTCCCAGCCTCTGCCTATAGCTCAGACCCTCGAATCCTTCATTAACAAATATTCCAGTGATTTAAAACGTACTTAATTTAAATCCATTTGCTTTCTATCATGATTTTGGTTTGAGAAAATTAATCTTGCATGGTCTTTTTGATTGTGTTAATGCTAAATCTGTTCTGTTGAGGAACATATTCTCACAGCAAACACTCTTCTGCAAAGAAATTTGAAAAGTCATGATCAAATGTGAACTAATTGCACATTGGCTCGAAGTGAACTACTGAGAAAGTTGCCCATAATTGATTAGTTGATTATGGAATTAGTTGATTTATTCCTCCTGCAAAGGAACAAAATATCTATAATTTTGCAATATCTGTAATCAATGCTTATTGGTTTCAATCTACCAATTAAATCACTTGTTTCCCCAACAATTTGGGCAATTAACCTAGAATTAACTTGGAAACCCGTACGTCAAGTAGGAGCTATCAGACCTTTCCATCATGCCCATTGAGAAAGGGAGTCCCAAATATTTACAACACACTGAGAGAAAGAATATTGCCTTCTTTCTGACTTAAATGGGCAAATGTTCAATATTAAACAGTGGCCACAATCTTGTTTCTCTTACAATAAACTCTCCAAATCAATGCCAAAATTCCTTATCAGATAAGGATCCGATTTGGTGGGAATCTGGTTCATTTCCTTCTTTTTGTTCCATTGTCTCCATTTATGCCTCACACTGCCTTGGCCAGTATCTTAATCAAGGGTGAGTCGCACCCTGCCCACTCCTCCCCTCCCCCATCAGGCAAAAGGTATATAAGTGTGAAAATCACACCTTCAAATTCAGGGACAGTTTCTTCCCAGCTGTTAACAGGCAACTGAGCCATCCTTCCGCAACCAGAGAGCAGTACTGAACTACTATCGGACTACACAAAATTGCTGGGGAAACTCAGCGGGTGCAGCAGCATCTATGGAGCGAAGGAAATAGGCGACGTTTTGGGCCGAAACCCTTCCTCAGACTGATGGGGGGTGGGAGAAAGAAGGAAAAGGGGAGGAGGGGGAGGAGCCCGAGGGCGGGCGGATGGGAGGATGGGAGGAGACAGCTAGAGGGTTAAGGAAGGGGAGGAGACAGCAGGGGCTAGCAAAATTGGGAGAATTCAATGTTAATGCCATAAGGACGCAAGGTCCCCAGACGGAATATGAGGTGCTGTTCCTCCAATTTCCGCTGTTGCTCACTCTGGCAATGGAGGAGACCCAGGACAGAGAGGTCGGATTGGGAATGGGAGGGGGAGTTGAAGTGCTGAGCCACCGGGAGTTCAGGTAGGTTTTTGCGGACTGAGCGGAGGTGTTCGGCGAAACGATCGCCCAACCTACGCTTGGTCTCCCCGATGTAAATCAGCTGACATCTAGAGCAGCGGATGCAGTAGATGAGGTTGGAGGAGATACAGGTGAACCTTTGTCGCACCTGGAACGACTGCTTGGGTCCTTGAATGGAGTCGAGGGGGGAGGTCAAGGGACAGGTGTTGCATTTTTTGCGGTTGCAACGGAAAGTGCCCGGGGGGGGGGTGGTGCGGGGGGGAAGGGAAGAATTGACGAGGGAGTTGCGGAGGGAGCGGTCTTTGCGGAAGGCAGACATGGGGGGAGATGGGAAGATGTGGCGAGTGGTGGGGTCACGTTGGAGGTGGCGGAAATGGCGGAGGATTATGTGTTGTATTTGGCGGCTAGTGGGGTGAAAGGTGGTCCTTCTGGTCCTCACCTTTCACCCCACTAGCCGCCAAATACAACACATAATCCTCCGCCATTTCCGCCACCGCCAACGTGACCCCACCACTCGCCACATCTTCCCATCTCCCCCCATGTCTGCCTTCCGCAAAGACCGCTCCCTCCGCAACTCCCTCGTCAATTCTTCCCTTCCCCCCCGCACCACCCCCTCCCCGGGCACTTTCCGTTGCAACCGCAAGAAATGCAACACCTGTCCCTTCACCTCCCCCCTCGACTCCATTCAAGGACCCAAGCAGTCGTTCCAGGTGCGACAAAGGTTCACCTGTATCTCCTCCAACCTCATCTACTGCATCCGCTGCTCTAGATGTCAGCTGATTTACATCGGGGAGACCAAGCGTAGGTTGGGCGATCGTTTCGCCGAACACCTCCGCTCAGTCCGCAAAAACCTACCTGAACTCCCGGTGGCTCAGCACTTCAACTCCCCCTCCCATTCCCAATCCGACCTCTCTGTCCTGGGTCTCCTCCATTGCCAGAGTGAGCAACAGCGGAAATTGGAGGAACAGCACCTCATATTCCGTCTGGGGACCTTGCGTCCTTATGGCATTAACATTGAATTCTCCCAATTTTGCTAGCCCCTGCTGTCTCCTCCCCTTCCTTAACCCTCTAGCTGTCTCCTCCCACCCTCCCATCCGCCCGCCCTCGGGCTCCTCCCCCTCCTCCCCTTTTCCTTCTTTCTCCCACCCCCCATCAGTCTGAGGAAGGGTTTTGGCCCGAAACGTCGCCTATTTCCTTCGCTCCATAGATGCTGCTGCACCCGCTGAGTTTCCCCAGCAATTTTGTGTACCTTCGATATTCCAGCATCTGCAGTTCCCTTTTGAATACTATCGGATTATCTTTGATTGGACTTTACTTGCTCTACCTTGGGCCCTTATCATATAACTGTGCACTGTGAATAGCTTGATTTAGTCATGGATTGTCTTTCCATTGATTGTTTAGTAAACAACAAAAGCTTTTCCCTGTACCTCAGTACACGTGACAATAAACAACACTAAACTAAACTGAAATAATGCGCTGACAGCTAATCAGAGTCACCCTATCTGCTGAGCGGTCTTGACTTTACACAGATGATAAACCCATGTCACAGACGTTAGTGTGAAGCCTTGAAGCTCAGAGAGAAGCCGAGCCATTTTAGGCCCTTGACAAAGTGCCACATAAAAAGTTTGTTTACCACATTGGAAATTGTGGTAGTGGGGGAAGTGTGATGAATTGGATTGAAGACGGTGAAGACTGGTTATCACATTAAAGAGTCATAGGAAGTTATAGAGTCATATACTGTAGCACAGGAACAGGTCCTTTGCTCAAGTCATCCTTGCTAGCCAAGATGCTCCATCTAAGCTTGCCCCATATGGAGCTAAACTACTCCCATAGAAAAAAAGAGTTGGAATAAATGAATCTTTTTTATCAAGTTGGAAGCATGTAACAAGTTAATATTAATTATCAGTGACTAGTTTTGATAAGTTCATAAGTTCTTGGAGCAGAAGTAGGGCATTCGGCCCATCAAATCTACTCTACCATTCAATCATGTCTGATCACTCTTTCCATCTCAACTGTGTATTCCTCTCACAAAGTGCAAGAAGCTCAAGTAACCCAATTAATGTCAAGTCAAATCAAAAGAATGGAATATGCACAAATGTTCATGCATAGACATGTATGCTCATGCATACATGTTGTATATCACAATTATCTTAATGTTCTTTGAGCAAGATTTAGTTAATTTACACTAATTACAACAAAATATGAGGCAGTTTTTACATCACGAAAGGCAGTGTCATAAATGAGGCCATGTTTTTGGATCCGTTCTTGGTCTTCAGTTATTTGCTATCTAGATTAATTATTAGGAGGAGGGAGATGAGGGCAAGTATCCAAGTATTCAATTTGGCCAATGATAGAAAAATGGGTAGGAGGCATGAGCAATGAATTCAGCAAAAGGTCAGTTGAATAAGCCGGTGAAAACTTGGAAAATGGAGCTTAGTGTAGGAAAGTGTGAGATGGTACATTTTGGTAAAAAGGAATCAAAAGGCAGACAGTTATCTAAATGGAGAGATATTGCATTTGAACTGAATATCGTTGAATCTAGGAATATAGTTGAACCAAGGGGCATTTGTGCATGAATCACCAATTAGCAGGCAGGTGCGGCAATTAGTTAGGAAGACAAATGTCACTGCATTTTATTACAAGGAGTTTAGAAATAGAGACAGTAAGAAAGTTATCCCATCATGAATGGCTAAAGAAAATGGATCTGTATTCTTCGAGGTTTAAAGAAACATATGAGATCCTAAAGAGGCTTGGCAGGATATATTACTGTGTTTCCACTTACGAGTCTTGAATAAGAAATCACGATTACAGGAGAAGAGCAAGCTCATTTGAAACATGTAGACACAAGGAACAGCAGATGCAGGTTTACAAAAACGACAGAGTGCTTGAGTTGATCATTAGAACAGGCAGCATCTCTGGAGAGCATGGGTCGGAGATGTTTCAGGTTAGGACAACTTCTCCAGTCTGAAGAAGGGTCCCAGATAGAAATGTCACCTAACCATGTTCTCCAGAGATATTGTCTAATCTGTTGTGTTACTCCAGCAGATAGTGTCTAGTTTTTCATTCAACACACATGCTTGGAAGGAAATTCATCTCATAGATGGTGATGAATTTTGAGAATTCTCTACACTGGAGGTATTTAAAGAGAAAGTAGACCACTTTACATACTGGAAAGAACTGCAGGGGCTGGTTCACACCGAAGATAGACACAAAAACCTGTAGTAACTCAGCGGGTCAGGCAACATCTATGGAGAAAAGGAATAGCTGACGTTTTGAATCGAGACCCTTCTTCAGACTGTTCAGATCGATTTATGAAATCGGGTTCTGGGGAACTGATGCAGAATAGGAGTAGAGACTTCAGGCAGATTGAGCATGATTTCTGAATGGCAGGGCATTCAGGTGACTTATTCCTGCAATTATTTTCTTCAACTTTCTTCCACATTCCTGGTCAAGTAATATTGTTTTGTTCTCCTGCTTGGTTATTGGTCCAGACATGTGGTCCAGAGGGGGTGGAGTGGCTCTGTTGATACGGAATGAAATTCAGTCTCTTGTGAGGGTGACATTGAATCAGAAGATATAGAGTCATTGTGGATAGAACTGAGAAATTGCAAGGGTAAAAATATTCTAATGGGAGTTATCAACAGGCCCCCAAACAGTAGCATGGAGATAGGGTGCAAGTTGCATCAGGAGTTAAAATTAGCACGTAACAAAGTTAACAAAGCTACGGTGGTTATGGGAGGTTTCAACATCATAATCATACTCATACTTTATTAGCCAAGTATGTTTTGCAACATACGAGTAATTTGATTTGCCATACAGTCATACCAATAAAAAGCAACAAGACACACAAAATACATTTAAACATAAACATCCACCACAGTGGCTCCTCCACATTCCTCACTGTGATGGAAGGCGAAACATGCAGGTAGAGTGGGAAAATCAGGTTGGTACTGGACCTCAAGAAAGGGAGTTTGTAGAGTGCCTCCGAGATGGATTCTTAGAGCAGCTTGTACTGGAGCCTACCTCTTCGGATCGTTTACCTTGTCGTGGTGAAGAGACTGGCATGACCCCATGATTCCGAGAGTGATGCCGTCGGAAGCACCAGCTTCTGGTAGGGCCACCCATGGCAGTAAGGTCGAGGATGAGGATCCAGACTAAGAACGATCCAACCTACAACACCTCAACGGCGGGCCAGGCAGACAAGGTTATCTTGAACTCAACGGCTCAACGGATAAAGGCTGCAACAGATCTATCAGCTGCAATTGTCTTGGTTCCCATGTCATTGGAATTAGTTGATTGATTTGTGAAGGACCGTGTGCTTCTTGGAGTGCAACATCAAGTACACGTTAAACAAACACACGCACAGAAGTCTTCGTTCTGTGAGCAGCACATATTACAATGGAACGTAGACCATCATCCTCGACCTTGAGGGATAGCCACAACGACTGGAGCCTACCAGGGAGAAGGCAATTCTGGATTTTGTGTTGTATAATGAACCGGATTTGATAAGGGAACTCAAGGTAAATGAACCATTAGGAGGTAGTGACCATAATATGATAAATTTTAATCTGTAAATTGAGGGGGAGAAGATAAAATCAGAAGTGTCGGTATTGTAGTAGAACAAAGGGGACTATGTTGGTATGAGGGAGGAGCTGGCCAAAGTTGACTGGAAATGGACCATAGTGGGGACGACGGTGGAACAGCAATGGCAGGTGTTTCTGGGAATAATCCAGGTGATGCAGGATCATTTGATTCCAGAGTAAGAAAGATTCTAAGGGGAGTAAGAGGCGACCGTGGCTGACAAGGGAAGTCAATGACAGTATAAAAATAAAAGAGAAGACGTATAACATAGCAAAGATGAGCGGGAAGCCAGAGGATTGGGGAACTTTTAGAGATCACAGGAGATCAGTGGGGAAAATTAGGGCACATGGTATTGGGGGTAGAGTATTGACATGGATAGAAAAATGGTTGGCAGACGGGAAACAAAGAGTAGGGATTATCGGGTCTCTTTCAGAATGGCAGGCAGTGACTAGTGGGGTGCCGCAAAGCTCAGTGCTGGGACCGCAGCTATTTATAATATACATTGATGATTTAGATGAAGGAATTAAAAGTAACATTAGCAAATTTGCAGATGACTCAAAGCTGGGTGGCAGTGTGAACTGTGAAGAGGATGCTATGAAGATGCAGAGTATCTTGGACAGGTTGGGTGAATGGGCAGATGCATGGCAGATGCAGTATAATGTGGATAAATGTGAGGTTATCCACTTTGGAGGCAAGAACGGGAAGGCAGATTATTATCTGAATGATGTCAGAATAGGAAAAGAGGAAGTACAATGAGACCTGGGTGTGTTTGTACATTAGTCACTGAAAGTGAGCATGCAGGTACAACAGGCAGTGAAGAAAGCTGATGCAATGTTGGCCTTCATAACGAATGGATTTGAGCATCGGAGCAAAGAGGTCCTTCTGCAGTTGTGCAGGGTCCACACCTGGAGTATTGTGTGCAGTTTTGGTCTCCTAATTTGAGGTCGGACATTCTTGCTATTGAGGGAGTGCAGCGTAGGTTCACAAGGTTAAGTCCCGTCATATGAGGAAAGATTGGAAAGACTGAGGCCGATTCATTGGATGCATTCAAAACAGAGTTAGATAGAGCTCTTAGGGCTAGCGGAATCAAGGGGTAAGGGAAGAAGGCAGGAACGTGGTACTGATTGTGGATGATCAGCCATGATCACATTGAATGGCGGTGCTGGCTCGAAGGGCCGAATGGCCTACTCCTGCACCTATTGTCCATGCATCTATGTATCTATATATTTGTACAATGACTATAGCATGTTTCCCTGAATTTCTTGTACTTCCAATTAAATGTTTTGTTTCAGAGATAAGTCCACCGAATCCCACACTAACAATCGATCACCCATTCACACTAGTTCTATGTTGTCCCACTTTCTCATCCACTTCCTGCATGCTAGGGTCATTTTATGTGGCCAATTAACCAACAAACCCGCACGTCTTCGGGATGTGAGAGAAAACCAGAGCACCCAGAGGAAACCCACGAGGTCACAGAGTGAACGCTCATAGTCCACACAGACCGCACCTGAGGTCAGGATCTAACCCAGGTCTTTACTGGTGGTGTCCTTGTAATCCAGCTGATTCAGAAGTCTTGAACCATGAAAATAAACATGCATGAAGCATCTCAATGGTTTGAAATCTCTCTCACTGTTTAGTACATGTAGAACCTCAGCTCCAAATATTGCATAGAAAGTCACAATGGTGCAGAGTCCTGGGTTCAGTCCTGAGTACGGGTGCTGTCTGTACAGAGTTTGTATGTTCTCCCTAGGACTGCGCGGGTTTTCTCTGGGTGCTCCGGTTTCCTTCCAAACTACAAAGATATATAGGTTTGGCAATTAATTGAATTTGGTAAAAAAAAATTATCCTTAGTGTGTATGATAATGTTATCCGGGGTGATCGCTGGTCGGCGCGGACTTAGTGGGCTGCTTCCGTGCTGTATCTCTAAAGTCTAAAGTCTTAAGTAAAGCCTAAAGTCAAATTAAGATCCGGAGCAGAGTGAAATTTGAAGGCACAGGAGACTGCAGATGCTAGAATCTCGAGCAAACAATAAGCAAACTGCTGGAGGAACTCAATGGGTCAGGCAGCATCTGTGGGGGAAATAGGCAGATGATTCAGGTCAGAGCTCTTCTTTATAGTGCTCGGTCCTCAGTCTGAGGAAGGCTCCTGGCCTGAAACACCGTATGACTAGTTCCCGCCACAGATGTTGACTGACCCGCTGAATTCCTCCAGTAATTATTTTTATTCAGTTAAATTTAGCTAACATTTAGGTCACGTTTTGTTATGTTGTTCATTTCTTCATGATTTTTGCATTTGAGTCCACGCCTTTGGAAGCCTACACAGGCATAAGATTGAACTTTTCCCCTTGGTATCATCAAGAATTTGCAATCGCCTACGCAGAGCACACAATATGGCATTGTGAAATGAAACGAGGCTTGCACTAATTAGTGGGACTTTTGCCCGGAAAATGGTGACCAAAACCTGAATGGGGTGAAAAGTCAGATTAAGCTATCCTTTCTAAATTGCCTAACTAAGATACATTCTCTGAACTAAGTTCATCAAAAGTATTGTGAAGGAAGGAACTGCAGATGCTGGTTTACACCGAAGATAGACACAAAATGCTGGAGTAACAGGCAGCATCTCTGAAGAGAAAGAATGGGTGACGTTTCGGGTCGAGACCCTTCTTCAAATGTTTCATTTACCTGAACCGAAATGTCACCCATCCTTTTTCTCCAGAGACGCTACATGTCCTGTTGAGTTACTCCAGCACTATGTGCCCATCTCTGGTATTAGAATTAGAATGCCTTTATTGTCATTCAAACTAACAAAGGTTTGAATGAAATTTCGTTCCCTGCAGTCAATACAGCAAAGAAAAACCCACACAATTAACACAGTTCCACACAGACATCCATCACAGTGAATCTCCAAACACCTCCTCACTGTGATGGAAGGCAAAAGTCTTATCTCTTCTCTGTTCTTCTCCCGCGGCCAGGCAGTCAAACTTCTGCGTCGAGGTGATTGAGGCTCTTGATGTTAAAGCCCCCGGCGGGCGATGGTAAGTCCCGCGGCCAATTAAGCCGCGCCGGGCGATGTAAGGCCCTGTGACGGGCCGATTCAAACCCCGCAATTCGGGGCGGGTGAAGTTGCCGTTGCGGGAGCTCCCGAAAATCGGTCTCCTACCAGGGACCTGCGAGCTCCCGATTTTACCGTCCACAGGGCCTGTGGCCGAAGCCTCTGAAGCTCCGAAGTCGGGTCGCAGCCGCAGTGCCACCACAGCCTCCGAAGTCAGCCAGCTCCGTGATGGTAAGTCCGCAGGCTCTACGACTGGAGCCCTCAGGTTGATTCCGGTTGGAGGCCGCCAGCTCCACGATGTTAGGCCCGAGCAAAACGGAGACACGACAAGGAAAAGGTCAAGGAAGAGATAAAAAAGTTTCCCCCCCCCCCACATATACACAACTGAAAATAAACCAAAAACATACTCCGCGCAAGACAAAGAAAAAGGAAAAAGACTGACAGATTGCAGGCGAGCCGTAGGAAACTAAATTTTCTTGAACATATTTCCAAATCTTTTTGTAAAATATATAAAAATGTGATTATTATTTACTAAAAAGCCTCACTATATTACATCCGTTGGAATAAAATCTGATATACTTACACCGCCTGTGAAAGGAAACCGATAACTGTTAAATTCTCAAGGCACGTGATGTGATAATTTACCTGGAAACTTAGTTATAGCTTTCCCTTAGTGAGTTTGAAAACGTATTCAAACATAGAGGTGTTGCCACGGAAAGGATGCGGAGAAGATTTCGAGGATGTTGCCGGGTCTGAAGATCTTTCCTGGCCTCTGAAGATCTTTCCTGGTCCGAGAACACTAACGCAATTATCAAAAAAGCTCATCACGCCTCTACTTCCTGAGAAGATTACGGAGAGTCGGATTGTCAAGGAAGACTCTCTCTAACTTCTACAGGTGCACAGTCGGGAGCATACTGACCGGTTGCATCGTGGCTTGGTTCGGCAATTTGAGCGCCCTGGAGAGGAAAAGACTACAAAAAGTAGTAAACACTGCCCAGTCCATCATCGGCTCTGACCTTCCTTCCATCGAGGGGATTTATCGCAGTCGCTGCCTCAAAAAGGCTGGCAGTATCATCAAAGACCCACACCATCCTGGCCACACACTCATCTCCCTGCTACCTTCAGGTAGAAGGTACAGGAGCCTGAAGACTGCAACAACCAGGTTCAGGAATAGCTACTTCCCCACAGCCATCAGGCTATTAAACCTGGCTCGGACAAAACTCTGATTATTAATAACCACTTTCTGTTATTTGCACTTTACCAGTTTATTTATTCATGTGTGTATATATTTATATCATGATATATGGACACATTTATCTGTTTTGTAGTAAATGCCTACTATTTTCTGTGTGCTTAAGCAAAGCAAGAATTTCATTGTCCTATACAGGGACACATGACAATAAACTCACTTGAACTTGAACTTGAACTTGTCTCGAGGGCCTGAGCTGCAGGGAGAGGTTGAGCAGACCAGGATTCTATTCCTTGGAGTGCTGGAGGATGAGGGGTGATCCTACAGAGGTATAAAATCATGAGAGGAATAGATTGGGTAGACGCACAGTGTCTCTTGCCAAGAGTTAAGGGATCGAGAACCAGAGGACTTAGGTTTAAGGTGAGGGGGGAAAGATTTAAAAGAAATCTGAGGGAAAAAATTTTCACACAAAGGGTGGTGGGTGTAAGGAACGAGCTGCTGGAGGAGGAAGTTGAGGGATCGCAGTGTTTAAGAAACATTTAGACAGGTACATGGACTGGACAGGTTTAGAGGGTTATGGGTCAAATGCAAGCATGTGGGACTAGTGAAGATGGGCATGTTGGTCAGTGTGGTCAAGTTGGGCTGAAGGGCCTGTTTCCATGGTGTATGACTCTCTGATAGAGGCAAGTGGGTTGTCCACAGCGGGCCAGTCAGCATCTCTGGAGAAAAAGAATGGGTGACGTTTCAGATCAGGACCCTTTTTCAAACTTGAGTCTAAAGAAGGGTCGTGACCTGAATCGTCACCTTTGCTTTTTATCCAGAGATGTTACCTGACCCATTAAGCACTTTGTGTCTATCTTTGGCATAAACCAGCATCTGCAGTTCTTTGTTTCAAAGACGCATTATACAAAAATAATTAAACTTCAATAAGTTAATAAAGTGGGCAGTGATTTCTGGACTTGGGGGTTCATTACGGATAGTACTTGATTCCTTGAGTCGACAAGTTCACGTAAGGCAAGTAGCACTGATCAATTTCAGTGGACATGAAATAAACAGAGAGGAGGAAGTAGCTGGTGTGTAGATGGAGTTAGATAAAGCAATGTGGGAGGATAATCACGTGACACATAATTGTAAGCAAGCACCAGTTGGACCAAAGGGCTTATGTTGTGCTGCCCATTCCATGCAGTTTTAAGTAAATCATATTTTATTTTTAAACAGCATGTGGCTCACGCTGAACAACTTCTCGATTCTTAAAAGAAAAGTTCCGCAGATGACCGAATAAAAACAAGAAATGGTGAAGATAGAAACATAGAAACATAGAAATTAGGTGCAGGAGTAGGCCATTCGGCTCTTCGAGCCTGCACCGCCATTCAATATGATCATGGCTGATCATCCAACTCAGTATCCCGTACCTGCCTTCTCTCCATACCCTCTGATCCCCTTAGCCACAAGGGCCACATCTAACTCCCTCTTAAATATAGCCAATGAACTGGCCTCGACTACCCTCTGTGGCAGAGAGTTCCAGAGATTCACCACTCTCTGTGTGAAAAAAGTTCTTCTCATCTCGGTTTTAAAGGATTTCCCCCTTATCCTTAAGCTGGGTCCCCTTGTCCTGGACTTCCCCAACATCGGGAGCAATCTTCCTGCATTTAGCCTGTCCAACCCCTTAAGAATTTTATAAGTTTCTATAAGATCCCCTCTCAATCTCCTAAATTCTAGAGAGTATAAACCAAGTCTATCCAGTTTTTCTTCATAAGACAGTCCTGACATCCCAGGAATCAGTCTGGTGAACCTTCTCTGCACTCCCTCTAGGGCAATAATGTCCTTCCTCAGATTTGGAGACCAAAACTGTACGCAATACTCCAGGTGTGGTCTCACCAAGACCCTGTACAACTGCAGTAGAACCTCCCTGCTCCTATACTCAAATCCTTTTGCTATGAAAGCTAACATACCATTCGCTTTCTTCACTGCCTGCTGCACCTGCATGCCAACTTTCAATGACTGGTGTACCATGACACCCAGGTCTCGCTGCATCTCCCCTTTTCCTAGTCGGCCACCATTTAGATAATAGTCTGCTTTCCTGTTTTTGCCACCAAAATGGATAACCTCACATTTATCCACATTATACTGCATCAGCCACACATTTGCCCACTCACCCAGCCTATCCAAGTCACCTTGCAGTCTCCTAGCATCCTCCTCACAGCTAACCCTGCCCCCCAGCTTAGTGTCATCCACAAACTTGGAGATATTGCCTTCAATTCCCTCATCCAGATCATTAATATATATTGTAAATAGCTGGGGTCCCAGCACTGAGCCTTGCGGTACCCCACTAGTCACTGCCTGCCATTGTGAAAAGGACCCGTTTACTCCTACTCTTTACTCCTACTCTTAAAAAAGATACTCAACATACCAGGCAGCCTCTATGGAGAAAAAAAACAGGGCTGTCATTGTATGTCGATGCCTGAGTACATTAGTTTAGTGCTGAGATATAGCGTACAAACAGGCCCTTCAGCCCATTGAGTCCGCACTGACCAGCAATCACCCGTGCACTAGTTCTATCCTGCACATCAGGGACAATGTTTACAGAAACCATTTAACCTACAAACCCGGACGCCTTTGGAATGTGGGAGGAAACCATACAGGGAGAACATACAAACTCTGTACAGACAGAATCCATACTCAGGATTGAACCCTGGTCTCTGGCGCTGTAAGGCGGTAACTCTACCGTTGCACCACTTTGTCACCTCAAGTATTTTCTGTTTTAATTTCAACTCCAAGCGGTTAGTATTTGCATTCAGAAAAGATGGCATGGTTCCCATATCCCCTCTTCTTGGCAAAGCTAGCAGTGGAGGCCCTCGAATTGTAATTAAATGTTTGTTTTTCAAAAAATATTCTGGTACCATTTGGTTAGGGTTTCCAAAATAGTTGCCTGGGCACCTTATCCAACAGGAAGAAACTTTTAATCAACAGATTATTCATGTCCTGTATCAGACAAAAAACAAAATCAATTTGAGGTTAAAGTGGATGAAAAGAGTAACTTAACAGGTCATTAAGATGGAGAGATTGCAGGGAAGATTTACGAGGATGTTGCCAGGACTTGAGGGGCTGAGCTATCAGGAGAGGTTGGGCAGGCTAGGACTTTGTACAAAGGAGGTTGACAGCTGATCTTATAGAGGTAGAAAATCATGTGGGGAATAGATAAGGTGAATTCACAGAGTGTTTTACCCAAGGGAGGGCGAATTAAAAGCCAGAGGACATAAGTTTAAGGTGAGAGGGGCAAATTTAATACAAAACTGAGGGACAACTTTTCACACAGAGGCCTGTGCTGTGCTGATACCTCGATCAAAGATCTTATAGCGGCGCTCCGCTATAGGATCTTTGACCTCGATGGCCTTAAATTTTATATGACTCACTCATGAATAATCACTTAAAAATGTTTACCTTGGGGCAGATGAAGTGCGACTTTTGCTCCTGGCCCTATGAGCATTTTTTAAAGTGATAACAATTCTCAACATCTACTCCAAAGAAAAGCAGGAACTGTCTGATATGAGCACACTTTCCACCACCCACTCAAAATTTGATCAAAGATAAATTCAACCACAATCAGTTAAGAACATAGAGTATAGCACGGCACCACATAGCAACAAGCCTTTCGAACCACAATGTCTGGATCGAACATGATACCAAATTAAACTAATCCCTTCTCGATTGTAATCATCTTTCGTCTTTCCGCCGACTGGTGAGCATGCACCAAAAGTTTTTAACTGTACCTCGGTACATGTGACTATAAGCTATTTTTTTGTTTTGGTTTTAGAGATATAGCGCAGAAACAGGCCCTTTGGCCCACCGATTCCACACTGATCAGCGATCCCTGCACACCAGCACCATCCGACACAAAAGAGGAACAATTTTTACAATTTTACCAAACCAATTAACCTACAAACCTGTACGTCTTTGAAGTGTGGGAGGTAACCGGAGCTCCCGGAGAAAACCCACACAGGTCACAGGAAGAATGTACAAACTCCGTAGAGACAGCACCCGGTCAGGTCTCAGGCGCTGTAAGGCAGCAACTCTACTGCTATGCCACCATGCCAACAAACTAAACTCAAACTCAAACTGCCTGCATGTGATCCATATTTGTCTATTCCCTGCATATTCACGTGACTGCCTAAAAGCCTCTATCACTGAGTCTTAGCCCTATCCTGCTGTTGTAAGGAACTACACCCGCTGCCACTATTCTTGCAGGTGCATCTATGTGCCCCTGAGAGGCTATCTGCCTCGCAATAGTATCTAAAATGATACACTTGTTTGAGAGGGAGACAGCCACAGGAGAGACATACACCACTCCCTGCCTGCCTCTCTTGATGGTCACCCATGTATCTACTATCTGTGTATCCCTGAAACTATTATCTATAACCCTCCTTGCCCCCTGCATACTCCTCCACTGCTGCACCAACTGATCCATGTGGTCTGAGAGGAGCTGCAACTGGACTTACCTCATTCAGACATCATCGTCAGGTACACGTGATTGCTCCCAGATTTCCCACCTCAGACCGGAGGAACTTACCACTCCCCTGACTACCGTAACTGATCCCTAAACACGCACGGAATAGGCACTTTTTCCATGAGCAATAATCAAATGTCAATTCCTTTCAATAAAATAAGACAACCACAGAAGGACACTCACAGATGGGCACTGTGTATGGCACAGTGGCGCAGCGGTAGAGTTGCTGCCTAACGGCGTCAAAGACCCAGGTTCGATCCTGACAATGGGTGCTAAACCCGGGTTTGATCCTAACTACGCGTGCTGTCTGTACTGAGTTTTTACTTTCTCCTTGTGACCATATGAGTTTCCTCCGGGTGTTCTGGTTTCCTCCCACACTCCAAAGACATGCAACTTTATAGGTTAATTGGATTCATCAAAATTGTAGGTTGTCCCTAGTGTATATGATAGTGTTAGTGTACGAGGTGATCGCTGGTCGGCTTGTTTCTGTGCTATATCTCTAAAGTTCAAAGTAAAAGTCTCATGAATGCTCTCCAGAAACCAAAAATACTGATTTGCAGAATTAATAGTGGATGACAACAATATAATTATTTTGTTCTTGAAAGTGTGAATACAGGAGAATTTCTTATTAATCTCTCCCGTGGAGAGATTTTCTGTGTCTTCACATTTTTTGACACACCCCACATTTAGTCTTTTTTTTCCAAAGCTAAATAGAACCAGCACTATTCTGGAGAAATCCTACAGCACAGAGCACCCTCTACTGTTGCATAGCATCTGGTGAGGGGGAAAAAACACAGAAAGCAAAGATGGTTAAAGATGTAGAGATGACAGAGGGGCAGGGTGAACAAGGGGAATATCGACAATGGAAAGAAGACCAAGAGAAATTGAACGATGCACGTGGACACAGGAACTGCAAATGCTGGTTTACATAAAAATAGAATTAATGATACAGGTTGATCAAAACTGACCAGTTCTGAAATAAACTAGAAAAGCAGGTTATCTGAAATCATGAAATTCAATATTAAGGACTGTAACATACACAATCAGAAGATAAGGCACTCTTCCTGGAGCTTACAAAGAACAGTACAGCACAGGAACAGGCCATTCAGCCCACAATGTCTGTGCCGAACATGATGCCAGAGGGAAGCCAAACGCAAACTGGAGGAACAGAGTCTCATATTTCGCTTGGGCAGCTTACAACCCAGTAGTATGACCATTGGTTTCTCTAACTTCATAACCCTAGTATCCCCTTTCTCCCCATCCTTCCGCCACCCAAGTTGTACCACCTTCAAAGTTGTCTTGTTGAGTCTCATTGTACTCATTTTTACCTTGCACACGGCTAACAATGGCCTGTTTCCTTTATCATCGTTACTTTTCAGCATATCTTTCATTCATTTGTTCTATTTCTCTCTACATCACTAACCATATCTCTCATTTCCCTATCCGCAGACTCAGTTTGAAGAAGGGTCTCGACCCGAAACGTCACCTATTCCTTTTCTCCAGAGATGCTGTCTGACCCGCTGAGTTACTCCAGCTTTTTGCATCTGTATTTTACAAGCTAATCTCATCTGCCAGCATACAATGAAAATCCCTCCAATCTCTGCATACCCATGTACCCAGTTAAAAGCATCATAAACACTACTATTGTATCTGCCTTCACTACCCCCCCCGGCAGTGTTTCAGGTACCACCACTCCTTGTGTGAAAAAAACATGCCCAGCACATCATCTTTAAGTTTTGCCCCTCTCACTTTGGGGTTCGATACATCAGTATAAGAGGCAAAAGACAGAGAGCTCAAATGGTGCTAGGATGGAGAATTGAACAAACAGTGGACTAAAAAGAAGTATATTTGACCAACTGCACTTTTTCTCACCATGCTTCATCTAACGATTTTCCCAGTATAATGCGGAGAAATGTGGAAAATCCACTTTGGATGAATAGACAGAAAAACGATGTGTTTTTTAAATGGTAAAACCATTGAAAGATATTGATTCAGCAAGCAATAAGGAAGATAAGTAGGATGTTAACCAATATTGCAAGAGGACCTAGGGACGGAACAGTGGTTGCTGGCTTATAGTGCCAGAGACCCAAGTTCAATCCTAACTACGGGTACTATCTGTATGGAGTTTGTATGTTCTCCTGTGAGCGTGTGAGTTTTCTCCAGGTGCTCCAGCTTCCTCCCACACTCCAAAGACGTGCAGGCTTGTAGGTTAATTGACTTTGGTGAGTGTAAAAAAATTTGTCCCTAGTGTGTATAGATTAGTGTACGGGGTGATCACTGATTGGCGTGGACTCGGTGGGCTGAAGGGCCTGTTTCCGCGCTGTATCTCTAAAGTGACTAAAGGATTGCTTTAAGATTAAATGCACCTTTCTGAAATTATACAGGACTCCTGGGAAAAAATGGGACTTAAACAGATCCTCACCCAGTATCCGATCATTTATTTTGTTGCTTTTTGTCACCAATTATTATGCGTGAGTTCTCTTCCCACAAGACCTTTTGGCCAATCTATTTGTGCATGTATTATCTTTTTACAAAAGTATTTGCTTTTAAGCTCTTTGGAGCATTGTTAAGACATGAAAAGTCTCAATAAAACTCTTTGGATTCTGTGATCTGAGTGTACAGCCAGTCAGTGTCATGTCCAAAGAATGCCAGGAGAAAGTAAATCAAACTGATTTTGGTTGTTGTGGTCATATTTTAGCTTTCCTGATTAACTGATTTGCAATCTAAGCCAAGCAGCTGTCTTCTATCTAATAAAATTTGACATGGTTTAGTTTAGTTTAGAGATGCAGCGTGGAAACAGGCCCTTCCGTGCCAAAAAGCAATCCCTGCACATTAACACAATCCTACACTCACCAGGGACAAATTTTACATTTATCAAGCCAATTAATCTACAAAACCTGTATGTCTTTGGAATGTGGGAGGAAACCGAAGATCTCGGAGAAAACCCACGCAGGTCAAGAGGAGAACGTACAAACTCTGTATAGACAGTAACCGGAGTTGGGATTGAACCCGGGTGTCCGGCACTGCAAGCGCTGCCAGGCAGCAATTCTACCGCTATGCCCCCGTGCCCATTGTAGAGAAACTGAGGCCCACAGGAGTCCAAATGTGCCAAATAAATGGAGAATGAGAACAGCTAACACATTGACTGAAACTAGCAAATCATCTCGACTATAATCAGGTGTCAACTCATGATATGAATCAAGAGTATTTTGCTTCGACAACCCAAAGTTGCCTGAGATGTTGGCTGTCAAGCAAATAGAACGTTGAGATGTTTATCACCTGCTACTCGTTGTTCTTTACAGACATATGGTATATTTAGTTTAGTTTAGTTTAGTTTAGTATAGTTTTGTTTCATTTTGTTTTGTTTCATTACAGAATGGAAACAGGCCCTTTGGCCCACAGAGACCGTGCCGACCAATGATCACCAGTACACTAGTCCTATGTTATCCCAGTTTCGCATCCTATACACTAACGGGGCTGTCCCACTTAGGCGATTTTTCAGGACTGCCGGCCACTGGAACGGCGACTGGAATGGCGACTGTCAGAATGGAACACATGCACACATACACACATCGCTTCCTTCACCAGCCCGTTATGCAGGCAGGGGGCAGGGCAGGCGGGAGGAGTGCTGTCTGAGTGAAATTCACATGGTGCAAAGCCAATGCGATACAGACACACACCACGATGAACAGGAAGGTTGGCGCTGTAATTAAGACGGTGAAAGCACAGTGTAAGGGAAGGGTCACTTAAGTCCTTTCAAAGAGAGGGGGAGAGGGGGGAGAAGGGGGGTGAAGGGAAGAGAAGGGGGAGATGGGGTGGGGAGAAGGAGTGGAGACAATCTTTAAGAAGCAAGAGATACAAACCTGTACGTCTTTGGAATTTGGGAGGAAACCGGAGCACCTGGGGAAAGCCCTAGTGGTCACAGCGAGAACGTACGGACATGGTAGAGACCGCACCCAAAGTCAGGATCGAACCCAGGTCTCTGGCGCTGTAAGGCAGCAAATCTACCGCTGTGCTACTGTGCCTGAAATTGCTCCCTGAAATTTAACTGAGGCACTTTAAGTAGCACCTGAGGTGATAGAACAGAGCTGCAAAGTGCAGAGTATCAAATCTCAACAAAGGGAACAAACTATTTTCCTGCTTGCAGACAGAAAGCTGGGGATTGGTGACCCATTTGCCTGAGATTGCTTCAGTACAATTATTTATAAAATCTTCTGAGGAAATATCAGCAACACTTGGAACAAACATTGAACTCGAAAATGGGCAACAAGAAATTGCGGATAATTGTGGACACAGTTCAGTCCATCCCACAAACCAACCTCCCTTGCATTTATTCAATCTCCACCTCACACATCTCCGGCAAGGCCACCAGCATAAACAAGGAGGAGTCTCACCCCGCCATACACAACGGCGCCCCACTCCTGCAGTCCGCCGCTCTATAATTATGGACAGTTTCTTCCCAGCTGTTATCAGGCAACTAAACCATCCTACCAATAACTAAAGAGCAGTCCTGAGCTACTATCTACCTCACTGGAGACACTCAGACTATCTTTAATCGGACATCAGTGGACTTTATCTTGCACTGAACGTTATTCACGTTATTTCCTTTATCATGTATCTGTACACTGTGGATAATAATAATAATGGATGGGATTTATATAGCGCCTTTCTAGAATATTCAAGGTGCTTTACATCGCATTATTCATACATTCCTCAGTCACACTCGGTGGTGGTGAGCTACTTCTGTAGCCACAGCTGCCCTGGGGCAGACTGACGGAAGCGTGGCTGCTAATCTGCGCCTACGGCCCCTCCGACCACCACTAATCACTCACACACATTCACACACAGGCAAAGGTGGGTGAAGTGTCTTGCCCAAGGACACAACGACAGTATGCACTCCAAGCAGGATTCGATGGCTCGATTGTAATCATGTATTGTTTTTCCACTGACTGGTTGGCATGCAACAAAACATTTTCACTGTAACTCGGTACACGTGACAATAAACTCAACTAAACTAAAGAAAAAATCAAGCCACTGCATGAACCCAACAGATTGAGCAACATCTGTGGAGTAAAATAAATAGTCATTTGTTTCCACAGATGCTGCTTGGTCTGCTAAGTTCCTCCACTAGTTTGTTTTTGGGTCCAGATCCCAGCATCTGCAGTCTCTTTGTGTCTCCATTAGACACAAAAGTCTGCGTAACTATCATATTTACTGAGCAATTCAGTGAGAGTGAGAGAGTTGCTATTACCTGGTGAAATTATATCTTTTTTTGGTATAAGCTCCTTGACAAGGTATCAATTTCCTTCTTTTTAACCTCATTCCCACACCCACACAATCACTTCACCTCCGCTTCCTTCCAATCTGCCAAACATCTCCTTGCTACAGAGAATTATAATTAACCTGCGGCCCTCATTGTAAATCCAAAGATATTTCACATTTTGACAGCAGTGAGAACACAAAGCTATTGTTTACTGTATTTTTTAATTTCCTGACTTCCTCCTCCAAAACTTGTAATCACAGTATCAACTTTTATTTGTAGGTGAAAGCCACTCATCTCTGAGATATCATCTACATACCTGTAAGTTGCATGAATCATCTCATACAGTGCAGTCGTGGCTGATCAGATTCCTTTAAAACCTTGTCGAACTGAAAGTAACGGCCATGGCCATGAGAGTGACTTCCTTATTCTGCATTTAACTTCCTGAAACCAACCATAACCACAGAAAACTTGAATCTGTCAAAAAGAAAGCGTGTTTTAAGCTGAAAATGTCATATATAAGGGGACGATAAAGGTGATTATAGAATGTTAAATGTGATTTAGAAAACAAAGCATCAATTTATTTTTTAGCTTAGGATGGCATGGTGGTGAAGTGGTAGAATTGCTGCCTTAAACAGCAACTGAGACCCGGGTTTGATCCTAAACTCGGGTGCTGCCTATAAGGCATTTGTACAATCTCCCCGTGACTGCTTGGCTTTTCTCTGGGTGCTCCAGTATCCTCCCACACTCCAATGACTCCAGGTTTGTAGATTAATTGGCTTCGGTAAAAATTGTAAATTGTCCCAAGTGTGTAAGATAGTGTTAGTGTACGGGGATCATTGGTCAGCATGGACTTGGTGGGCTGAAGGGCCTGTTTCAGCGCTGTATCTCTAAATTAAACTAAACTAAACTAAACTAAACTAAGCTCTCCAAATAATCATATCTTTTTATCAAACTAATTAAAATATCAAATCAAAAGTCATATTAAATAGTGAAACACAAGTGGTGGAATAACTCAGTGTTAGGCAGCATCTGCGGAAGGAATGGATGGGTTATGCTTGGAGTCAGAACTCTTCTTTAGTCTGAAGACGAATCCCAACCTGAAATATTGGCTATCAACTCTGAGGAAGAGTCTTGTTTCAAACACAATGCCTGTTTATTCCCTCCATAGATGCTGCCTTATCTATTGAGTTACTCCAGCACTATGTTTTGCTCAAGATTCCAGCATCGGCTGTTCTTGCGCCTCCATGATCATATTAAAGATGCTTGTATTAATATCAGTTTTGTTCAGTTTAGTTTAGCTCAATTTAGAGATACGGTGCGGAAAACAGGCCCTTCAGCCCCCGTGCCCGCGCTGACCAGTGATCTCTGCACACTAGTGAACAATTTACAATTTTACCAAGGCAATTAACCTACAAACCTGTACGTCTTTGGCGTGTGGGAGGAAACCAGAGATCCTGGAGAAAACCCACGCAGATCATGGGGAGAACGTGCACCCGTAGTCAGGATTGAACCCGGGACTGGCGTTGTAAGGAGCAGCCCTACACTGCAGCACCATTCTTGATGCAAGAAATTTCTGTTTCATGCTACAGTTTTAGCCTCTCTGCCCAGTTTTAATACAGTCTAACAGTTATCTACCTGACCTATCTGTCCTTTGTTTGATGATTTTCTCATCACTTTTTCCGAGTCGTTCTATTATGTATAATAGGCTGCCGGTTTTTCTTTTTCTTTATGTGATCTATTTGATTCAATCTCAAATGTTTTAATTTATTAAAAACAAGGTCCATGAGATTTGACGCCTTGAGCCTGTACGTCTTTGGAGTGTGGGAGGAAACCGAACACCTCGGAGAAAACTCACGCGATCACAGGGAGAAGGTAAAATTCCGTACAGACAGCACCAGTGATCAGGATCAACCCAGGTCTCTGGCGCTGTAAGCATCTCTACCGCTGCGCCACCATGCACCCTTGTGGGTCTTTGAACTAGTGCTTGATTCCTTACAAATGTTGGTCTTTGCTCAGATTTGTACTTTAGTTCCAGATGTCTGCACTGAATGGTGCTCAGACTCATCCTTACAACCGAGTGGTTTACCCACCAGGCTAATTCATCTGTAGCAGACATAATTGGATTTGCATGAATAATTTGTAGCCTATCACCAATTTCAACCAAATATGTCTTGGTTTCTCAAATCTCTACTGAGGTTCATACCTCCCACTTGTATGGACTGAACTTGCTGGGGGGGCCAAGTACAAGAACGTGCTTGTATGGGTTGAAATTGCATTCCTTCTTGATTAGTGTCACAGCAACGTTTTTGATTCCACTGCTTCTATTCAACTGAGGAAGCTGAATCTAATTGAACATGGTCCAAGAATGTTCTTAATCTTCATCAAAGATATTGCAGGTGAATACCCCATGGTGATGTGCAGTGAAAAATTAGCCATGGTGCTTCACGCTGAGTTTTGACTATTTCCGGAATACTTGCTTCTTGAGAGCTTCATTAATTATTTTGACTGATGGCCACTATATTAAAAGCTGGGTAATAAGAGGGAATTAATGGGGTTTTTTCCCATTGAATTGGCAGGTAAACTGAGGGCATTTGGCAACAACCTGTTCTTCAGGTAAGCTGTGACATACACAGATAAACCTTATGTATAGGAAGCAACTACAGATACTGGTTTATACTGAAGATAGATATAAGATGCTGGAGTAACTCAGCAGGTCAGGCAGCATTTCCGGGGGAAAAGGATGGGTGATGTTTTGGGTCGGAACCCTTCTTTAGACTCTTAATTATTTAATTAAGGTAGACCTAATTCAGTTTAGTTTAGTTACTTTTTTTGTTTAGTTGAGTTTAGTTGAATTGAATTGAATTGAGTTGAGTTGAGTTTATTGAGTTTAGTTGAGTTGAGTTTAGTAATACAACATGCAAACAGGCCCTTCGGCCCATGGAGTCCATGCCAACCATCGATCACCCACTCATACAAGTTCTATGTTATCCCACCTTCACAACCACTCCCTACATACTAGAGGTACATTGATCAAGAATTCAGTCATCTGCAGTTCCTTGTGTCAACAAACATAGGTCTATCTTGGCCTTCGACATATTCAATTACACCAACTCTATTGCTCATTGCAATCAAGAATATGAGATTCGAGATCTTTGGCAAAAAATAGAGTAATTTAGTTTAGAGATACAGTGCGGAAACTGGTCCTTCAGCCCAACAAGTCCACACTGACCAGCGATCCCCGCACAGTAACACTATCCTACACGCACTAGGGCCAATTTGCACATACGCCAAGCCAATTAACCTACATATCTGTACGTCTTTGGAGTGTGGAAGGAAACCGAAGATTTCAACAGAAACCCATGTGGTCACAGGGAGAACGTACAAACTCCGTACAGACAGCACTCATAGTCGGGATCGAACCCGGGTCTCCGGCGCTGCAAGCGCTGTAAGGCAGCAACTCTACCACTTCACTACCGTGGCCACCCGGTTCTTCCATTGAATATGGGTGAAGTCTTTTGTTGAAATTCTGCTGCCTAGTTTTAGATTTTCCATTGAGAGGAATCACCCTCTCAACATCTACCTTTGCAAACCACTCTACCGTCTTTTCTGGGTTCCACATCCATCTTGTAGAAATCAGCGTCAAACTTTGAAGAGGCATACACGTTTAACAGAACTTTAAGCATCCGCTAATTAGATAGTGATGTTAGGTATTCAGCATTTCGCCACACAATGCACAGTAATCTTTTTTTACAGGTAGACACAAGTGTTGGAGAAACTCAGCGGGTGCAGCAGCATCTATGGAGCGAAGGAAATAGGCAACGTTTCGGCCCGAAACGTTGCCTATTTCCTTCGCTCCATAGATGCTGCTGCACCCGCTGAGTTTCTCCAGCACTTCATGCATGGGTAATGCTGGAGTTACTCAGCGGGACAGGCAGCACCTCTGGATAGATGGAAAGGATGACATTTCAGGTCAAGACCCTTCTTCAGACTTTGTTCAGATTAGATTAGTTTAGTTTAGAGATTCAGCATGGTAACAGGCCCGTTAGCCTACCAAGTCCACGCCGACCATCAATCACCCATTCAAACTAGTTCTAAGTGATCCACTTTCTCATCAACTTCCTACAAACTGAGACCAAATTTACAGAGGAGATGTGAAAATTATGCATTTAACAAAAGATTGCTACTCAGTTCAATTCTGTTCCTATGTCTAAAGTCCTGTTTTCCAAGTACAATGTGGGCTGCTAAATGCATATATGCCATCATATTAACCATGGACCAACTAAAACGATCCTTTACCCATGCATGAAGTTGCACAGACCAGACTACCCAGCATTAACCCCACCTACGATTTGTGCTGCCTAGGAAAAGCAGCCAACATAATCAAAGACTTGTCTCACCCCCGTCATTCCTTCTCCCCACGCCCCTCCAGCAGAAGGTACAGAAGCTTGAAAGCGCGCACCACCAGACTCAGGAACACCTTCTTCCCCTCTGTAATCATGTTTCGGAATGGCCTTTCGATAAGCTGGGGTATTGTCTGATTCACCTCTCCGAATTGTGGACATTGGATTTTGTCTATGGAGTTGATGCACTACAAGGCTGAGAACTATATTCTGCACTTTGCATCTTACACTTTGCTATATCTATTGTATTTGAGTTTGGCTTGATTGTATTAATGTACAGTATATCTGATCTGTTTGGATAGCATGCAACTTAAAGCTTTTCATTCTACCTCAGTAAATGTGACAATAATAGACCTAAACCTAAACATAAACCTCCACTTTTTAGGCCTGTGTATATCAGGGGCCACTTCACATGATATCCCCTCTTTTGCATGTGCGTTCTGAGTAAATTTGGCAAATGGTAAAACTGCCCTATAGAAAGTGCCCAATATAAAAAATATGTCACTCTTCTCTGAATGTAGAATCAATAGCAACAATAAATTTTGGTAAATATAAATTAATACTACTAACACCCGGCCAAAACATCCATGTTTATTTCTGGGCTACCGCTGAAAGTAAAATGTTATTTTTAACCCCTTTCTTCTGCACAATTTAAAATTATTTTATTTTTGATTTTGTTGGTGAAATTATAATGTGCAGTGGAACTGAAACTGAATGCTAACTGAATGCGACGAAACCTGCAGGACGGAACAAGATAGAAGTAAAACTAATCGTGCTTGTTACAGGGTGTGAAAGTTTCTGTTCATTGAGATAATTTGGAACATCTGCTGCTGGATATTTCTGAGTAAATGGCACAGCCCATCCTTTGCTTCATTTGAGCTGGGGACTGAGAAGAATTTCTTTACTGCAAGAACAACACAGTGCCGTCAGTCAGAAGGCGAGACAGGCTTCGACTAATCAAGTCAAGTCAAGTCAAGTTTAGGCAGCACAGTGGTGCAACGGTAGAGCTGCTGCCTCACAGCGCCAGAGACCCAGGTTCAATCCTTACCATGGGGGTTATCTGTCCGGAGTTTGTACATTGTCCTTGTGACCGTGTGAGTTTTCTCCTGGACCTCTGGTTTACACCCACATTCCAAAGATGTGCAGGTTTTGTAGGTTAATTGGCCTCTGTAAATTGTCCCCCAGTGTATAGGATGCAAAAAGGTAAACAACATGGAACTATTGTGAACGGGTGATGGAACCGTGAACTCTTCTGTGGCTGACAAACATCAGGAACTGTAAATATTCTACTGCACTAGCAGGAAAAAATAAAACGTATGTTGTCCTTCATGCACACTTCAGGGCAGCTTGGTCAGCATGGGCAAGTTGGGCAGAAGGGCCTGTTTCCATGTAGTGTGACATTACAACTCCATACCATTATCCGTGGAAATGAAAATGTTACCGGATTTGAAAAGTAAGGTCTTTAAAATGTTCAATATGAGAAAGGAACAACTTTGCATTAAGATTGGAAGCAATAGAGTCTTTTACCCAAGGTAGTGGAATCAAGAACTATAGGACCAAGATTTAAGGCGAGAGGGGAATTATTTATTTGTCGGCATCGATGAGTTGGGCCTGTTTCCGTGCTGTATAACTCTATGACTAACATGGATCTTTGATGCTCAGATTTCTGTCTATTATTTTAGTTTCCAAGCACAGAATTTAGAAATGACAATACAGGTTTGTGAACAAAAATATTGAAGCACCATTGAGATTAAAGTGTCATTGGTCATTTGTAGGAATATTCAACAATGTTAAACAATTGATCCTAATGTGATCAGAATAGGTTTAAATATACTCCTCACCATAACTTTCATACAAGCATATAAATTAACGTAATAATTGAAACATATTCTCTTTCAAGGGATTACGGTATATTCCTGGTTGACTAAGCCTTGCCTGTGGGCTGACTGCAGTCAGATGATCATATTATGTTAAGCACACTAACTCCTCCACAGTTGTGCTCTCTGACAGACTTGCTCGATTGTACAAGTTCGGACAGCTGAAAGGCATTCTTGCACGGTGAAGGGGAACGAAATGCGGTCCAATATTTTAATCAGCAATCAATTATATGTTCAAAGCAAGCATTTGTTTTGAACTGAAGACATGAAAAGAAAAATTAGTAAAAGATTAATCATTTTCAGATAACGTTCAATGTTGATGGCCATGAACTATTTCAGCTTGGTATCGAATATTGCACAGCTCACACAATAAAATTGTCACAGGGAACAAAGTGAAAGAGGGTAACATTAGGCAACCAGGCCATAATTTTCTAAATATTCCTAGATGCTCTTTATGTGGGTTTCCAATTAAAGCAGTAAAATGAAAGAAATATTCTGGCAAACATTTTATCCTGTTGCCAGATTTGACCCACTGGCCTGCATGAATCCCAACCATACAGAGGACAGAAATAAATCGTCGATTAATATTTTCAAACATTTGTTGATCACATTACTGAAATTGAACAGTTAAGAAATTAAATGTCAAAAATGTTTGTGCTTAATATCATGCCTTCTATCCTTGGGTACGCTATTTTGGAAATAGCCATTGCTATTTGAGTTGTATCTGTGTGTGTTTGTGTTTATTTGTATATATGTGTATGATGTATCTGTATGTGTATGTGAAATTGTATCAATGTGTGTTTGAATGTATGAAGTCGTAGCTGTGTGTGTGAATGTTTTTGTATGTGAGTATATGTGTATGTGTGTATATTTGTGTATGTCAAGAGAGTCAAGTATGTTTATTGTCATATATCCCAGGCAGAACAATGAAATTCTAACTTGCATGTGTATGTGTGTGTATGTGTGCGTATGTGTGTGTGTGTGTGTGTATGTGTGTGCATGTATGTGTGCATGTGTGCATATGTGTATGTTTGTTTAAAATTGTATCTGTGTGTGCATGTGTATATAGTATTACATTGTATCTGTGTGTGTCTGCATGTATGAAATTGTAACTGTATGTATGAAGTTGTGTCAGCGTGTGTAAGAGTTTGTGCCTGTGTGTGCATGATGTTGTGTCTGTTTGTGCATGATGTTGTGTCTGTGTGTGTATTACGTTGTGTGTGTGGATATATGATGTTGTATGTGTGGGTGTTTGTGCATAGGGGTAGTGGTTGGGAACATGGTTGGGGTGGAGCAATGTAGAATAGGAAGAGCAACAAGGAGGTTATGAGTTATCCACCCAACTTAATCTCCTCTTTTGTGGCTGTCAAACATCAGGAACTGCAAATAATCTGCATTACCAAGAGAAAGTTAAGTATATGTTACCCTAAAATATTTGCCCAGAAGAATTTTATTAGAGAGTTAAAACAAATAAAGTATTGCCATAATTTATCATTGAATTCACCATGATTGTATTGCCATTAAATCACAACCAACGTTAACTTAATGAAAGCCATACACTTTCTACAAACTCTAATGTAACTTTCAGGTACCTGATGATTAATGCAGTGGATATTATATTTAATAAGTCCAGGTAACTGATGTTGAACAATCATTTTATGACAAAAATGGTCCTAAAAACAGGCTTTAAATCTGAAGACGGATCCCGATCCAAAACATCACCTCTCCATCTTCTGCAGAGATGCTGCCTGACCAGCTGAGTTATTCCAGCATTTTGTGTCTTTCTTTAGCATAAAACCTGATGTCAATTGCAGAACTGAAAATTACCACTGGGTGGCAGACGATTCTGCATTCTTAGACAGACAGACTGGATGTGGAGAGGATGTTTCCACTCGTGGGAGAGTCTAGGACCAGAGGGCACAGTCTCAGAATAAAAGGGCGTGCCTTCAGAATGGAGATGCAGAGGAATTTCTTTAGCCAGAATTCATTGCCACAGATAGGTGTGGAGGCTGTCATTAGGGTTTTTTTCAGGGATCAATAGGTTCTTGATTAGTAAGTGTGACAAAGATTATGAGGAGAAGGCAGGAGAATGGGGTTGGGAGGGAAAATTAATCAGACACGGTTGAATGGCAGAGCAGACTGGATGGGCCAAATGTTTTTTGGGAAAAATCGGATTGAACATCTCGTGAGTAGAAATCTAAGTATAAAGTTGTTTAAGACACACACCAACAAATCTATGGTCATGAGTACATCATGGCAAACAAAAAATAAGAAAAGCTTAGAAGTTGCATTAATACATTAACTATGAATTTCCAGTGGAAAACCATAGTTAATGTTTCTTCATTTTATTTATTTTAAAATAAAGCTGCAATGACTAATACTAACATTTAATCAACTGCCTGAATAATACTATTCTGTAAACTGAAATGTGTCCGTGTAATGAAACTATTATGTCAGGCTATCGATATCCTCATGGGACAATTAATTGGTTTCAATGAATCTTCTAGTTTCTATATTTATTGAAATATGAAAGATCAAAGTCCAAAAACAGGCAGGTTAATGTAGGTTCATGGTGCTTGCAGACATGAAGGAGGGGAGGGTGCAGGGTATGAGGAGAAACTGGGCACAACAAATGTTTTAAATTTGAGGTGTCGGAGGACATAGTCAATCAGTCTCTGTGTTGGTGTCGGTAAGTCAAAGCCATTGGGTGTTAAAGGTCTGGGGGTGGTTTAGGATACGTGCACCAGGTATTGGACGCACAAACAATGGAAAACAGCTGTACATAAATCCATGATATATCTTCCACTAACTATATTATTCCATCATTGATATATTGTGTATGTGTTCCACACTACTCCCCATCCCCCATGCCCATATCCTGCAAGAGTTTGATTCAGAGATTTAGTTTAGTTTAGTTTAGAGTAGTTTATTATCGTTGCATGCTTAGTTCAGCTTAGTGTAGCTCCACCAAGAGCACCTCCTAGATCTAACCTGGCAAGTCATCCCCACATCCGGGACTTGTATTAAGCTGGAATTACCTCCCAGGTGTGCCACAGTGACCACACTACATTTTAGTTCAGTTCAGTTTACTTTGGTTTAGACATTCTGCATGGAAACAGGCCCTTCGGACCACTGACTTCATGCCAACGATCGATCTAGTTTACCCTAGTTCTCTGTAATCCCTGTTTTTCGTTCACTCTATACACACAAGGGCAATTTACAGAGGGACATTTAACTTACAAACCCACACGTCTTTGGGATGTGGGAGCAAATCGGAGCACCCGAAGTTCACAGGGAAATTGTGCAATTCTGCACAACCCTGTCCACGCCGACCATCAATCACCCGTTTACACTAGTTCTATATTATCTCACTTTCCCGTCCACTCATCTGCACACGAGGGCCAATTTACAGAGGGACAATTAACCTACAAACCCGTACGTCTTCGGGAAGTGGCAGCAAAGTGGAGCACCCGGAGGAAACCCAGGTGGTCACAGGGAGAACGTACAAACGCGAGGTCGGGATCAAAGCCGAATCTCTGACGCTGTGAGGCGGCTGCTCTACCAGCAGTGTCACTGTGCCGCCCATTAATAAACTTAAAAAAAAAATATTCCAATGTGTCTCCTGTTCAAAGCTGACGTGCAACTCCTCAATCAGATTGCAGGCCAGCTGTTGTTTCATGTGTCAGTCCAGACAGATAGTCCAGGAAGTTACACACTCTTAACAGGGGAGCAACATAGTCCCCATCCCTTTGTCCAAGAACTCAATATTTCCATTTCTACAAGTTAATCGATAAGAGAGGAAAGGATTTGCATTCCCAGCTGTCAAAATCTTCTGCAGATGGCCGTACAAAGAATGTTATTGGGATGAATCACAGCATGGTTTGGGAACAGCTCGATCCAAGACCGTTAGAAATTGTAGCGAATTGTGGACGCAGCCCACACCATTATACAAACCAACCTCCCTTCCATTGACTCCATTTATACCTCACGCTTCCTCGGCAAGGCCAGCAGCATAATCAGGGGCCAGTCTCAACCCGGTCACTCCCTCTTCTTCCCTCTTCCATCAGGCAAGAGTTACAGAAGTGTGAAAACGCATGTCTCTAGATTCAGGGACAGTTTCTTCCCAGCTGTTATCAGGCAACTGAACTGTCATCTCACCAACTAGTGAGAGGTCCTACCTCCCATCTACGATACGATACGATACGATAAAACTTTATTCATCCCCGGAGGAGAATTGGTCTGCCGAGAGTCACAACACACAAAATCTTGAAATTAAAAGTGAAAACAAAAGAAAAAGACAAGCGACTGTTGGATGGCTGCCGTGTGCACAGCGCCTTCACTGGAACAAATGAACAAACAAACAAACAAACACAGACTGATCCCCTGGGCTCTAGAGGATTTTAAACTACAGTGCCCCCTCCCCCACACCGGGTCCCCCTTTGTTCTCCAATCGTCCCTCACAGTAGTCTCCCCATGCGGGGTTCTCCATTGTTGTTCACCGCGGTCCCCGCATGCCGGGTCCCCATTGTCTTCCCCTCCCCCTTCATGCTAATCGACCGCGAGGCCCCACGGCCACCAATGCTCCCATTGCCGCCGAGGCCCACGTTGCCGCCGAGGCTCCTGTTGCCTCCAAGGCCCCACTACATCCGAGTCTCCTGCTGCCACCGTTGAGGTTCCTTCGGCCCAGACAGGCCTCGCCGCCTGGATTCACAGCAATTCCTTGGGAGGCCTGTGGGGCGGGGCAGGTTGGGCCTACCTGGGCACATTCCGGTCTTCGGCCGTCAATCTGGTTGTCGGCGCCGCGGTTGTTCGGTGGGTGGATCGGGCCCGCGCGGCTCCCTGGGACACTTCCGCCACTTTGTGGACCTTTGAACTATCTTTAATTTTCCTGGATTTTATCCTTCAATAAATGTTATACCCTTTATTATGTATCTGTACACTGTGGACGGGTTGATTGTATTAGCGATGTTACAGTACTTACCTTCAGCGACGCTGCAGTTCTGCCACTGGCCGTGTGCGCGACTTTGGCACCTTTGAACGGGGGGGGGGGGGGGAGGGATTAAAATGCCGTTTTACTCCTGCCTGTCGGAGGCGAACTTCCTTGCTGCAGAACAATCGACCGGATTTCCGTTCTCGTAAGTTTAAAAAAAAATCGCTGGACAATTTAATCGCTGGAGTAAAATAAAAAGCTACTTCTAACGCCATCAACGCCTACAACGGGACGGATCTCAAGTAGGGGACAAAACATAATGTAAGTTGTTTATTTTACAAAGAAACTTGATTCTTAGGATGTCTAATCAAAATTTAATTGGCAAAAATGTGATTTTGGCCCCATATGAACCGGCAGTTTTTTTCCTGCCGATATGGGGTTCAAATTCACCACAACCGCAACGTTCCCATCGATCGCGTTCCACAAAAACCCACTCGAAAGATGATTTAAATGCCCATTAATTTACGGGAATTAAACAATAAATACCTTCTATTTGGCCTATAAATTCATGACAATGAGATTTAAAAATCATGTTATATTGTGAATTCTTGTGTGAATGTTATTTGGACACTTAGGCTAATTAAAAATGTTAACCTTTTCTTAATAAATGGATAGATGTTTAGATCTAGTAATTGAATTTTGTAATTAGCTACAATTAGGTAACTAACTAATTAAATGCTTTAATTTCAGGTCATCCAAGTAAGATTGTTTCATATTTGTTTCAGAATGCTTCAATCTATAATAACTGAAAATTTCATTTAGTTCTCTTAATTTTTAAGAAAGTTATGGGCTTTGACTATCCTCGATCACAGCTTTTGAGTTGTCAATGGAAAAGCAATAGGGAACAAGATGCTAATTTCCCTGTATGAAAATGGCCATAACTTTTTTAATACTGAAGATATGAAAGTGAATTAGGTGTCAAATTAAACTTCTTTTTATCTGATGGGATAAATTGCAGACATGAATTTTAAAATCTCAAAATTTTGTAACATTGCTAATTGTATCATGTATATTATTTTCTCTGACTCAATAGCATGCAATACAAAGCTTTCCACTGTACCTTGGTACAGATGACAATAATAAACTAAACTAAAAAATAGAACCGTGTTTAATGGAAACTGTTCTTTTTTCTGAACGAGAGGTTCCAGATTTTTCACTGGAATTCATTCCACTTCACACTCCACAACAGTTTAATTTAAGTTTTATTTTTCTAGTTTGGTTACTGTTGGCAGTTTTACTGTTCTTGTCAATGCATCGCATGTAAAGGTATACGGTTACATAGAAACATAGAAACATAGAAATTAGGTGCAGGAGTAGGCCATTCGGCCCTTCGAGCCTGCACCGCCATTCAATATGATCATGGCTGATCATCCAACTCAGTATCCCGTACCTGCCTTCTCTCCATACCCTCTGATCCCCTTAGCCACAAGGGCCACATCTAACTCCCTCTTAAATATAGCCAATGAACTGGCCTCGACTACCCTCTGTGGCAGAGAGTTCCAGAGATTCACCACTCTCTGTGTGAAAAAAGTTCTTCTCATCTCGGTTTTAAAGGATTTCCCCCTTGTCCTGGACTTCCCCAACATCGGGAGCAATCTTCCTGCATCTAGCCTGTCCAACCCCTTAAGAATTTTATAAGTTTCTATAAGATACCCTCTCAATCTCCTAAATTCTTTTGGACAAGTTTACAAGCGAGCATATATCAATGCTTCATGGTTCAAGACTAGCCGGTCACCAATTAGTTTTGCATTTGCCAACTCAAACCCTTTTTGTGTTCAGTTGAGCCTCAAACCCAATTGACGAGTGTTTCAGTAATATTATTTTTAATAGGCATTTGTGGAGTCTGGGTGGGGTGAGTGATTGCAACCTTCATGTGGTCCGCCCTGTTTTGACAAATTCAATCAACCTGGCGTGCACAATCAAGTAAGATCAAATAGAACAAGTTGTCCTACAACCTTAGGCTGTGCACGCCATACGCAAGAAGAAGAAGAAGAAGAATCTGGGTGTTTTTCAGCAAAGTCAGCATTTATTTTGTTATTCCCTAATTGCTCTTGAAATAATATTGCAAATGTACATCATGGCCATTGAAAGTTACCACATACATAATTCAGTCTAATTGTATAATAGATATAATATACATTGACAGATAACTCTGGGCATTATACAATTGGTGCAATTTGGGCAAGGTGTACACCAAAGAAATAGTATGAAGGTACATAAAAGGCTTGCTTTGGCCATATAGTATTAATGACACGTGCTAACTCTCACAGAAATCAGTCCAAAACGAATTAATGTCACAGTGCTTTTCTGTACATCTGTGCCTCTCTGCTGCCTCAAAATTTTGAAAATTTAATCACAATTATTGGTGTACGAAAACATAGCAGCCAATTTATGTACCACAAGTTCATTAATCAATGGCAATAAATAAACAAATAATTCTTCAGTAATGTTGATGGACAGATCAGTAGTGGTCAGGGTACAACATTCTTCCAATACAGTTTGGAGCCAAGAGAGTGGGTAGTTGAATATCTCATCTGAAAGGTGGTGTTTTAAACAAAATAAATTATGTGCTCGAATCTTGAACCTACATTTCTTTAATATGGAGGCAAAGTTTTTACTATTCAACTATGGTTTGCCGATGAATAAATGCATACAATCAATTTATTTTACATGATCCCACTATAAATGATCCACAAAACCTTTAAACAGACATAGCAATCACTTAAAAAGTTCTATCATTTTTAACAAAGACATTTTACTGGAACGGTGTTAATGAAAATTTGACCAAAATAAAAAGCAACTCTTTCCACTGTACCTCGTTACATGTGATAATAAACTAAACTAAACTAGCTAAACACAACTAAGCTAACCTAGACAGCTAACCTAAACTAAACTAAACTGAACAAGGAAAATAAAGTAAAATAAAGTAAGTAAACTAATTTTGGATACAATGTACATTGGACACAAGAATTAGACTTGGGGCGTTAAAAGGAGGAGAGAGAGGAAAAGTAGGTTTGGAAGCAGATTCCAGTGTTTGGAAGCCAGGCGGTTGACCGCACAGCTAACTATAGTGAAGTGAATAAAATCCATGATACACAAGAGACCGACATGAATGAGTTAGTTTGTGCTACATTGGGTACACTCAGAGTCACATGGACCGAATCCTCCAATTATAAAATTATAATTGGATGCAATACCAGTCTACTGATACTCCACTGTGATTTATGGTTTAAGTATTATGATTACAAAACAGTAGCGCGCTATTCAAATCTTACCTTGTCCTCTATTCAATGAGATCATGACTTTTCTAACTGCCAGCCCCAATCATTTGCCTTTCCCCCATAATTTCTTGATAAAATTACTAAACAGTATCCTATCTCAATTTTGAATGTGTCAAAAGCCCAGTTCTTCCTCCTGCGCTCCAAGGAATAGAGTCCCAGCCTGCTCAACCTTTCTGAGTTGCTCAGGCCCTCGTCCAGGCAACATCCTTGTAAATCTTCTCTGTACCCTTTTCAACTTGAACAACATCAAGATAGGACAGGTTTAGAGGGATATGGGCCAAACATGGGCAGGTTTGTAATGTACTAATGTAGGTGGAGCATTTTGATCAGCATGGGCAAGTTGGGCAGAAGGGCCTGTTTCTGTGCTGTGTGATTCTGAGTCTATGACTATTCCGGGGTTAGAATTCTAACTTTGGTTAATCTTGGCAAATTACAAGGAAATTGTTTCCTTTCTCTCCATTTGAATATCAGAGACAAATAAAACTTTCTCAATTTCAAATATTTTTTCTTGCATTTGGCCATTATCCATCTATGGCAGTGAATTGTCTTATTTGAATTATCTTAATGGAATGAGCAGCTAGTTTGTGGAAGCATCCATACTATTGATCACAAACCACTTTGAAAGTTACTTGAAAGTAAACATCAGCTTTGCAAATATTTTTAATTTAGCATTGTTGGAAGAACTGTGGTATATTCACTATGATTCTACTGAAAGCAGATGCTGCCAGCCATTAACTAAGTTACCAATAGTTTATCTGACTTTTCTCAGTTCAATATAATTCTAAAATTTTAGAGTCATAGATTATAGTGTCGAACAGTGTGGAAACAGGGCCGTCAGGTCAACTTGCCCACAGGGGCCAACATGTCCCATCTACACATCCTACCTGCCTGCATTTGGCCCATACCCCTCTAAACCTGACCTATCCATATTACTGTCTAAATACTGTCTAAGAAACGTTGTTTAAATGAGTTTAGTTTAGATTAGAGATACAGCTTGGAAACAAGCCCCATGAGTCCACGATGACCATCAATCACCCGTTCTCCCTATGTGTAAGATGGAACTGCAGATGCTGGTTTAAACCAAAGATAGACACAAAATGCTGGAGTAAATCAACGGGACAGGCAGTGTCTCTGGAGAGAAGGAATGGGTAACATTTTGAGTTGAAACCCTTCTTCAGACTTTCGACCTGACCAGAAGGTTTTCGGGCCCGAAACGTCACCCATTCCTTCTCTCCAGAGACACTGCCTGTCCCTCTGAGTTATTCCAGGTTTTTGTGTCTATCACCCGTTCACCCTTGTTCCATGTTATCCCACTTTCTACTCCCGACACAACATGGGCAGTTTGCATACAGTGGTTTACCTACAAACCCGCACATCTTTGGGAGGAACCTGCAAACTCTACACAGGCAGCACTTGAGGTCAGGATCGAACCCATCCCTCTGGCGCTGTGAGACAGCAGCTCCACCAGCTGTGTTACCGTGCCACCCTGTAAGGAAAGATTGTACAAACCCGTGTTGTTTTCTCTAGAGCATCAGAGGTTGAGGAGAGACCTAATAGAAGTTCATAAGGGAGGCATTTTGGAGCTATCAAATACAAGAGGACATATCTTTAAGGTCAGATGGTGGAGGGTGGGTATGTCAAATATGAGAGGGCATACCTTTAAGGTCAGATGGCAAAAGTTTATAGGAAATGTATAAGACTCATTTTCTTGGACAGAGTGCCTGCAATATACTGGTGGTGGAAGCCAATGTGATAGTGGCATTGAAGAGGCTTTTAGATAGGTTTGTGAATATGGAATGGAGACATGTGGATCACAAACAGGCAGAGGGGATTAGTTTAATTTGGCATCATGTTCATCACAGACATTGTGGGCCAAAGGGCTCGTTTCGGTGCTGCCCTGTTCTATGTTCGATATGTTTTATCTTCTAAAAAGTGGTCAGATTATAGATGTAGATAATTACTGCCAAGATCCTTTTCAACAAAATTGGCAACAGAATACTTTTTAATTTCACTCTCAACACTCACCTCTGTAACAGATCACACCACTAATTCTTTTGTTAACCTTACAAATCACAAAAAAATAATAGTAAGAGCCCGTTTGGCCCTTCCATTTGATCATGGTCTCTTTTCCTAAATCCCTTCCCCTCAATTCCTGGATCTTTTGAATATTTACCCATCTCAATCTTAAATATCTAATAGTTTGATAATATCTAATAATATCACCAATTCTCAGGAGGAGGGAATTCCTGACATTCACCAGAACTCCTTATCCAGAAGATTGTCACAATGTCAATTCTTCCAGCAACACATTCTAAGACCAAATTCATTGCAACCAGATTGTACAGTACATGGTTATGTCGTTGTAAAAACGCCCTTTCAATATAATTTTGCCTCGTAAAAGAAACTCATAAATGTCAATCTTGTTTCTATGCCAAGGTTCTCCGCTGCGTTTTTATTGCGCATCTACAGAGCCCATGCTGCTTATATTAATGTCTTGTTTCTCACAATTCACTGTTCACCATCTAGATACAAGTGGCTTTCTTATAGCAACACTTGTCTCTCTTCTGCCAGTATAAGTGAGTTGTCATCAATTAACAGCTGTAACTCCTTACACGGTTCAACCTCCCAAAGGATACAAACATTTCTACACAGGAGACCTTTGTGGCGGTCCTACAGATAGGTCTTTGTGAGGTAAAACATCCCAATGCCACTGCAGAATTTTGGGCCATTTAGCAAGATTATCCAAAGCAAGGTTTGAACTTCATTTTCTAGAAACTAAGCAAAACGCAAAGTGCTGGAATAACTCAATGAGTTTAGTTTAGTTTATTTTCATGTGTACCGAGGTACAGCGAAAATCCTTTTTGTTGTGTGTTATCAGTCAGTGGAAAGACTATACATGATTACAATCAAGCCATCCACTGTGTAGCTTCTCTTGAGGGAATGGATAGGTGACATTTTGTGTCGGGACCCTTCCATGGACCTTGATCAAGATTCCAGCATCTGCATTTCCTTCCGTCTCCATTTTCTAGAAACTGCTCCACTCACTTTTAATGGGGTTGAAGCAATGTTCTCAGCCTTTCTAATACATTTGTGAATTTTGCAAGAAGCTTGAGATCTTTTGTGAGATTCACAAGGCCCTGTTGTGCTGTTTCTGGTGCAATGTTTCACTCGTTTTCAGTTTCAGCCCAACATCTTCTGTTAATTTATTGCAGGATCTAATTGTTGGCATCAGTTAGCATGGCAGTGATGATCTCAGCTCAAAGCTCTTAAAGGAACAATACTTCTCCAGCAAAAGGGGAGCATAGGTACTGACTAAATGTATATCGAATGATAGGAGAGGTTAAAAGGTTGTTCCCTGAGATCCAGAGAGACTTGGACAGGCTGTTGAAGAACAATGGTTACTGGCAGCATATTTTACATGCTATGGTCAACCAAGACCTTCGAGAATTGGAATCAATTGCTATTGGCAAGATAGGTCAGAGACATTTTTAATTTTTGTGTCTGCCTGCTGTTCCAATGAGATGAAGTCTTACCTTCTACACGGGAATGAAGTCTTATGTTCTTAAGTATGGAGTCACGTTGATCTCCTAGAATACATCAGAGGCTGCAGCCTAGAAATTTTCTTGGGCTCTTGACCATGACGTTGAGCTCCAAGGATAAAACCATTGAGGCGCATGAATGAGTTTGTTTTGGAGGTCATAGGAAGTCACAGATCTCAGAGAAGTTGAAGAATATGGTTTGAATGGCTGGGCCTTTAAATACAACTTGCAACAATATGATAGAAACGAGGAACTGCAGATTCTGCTTTACATTGCTGGAAAAGGGTCCCGAATGGAAACCTTGTGCCTATCCATGTGCCTTTCCAAAAGACTCAGTCATATCATTATTTTCTATTTCAAACCAAAGGTAAGTGTTTTCCATGTAGGGGCTAGCGATTATGATTTTTTTGGTGCTTATTATTATATTTTTACAATGCAATCATGCAATAATTATTACATGGCGTCTCTCAAAATCCTTCAATTCATCCAAACTTTTCTTGATATAATAGATTTTTTTTAAAGGCACTTATCAGATGGGACAGTGTATGTTGTGGTACTAACCTAAACTTCACAATGTAGAAAAATGAAGTATTGTTTCCAATTTCCTTGGGTTGGGATCATATTCACCGTTTTAGAAAATGGTTCAAAGCAGAACACGAGAGATTTTCAAACATTTTAATAAATTACAAGTGAAGGGGCTTCAGGCTAAAGTCATATTACTTTGTAGTTTCGATGAAGCGGTACAATTCCACACATATCAATAGACACATTCTGGCCAAAATGTTAAAATTAAACCAAGTAAATTATTTAAATGTTTCATCTTTATCCAATAGAGGTCTTACAAAATGATGGAAAATCAACAGTATGCACATATGGGACCATGCTGTTTTTTCCAAAAATAACATGTGGGATAAGTTACTTTATGTGCTTTGTTTTATGTAGAACTCGCAGTAGGTAGAAACCAGTTCTAAGAACAGATTTTGCCCAGTATTCACTTCACTGATCATGGTGAATCGTGGTTTTATTCTTTTAAAAAAAAAATTCTACTGTTTTCTAGCAAGAATTAAGATATTATTCACAACCCAGCAATGAAAATAATAATAAAGTATTACATTATTTTACATCATTATGTGTTTTTCTGGAAAACAATAGAAGATCTTAATTCATGTTTTTGTTTATTGTTTGAAAGATACCCAAGGTGGTTGTACGGACCGAGCTGCCAAAGATAGTCAAGGCAGGTATATAACATCATTTATAACAACATTTGGACAGGTACATGGATAGAGTCACAGAGTTTTAAGTCATACAGTGTGGTGAAAGGCCCTTCAGACCACCGTGCCCACACTGACCAACATGTCCCATCTACACTAATCCCATCTGTCTGCGTTTGGCCCATATCCCTCTAAACCTGTCCAATCCATGTACCTGCCTAATTGTTTCATAAACGTTGCGATAGTCCCTGCATCAGCTATGTCCTCTGGCACCTCGTTCCATACACCAACCACTCTGTGTGAAAAAGTTACCCCTCAGATACCTATTAAATCTTTCCCCCTTCACCTTAAACCTCTAGTTCTCAATTCCCCTAATCTCGGAAAACATTCAGTGTGCTCAACCTCTCTGTATAGCTCAGGTTCTTGAGCAGGCAACAACCTCGTAAATCTTCTCTGTACCCATTCCAACAACAACATCAAGATTGGAAAGGTTTAGAGGGATATGGGCCAAATGGAAGCAGGTGGAACTAGTGTAGATGGGGCAACTTGGTCGGCATGGAAGAATTGTGCTGAGAGGCCTGTTTCAATGCTGTATAACTCTTTGGTTCACATAAAAGTTCATTATTATTTTCATTTTGATATCTCTATTGTGGTTCTTACCCAAGTTTAAGCTTGTAATTGGTTCAGATATCTCACAGATTGCTCCTTACTGAGGCTTATGTAAGAGGAATATTCCCTGAACATCTTGGTCAATGATGACTGTTTTCACCCTTCATTGTATTCATCTTTCAGCAGTTCTTTACACATCCTCTGATTATTCCACCAGCCATATTGTACTGCACATCTTGCTAATTGATGTACCAATATCTGGGGCTTTTGCAGAATCCATCAAGTAGGCAAGGTTTCCTTCAACACCTCACCCTAACCTTTCCGAACCTCCTGGACACTTGAGGGGGTCGTCTTGTTTGCTTGATGCAAGCAAGAGCATAAAGGTCACAAAAGATATACAACATTTTCCACAATAATTTTCGTATTTCCTTGGCGTTCAATGTAGCAGTGCCAAAACCCATGGTAGGGCTGTGAATTAGTGTCAGGAGATGGGGAGATTAGAAGACTTTAGACTTTAAATATACAGCGCAGACACAGGCCCTTCAACCCACCGGGTCCACGCCAACCAGCGATCATCCCGTACACTAGCACTATCCTACACACTAGGGTACAATTTACAATTTAACCAAAACCAATTAACTTACAAACCTGTATGGAGGAAACCAGAGCACCCAGAGAAAACCCACTCTGTCATAGGAAGAACATACAAACTCCGTACAGACAGCACCCATAGTCAGGACCAAACCCGGGTCTCTGGTGCTGTAAGGCAGCAACTCTATTACTGCGCCATGATGCTGCCCCAAAGTAACATTTGTCACCCGGACACCCATCCCTCCACTCAATGCTAATTGGGGAAAATGTCTGTGAGCTCATTCTCCCTGAGGACTGATTGGTTCAGCTACGTTTCTTGGAAATCACCATCAAAACGCTTCTGACTATCCACAACTATCTATACCCGCAGGGAGTAAAAATATATTTGTTGGGGGAAAAACAATTGTTTTTCTGAGTTGTTAATGCAAACAATGCCTGCCCGCCCTTATGGGAAGCCAGCATTTCTGATGATTTCCACGGGCTGACATGCCAAAGGCTCCTCAGTGAGATCATAGATGTAGAAGGGTCTCGACCCGAAACGTCACCCATTTCTTCTCTCCAGAGATGCTGCCTGGCACGCTGAGTTACTCCAGCATTTTGCATAAGAAAGGTTACCACACAATCATTTTTTTGGCAGTTGCTTCGATTCCGCATACCAAACACACTGGTGATATCTAGTAGTCAAACATCAGTATTGCACCAAGACTGACTCTCTGGCATTTTGTGGTGTCTTATCACTTTGAAATGTATTAAAATATCCTGATTGAAAAATATAATTTCTGTCAAAACAAATATCATAGTCAGAGAGTCATGCAGCACAGAAACAGGCCCAATGCCATGCCGACCAAGATGTCCCATCTAAACTAGTCGAATTTCCCTGTGTTTGGCCCATATCCCTCTAAAACCTTTCCTTTTAATGTACCTTTCCTTTGCTCAATGTTTCTTCCTTTTCTAGATGTGTTGAGTAAATCACACATATTCACAGATCTGGTATAACAATATTTATTGAGTAACATATACAACACACTACAGCATGTAACTCCTACCTTGCAGCAGTACTGACTGAGCACATGTCGGGTTGCGGTAATATGAATGGTGTGGTAGTAGGCGGAGCTTATAATTATAAAACTGCATTGGTTAGTAAGTAAAGTAACCAATCTACATCTTTTCTTGCATGAATAAAAAGTGAAACACATCTACAATAAAGTGATATATATGCATAGGCACGTTACTAGGTGCTGACTGATTAATATTGGTACCGAAACGCTAATAGCGCATACAGGGAAGTACAGATGGTTCAAATAACAATCATAACATACACTCCCGGGTTGATTCTGCTAACAAGCACCTCGACCCTGAAGTCTCACTTCGTGTCAACAATACCATTACTGTTGCAAAGATTGACACCGGGGCCAAATGTAATGTTATGTCATTATCCGACTTTACACGGATCAAAAATGCCAAACATATAGTAAACACATCGGCCACTTTGTAAGCCACCCAATTGGAAAAGCTGAGCTGAAATACCACCTAGCGCCACAAGCTCACAGGCTGAATTTTTTTATTGTCCGTAGGAAATTTGCAACTCTGCTTGGCATTAACGTTTACCAGGACCTAGGACTGGTAACTTTTGGGCCTGGTGTCCATCCAATATCCCCTGCTGAGAACTCCTCCCAGCAGATACTTTCCCAGTACAAGGAACTTTTTGATGATAAGCTACCCATCAAATACAACATCGTCACCGGTGCAAATGTCCTACCCGTGGTACGAGCACCACACCGCATTCCACATGCTATGCATGACAGAGTACACAATGAGCTCCAGCAGATGGTGTCTCTGGGTGTCATTGCCGCGGTTACCAGCCCATCCGACTGGGTTTCCACCATGGTGGTCGCAACAAAGAAAAACAAAGAAGAAATCCGAATCAGTATCAATCCCAGGGACCAGAACACAGCGATCAAATGCCCGCACTACCCGATGCGCACAGTGGAGGAAGTTGCTGCTCAGCTAGGCAGTGCCTCTGTGTTTTCTGTTATGGATACCAAAAGCTCGTGCTGGCAGATCCCACGTCTGACACTATGTTGAGTAAATCACCCATACTCACAGATCTGGTATAACAATATTTATTGAGTAACGTATACAACACGCTACAGCATGTTACTCCTACTATGCAGCAGTACTGACTGACAGCACATGTCGGGTTGCGATAATATGAATGGTCTGGTAATAGGTGGAGCTTATAGTAATAAAGCACTACATTGGCTCGTAAGTAAAGTAATCAATCTACGATGCACCCCACACAAATGTACAAACTCCGTACAGATAGCACTCAAGGTCAGGATCAAACCCGGGTCTCCAACACGGTGCCACTGTGTCACCACAATGACGGAGATAACAATGATTCCCAAAGCAATTTAAAATGACTAAAACCACGGCATCCACCGTTACTGCAAATAACAACATTTTAGTATAAATCCAGGTAGAATTTTTGTTACCTGATTGGAGTTTCTGAATACGCAAGTATACTGCCAAGCACTATATCCATTCGATCCAGATATTACCATGGCTTAATTGTCAACTGGATTTTAGCCATTTACTCCTTTAAGGAGATAGCATACCAAAACTAGTTGAGGTTTCCTGGTCCTATTAATTTAATTAACGTTCAAGTTATCAAAAGATGATGACAGTACAAGAGATGTTACTGAAAGCAGAAGAAATTATAATTGGCTTGGCGGAAGTCCAGAGGATATTCAATATCAAAAAGGCACATTGCTTCCCGATATAAAGTCGAAACAAAATGTGATAATGTCAAGTTTCTCCAAATTATTATTTAGGCCCTATTAAAATACTATGGTAAGGTTTAGTGCCTTACTTTATAGAGGGTGACAAGACAAGATGGAGAACGCAGAAGAGATTAATTCATGATACCAAGATTCGATGGTTTCACCATTAACCAGAAACTTAACTGGGGTAGATCATAAATAACATGATTCCAAGAGAATCTTGTGCAACTGGACATCCTGTTTCTATTTTTCATGACTTAATTTATGTCAAAGATGGTTCGTTGGCTCTTTATTGTCTCGTATGCACTGCACAGTGAAATTCCTTTTGCATAGCTCACACTTGTACAGTCGTATATTTTGGCGCCATTTACAAAAAGAAAAAGTCCAAAGACAAAAGTCCAGTCCACGTGCTCGATGTACTGGAGCGGATTCCATTCCAGGTAAGCCCCTGGCTGCTGCAGGACCTTCTCTGTTGCCTGCAACCAGCTCGGCCCACGATCCAACGTTCTTCTCCCCGCCCGACCGCCTCTGTGTCCCGGGGGTGGAAATAGAGCTGGACAAGAGGAGGAGGAAGGACAAAGCTTGGCTGGTAAAAGGCGAACACAGGTGAGGGGAGGATTTTGACAGGCAGAATATTGGATAAAGGCCAGAGATGAAAAAATCAAGGCTGGGCCAAGAGGACAAAGCGTTATGATTTGTGAAACTTGAGGATAGACATTCACGAATTGTGAAGCTAGATGAAGGAATGTAGGTGGAGAGGAGGAGAGAAGCCAGTACAATGTCAATCAGGATTCAGGGGAGGGAAGTAAGCGGGGGGGGGGGGGGGGAAGATTTGGGGGGATTTGGTGTAGAAAGGGAAGGGGGAAGGGATGTTTATTAGATCAATACAAACACACAAATAATCTGAATGAAAATCCCCAACCAGCACAACGGTAGCTGATAATACACCTTACAATTTTGTAATAATTCTAACTAAAACATAGGTTTTGATTGATTAAAGCAGAGACTTTCATGTATATTACTTTACATCACAGTTATGTTTTCAAACTTGTTCATAATTAATTTTCGAGGCAGCAATTCCACTGTCAAGCTTCAAAGTCCAAATATGATATACAGCCATTCAGTGCTGTAGACTTCCTATTTTAACAAAATAATGATGTTAATTCATTTTTTCCATACAAGTGTGGCAAACATTGCAATCCCTCAAACCATTCCATTAATTATTTCCTAAGTAAGAAAGAAAAGATTTTATTTTTGTATCAAATTATATTTTATTTGAAGAGAGAAATTAATAAATAAATTTAGCAGCACACTGCACTCTACTTACAAAACGTGTACATTTATTACACAGTAACCTTGAATATTTAACCTCACATAGAAAATACAACTATGATATTTATTTTTCCAATTACAGTTACACTAGGCGCTTTATTTAATGTGTACGTTTGAAGAAATAAAGGATAATTAGTATGAATTATTACTTCAGTACATGTGACATAGAATTTGTATGCCCAAAATAATTTCAGTTATTTGGGTTTAATGAGTTCTATCTCCCTGGTACTTCAATTCAACTAGTAATCTTATTTAACAGGGGTATATCTTTTTTAAAGTTTCATATTTTATATCTAATTATCGACCAAGAGGCAGCTTGGTTCTCAGAACGTACAAATTCTGTACAGACAGCACCCGTAGTCAGGATCGAACCCAGGTCTCTGGCGTTGTAAGGCAGCAACACTACTGCTGCGCCATCATGCCACCCCAAAAACGAAACTGTTGTTTTACTGATGAGTAAATTTGAAGATCTCAATAATGGCCGGTTCTCACGGTGCGACCTGACGCAAGATGTCACAAGAGTGAAGTGGTCGTGGTCCAGCACGAGTTCCGCACGATATAATGGGGGGTAGATAAAGAGTTCCCACGGTACTCGGCAATTCTGTCATTTGTGCGAGTGACTTGTCCGTCTCCCGATCTTTCCCGTTAATCGTGATTGAACACCGTGGACTGTAGTGTAGTTAATCACGTGGCACTTTTTTTCACACACTATATAAATATCCTCCGTTCGTAGAATTGGCTCATTTGCAGACATGCCTATACAAAGTTGGTTCGAGTACAGGCTGGTTGTTATTTTCATTGACGCGCTGTATGCATTAGCGCAACATGTGCATCGAAAACGCTTGCGTGAAGGCAGAAGGGTGAGATTAATTAAAAAGAGAATTAAGAGGAAGTCTCACTGGGTTAAGCCCATGTTTCAACGGAGACCTCAATTTGGACAATATGAGCAACTGCTTAATGTGCTGTGCGAAGAGGATAAAAGTGCATTCAAAAACATTGTCAGAATTTCACCCGAGCTCTTTAATGAGTTAAAGAATAATTTGGGACCTCTGCTGAAGAAGACTGACACTGTAATGAGAAAGGCACTGGAACCAGGGTTGCGCATAGCAATCACCCTCCGCTACTTGGCCTCAGGCGATTCTTATAAAAGTCTGTCTTACAACTTTCTTGTCGCCACCAACAGCATCTGTGGTATTGTCCGAGAAACCTGTGAGCGATCATCCAATTTTATTCAGCTGAAGTGATGGAATGCCCCAGTACACCAGATGCGTGGAAGAGAGTTGCACTGGGGTTTGAAAACAGGTGGAACTTTGCTCACACATGTGGGGCTTTGGATGGCAAGCATGTGGCAATTCGTAAACCACCCGGAGGTGGCTCAATTTATTTCAATTACAAGAAATTCCACTCAATTGTACTCATGGCGGTTGTTGATTATAACTACAACTTCCTGTATGTGGATGTGGGCACACCTGGAAGTGTTGGTGATGGCCGTATTTGGAAAGAAACCTGGCTTGGAAATAAAATGGAAGGTGGAACAGCAGGCATGCCTGATCCAGAACCTCTGTCAGGAGAAGACAGCCCGGACATCCCATATGCGATGGTTGCTGATGAAGCCTTTGCACTACGGCCCTGGATTATGAAGCCATATCCACAGAGGAATCTAACTAGGGAACAGAGGATCTTCAATTACAGGCTGTCAAGGGCCAGGAGGGTAGTAGAAAATTATTTTGGCATCTTGGCAAACAGATTTAGATGCTTGCTCAAGACAATGGAGCAGAGGCCCAAGAATGTGGAGAGTATAGTATATGCAGCATGTGTTCTGCACAACCTGATCCGAATGAGAGGTGCAGCTGCTGGATCAGCAACATCTATCCAGGACGGTGACATAGTGGACAGTGACACAGGGGAAGTAACACTAGGTGCTTGGAGAAGTGGTGCGAACAAGTTGAAAATGGTCTCACTGCAGCGTTTGAAAGGTAACTCGGGCACATCCAGTGTGAAAGAGCAAAGAGACCATCTCTGCGCTTACTACAATTCACAATTGGGGAGTGTGCCATGGCAGGACAGCTATATTGATGGGTAGCCGACCACAGGAACACTACTGCATGTTATAAGCTGACTTCCTAGTGTTTTCCTCTGAAAAGTGCTTCCTATAAGATGTTCGTCCGCAAAACCTGCCATTTAGAACATTGCATTGTCCCTTTAAATGCCTGAGTTCACGCTTGTAGCGGAGGTTGATGGATATAATGTGTTTTAAATAATCTCGCGTGCCTCATTTGTTGTATTTCGTGTTTGCGAGGCCCTTTTACAGACAAATGTTTTGTGTGATGTATCTCCTCTCACTATGTGACAGAATTCGTCTTCTTATATTGTCAAATAGGAATAAAGACTTTGTATCACATTTACTGTGCTGATTGTCTTATTTCATTTTCTACCAAGAGGTGAAGAACACGTTTAAATAGCTGAACATTTCAGGGTCCTGCACACTCAAAAATGTAAATGAGTGAAAATGTGATTATATCACCTCCATTAAGGTATTTTGTGTTTCAGCATGAGAGGGATTATAACATTAGAGACATTCATCTTTTAGTGATGTATTAATGACGATTTGCAGACATCAAGCTGATAGTAAAAAATAAATGTATTTAGCAGTGAGGTAAATAAGCAATGACAATCAAAATGCTGAGGTAAAAGCTTTATCACACTTCAGGATATAATAAAATGTGGAGCCACCAACATGAGCATCACATCACCACTCACATGAGCACCCGGGATACTCCGCAGCCTTCGTCTCCAGCAGGTTGCGCTTTCTCTCCCTATTTCTATAATCCTCTCTGGATTTGACATAGAGAATCTCATTGCATTGGTACCACTCCACCAGTTCCCCCTCTTGTTCCCTGTTGAAGTTATATGGGCTTACCTTCTGCCATCTTCCCTTTATGTTATCATCTGCTGAGGCTATTGGGGAGGCAACAGCTACTGGGGAGGCAATCTCAAATCCACCTTGATCACCCTCTCCCTGCTCCAAGGAGCCCACAGGCAGAGGTATCTCTGGCATCTCCTCTTGCCTCTCCACCTGTCTCTCTTGCTGAGTCTCCTCCTCATTTACCTGCATGGCTAAAAACTTTCTGACTTTCTTTGACCCCTTTCTTTGCGCTTTTCTGAGAGGCATCTCTGCAAGTCTTACTGTGAAAAAGATTCTCAAACAATGACAATTAGGTGGGACATCCTCGATGGACACATGGTCCATTGGTGATATTGAGACCACCTTTTTTACTCACCTTATGTCCCCTCTGTCAAGCTTCCGGGTTTACCGTTCGCAGGAGTTCCCACGGTACCCGCAAGAGTCATTACGGATATCGCACGGATATCGCACTGGCATCTGCGTTCATACAATGTTGCAACGCTGCTCAAGTCACTCTTGGAGAAATTCAAACATTTTTGAATTTTCTCTCGACCTTACAAAGTTACACGACTACCTGCCGTTAGCGCCACGGAGGTCCTCGGTGGTCCACGAATGCCGTACTGCTATCGTAGAAGGTTCCCACGATGTTAAACTCTTGTTAAGTCTTGCTTCAGGTCGCACCGTGAGAAAGCCCTTTAAAGACTCGTTTTACAGATTACTGCAGATTTAATCTCATTTGAGAGAGTTTTTCACCAGAAACAAAAAATCCACAACAAATCTGGAATCAAATTTCTTGAAGGGTGCTGTCATGCAGAATTACATGCACTGCCCCTCTACTCCAAACTAAACCAATTTTCAACTGCATGGTATTGTTGGTTTTTGGAGTTGTGCAAAATAATTTCCAGGCTAAAGTTTCCATTATTATTATATGCTTGGCTTGAGAAAATGTTAAAAATAAAGTCCTTGGAAAAATGAGAAACTTCTGATAGGTTTTCATTTCATAAATAGGAATTAATAATTAGGTGAGAGATATTTATCTTAAGAAAGGTCTCGATCCGATACCTTACCCATTTCTTCTCTCTAGAGATGCTGCCTGTCCTGCTGAGTTTCTCCAGCATTTTGATTGATCCAACAGAGAAACAAGATCTTCAGCCCATTTGGTCCATGCCGACCATCTGTTATCTCACTTTCACCCTCACTCCCCACACAATACAGGACAATTTACAGAGAACACTTAACCTACAAACCTCATTGCCTTTGGGAGATGGAAGCAAACCATGGGATCGGGAGGAAACCCATGCAATTGCAGGGAGAATGTGCAAATTCCACACGGACAGAACTCGAGGTCAGGATCAAACCCGGGCCTCAGTCGCTGCGAGGCAACAGCTCTACCAGCTGCGCCATCGTGTCGCCAAAGTAAAGGAATCATTAAATAAAAGCACGTGTGAGAATTCATTCTCCAGTTAGAAGCTGTGAATTTTCCTTCGAGGGAACATGCCAATGAAATATTTGAAAATAAAAGTTCGGATAATTTAGTACAAAAAATCTGACAGTGTGTAATATTTGCTTCATGAAAAGCTTGTCAGACGGCCGTAAAAACCCCAGTCCCTTCAACTGCAGGAAGTTCACCATCCCTAGAGCTCTTTCTAAATGCCATCAGAAATGGCCCATAAAGCTAATTAGTGGTAGAGGGAAGACTCATCATCACCTTTTAATGAGACGTTTCACTAAAGTGCTCTCTGCCCTCTCAGGTGAATTCAAAAGTTCGAGCTCTTTTGGGAGTTTTGCTGCCGTGGGCAATACTTATTCTACGACTGACGGCCGCGACACAGGTTACTTGGTCATTACCTCGTTGCTTTTTGTGGGAATTTGTTGTGTGCAGGTTGGCTGCTTCATTTCCAACAACACTTCAAATTCACTTTAATTGACTATGAAAGAAATGCTGCAGTCGGAAAGAAATATCAAAAGGCTATTCTTTCTCCCCCTTGCGTTGCTTTCGTTCCTTCTGGAACAATGCGGCAACAGAAATATCTGTTATGTCAACCGTATCCCAAGAACAAATCACACGTAGATAAATGATAAAACAAGTTAGTTATTATGTTGTGATTGATGGTTCAGAGGAATTAGTAACCATGCTGTAGATATACGTACTTGACTGAGGAAGAAGTGGGTAATCATTTCAGGTAAAATCTCATTGCCTAAATGGTGAAGAGTTTCAATCTGATTTGGGTTTGATTCCTGGCTGTGGAAGCTGCCCATTACCTCAATGTTAATACACAATGTTAATACAACACACAATGCATACAAAGTGTCCCAATGTTTCTGGTGTCAACAAAGTTACAAAACTACTCATTAGTCAATGTTGGTCCCTCTTTGTTCTTGGTACCCCACACCCCACCCGCCTGGTTCTCCACAACCAGTCCTCAGCCCGAGTTCCTCTCCACAACCCATCCTCAGCACTGATCATCTCTCCGCAGCCCACCCTCTTGCCATCCACCTCTCCGTGACCCACCGCCTCTCCACGACCCACACTCGAACCGCCAACTGCTAAACGGCCCGTCCTCGACTGGCAGCCAGGTCTGCTATTGCACGCCACCACTGCGCACACCGGGAGCATCCCTTCTGCACCGCGTTAAACCGGTCAGAGCGCCAGTCAAGAACCAATGAAAAGAAATAACTTAAATGGCTTACTCCTTAAGAATAAGGAGTAAACCATTTAGAACGGAGACGATTAAACACTTTTTCGTACAGAGAGTGGTGAGTGTGGAATTCTCTGCATCAGAGGGCAGTGGAGGCGGGTTCTCTGGATGCTTTTAAGAGAGAGCTAGATAGGGCTCTTAAAAATATTTAAGTCAGGGGATATAGGGAGAAGGCAGGAACGGGGTACTGATTGGGGATGATCAGCCATGATCACATTGAATGGCGGTGCTGGCTCGAAGGGCCAAATGGCCTACTCCTGCACCTATTGTCTATTGTGTAAATAAGCTCTACAGATATATGTGGCTAATTGACTACTATAAATTTTCCTGAAAGTGAGAGGTAAAATCTGGGGATGGCAGAGCTGATGGGAATGTGGGGAGAATATAACCGGTTGCTTCAAGGAATTGTCCCACTTGGGCGACCTAATTGGCGAGTTTAGGAGAGTTTGAAAAAAATGTCATGTTGAAGACCTCCTTGGACTATGTTGAAGACTAGCTTCGACTAGCTCCGGGAAAATTGGACACCGAATAGTGGAGAGTGAAGACGACCTCCTTCGACCTCTCTTTGACTATGGTGAAGACTATCTACGACTACCTTCGATTACCCTCGATTACCTACGACTAATGTGCCGACCTACTACGGCCTACTACGACTAAACAAACGAGTAAAAAAAGTATCGATTTTTTCCATGGCGACCTTTTTTTACTCGCGGGCATTTTTCAACATGTTGAAAAATGCGCCGTGACCTAGCTGAGGCCTCGAGTAGAGGACTACTCTCGAGCATGAAGGAGAGTTACAAAGACCTCCTAAGACCTCGTGTCGACCATGCTGCGAGTATGAGTCGAGGGCAAACTCGCCAGAACTCACGGATTAGGTCGCCCGAGTGGGACAGCCCCATAACTGTTGACTCAATTGACTGAAATGTTGTAAGCTATGCTGTAGGACTTTATGATGCTTTGCAATAAACAAACTTGAATTAGTTTAGCATACTTCACAACATCGAAGCTGCAGCAAATAGAGTACTTTTGAAGACACCAAGAACTGCAAATCCAGGTTTACAAAAAAAGGTACAAAGTACTGGAGTAACTCACCGGGTCACTGCAGCATCTCTGGAATACATGCATAGGTGATATCTTGTGTCGGGACCCTTCTTCAGATTGATTGTGATGGGGTGAGGGGCATGGAGAAGAGAGGTTAGGGCAGGACTAAACCTGGTGGAGCATAGACCCAAAATGCTGGAGTAACTTAATGGGATTGGCAGCATCTCTGGAGAGAAGGAATGGGTGACGTTTCAGGTCGACCCGAAACGTCACCCATTCCTTCCCTCCAGAGATGTAGCCTGTCCCACTGAGTTACGCCAGTATTTTGGATCTATCTTCGGTGTAAACCAGCATCTGCAGTTCCTTCCGACACAAATAATATGTGGGTACAGGTGAGGGGTTTGATGGGGAGATAGTTGGGCAAAGGGCGGTGATGCAATGATAAGGAGTGTGAGGTGAGGATAGAGGAGGAAGGAATTGTGGTGCCAAGGGAAGGAATATAGGTGGAAGTGGTCTGGGGGAGGGGGAAGAGAGTATATGTGTGTGTGTCATGGTAGCATACGGAGAAGAGAAGGCAGTGGGGGAACGAGGGGTGTTATTGGTAGGTTAGTTATGTAAAATTCAATGTTCATAACATTAGGTTGTAAGGTTCTGAAATATGGTTACATCAAGTAACATCAGATACTTTTAACAAAATCACTTTTTTGGAAGATTATAATAAGGCATTAATTAAATCAGCTGTTCAACTTATTGATGGAATATGTAAACAGCCATAACCTGACCTAGCTTATGTAAATCAGTAAATTAACTTAATAAGTTCATAAGTTATAGAAGCAGAATTAGACCATTTGGCCCATCAAGTCCACTCCGCCATTCAATCATTGCTGAACTATCTTTCCCTCTCAACCCCATTCTCTTGTCTCCCCCCCATAACCCCTGACACCATTACCGATCAAGAATCCGTCTATCTGTGCCTTAAAAATGCCCAATGACTTGGCCTCCTCAGCTGTCTGTGGCAATGGATTCCACAGATTCACCACCCTCTGACTAAAGAAATTCCTCTTCATCTCCTTTCTAAAGGTACGTCCTTTTATTCTGAGCCAATGGTCCTAGTCTCTCCCAACTAGTGGAAACATCCTCTTCACATCCACTCTATCTAGCCCTTTCACTATTCGGTAAGTTTCCATGAGAATTAAATCAGTTACGGAACATATACTTAAAAAGCCAATGGCACTCTGTACCTACCCACCTCTTTTATATTAACAACCTGAGGATTCTATTGAAAAGAAACATGTGAAAACGTATCAGATCCCAGAGAGGCGTTCGTATTATATTCATACATTAAAACAAAGAACCTATTCACGTATTAAAAGCAGCAGGAAAGTTCCTACAGTGAAAATAAAAAAAAGCAGCACCTCGGGGATTTGACATCTACCCAACTCAACAGAAAAGTTAATTGTGCTTTCTTGTGACTTTCAGACAAGGATTATTAATACATATTCCTAGAGGGGTAAAGGCACACAGGTGGTTTCAGAACTCTTGTTTCCAAAAAGATAAAAGTTATTTTGAATTTTATTTGCTCTTAAAATAATCAGGTTTTTAAAGGGTGGATCAGTTTTAAAGAATTTGTGTTGTTAACCTCTGCTTTTTGATCTATCTGAGTGTAATGTGGTTGTCATTCAGTATCAAGCTGAGTGGTTTGAAGAGTTTTTTGACTGTGTTTAATTGCCTTTTGGGGTTAGATTTTCAAGATCGTTTCAGCTTTAAGTGAGTTTTGAGTTTGAGTTTCGTTCATTGTCACAGGTGCTAACCGGTTAGTGGAAAGACAATACATGATTAGAATCAAGGCATCCACAGTGTACAGACACATTATAAAGGGAATAACGTGAATAAAGTTTAGTGCAAGATATAGCCAGTAAAGTCCGATCAAAGATAGTCCGAGGGTCTCCAAGGTAGATAGTCACTCAGGACTGCTCTCTAGTTGTTCTCTAGGATGGTTCACTTGCCTGGTAACAGCTGGGAAGAAACTGTCCCTGAATCTGAAGGTGCGAGTTATTACACTCCTTTACCTTTTACCCGATGTGAGAGGGGAGAAGAGGGAGGACCCAGAGAGCGGCTCGTCCTTCCTTATGCTGGTGGCCTTGCTGAAGGTGTAGGTGAGGTGTAAATTGAGTCAATGGAAGCAGGGACGGAAAACCCGGGGGGGGGGGCAGAGGGGACACGTCCCCCCCCATGTTTTGAGAGGTAGGGGACATCCCCCCCAAGTTTTTGTCATCCCCTGATTTTAAAATCTCCGCTTTTAGCACTGGATTGAGCCTCCGAAGTCTCATGCGTGTGTGTGAGTGTGCGCATGCGCGTGTGGCCGCCAAAAAATTGTGTCCCCCGTCCCCTCCATGTTTTGATAGTGAGTTCCGCTCTTGAATGGAAGGAAGATTGGTTTGTGTGAAGGGCTAGGCTGGCTGCGTCTGCAATTCTCTGCAATTTTGTGTGCTCTTGGATGGAGCTATTCTCAAACCACGCTGTGATGCATCCAGATAAAATGCTTTCTTCCATTCCCGTGATTGGGATCTAGAATCATCGTTATTCCATTTTAGGTTGAGTCCCTGTTGGTGCGTGTGTTTGTGTTTGATTTCATGCATATTAATCAGACTACATCTGATATTTTTTGTGGCATGTACGCTGAATGTTTGTACAGATTGCTATTTTTAAGGTGGTTGTGGCTCTAGAATTAAGCCCTACAAGTAAGTGGTTGTTAGTTTTTCCACTGACTGGTTTAGATAAGGGGATAATTAGATTTGATTCATTTGATTCTGGCTCTCTATAAGGTCGATACTTTTGTTTCAAATTAAATCCTTACTGCATTCACATATTTTAAGTGAAATATTATTTTTATGTTTCATTGATCATTCCAGCAAGCAGAGCTCCAAATTGTAACAATACCTATCCAATATGTGGGTGAATGATAATCAAGTCCAAGAATAAAAGAAACTTAGCTCTGTCCACCGGGGTGGCGCAGCGGTAGAGTTGCTGCCTTACAGCGCCAGAGACCCAGGTTCGATCCTGACATCGGGTGCTGTCTGTACGGAGTTTGTACGTTCTTCCTGTGACCACATGGGTTTTCTCTGGCTGCTCCGATTTCCTCCCACATCCCAAAGACATTCAGACTTGTAGGTCAATTGGCTACTGTAAATTGTCCCTAATGTGTACGATGGAACTAGTGTATGGGTGATTGTTGGTCAGCATGGATTTGGTGGGCCCAAGGGCCTGTTTTCACGCTGTATATCCAAATTTAACTAAATTCTAAACTAAACCAGCAACTACAATGCACTATATGGTACCACATCTTGTTCCCCCCTACAGTGATGAGTTATTATAGAAACGTTGGTTCTGAGACAAGAAACAATTACATGCTCCACAAACTAAATGTATAATTCATCGGATAATGAACATTGAAAGCAATAGATTTAATTACATAACACAAACATTGAATGAAATGAGCTAGGAAGAGATGGCAAATTCATATTCACGTCCTTTAAGAGGCAACTCCACCAGATAAACTGAGTTGATTGAATTGAATTGAATACTTTAATGTCACATGTGACAAGTCACAGTGACTTTCTTTGCTTGTATACCCGAGTCCGCACCAACCAACGATCCCCGCCCACTAACACTATCATACACACGAAGGTAGACACAAAATGGTGGAGTAACTCAGAGGGACAGGCAGCATCTCTGGAGAGAAGGAATAGGTGACTTTTCGGGTCCTACACACACTTGGGACAATTTACAATTTTACTGAAGCCAATTAACCTACAAACCTATACGTCTTTGGAGTGTGGGAGGAAACCAGAGCTTCCTGGAGAAAACCCACGCAGGTCACAGGGAGAATGTACAAGCTCCGTACAGACAGCACCCAAAGTCAGGATTAAACCCGGGTGTGTGGTGCTGTAACGTAGCAACTCTACCGCTGAGCTACCGTGCGGCCACAATATGTATTGATTGTTTTGGACGACTTGCTACATTCACGAGTACGATAGGCATTTGATTTGATGGTTAAAATGTCCACTACATATCTATCATAATGCAGATACAGAATAAAGCACATTTTGTATATTAAAAAGACTGTTCAGTTTCAAATTTACATTTCCTTGGAGTCTTGGAGGAAACCGGAGCACCCAGGGAAAACCCATGTGGTCACGGGGAGAATGTACAAACTCTACAGACAGGACCCGCAGTCAGGATCTAACCCGGGTCTCTGGCGCTGTAAGACAGGAACTCTACCACCATGCCGCCCCTTTGGTAATTAAGGTATGATCTAAGACATCTTGGGGGTGTGAGGGAAGACCACCAGTCAACTTTCGTTTTGTGTATCACTTGTGGTCAGCTCACTGCAAATTACTTTGTGGCAGTTTTACTGAACAGTAAAAATCAGCTACTTAAATCCTGAAGCTTCAGCGAAATTTAATTTTAGGTTTATGTTTCTCTTTACCATGTGTGTAATATGTTGCAGGATGTAATCTGACATTTTTAAGAGTATTACTTGGTGGAGAGTGGAGGACAATTTAAGATTCTGTTTTCAAGTTCAGTGAATTCAAACTGGCATGACAAGTTATTCTGGATAGAAGGAATGGGTGATGTTTCAGGTCAAAACCCTTCTTCAGACTGACTCTTCTTCAGACCATTCTTTTGTGTCTATCTTTGGTTTAAGCCAGCATCTGCAGTTGCTTCCTACGCATGACAAGTTATTGTTTACTTCTGACAGGTAACAAAGCCTGATCCATTCAGCACATTGGGGCAGCTGGTAGACCTGCTCCCTCACAGAGCCAGTGACCCGGGTTTGATTCTGATCTCTGGTGCTGTCTGTGCGTAGTTTGTCCATTCTCTCTGTGACTGTGTGGGTTTCCTGTGGGTGCCCCGTGCTTTCTCCCACATCCCAAAGATGTCCAGTTTTTAGGTTAATTGGCCTCTGTAAATTGCCCCTATGGTTTAATCCATAGATAGTGTTAAAGCAGGCCCTTCGGCCCACCGAGTCCATGCCAACCCAGTTGGATCCTACATGATAGGGGCACTTTACAGAATCCAATTAGCCTACAAGTCTTTGGAATGTGAGAGGAAACCGGAGCACCCAGGGAAAACCCACGGGGTCACAGGGGGAATGTACAAACTCCGTAACAAACTCCATCCATAGACAGGATCGAACTTGTGTTTCTGGTGCTGTAAGGCTGCAATGTGTTGCCAGTGGATGAGACATTAGGATAACGTGGAACCAGTGGGTGCGAGTGATTGGTCGTTGACATGGACTGGGTGGGCTGAAGGGCCTATTTCCATACTGTGTCTCTAAACCAAACTTTTCCAAACCATGTACCATTTCATTGGAAGCGAGGACGTATGGAACAATGTCGGTAACTGTAAGAAAAAAATTGTAATAACCATTCGTTTGTTGAATTTTTTGCACTGCAAGATTTTCTGAGCATTTATCACACACGTTTTATTTGTACTTTGAAACGTGGCATAGAATTACAAATTACCACACAGTCCTTTAATTGGAGTTGTGAACTATTCATCCATTATAGAAAACAGTTGCTTTTAATTTCCAATTACTTCAGTGGAAACAAAGAACAAACAGTTGATCGAAAGGATAGATAAACATTACCGCCAGCTTTATTCACATCTGTTTGTAAGAAAATCTATCCTGTAATATCTAAACTCATTATACATTGCAGACTTGGTTAAGCCCAGCCATTGTGAAATATAAATTGAATATGCTTGAACTATTAACCAGGCATCACAGCATATGTGAAGAGACAAATGGAATTAGCGCTTCAAACCTGTGACATTTTCCCCGAGCAGCTTTGTGGATATTATCAATCACCACTCCGCCATTCAATCATGGCTGATCTATCTCTCCCTCATAATCCCATTCTCCTGCCCTCTCCCCATAACCCCTGACACTTGTACTAATCAAGAATCTATCTATCTCTGTTTTAAAAATATCCATTGACTTGGCCTCCACAGCCTTCTGTGGTATAGAATTCTACAGATTCACCAAACTCTGACGAAATAAATTCTTTCTCATCTCCTCCCTGAAGGACCATCCTTTAATTCTGAGGCTATGACCTCTAGTCATAGACTCTCCCACTAGGCCCTGGGCCCTTTGGCCCACACTTGGAGCATCGTGTGCAATTTCTGTTGCCACACTAGGAAAGAGGTAATTAAACAGGAGAGAGTACAGAAACAATTTCAGTTGATGTTGCCTGAATTGGAGGGCTTGAGTTATAAGGAGAGATTAAACAGATGGGGTCCATTTACCCTGAATGAAGAAGGTTAAGACACAACGTGATAGAGTTATATAAGATTATGAGAGGCATAAAAGATGTAGGCATCCAGGGTTTGTATCACATGGTAGGGGTAACTTAAACAAAAGGACATACTTTTAAGGAGAAAGGGAGAAGGTTGAAAGGAGATGTGAGGAGTTATTCTTTCTCAAATCATAGTTGGTATCTGGAATGAGCTGCCAGAGGAGGTGATGGAAGACGAACCAGAAACAACACTTAAGAGGTTTTTTGACAGCAAATTGTATGAGCTTGCAGAGAGCGATGTGGAATTAATGCAGAAACAAGCTAGTAGTAATAGATGGCCATAATGGTTGGCATAAACACAGTGGGCCAAATAACAGTTCAATGCTCCTAGATACTACATGACCAATGACTAATAGAGACACAAGGAAATGCAGATGCTAGAATATTGAGCAAAACACAAAGTGCTGGAGTAGCTTAATAGTAAGGCAGCATTTGTGGAGGGAATGGGCAGGCAACATCATGGGTCAGGAAGATGGATGCAAAGTGCTGGAGTAACTCAGCAGGTCAAGAAGCATCTCTGTAGAAAAGGGATGGGTGACGTTTGGAGTTGGGACACTCCTTCAGTTCTAACATGAAATATCACTCATCCTTTTTCTCCAGAGATGAAGCCTGACCCGCTGAGTTACTCCAGCACTTTGTGCCTATCCTTGATATAAACCAACATCAGCAGTTCCTTTCTACACACTTTGGGTGGGGACCCTACTTTTTCAGATTGAGAAAAGATCCCGATCCGAATCATTGTCTGTCCTTTCCCTCCACAGGTGCTGCCTGACCCACTGAGTTCCTCGAATACATTGGGTTTTCTTAATTACTAATATATTGGTTGCCATCATCAGTCCTTTAAAATTACTTCAACATGGAATGGCCTCCTCTTGTTATTGGGTATATGAACTTTCCAAAGTGCAATTAATTAGTAATATCTAAAACTCATTCAATAAGCACAATTTATTTTTTCTTTGGCAGAGCCAATTTTAGTTTAGTTTATTGTCACGTTGTGGCGCCACCCGGTGGTTAGGCCAATTACTGGGCGAACCCTCGGCAGTCGGGGGCAGGGTCACGTGACTGGGTTTGGTGGGAAGGAATCGTCATGGGATTTGGGGGGGTGCCCTGGTATATATAATGAACCCCGGGTTAACCTTCCCCCCCATTCGTGTGTGTGCTATCTCTTTACTGTGTTAATAAAGATCTCTTTGATTCACCAAGCGTGGCTTGCCTATTCACCTGCCATAACGTGTACCAATGTACAGTGAATACAGTAGCTTTTGTTGCGAGCTAACCAGTCAGCGGAAAGATTATACATGATTACAAACGAGCCATCCACAGTGTACAGATACATGATAAAGGAAATAACATTTAGTGTAAGATAAAGTCCAGTAAAGTCCGTATAAAGATAGTCCGAGGGTCTCCAGCGAAGTAGATCGTAGCTCAGGATCGCTCTCTAGTTGTTGAAAGGAAAGTTCAGTTGACTGATAACAGCTGAGAATCAGAGAGAGAAAACTATTAGCATTTATGAAAGAGAGATCTGTATTAAATAGATCTGAATTTTGATGCAGTAATTAACTTGGCCCTCTTTATTACTAACCTTTCAGATTTATGGGAGAAAGAAAACTGTAAACTAACTTAATACTAGCTTGATGTTGTAATGCAATTTTTACTGCCACAATAAAATCTCTAGCCCAATGGGTGAGCCAAATTGTTTGCTTTTTATAGAGAAAGGCCCTAAGACTGTTTTCCTGTTTTTCAAAGGTCCTAAGTCAAAGAAGAGGAAGGAAGATTCTGTTTTTCTCAGTTTTGACCTCTTGGTAGCTTTTGAATACTCAGGTGTTTGTCCTGAATACAGACTTCTAAAGATACCTCAACATTCATGTAGCATGGCAATCCACTACAAATAATGCATCTCTCCTTATTGTGCCAGTCCTATGACTGCAGTAGCAATTTAACTTTACAGGGTATGTCTTAGTACTTATAATTATACTGTTTTCTATAAAAGATTCTGGCAATAAACTCTTCCAGACATTGCCTATTCTAGTTCTGTAATGCTGGGAACAGTATGCATTCTTAGTTTAGGTTAGTTTAGTTTAGAGATCCAGAGTGGAAACAGGTCCTTCGGCCCACCGGGTCCGTGCTGACCAGTGATCCCCGCATATTAACACTATCCTACACACACTAGGGACAATTTTTACATTTACCAAGCCAATTTACCTATTATTGTATTCAAAAGGGAACTGCAGATGCTGGAATATCGAAGGTACACAAAATTGCTGGAGGAACTCAGCGGGTGCAGCAGCATCTATGGAGCGAAGGAAATAGGCGACGTTTCGGGCCGAAACCCTTCTTCAGACTGATGGGGGGTGGGGAAAGAAAGAAGGAAAAAGGGGAAGAGGAGGAGCCCGAGGGCGGGCGGATGGGAGGGTGGGAGGAGACAGCTAGAGGGTGAAGGAAGGGGAGGGGACAGCACAGGCTAGCCAAATTGGGGGAATTCAATGTTGATGCCATAGGGGTGCAAGGACCCCAGACGGAATATGAGGTGCTGTTCCTCCAATTTCCGCTGTTGCTCACTCTGGCAATGGAGGAGACCCAGGACAGAGAGGTCGGATTGGGAATGGGAGGGGGAGTTGAAGTGCTGAGCCACCGGGAGGTCATGTAGGTTAAGGCGGACCGAGCGGAGGTGTTCGGCGAAACGGTCGCCCAACCTACGCTTGGTCTCACCGATGTAAATTAGCTGACATCTAGAGCAGCGGATGCAGTAGATGAGGTTGGAGGAGATACAGGTGAACCTTTGTCGCACCTGGAACGACTGCTTGGGACCTTGAATGGAGTCGAGGGGGGAGGTGAAGGGACAGGTGTTGCATTTCTTGCGGTTGCAACGGAAAGTGCCCGGGGAGGGGGTGGTGCGGGAGGGAAGGGAAGAATTGACGAGGGAGTTGCGGAGGGAGCGGTCTTTGCCTTCCGCAAAGACCGCTCCCTCCGCAACTCCCTCGTCAATTCTTCCCTTCCCTCCCGCACCACCCCCTCCCCGGGCACTTTCCGTTGCAACCGCAAGAAATGCAACACCTGTCCCTTCACCTCCCCCCTCGACTCCATTCAAGGTCCCAAGCAGTCGTTCCAGGTGTGACAAAGGTTCACCTGTATCTCCTCCAACCTCATCTACTGCATCCGCTGCTCTAGATGTCAGCTAATTTACATCGGTGAGACCAAGCGTAGGTTGGGCGACCGTTTCGCCGAACACCTCCGCTCGGTCCGCCTTAACCTACATGACCTCCCGGTGGCTCAGCACTTCAACTCCCCCTCCCATTCCCAATCCGACCTCTCTGTCCTGGGTCTCCTCCATTGCCAGAGTGAGCAACAGCGGAAATTGGAGGAACAGCACCTCATATTCCGTCTGGGGTCCTTGCACCCCTATGGCATCAACATTGAATTCCCCCAATTTGGCTAGCCTGTGCTGTCCCCTCCCCTTCCTTCACCCTCTAGCTGTCTCCTCCCACCCTCCCATCCGCCCGCCCTCGGGCTCCTCCTCTTCCCCTTTTTCCTTCTTTCTTTCCCCACCCCCCATCAGTCTGAAGAAGGGTTTCGGCCCGAAACGTCGCCTATTTCCTTCGCTCCATAGATGCTGCTGCACCCGCTGAGTTCCTCCAGCAATTTTGTGTACCTATTATTGTACGTCTTTGGAGCGTGGGAGGACATCGAAGACCTCGGAGAAAACCTACGCAGTCACGGGGAGAACGTACAAACTCCGTAAAGACACCACCCGTAGTCGGGATCGATCCCAGGTCTCCGGCGCTGCAAGTGCTGTAAGGCAGCAACTCTATCATTGCTCAGAGAATGTGCTTACTGCAGAGAATCTTATATTTGCTATCGAGAGAATGTACGCACACAAAATTAATCTTACTCATTGTCCACTGGTATATCATTGCCTCGAATCTGTCAGCACATCTGCTGGTTTCATGTGCAACCAGTTTACAAGAGAATACTCATTGTCCGAGAAATATGACTTCCTGAACGTAACTCATTCAAGTCTGTTTCATTGTCCATTTAGATTATGGCTTACTGTAACGGTTAGAAAATGCATTCAGTTCTGAGTATACCAGTAAGATATAAGCCATTAGAACCTAATTTTTAACGATGGTTTACAGATGTTTCATGCAAATTGAAAGGGTTAATTCTCTACTTTGTAAAAGATTCAAGCAATCAAACTGTAATTGCTTTCAAGGCCATAAGTGCGACTCCCTGTTAAATATCTAGAAGTAACCATATTTCGCTTCGCACATTGTAATCATTATGTGTTTAGTGACTGTAGGCAGAGGAGTTTCTGCAGATGTACCTGAGGTAGGATCAGTGACCCTCATAGTGTTTCACAGTGAGAGCAACAACTAATGAATTCAAGCTGAACTGACATTGGGACTGTTCTGGAGGCTTTGACTGTTTGCTAAAAAACACCATATGAGTCCAATAAAAAGTTGTAATAAACATTCATCCACATCTTCCTCCATGCCAGAATCCACCCTGTGACTTAATCTTCCATCATAAAAGCAAACTGATTGCAGTCACCCTTTAAAATACAGCAAACAGTAGGGAAGTCTGATATTTCAGACAAATGTGAGCGATTTCAAAGGAAGGATGTGCTGGCTCTGGCGTGGGTCCAGAGGAGGTTTACAAGAATGATCCCAGGAATGAGTAAGTTAACATATGATGAGCGTTTGATGGCACTGGGTTTATACTCACTGGAGTTTAGAAGAATAAGGGGTGACCTCATTGAAACGTACAGAATTGTGAAAGGCTTGGATAAAGTGGATGTGGAGAGGATGTTTTCACTTGTAGGAGAGTCGAGGACCAGTTGTCATAGCCTCAGAATTAAAGGATGTTCTTTTAGGAAGGAGATGAGGAAGAATTTCATTAGTCAGAGGGTAGTGAATCTGTGGAATTCTTGGCCATAGAAGGCTGTGGAGGCAAAGTCAGTGGATTCATTTTAGGCAGAGATAAATAGATTCTTGATTAGTATGGGTGTCAGAGGTTATGGAGAGAAGGCAGGAGAATGGGATGAGGAGGGAGAGATAGATCAGCCATGATTGAATGGTGGAGTAGACTTGATGAGGCGAATGGCTTAATTCTATTCCTATCTCTTCTGATCTTATGATTTTATGACAACTATGTAAGGTGGCTTCTTCTATGTAATCCAATATATCAGGGACAAAAGGAAATCTGTGTTTCCAAAACCATTTAGAAATCCAAAGATATTTCATTATTGTTCACTATATTCAGAAACCACATCATTTTCAAAAGATGAACTGTGAAATGATCTGATTTTGTGCCAATTTATGTTTTAAGCTTAGTTTAGTTTAGTTTGGTTTAGAGATGCAGTGCGGAAACAGGCCCTTCGGCCCACCGAATCTGCGCCGACCAGTAATCCCCAGATGCTAGGACTATCCTACATATCAGGGACAATTTTTACCAAAGCCAATTAACCTACAAACCTGCTCCTCTTTGGAGTGTCGGAGGAAACCAGAGCACTCGGAGAAAACCCACGCAATCACGGGGAGAACGTACAAATTTCGTACAGGCAGCACCCGTACTCAGGTTCGAACCCAGGTCGCTAGCCCTGTAAGGCAGTAACTTTACCACTGCACCACCTTGCCCCCCCAGCATGTGTGCATGTGTGATTTAGCATTTGTGACCATTCTTGTACATGCTGATGCTTTTACATTTTTTCCTCATAAAATATGTTTTAATTGCACTGGTTTCAACAGGTAAGTGAAATTGCTATATAACAAAGTTTGTTACAATGTGGAAAGTTCACTGAGGTACTAAATCACTATCTGTTAATCATATCATTCAGTTTATTTAATAGTGGTATAAAATTGGCACTAAATAATGATTTGTGTCTTCTCGTAATTTGAATACCCAGATACTTGAATTTTTCTGTTGCAATTTTGAAGGGGAATTTTAGTAAGTGTCTCGAATCCTGTGGTTTTAAAGACATAATTTCGCTTTTATTACAATTTATTCTATATCCTGAAAAAGAGCCGAATTCCTCAATTAGTGTTAATAAGGTGGGTATACTCGTTTGTGTATCAGTAATATATAAAAGGATACCATCAGCATATAGTGAAATTTTATTCTTTGAGTCCTTAGTGTTATATCCGTGAATATTCGGGTGATTTCTAATCTTTTCGGCCAACGGTTCTATCATAAGGGCAAATAGCAATGGTGATAAGGCACACCCTTGCCTATTACCCCTTGATAAGTAAAATTTTGGAGATAGCGTATTGTTAGTTAGTATTCTTGCCGTAGGTCTATCGTAAAGTAGTTTAACCCATCTAATAAAATTCTCTCCCATATTGAATTTTTGGAGTACCTTGTATAAATACTGCCATTCTACTTGATCAAATGCCTTCTCTGCATCCAGCGTGACAACTGAAATATCTTCATTGTCCTCATTATGAGAGTACATTATATTGAAAAGCCTTCTCAAATTATTAAATGATTGTCTTTTGGGTATAAATCCCGTTTGATCTGTATTTATTAAATTGTTAATATAATTATTTAGCCTTCTAGCTAGAATCTTTGCTAAAATTTTCTGATCCGTATTTAGAAGTGAAATAGCTCTATAAGAACCCGGTTCATCTAAATCTTTATCTTTTTTTGGTATAAGTGTTATTGTTGCTTCTGCTAGGGTTTCTGGTAGTTTATTTTCAGTATAAGCCTGCGTGTATAAATTGAATAACCTTGGTACAATTGACTCCTGAAATCTTTTATAAAATTCATTCCTAAAACCGTCTGGTCCTGGGGTCTTCCCATTTTTCAGTGAGTTTATTATTTGTTTTATTTCTTCATTAGTAATCCGTGCTCCTAATTGCTCTTGTTCTAAACTATCCAATTTTGGGAGCTTGCAATTATCTAAAAAATTTGTAATTTTACTTACATCTGTATTTATTTTAGATGTATATAAATTGTGATAAAATTGGGCAAACCTCTTATTAATATCCTTAGGCAGTTAAAAACTCACCCTTTTCCGATTTAATTTTAGTAATAGTTTTTTCCTTTTCTCGTTGCTTCAGTTGCCTCACAAGTAGTTTATGTGGCTTATCCCCAAATTCGAAGTGTGCTAGTTTTGTAATTTGGAATAATGTTATTACTCTAGCCGATAGTATTCTATTGACTTTATATTTCAATAAAGTTATCTTATTATGTTTATTTATAGTTGGGTCAGTTGCATTGTCCAGTTCTAGTAATTTTATTTTCTGTTCTATCCGCTGAAGTTCTCTTTTATTTTCCTTATTTTGAAAACTTTGGTAAGAAATTATGACACCGCGAATATATGCCTTGAAGGGTTCCCATAATAGCGGTGCAGAAATACCCGGCGTGTCATTTATTTCGAAAAAAAGTTTTATTTGTTCTTTTATATACTCATAACCCTGCGGGTTATTTAATATATGTACATTGAATCTCCAAAAAGGTTTTATACTCGGCATTCCCTCAATTTTAAGTATAAAAGTCAATGGTGAATGATTACATTTTTGAAAATGCTTCCGCTCTCATTGATAGGTAGAATTAACGCTATAAAAATGACTTTCTTACCACAATTAATATATTTGTTTCAAGCGATCTCAATATATATTCCAAAATATTTTTTCAAAAAACTAGATTTCACTATCACTAATTTTATATGGGATTACAGAACACATAGAATTCAACGAAAGCATTTGTGCAAATCTAAAGAAGTTGGGGGTTTATCATTACCTAACTTTATGAATTACTACTGGGCAGTGCATATTAAGAACATAATGTACCGGCTGGATAGTTCCACTCCGCAGTTGGAGTGGATAAGAATGGAGAAAGAGGAGTGCTATCCGCACGATATAGGAATGATCCTGCTCTCACCGATAAAATTGAATAGTATAATATATAAGAAGAACCCAATTATTCACAATATAATAAGAATTTGGAAACAAATAAAAGTATCCTTGAAATTAAATAATTTATCAGTACTAACCCCACTATTGAACAACCCCGCATTCAAACCTTCTCTCATCGACAACACATATCAACAATGGGATAGACTGGGGATTAGGAAAGTAGGGGATATGTATGAATTGGGTAAACTGTTATCATTTCAACAATTAAAATTAAAATTTAAATTGAAGGATAATCAATATTTTAAATATATACAGGTATGTGACTTTATGAAGAAATATACACATAGATTTAAAACTATATTTTTAGACCCTTTAGAAGAAGCAATGAATATTAAGGCTGATTCACAAAAATTAATATCATACTTTTATAATAATATATTATATAGAGAATCACCCTCAACAGAAGCACTAAGGGAAGATTGGGAACATGAGCTAATGATAAAGATCTCAAAGGATAGATGGGAAAAGTATTTGATGAATACACATAACTGTTCTATTAATGCAAGATATAATTTAATTCAATTCAAATTATTACATAGACTATATTATTCAAAAACGAGGTTGAATAAATTTTATCCAAACGTCTCTCCCAGATGCGATAAATGTTTGTTTCAAAACGCTAATATAACACATTCATTTGTAGGATGTACAAAGTTGAATAAATTTTGGAGTGATATATTTGATATATTTACAAAGCTCTTCAAGTCAAGAATAGAACCCAAAATGGAATGGATTATATTTGGAATAATAGGAGAAGATACCAATTTAAATAAAGACCAAAATGTTTTTTTTAATTATGTGTTAATAATTGGAAAGAAATTGATACTTAAATTTTGGAAAAATACAACCATACCAACTGTTAAAATGTGGATTAGGAATATGATGGACATAGCACACCTTGAAGAAATGAGACTCCGACTAATAGATAAATATGACCAATTCTTAAGGAGTTGGTCTCCTTTCATCGACTTTTTGGAATCATGTGATACAGCGGTACCATAAGGATTGCTGATTTCAGTTCATGACGTGGATAGATTTACATCTCCGAATATAGATTTGAAAAATTCTCTTTTAAGGGGCCTTCTCTTCTATTTCTACTTTCCACTTTTTCTTTTTTATTTATTTTTTTATTTTTTATATACACTCTTCACGTTTTTCTACTCTCTACCATCTATTTTTCCACTTTTTCCCCTTTCTATTGTTTTCTTTTTCTTGTCTTGCTTACTTTCTTCTCATAACATAAAACTAGAGGTTGTACATAGAATGGATTACGGTATGACATAGTTGGCACCTAAAATTAGGTTCCACTGTACTGTTTTGTACTGTATTAACTTCTAATAAAATAAACAAATTTAAAAAAAAAAAAAAAAAAAAAAATCACTATCTGTTATAACACCACCCCTCCATTGACCCTCGGTTTATTGCAAAATTCCATATATGGTATTGCATTTGGGAAAATACCAAGTTAAAGAATATTCTAAATTTACTTTGTTCAGCATTTCACAACAGCATTTTGCTACCTTTTATTGCAGTTTGCAATATATTACAGTATCAGGACATTATATGATTTCATAAGCCCAATAATAGTCAGGTGTTAGCATCCAAAGAACTACCTATTGCCCTCTCCTTGATAAACAACCACAAAAATCACTATTTCATAAGCATAGAAATATTTTTTTTCATAAATTTAAGCAAATTGGAAATGGATGCCTAAAAATAAAATGTAATGGAGTTGGAGTATTTTAGTTTAAATTGTCCTTGTGCATGTACAATATCTCCATGTAATTCTATTCCACATATCATGCCATTTATTTATACCATTTAAGCATTCTAAACCTTCAAGAGAAAAATAGCGAAACCCACTGCATAGCAGTCATTTAGATAGAGATAAAGAGTCATGAAGTCATACAGCATGTAAACAGGCCCTTCAGCCCAACTTGCCCATACTGACCAAGATGTCCCATCTACGCTAGTCCCACCCGGCTGAGTTTGGTCCATATCAAAACCTTTCTTATCCATAAGCCCAAATGTCTTTTGAATGTTATTATAGAACATGCCTCAACCACCATATCTGGCAACTTGTTCCGTATCCCCACCACCATCTGTATGAAAACATTGCTCCACAGGTTCCTATTAAATTATTCCCTTCCCACGTTAAACCTACATGCTTGATTCTCCTACTATGGTTAAAAAAATGTGCATTCAACCCATCTATTCCCCATATTATATCATCCACCTCTATAAGATCACCCCTCATCCTTCTGTGCTCCGAATAAAGTATAAACAAGCTGCATATGCTGGTTTACAAAAAAGACACATGTGCTGGAGTAACTCAGCAGGTCAGATAGCATCTCTGGAGATCTTTCCAAAGAACAGAAAATACGATAGGTTGCTATTAATTTCCTAAATTTTCTCAAAGTCACTACCTCTATCACTAAGTAGGACAAGACCAACAAAAGCCTGAGAATAACATCAACTAGGTCTTTCTTTTCACATTGCCCCTACTGTCCTTTCTAATAATTATATTGTATGCCTAGAATATGGGTTTCACACCTTTAGATGGACAAAACATACAGCAATTACCACTCCCCATCACCTATCCATGGGTCCACCATTAAATATGATGAAATTGTGTATGAATCTGTTGAAGGCAGTGTTCCGTACATGTATCATGTATTAAAATTGGACCTGCACAATTCCATTCAGGAGCTGCATGAAGACCTCACATTACCATGCAAGCCACGAGGAAGCCATTGAAAGCATAAAAAATACTCTCAAACAAAAGCAGAAAGTGCTGATAGCAAGGGCAGCGGCAGAGTTGCTGCCTTACAGTGCCAGAGACCCAGGTTTGATCCTGACAATGGTTGCAATCTATATGGAGTTTGTATGTTCTCCCTGTGACCTGTGTTGGTTGTCTCAGGAGCTCCGGTTTCCTCCCACACTCCAAAGAGTGTCGGTTTGCAGGAAATTGTAAATTGTCCCTAATGTGTGCAGGATGGTACAGGTGTGCAGGGATCGCTGGCCAGCGTGGACTTGGTGGGCCGAAGAGCCTGATTTGTCCTTTGCTGTAATTAATGAGCCTGTAATTGTCAACACAAATGCCCAAAAGGTTGCAGAACACATCGGCACATTGGGACAAGGTCAATCATCCAGCAGAACAAAACAGATGCAGTGTTTTGTGCGCAACGATACTGCAGATACTGGTTTATACTGAAGATAGACACAAAGTGCTGGAGCAACTCAATGGGTCAGGCAGCATCTTTGGAGAAAAGGAGCAGGTGATGTTTTGGATCGGAAGCCTTCTTCAGACTAAAAGTAGAGTAGCGGGGAGGGGGAGAATTGGAGGTAGGAAAGGTCATAAGGTCATAAGTAATAGGAACAGAATTAGGCCATTTGGCCCATCAAGTCCACTTCGCCATTCAATCATGGCTGATCAATCTCTCACTCCTAACCCTAATTTCCTGCCTTCTCCTCATATCCCCTAACACATGTACTATTCAAGAATCTATCTATCTTTGCCTTAGAAATATCCATTGACGGCCTCCACAGCCAGGGCCGGATTTACGTATAAGCTAGACAAGTTTAAGTTTAGGGCCTCGAGATCTAGGAGGGCCTACCCACCTCGTTGCCTCACCGGACCCGTCGAACCTCGCCGCCCCACTGACCATCCACCCACCGGGACCTCCTACTCTTTGCCCGCTGACCCTGGCCACTCCGCCGCACTCCAGCAGCCTGTAGCCGCCGCCTTACCTGCAGCCTGGACTCAGCACCGGGCCTGAAGTTTCCACGCTGCAGACTCCAACTCCCCTGAGTTTGACTGCGCTGGGTCCTAGCGCTAGGCACCCTCCCCAACCCTGGTAATCTCAGTGGCTGTTCCACTGGGTCTTCCCCATTCCCCTCAAACCGTGGGACCCCAGCTCTTCCCCACCCACACTACAGTTCTCATACCCACCCTTCCCTCCCTTGATCAGCCATGATCATATTGAATGTCGGTGCAGGCTCGAAGGGCCGAATGGCCTACTCCTGCACCTATTTTCTATGTTTCTACCCCCTGACCACCCCTCCATCAGACATCGCCTTGGCCTCAGTCCACTCACCTGCCTTTCTCCGGCCCCAACCCCCATCCCTGCCGTGCGTTCACCATCTCCCCTGACCTCCCTCTCTCACATACCGACCAGTCTGTCCTCAGCAGAGGCCTCACCTTTGTCCCTCTCCGTCCCCACCTCAATGAGTTCTGCGCCCGCCGCGATTTGGTGCTCTTCTTCCGTCACCTCCGCCTCACACCATTCTTCCATGGGAAGGAGTCCCCGCCCCCATTGATGATCCCTTTTCCCGTCTCCAACGGACCCCCTCCTCTTGGACCCCCCCTCATGGCCATTGATACAATGAAATTTGGGGGTCACCATCCGACGTCGGAACGGGAGAACATTCTCAGCGGCTTGGACTTCCGGATCGGCCACTTCCTACTGGAGACCGCGGCTCCCGAAGTCCACTGGCTGAGCTGGGTGGAGATTCATGCTGGTGGCCCTCGGCAAAGGGTTCCCAGGGCTCCACGATATTGAAATCAGCGCAGCCCGAGGCTAGCAGCTCCACAAACCACAGCTCCATGATGTTGAAGCAGCAGGCCCAACACTCCAGAGCTTCAAAAGGCGATCCAGGAAAGGCATCGCCCGCTCCGCGGTGAATCCAATATGTATTTAAAACCAACTGTTCAATGACAACATACAGTAGGATCTAAAAGTGTCACACTGTCACTGTCGGGTAGTCATGGTCCTCTAATCTGGTGGGTGGGGGATTGGGAGGGGGGGGAGGAGCTCACAAGTGAAATAGCTTAGGGCCTCTCTTCATCTAAATCCAGCCCTGTCCACAGTCTTCTGTGGCAAAGAATTCCACAGATTCACCACCCTCTGACTAGGGAAGTTGAGAATAGGATGATGACCAATGCATGGTAGTGCCCATGTTGGCCCATTGTTGGCTGGGGAAGAGATGATAACGAAGGGATACAAGGATGTGAACAGAACCGGGAGGCTGGGGAAGAGACGATAAAAATTGTTTGAGATATTTGTAGTTAACACTCATTGTGGGTCAAGTATAGGAAATTAGGTGTGAATAGCAGGAATAAGCCAAGCACCGTGCTCCCGGTTACCCGCAGGGAGATCAACCACTAGTGGATAAGGAGTAACTCAGCAGGACAAGCAACATCTCCGGAGAGAAGGAATGGTTGATGTTTCGGGTCAAGACTCTTCTAAACGTCACCCGAATGCTGCCTGTCCCGCTGAGTTAGTCCAGTTTTTTGTGTCTATCTTTGGTTTAAACCAGCATCTGCAGTTCCTTCCTACACATTCAATCACTAGTGGGTTTATTATGGGATCTGTTGGAGCACAGCTCATTTGACGTAGAAACAAAGGAGTCTGAAGAGCACCGTCCTCTCCAGAGATAGTATCAATGGAGGTGAGAGTTAATTTCCTTTGAAAGTAATGGATGGTCTGGGCATGGTCCCACCAACACTGCAACATGAGATGAAGCAAAACCGGAAGGAGGAATGGCACTAGGCTGGAAAGGCTAACCCCACAAGTTCTCCAGATGCTCTAGTGAACTTAATCTTCCCAGGGAGTAATGCATCGGCTAAAAGAAAAATGAAAGTACTAGCTCAATCAGGGTATTGATAACAGGTGTATGAAGTGAATTGAGGAAAAAATTCAAGGTGTTTTACAACAAGGGCAAGTGACAAGGGCTATTATTTATAAATCTTAAATCATGCAGACACTTCAAAACAAGAATTGCCAAATAAGTGGGTGTAAGCTCAGGGTTTCTGAGTTTGAGAAGCTTTGAAACTGACACCAACATGTAGAAGATAGTAAACACAAGGAAGTGCAAATACTGGAATTGTGCTCAGAACACAAAGTACCACAAGCAGGCAGTACATGGGAGAAGAATAGAATCACAAAATAATTCACTCAGCAATTTTTACACATCTTGCTTACCAATTTATTGGCACTGGTATTGGTTTATTATTGTCTTGTGTGGGGGGACGCAGAGAAGAACTTTATTTGTGCGGTATTCAGTCAAATTACACTACATCAAGCCATTTACATGAACAATAGGCTGATGATAATGATGATACTATTGTCACATGTAACTCGGTACAGTGAAAGTCTTTGTTTTTGCATACAAAGTACAGAAAAGAATCGCCACAGAGGTGCTGACAAAGTTACAAAATATAAGTGGAAGGGAGTGGAGGCCAATTCACTGGATGTTGTTAAGAGAGAGTTAGATTTTGTTCTCAGGGCTAAAGGAATCAAGGAATATGGGGAAAAAGCTGGAACTGATTTTAGATGATCAGCCATGATCATATTGAATGGCGGTGCTGACTCGAAGGGCCAAATGGCCAGCTCTTGCACCTATTTTTCTATGTTTCTATGTTTCTACTCTTTAAGTAATGTTGGTCCCTTTTTCGTTTCCCCCCCCCCCCCCCCCCTCCCACCAGGTAGCAATGTTACAAAATGTTGAGGATTTTAAAAATCAAGTCTTTAATTTATCCCATCAGATAAAGCATAAAAATAAGTTTAATTTGACACCTAATTCACTTTAATATCTTCAGTATTAAAAAGGTTATGGCCATTTTCATACTCGGAAATTGGCATCTTGTTCCCTATTGCTTTTTCATTGACTTAACACAAAAGCTGTGATCGAGAACATTTAAAAGCCCATAACTTTCTTAAAATTTAAGAGAACTGAAATAAATGTTCAGTTATTATAGATTATAGAAACAATCTTACTTAGATGACGAAATTAAAGCATATAGTTAGTTACCTAATTGTAGCTAATTACAAAATTGAATTACTAGATCTAAACATCTATCCATTTCTTAAGAATAGATTAACATTTTTAAATAGCCTAAGTGTCCAAATAACATTCACACAAGAATTCAGAATATAACATAATTTTTAAATCTCATTGTCATGGGTTTATAGGCCAAATGGAAGGAATTTAATGTTTAATACCTGTAAATTAATGGCCATTTAAATCAGCTTGCAAGTGGGATTTTCTGGAACGGGACCATTTGGAACGTTGAGTTTGCAGTGATTTAGTCCCCATATCGGCAGCAAATACACTGCCGGTTCGTTCGGGGGAAAAAATTACCGTTTCGCAACTTAAAATGTGAATTAAATACATCTTAAGAAACACTTTTATACATAAAAATAAACTACTTTCTTTTACCTGTCCTCTACATAAAATCCGGCACCGTTGTCGGCATTGACGGCTTCAGAAGTTGATTTTAAAATCACTCCAGCGATTAACTTGTCGGGCGAATTTATTTTAAAAACACACAGAATGGCCGTCATAACGATTCTTTAGCAACATCTTGCACTCCAACAAAATATAATTCAGGACCAGGTCGGAAAAAAAACGCGTTTTAGCCCCGCCCCCGCCCCCCCCCCCCTCAAATGCGCCAAAATCGCGCACACGGCCAGTGGCAGAATTGCAGCGCCGCTGAAGGTAAGTATTGTAACATACCTACACCAGGTCTCCTTTAGTTCTCAGCAGCCCACCCCTCCTCCCCCGCTGCCACACAGGGTCCACCCAATAGGTAGTAGAAAGAGAAAAATACCAGAGTGTCGAATATAGTGTTACATTGTCTTTGCGTCAACTGATATGAATGAAAATCAGGCTGATAGAGAAAGCTTCTTCCATTTTATGCAGAAATATGGCTGTGATATGCAAAAGCTAATGTCTAGGAAAATATTTTGAAACAAGCAGCATTACAAGCTAACAGCTGATTCTAATAGCCTTCTGTAAAGCTAAGGTTCAATGCTTAATGTTAAGTGCACACATTGTTTCATGTGACCAGTGTTGCTCAATAGTTCTTCATGTTGACAGCAAAAGTGGAACCAGAGGAAGAGCTTCAGCATGGCTTGTTTGTATTGATAATAAATGCCTCAGCCACACATGTTGATGGCCCTATTTCCTTTTCTTTTCCTGTTATCAGCAGGCCATTCTATCAACATGGGAACATTGTGAATCTGTGAGGTTAAATCATTTTAAAATAATGGCATTTTGAATTTTATATTTAGTTTTTGATTGCAGAGGGAAATATGGAAGTTCAATATAGAGCAAAATAATTTGTGTCGAATGATTAAAAAAAAGAGTTTGTTATGAAAACAATGAATGAAATACATGATTGCACATTTATGATCATAATCTTTAAGCTGACACCAGTTGTACTCAATATCCATTGTATAAAAATATTCAACACATAAACACATATCCGTCTACTGCAATTTTTTCAGAATAGAAAAAGAATAAAAAAGGGATGGCACAGTGGAGCAGCAGTAGAGTTGTTGCCTTACAGCACCAGAGACCTGGGTTTGATCCTGACTACGGGTGCTGTTTGTATGGAGTTTGTACGTTCTCCCCGTGACCTGCGTGGGTCTTCTCCTGGAGCTCTGGTTTCCTCCCAGACTCCAAAGACGTACAGGTTTGAGGGCTAGTTAGCTTGCTAAAATTGCAAGTTGTCCAAAATGTATGTAGGATAGTGTTAGTATTCGGGGGTTGGTGGTTGGCAGGGACACGGTGGGCTGAAGGGCCGTTTATTGCACTGTATCTCTAAACCAAATAAATAAACATCCAATGACATTGTCAAAGGGCTTTAACTAAACAAAATAATGACTTGATATCCATCTCATCTATTTCCTTTTACCTATTTTTTCTGTATATATATATAAATAATACATTGGTACATAACTTGATTAAGTTTTAGCACACAGGTTCCGTTATAATGACTGGTTTAGAATACAGGTGCAATCTTTGCAATGAAAAATGCATATTAAGTAGTCACCAGTTGTAGTTCTGTGTTCTAATTTCTCAAATTGGCAATGCATTAAATTGATTTGTATGAATTGGGAAATTTATTTTCATTTCAACAACTAAAATCAAAATTTAAATTGAATAACAATCAATATTTTAAATACCTACAGGTATGTGACTTTATGAAGAAATATATACCAAGATTCCAAAGTATAATTTTAGACCCACTGGAAGAAGTAATGAATATCAAGGCGGAGTCAAAAAAATTAATATCATACTTGTATAACAGTATTTTAAACATAGCATTACCATCAACAGAGGCAATTAAAGACTGGGAAAAAGAATAGTAAGATTAAACGAGAACTTACCAGTTCGAAGTTTGATCGTTATTTTATGAGGAGTACGTTGAGGGAATACGTGAAGAACCCCGCCAGGACGCATGCGTGTCATTCTTCAAAGCAGCGGTGTGAAATCACAGATAATTGTAATGACTTAAACATAGTAAGATTAGAGAAGAAATACCAGTTGAGTATATGATCATGGATGGGAGTGGAGGGCACGTATTCCCTCAACGTACTCCTCATAAAATAACGATCAAACTTCGAACTGGTAAGTTCTGAGATTAAAAAATGAGATTAAAAAATATTAGTATCCATCCCAAATATTAGTATCCATCCCAGCCTCTATTAGAACCTGTTTCAGCCATCTTGAGATGGTCTGGACCGTCACTCTTTTGTGTGGTTGCTTATGGCTGACTAAAAGTGCCTTCTCATTGCCTCTGATGATTTTCGTGTTCTCCATGTATAACGACAAATGTCTTACTATACAGAGATGATAATCTGTTGGGTAAGACCTAAATTCTATATTGAGGCCTGCTGATCCCTGTCTGTTCTGCTTTACTAATTCATAAATATGAAAACGTAATATTTTCAGATGAAGAAGTCATGTTGTCCAGTCTTAATTTATGTAATGACTGTACCCTTTGTGCCGTGACCAATGCCATTAGCATGACTGTTTTTAATGTCAGTCTATGTAGGGACAGGGCTGTTGCTGGAGACCAATTCCTGAGCATCTTCAGGACAATACTCACATCCCATATTTGGGAGTACCTGGTTCTTGGGGGATTGGTATTAAAAATTCCCCTCATAAGTTTTGTTACCAGTGGGTGAGTCCCAGCAGAGTGACGCTCTGTTCCTTGCCATAGATAAGTTGATAGGGCACTTCTGGCGCAGTTGATGGCACTATAACTGAGCCCCTCATCATAATGGAGGCCTGCCAGGTATTCCAGAACAGACGGGATGTTCATATCTCTGTAGGTGATGCTGTTTTTGTGACAATACATCTCCCACTTCCTGATATAGACCAGATACTGTTTTTTGGTGGACTGTCTGTGGCCCGCCGAAATCATGTTCACTGTTCGGTCCGTCAGTCCCAGCTGTAGTAGTGGTATTTTTAAACTCTACAAATTAATAAATTCAAATAGTTATGGCATGGGTGGCTATCCCTTGTTACGGGATGAACCAATAAGTCTGGTCTATTTGGGATGGTGATACATGGTTCTAATACCATGTTCAGTATCACTGGGAACCATGGTTGAGTAGGCCAATCGGGTACTACCAAAATACCAGACGCAGAGTCTTGCTGTATTTTCCTTAATACCCGACTGATGAGGCAGAAAGGAGGGAATGCATAAATAAACAATTCCCCCCCCCCCAATGCAGCGAAAATGCATCTGTCGCCGCTGCCCCAGGATCTGGTTCCCACGAAACATAGTTTGATAACTGGTGATTAAGCCTGGATGCGAATAGATCGATATCTGGTGTTCCATATCGTGCTGTAATATCAGCAAATACTTTTTATTCAACATCCATTCGGTGTTTTCATTAAATTTGCGTGACCTGGTGTCTGCCACTAAATTAGGTAAGTAGCTGATATCCAAATATCTCTCTGGATACACCACTGCCAAATTGTATTAGCCAGATTGTCACATGATGTCGATTTGTTTCCACCCATGTGGTTGATATATGCTACCACGGTGGTATTGTCAATCTGTAGTCTAACATGCTGGTGATATGACCCAGTGCAATATGACTTTAGGCCATAGAATGCACCCAACATTTCCAGGTAGTTTATGCCCAGTGTTAGTAATAATGATGCCTCCTGAGCAGTCCATCTACCTCCACAGCTGGAGATGGAATTGGTGGCACCCCAACCAAGTGCACTGGCATCAGTTTGTAGCACCATAGAAGGGTTGCTGATAATGATTGGATTGAAACAAAGCCAAATGTTATCTATCCACCATTTTAGTTCCATTATAGCTTTGATTGGTAGCTTCATTGGTCTGTCAAAATGACCAGCATTGATTTTGAGTGCTTGTATTTTGGCTCTCTGTAAATTTTGGTAATGTAAAGGTCCAAATTGTGTGGCTGGAAAAGCAGCCACCATTTTGCCAATTACTTTTGCTACCAATCTGATGGACGGTTACTGATGTCAATGAGGTTATTGCAAGCCTCTATTAAGTCTATAGCCTTTCCCTTTGGCAAAGTCACCGACATGTGAACTGAGTCAATGGTGAACCCCAAATAGTCCATAGTAGTGGAAGGCGTTAATTTAGATTTAACTGGATGGATAATAAACCCCAGTTTTTCAAATAACTGTTTTGTGGCTGTTACAGTTTGTTTGGCCAATTCCAAAGATTTGCCCACAATAAGTATGTCATCTAGATATGCCATGACCATGTGTTTTCGTTTCCGTAGAAACGCTAGGGCTGGTTTCAAAATTTTAGTGAACAGCCTGGGGGCTGATGTTAACCCATTTGGCAGCGCTCTATACTGCCAGTGCTGTCCCATCCAGTTGGATTTTAAGTAACATCTGTGGTCACCTCGTATAGGCACTGAATAGTAAGCATTTTTTAATCGATGCTAGCCATGAAGTAACCTTTGGAAATCAATTGTTTAGCAGTAACAAAGGTTTCCATTTTAAAATGAATATATTGTACAAATGTATTCAATTTGGTCAGATCTATGATGATGCGACAACCACCATCTTTTTTGTTTTTGGTAAAGATATTGGACACGAATTCTAGCGGTTCGTGTGGGGATTTTTCAATTACCCCTTTTGCGTAAGGCCGCTCCAGTTCAGCATGCGCTTCTGATTTTTCTTTACCGGAAAGTACGAACATTTGGTTCGGTATATGTTGAACTGGAGGGCTGTACTTGTGTATAATTCTATTGTATATCCCTGGATACTGCTTAAAATATAAGTATCGGTAGTTAACATACTCCATGCACCCAGAAAGGAGAGTAATCACCCCCCAACCTCCATGCTCCCTGCAATTTGTAGGGAACCAGACCCACCTACCTCCATAGTTACCAGTGGCAGGTTTACTTCTTTTTGTAAATCCTTCGTTGATGTTGAGGCGTCGGTGTCTGGGTTTGTGGTTTGGTTGATGTTGGAGGTTTGCGTATCTTCCAAGAAGGCCGGTCTGGGCCATGGCCTAAGAAAGACTCATGTTTGGTGTACCGGACCTTCGAGCTTTCACCAGTCAGTCTTGTTCTACTGGTGGGTGCGTAAGGGTGCTGTCTATGGCCGTGTGTTGCAAAGCAGTGCCAGTGCATCCTGTTGGTCCTGCGACATGTCCTTCTTATCCACTGTGCGGGTGAAAGCTGTTATCCCCGCTGTTTAGGAGTTTCCATATACAATTATTTACTACAGGAACATTCAGGGATATACAGTTACCCGGTGTCAGGTGTCCTCCAGATTTTGGCCAGTCTGGTCTGGCTGTATGAAGTTGGACACCATGTCCAGTAGATTTTCACGTTCCTGCACCCCCTGCACACTTGATTTCTGTTCTGCAAACCCCTCTTCAGGATCAGCCCAGAACTGATCCCCAGTACTCCCCTCTGACGAGGGAGAAGCACTGTGCAGCCCTACAAGAGGTGCTGCTGTGGGTTTTACATAGAGCCCACAGTGACTCGACTCCATCTCCCGGAGCCTGTCACGTTGGAGCAAATGCTCCACACCCCGCTCCATCCGGCTCCAGCGCTCACGGTCGCTGGCCGCCCGCGGCTGCTCAAAGTCGGACTCCTCTGAGTCCACGACTTTGATGGTTTTTGTTTTGCCTTACCGCCCGGCCGTGGAGTGGATCTGGCCGGTGCGGAGGCGACATCGGGCACAGCTGATCCCATTATAGGTGATTCAAGTGCCGCTGGCGGCTGCTGGCCCACCAGCTTTGTCGCAGCCCTCGTTGGTTTCTTCGACTTTTCCATTCACCTGTAATCAGCATGGGAAAACACAAAAAGACCGCAGAGTACTCTTACCTGCAGGTCCTGGTTTAAATTGTCGCTACGGGGGAACGTCGTTCCACCCCGCCTCCTGCCGTTTTCGACTTGTCAAAGTCGACGGCCCCATTCTGAATAGTCTCCCGCCCGGCCGTGGTGTTCTGGCCGGCGTGGGACCAAATGTCGGCACAGCTGATCCCACTTACGGGGCTTGTGCCTTCAGCTGCTGCTGGCTCCCGCAACTTCGCGGTCCTCCCCAGCCAGCTTTACTCGCAGCACTTGTGGACACTATTTTGTCCAGCTTCCCCCCCCCTGTGTAAAAACAGCGCGAGGACAAAAACTACCGCAGAGTAAATCACTTACCTGCAGGTCGCGGTTTCAAACTTACCGCTGCGGGGGAACGCTCCACCCCGCCTGTCATTTCGCAAGCGTGAAAGCGATATGACACGCATGCGTCCTGGCGGGGTTCTTCACATAGTCACTCACGTGACTCCGAAGTAAAATTAATGATAAAAATCTCAAAAGAAACATGGGAAAAATATTTGATACATATACGTAAATGTTCGATCAACGCTAGACATAATTTAATTCAATTTAAAATATTACATAGATTATATTATTCCAAAACTAGGTTGAATAAATTTTATCCAAATATTTCTCCAATTTGTGATAAATGCCTTTCTCAAAAAGCTAATATTACGCACTCATTTGTCTCTTGTACAAAACTTTATACATTTTGGTGTGACATATTTGATATATTCTCAAAGTTATTTAAGACAAAAATGGAACCTAATACTGAAATGATTATATTTGGAGTAAGTGGAGATGGGAACAAATTAAATACACACCAAAACTCATTTTTCAATTATGGGTTAATAACAGCAAAAAAACTTATACTTACATTTTGGAAAAATGCTAATATACCAACATTTAAAATGTGGATTAGTAATATGCTGGACACAGCACATTTGGAAGAAATGAGACTCCTCCTAATAGACAAACAAGACCAATTCTTAAGGAGTTGGTCCCCATTTATTGATTTCTTGGATTCATGTGGTGACATAGTATCATGAAAACTAAAAGTTTCAGGTATGGGTGAAAGATGATTTAGAATATAAAAAAATCATCTCATTGTGGCGATTGGATAATCTCCCTCCTGCTTTCCTTCTTCACTTATTCCTTCTCTTTCACTTTTTCTTTATCTGTTTTTCACTCACGCTCACTAGCCTATTCTTCACTTTTCACAACCTCTTTTTCTTCTCTCTTTTCTCACTTCTCTCTTTAAAAAAAAAAAAAAGGGAAGTTGTACAGAGAATGTAATATGTTAACATAATTTTTGTACCAATGCATTGTATTCACTTCTAAAAAAGAAATTTTTAAAAAAGGGGAAAAAAAATAAAAAAAATTAAATTTCCACAAAGAGGGCAGAGAGTTGTTTGCAGCAGTAGCATTATCCTTTACTAATTATCTTTGTGTTGAATTCTTGGCTAAAAATTAAATAAAAAACCATCTGGTTAATAGAAGCAACTTTCGAGCAGCTCAAAACATTAAGATGAAATTTTTCCAATGCATGATTTAAAAAGCAAAATTAACAGCAATATTCAAGTATCTTCAACTTAATCATACAAATTAAAATTTTTAAATTTTACTTTTCGTTAAAGATACAATGCGGTAAGCAGGTCCTTCGCCCCACCGACCAACGATCACCACATACACTAGCATTATCCTACACACTAGGGATAATTTACAATTTTACCAAAGCCAATTAACCTACAAACCTGTACGTCTTTGGAATGTGGGAGGAAACCGGAGCATCTGCAGAAAACCCTTGCGGTCACAGGGAGAACGTACAAATTCCGTACCAACAGCACCCATAGTCAGGATCGAACCTGGGTCTCTGGCATTGTAAGGCACCAACTCTACCACTGCGCCACTGTGCTGCCCATGAACAAACAACATCCTTGACTCCCAGAAACTGCCGAAGAAGAAGATAAATTATATGCACGCGTTTTACCACAGTGGCAACTTTTGGGCAGCTCTGGGGAAGAAAGATAAATGATGGTGAAAATCTCATTCAACCCAAACATTACATATTGACCATATAATATTTGCTTTAATATTGTTTCTCATATCAAAATATTGAATGAAAGTCATCACCATATTTTAAGCTGACATTGAATTTCCATTATCAAAGTGAAATCTACTGAAGAGAATCAAAAAATATATCACAGTCTATAAAATGTTAAAATGAAGTCTACCTTTTCCACTGGTTGCTGGTGAAATACACAGAGAAAGAAAATAGATTCCTGCCCATTAAATTATGCAAAGGGAAAATGTCCTGTTTTCACAAAGGATAATCTATTCACGTCCATTCACAGGTAGAGAACTCAAAGTATCATTTATATTTAAATAATAACCTGTTTATAAGAATAGATTCTATATTGAATTTCAGTGATACAATTTACAATGCAAGAGATCTGACTTAATGACTGGAAAACCAATGAGAGCAAATCCCTGTGATTAATAAAATCGGAAAATGAAATATTAATACTTTCCTCATGGTGCAATGCATAAATGATAAGTGTTATGTAGAAATGAGCTTATTATAGCACACAGTTCCCTAGGGCTAAATAGAATAGTGCTGGAACAAGGCCGTGAGATCAATAACAAACCTGCTATTAATTGAGGATCCCTTGAAATGGCACAGGTGGGGGTTTTAAGATGTTACATGTCATGCTTTCCACGCACGTCAAATACATGGTTTAAGCTAAGTCATTCACATTGTCATTGCTAATGTCAAACAGCATTACTTAAGGATTGACATTGAAGTCTGTCTGTCCTGCATACTTCTGGCATGCACCGGCAATTGTAAATGCTACCACCCATATTAATTTGACAGATGGTGCATAAGGATGAACGAGAAATACTTGCACATGATGCCCTAAGAACTCATGCCAAATTGATGTCTTTAAGAGAAGACACAAAATGCTGGAGTAACATAGTACGTCAGGCAGCATCTCTGGAGAACATGTCATTGACAGTTAGTTTCTGGAGCTCAATTCTGGACCGTAATGTCTGAAACCTGTTCCAGCCTGTGTTTTGGTCGTGGTGTCATAGTTGATCTTTACACTCCTGGGATTGGAAGAGAAAATCAACCAGCATTCTTGTTCCAGATGATCTCATGAGCATCAGTGGGAAATGCAACTGCGCTAAATCAGATGAACCCATCTATAAAAGCAGAAAATTGTACAAGAACAGAAAATGCTGGAAACACTAAAAAGTCAGGCAGCATCAATGGGAAGAAACATAGAGCTGACATTTCAGATTTGGGAAAGGAGAGCAGAAATTTAGAGTTCTTTCAGCTAAATGTCTGTAGTTACTGAGTCAATTGAAACTTTCACATAAATGGCTGATGGATGGATTTTACAGCAGGTCCCTTGAATGGTGGTACAGATCAGAGTTGATATAAATTAATATTGGAATGGTGCAAATAGACTGAAGAACACCAATATATAATGGAGTAGACTTTCCTTTATGGGACCATCTGTTTGATTTGCAGCCTGTGTTATTAACTTGTCATCAAGTCGGCACAAATGCGGTGGGCCGAAGGGCATCATGTTCGGCACATGCACTGTGTGTTGAAGGGCCCATTCCTGTGCTGTACTGTTCTATGTTCTTTGTTCTTAACTCATCAGGACTTATGTACTCGAGGTGCAGAAGATTAGTCTTGTTAGCTAAAACAGTTCTAGAGTTACACACTAATCCCCTGATTAGTGGCTGGTCCTCAAGTGAAGTGACTGGATGACATGACTAGCAGGCTCTACCCATGAAATTCCACTTCAAACTTCAAAACCCATTGAAAGAAGGCAAAACCACTTGATCGCCTTGTCAAAAAGTCTAGATTTTTCAATCTTTCCAATAGACTGACATTTTAGAAGCATTAAAATAATTACTACAATTGAAATAAATGACTAAAACATTAAAAAAATATTAATTTCATAAAAACAACAAACAAAGGTAAAAATTACTGCAAAATATGAACATTTACGGCCAAAAATGAACATTGTTGTGTTAGTAATAAAAAGGAACAGCAGATGTTGCTTTATCTATATAATTAAAACTCAAATCTTGACCACTTTCTGTTTGCACTACATATTGATTTTAGAAAGAATGCTACCACCTACGGCTGTGATTTTTGGCCATCTTACTCAGAGTCCCCCTTCACTGCGCAGGACAAGAGGATTTATCCCATCGATGAAAAATAAAAGATTTATTAATGTTTTAAAAATGTTGAGATTCTCTCTCCTGTCAATCATGCCATGAAGGCCACGCCCCTTCCGGTGGGAGGGGGAGGGACTATAAAACCCAGAAGTGTGAACGTGCCTCAGTTACTGCAAGATGGGGGAGTGAGAGGTCACAGCTCTCTCTTTGAGCTGTGAATCAAGTGAACACTGAACACATGTCTACTAAACTGTGAGAGTGGTTTTACTGACCTGTGCATGCCCTTAATGGGGTTTGAAAAAGCAAATGGTGGTGGTTGGTTTGAAAAAGCAAAGCAAATGGTGGTGGTTGGTTTGAAAAAGCAAAGCAAATGGTGGTGGTGGCTTTGAAAAGGCAAATGTGGTGGCTTTGAAAAGGCAAATGATTAAAAGTCTAAACTTGACCACTTCCTGTTTGCACTGTATATTGATTTTAGAATAAACGCTACCACTTACGGCTGTGATTTTTGGCCATTTTACTCAGTCTCCCTCCACTCATCCAATACAGAGGATTTTCCCATCGATGAGTTATTGGTGTTTAAAAAATGTTGAGATTCTCTCTCCTGTCAACCATGCCATGAAGGCCATGCCCCTTCTGATGGGAGGGGGAGGGATTATAAAACCTGGAAGTGTGGACGTAGCTCAGTCTCTGGAAGATGGGGGAGGGAGAGGTCACGACTCTCGGTCTGAGCTGTGAATCAACTGAACACACTGAATGTCTACTGAACTGTGAGTGGTTTGTATGTGGCCTTTTTGTGTGGTTTTAGGGTGGTTTTATGGTGGTTTAACCCTGCTTGAAATGGTATGAAACTGCATTTGAATTTGCTGGCCTTGCACCCTGCATGAAATGGTATGAAACTGCACTTGAATTTGGTGGTCTTGCACCCTGCTTGAAATGGCATTAAACTGCATTTGAATTTGGTGGCCTTGCACCCTGCTAGAAATGGTATGAAACTGCACTTGAATTTGGTGGCCTTGCACCCTGCTTGAAATGGCATGAAATTGCATTTGAATTTGGTGGCCTTGCGCCCTGCTTGATGTGGTAGGAAACTGCATTTGAATTTGGTGGCCTTGCACCCTGCTTGAAATGGAATTTCAAGGAATAGCCGTGAGTCAACTGCCAGCCCACCAGCCGTAAGTGAGCTGCCAGCACACCAGGCTTGAGTGACTGAGCTACCAGCCCAAGAATCGATTCGGCCCACAATGTCCATACTAGCCCTCTGGAAACCAGTCCCTTCACACACTGAATGTCTACTGAACTGCGTGTGGTTTGTATGTGGTGTTTTGTGTGGTTTTAGGGTGGTTTTATGGTGGTTTAACCCTGCTTGAAATGGTATGAAACTGCATTTGAATTTGCTGGCCTTGCATCCTGCATGAAATGGTATGAAACTGCACTTGAATTTGGTGGTCTTGCACCCTGCTTGAAATGGTATTAAACTGCATTTTAATTTGGTGGCCTTGCACCCTGCTTGAAATGGAATTTCAAGGAATGGCAGTGAGTCAACTGCCAGCCCACCAGCCGTAAGTGAGCTGCCAGCACACCAGGCTTGAGTGACTGAGCTACCAGCCCAAGAAACCCAACGGGTCCCACTTAGTCTAGTATTAAATATAGATACAAAATGCTGTAGTAACTCAACGGGTCAGGCAGTATCTCTGGAGAGAAGGAATGGATGAAGTTTCAGATGCCTGACCCGCTAAGTTAAGGGTCTGCCCCACTTGGGTGCCATTTGCACGTCACTTACGCGACAGGCCGGCAGTGAAAATCATCTAGCAGTACGACAATCACGCGCCAAGTAGCGCCAGTCTCCGTGGCAATGATTTTCCCAGTGAAAATTTATCAAAACTCGGTGCGCTTTATTCCCTGCTGCCAAATCACAAAAGCAACTAGGGTTATAATTGTTTTAGGCATGCAATTGATAAAATAAATGACCATCAGAATATATAATAAATATTTGGCTTTGTTCCAAGATGGATCAGATCTCAGCAGCTTTATCAACATGTATTTGACTTCCATACTTTTTCTTTTCCTTTCTGTGATTTTATTCCTACAAATGTGTTCTTGCTTTCCTCTCTGTTGAAATCATTGATTCCATGCCAGATTGTGGTTCCATTGGTGCTTAGACTGCTTAGAATATTATAACCCTCTAATCGGTGCTCACTAGTGATCAGAAGTACTGAGTGTCAGAAAACTATTTGACTGGAGAGAATATCCCAGCAGGCCTGAATATTTTCTCACTCAACATTCGTAGACATGTTCATACAACAGACATTACTTTGTAATGACCAGCAGTGAGGAACTTGGTTGATTTCCCCTTTGTGACCCAGGGGAGGCCTGAATGTGATTGTACGGTCCTGGTTGTAATCAACAATCTCAAATTAGTCATGAATTTGAACCCCTGATCTTCATTGTTTTGGTATGGAACTAACTAGTTACTGATGATCCACCAGGGCAATAATTTCTGTCTACAACTAAAGGTTGCTGATATACACCTCATTGCTTTTGACAACTGCATTGTCAGAATTCTAATCAGGGGCGGGAGAGTTGCTGCCTTACAGCGCTAGGCATCCAGGTTCAATCCTGACTACGGGTGCTTGTCTGCAAGGTGTTTGTACGTTCCCCGTGACCTGCGTGAGTTTTCTCCGGGTGCTCCATTTTCCTCCCACACTCCAAAGACGTACAGGTTTGTAGGTTAATTGGCTTGGTATAATTGTAAATTGGCCCTAGTGTGTGCAGGATAATGTTAGTAAGTGGGGATCGCTGGTGGGCACGGTCTCGGTGGACTCAAGGGCCTGTTTCTGCGCTGTATCTAAACTAAACCTAACTAAGGTCAGGGAATTATATTTAAAATCTAGAAATGCAATTCTCCATACGAGATTGGAAAAAGCTGTGAAGAAGATTAGATTCGGAACTGAGCCATGTACAAATTCACCACCAGACAAAATTAATAGCTTTACCAATTGGTAATTTATTTTTTGAATCCTATCCAACACACTATTTTAAACTCCCATTGGGCCAATGGTGTGCTTATAGCCCACGAGTCGCTGTGCAGGCTATAACTATACATGTACCTACTCATGTTAAGTACCTCAAGTCTCAAGAGTTCCAATGTTACGCAGTTTGAATATTAGCACTACATATTCACAAGTGTTAACCTGTTAAAAACAAATGGATTAATATGGTCCATTAAATTCTGGTATGATACTTCATGGACTATATATGCCAGCACAATTTGTTCCGCAGATGGACTGCAGGCACGCTCACTTGACATGGCCTGAATAATTGGAGGTTAAGGTTATACTGCAGGATGAAAAGTGATCTGATGCAAGGCAACTGACCTCTCCATGAGACAACAGAATTCCGCATCTAAGTAGGAAGGATCTACAGATGCTGGATTATATCGAAGATAGACATAAAAAGTTGGAGTAACTCAGTGGGTCAGAAAGCATATTTCGCTTGGGTAGTGTGATGTTTGGTGGACTGTGTGGGGTGGGAGGACCCATTGCTCCTCCCATGCAGCAGGTGGTGCTGCACAGGACAAAGGGAGATGTTTTGTATATAGTTTTTCCTGTCTGTACACAATGTGTGTGCAGCAATTTTGAGTTGTCTTGCTGCCAGCATTGAGTAATATATTAAAGACTTCCATTGTACCTTGAAGACTCACAAGTTTTATGCAGACATACACCAAGAACACAAAAGTGGTGTCAGAAGTGGGATACTTCTGTGTGCGTCCAAAGACCCAGATAAGTGCCTAATTTGCGATTTAAAAAAAAAATCTGTAGTGTACTCAAACAAACATGTCTCAGCAATTCAATCATTTTGATCCCGAGCGAGAAAGGTGTTTGTCGTATTTAATGCGCGCTGAGTTTTATTTTGAAAGTATAGAAAATACTACTGACCTGAGGAAGAAGGCTCTCTTGTGTTCATCAATGTCTCCAGAAACATTTGCACTGCTTCAAAATTTACTTACAGAAGAAGTGACTGAAGTTTCATATGCTGAAATCACAACGGATTAGACGCTGCATTTCAAAGAAAGTCGAAATTTCCTCGCAGCTCGCCTCGATTTCTACTGTCGGTGCAGCAGGAAGTACAATCGATCACCGAATTTCTTGTCGAACTTCGCACCAAGGCAAAGGCATGTGATTTTAAAACTCAATGCTGTGAAAAGTGCCAAGACAATGCATTGCGGGATAGACTGGTCATGGGCTGCAGGCACGCATTCATCCAGCAGGCGATTCTCAAGGAATCGGACGCCTCATTGAAGAATGTGCTGCAGTGTGCTAAGATGACCGAGCTGCTAAATAAAGAACTGCACAAAATGAGTGACGAAACAGCGTTGAAGCTCCCTCAGGAGGTGCAGACAGTTCTTCAGACACGTCCGCAATGCCTAAAACCACTTGATCAACCCAGAGCAAATCCGGAGAAGGTGGGACAGTTTCAGAAGAGCTGTTCCCCTGTGGGGGGAGGATCAACCAGGTTGAAGGAGATGCTCGCCCAGAAGACGCGTTTGGTCCACTATGACCCATCGTAGACCCATGGGTCCACGATGGGTCCACTATGGCCCATCAAAGCCGATCTCGCTGTCCAGTCGATGCATCGGCGTATGGTCTTGGAGCTGTAATCTCACCAACGGCGCCGAACGGCAAGGAAGAGCCAATTGCGTTTGCATCCAAAACGCTGACGACTGCCGAGAAAAACTACAGCTAAGTGGAGAAAGAAGCACTGGCGATCGTGTTTGGTGTCGGGAAGTTCCACCAATATTTGAGTGGGCGACATTTTCTGCTCATCACTGACCACAAGCCGCTGCTGACTATTTTCAGTCTGGAGAAAAGTTTGCCTTTCATGACGTTGCAGCGTCTACAACGTTGGGCCCTGATCATGATGGCATATGATTAGTACAATTTACTGACAGTCTGTCGAGCATGCCGATGTACTGTCTCGTCTACCGATTGGACCCGACCTGACATTCGATAAAGAGGAGGCAATTATGGAAAATGAGACGGAGATGAACGTGCTAAACATGCGGGTCATCGCCGATTTCCCCGTCTCCGCAAGGACGGTCGCCAACTACACGAGCACAGACCCTACGTTGTCGAAGATACAACATTTTATCACTCAGGGGTGGCCAAACAATTCTAAGCTGGACAAGGAATTCCACTCATTCAAGAAAGCGCAAACGGAAATCAAAGGATGGCATTCTGCTCCGCGATAGTTGAGTGATCATTCCGACGGAACTGCGATCTCAAATTCTGAAAATGTTACACAAGACACACATTGGAATTGTGCGAATGAAGGCCCTCACCTGCATGCATGTGTGGTGGCCGAAGATCGAGACCGATACAGCCGACCACTGCAAGGACTGCACACCATGTGCCGAAACAGCGTCGAATCAGCCGGAAAAGACCCGCCCCTGACCAACCGTGGCAGCGAATCCACATAGATTTTGCTGGACCGTTCCTGGAGGACATGTGGCTGGTAGCCATGGATGCCCATTCAAAATGGCCACATGTTATCCAAATGCATAAGTATCTGACCACCGAAACAACCACTTCTGCGCTCAACGATTTGTTCGCCATTTGAGGATTGTCGTTAACAATCATAAAGGGACTGTACCACTTGCGCGACCTAATCCGCGAGTTCTGGCGAGTTTGCCCTTGACTCATACTCGCAGCATGGTCGACACGAGGTCGTAGGATGTCTTTGTAACTCTCCTTCATGCTCGAGAGTAGTACCTGTGTACTCGAGGCCTCAGTTAGGTCGTGGCTTTTTTTCAATATGTTAAAAAATGCCCGGGAGTAAAAACAGGTCGCCATGGAAAAAATGGATACTTTTTTTACTCGTAGGTTTAGTCGTAGTAGGTCGACATGTTAGTCGTAGGTAATCAAGAGTAGTCGAAGGTAGTCGTAGATAGTCTTTATCATAGTCGAAGGGAGGTCGAAGGAGATCGAAGGAGGTCGTCTTCACTCTCCACTATTCGGTGTCCAATTTTCCCGAAGTTAGTCGTAGCTAGACGTAGCTAGTCAAAGCTGGTCTTCAACATGGTCAACGGAGGTTGAGGGTCTTCTATATAGTTGAAGGAGGTCTTCCACATGTCATTTTTTTCAAACTCTTCTAGACTCGCCAATTAGGACAGCCCCTTAAGCGACAATGGACCCCAATTTGCCTCGCAAATATTCGGTGACTGGTGCAAACAACACTCAATAGCACATCTGACATCAGCACCTTTTCATCCACCATTAAATGGTGAGGCAGACCTAGAAAAAGAACACGAAAGTTAGCTTAAAATCCAGCAGTATGAATGTTGATTTCTCTAACATCAAGTAACCCTCATATCCCCTCTATCCCCGTCTCTCCCCCGCCCTAGTTGTCACACTAGTTTCACTGTCGTCCTGCTGAGTTTCACCGATTGTATTACTCGTTATTACCTTCACCTCAACCAACATTGGACTATTGTGGGCTCCACCTTTCCTTGATCATCGTTCCTGGCTTTGATCTATCTTTTTGCATATCTTTCATTCGTTTGTTATATGTACCTTTTCCTATCTCTCAGTTCCCTCTCCTCTGACTCTCAGGCTGAAGGGTCTCGACGAAACATCACATATTCCTTTTATCTAGCGATGCTGCCTAACCCGATAAGTTACTCCAGCTTTTTGTGTCTATCATTAGAGTTCAGTAGCTGACAGAAGAATCATATTTGATACTCAGCAATGTACAAGGGTTGTAGCAAATACTAAATAGCACCAATGATCACGGTGGCTTGACCAGAATTTTGGGGACTGGAATTGGAATAATTGAGTAATACAACATGGAAACAGGCCCTTTGGCTCAACTCATTCATGCCAACCAAGATGTCCCATCTAAGCTCGTCTCATTTGCCTGCTTTTGGCCTATATCCCTCTAAACCAGAGGTCAGCAACCTACGGCCCACGGGCCGAATCCGGCCCATAACCTGAGCTGATCTGGGAATTGCAGCTGGTCCCGGGGCACTCAGGCGACCTGGGCACTACAGCCAGACCCGGGACAGGCGAGCTGACCTGGGAACCGCAGCCTGTCCTGGGGCACGCGAGGGACCTGGGAACTGCAGAAAACTAATTGAAAACACGTGCAAACTAATGTGAAAAGCAACACTAAGTGTCACACTATGGTGATAGATGTGGCCTGCCATCCACTCATAGACATGGGTCCTGGCCCCTATGCAGAACAAGGTTGCCCACCCCTGTTCTAAACCTTTGCTATCCATGTATCTGCCACAATATTCTGCAACAGTGTTCAGATAGCTTGAGAGCTTGGGCAACAAATTGGCAAATAGAGTTCAATGTGAGGAAGAGCAAGATCATGCACATCGTTTGGAGGAATCGAAAGAAAGATTATTGTCAGCATGGAGAGAGACTGCAAATGAATGAAGTTGAGCAGGACCTTGGTGGTTCAAGTACATAAATCATAAAAACAATAAGCATGTCTAACAAAATGTTTGGCTTTTATTATGAAGGGGTTGAAGTTTAAGATCGAGCCTGTCAAGGCCTCTTCGAGTCTTATATGTTTGAAAGATCATTCTTCCCCACACAGAATGCAGACCCACTGCCGAGTCTCTCTTGATGAGTCAATCTTTTCATAATAGGAATTAGCCTGATGAATCTTCATTAGACTACTACCATTAGACTTCATTAGATTACTACTGCAGGCAATCCCCGACTTACAAAATGAGAGAGTTGCATAAACCCGGACTTACGTTAGGTATTCTTTAAGCCCACTGATGCCATTTTGTCTCTGCATTGGAGCTCCCACGTGGTTTCCACCAAATATAATTCTGTGTCTCATTCCACGGATGCTACCTGATCTGTTAAGTGCTTTCAGAACATTTTTTGTTTTTATTTTAGTTTAGTTTAGATAAGTTTAGTTTAGCTACACAGCATGGAAACAGGCCCTTTGGCCCACGGAGTCCACGCCAACCATCGATCACCCATTCACACTAGTTCTATGTTATCCCACTTCCTCATCCACTCCCTTCTCCCTAAAGTAGCAATTTTCATAGGCCAATTAACCTACAAACCTGCAAGTCTCTGGATGCGAGAGAAAACTGTAGTACCCAAATGGAACTCATGTGGTCACATGGTGAAAGTTCAAACTACACACGGACTACACATGAGATCAGGGTCAAACCTGGGTCTCTGGCGCTATGAGGCAGCAGCTGTACAAGCTGCACCACCGTGCCATCTGTCTGAAGCGGTTGGCATTTTCTAAGCAATCACTTACTTTAACTTGGAATCAAGCATCTTCCCTATTACTGATGCTTGACAAATCGTCTGTAGTTCTTTGTTTTACCTCTCCCTGCTTTTTAAAATAGTGGGGTTGTATCTACCTTCCTCCAATCTGCAGCAATCATTCTGTGTTCTCCAGAGTTCAATGTTAATGTCTGATGGTAATTGATTCAAGGTCCTCATTTCTCACCTCTTTCTACATTTAAGGATGATTCAATTGCTAAAATATTGTAATAGCATTATATTCCATATTACCTTTAGACCCCTGAGGTCTTTAGACCCCTGAAATCTTCCCGAAGTGCCATGGCCATGGATAAGGAACCCGTGCCAGAATAATAGCGGTGCCTGCATGTTTAATTATGCAACAAGAATTTCACTGTGCAGTTTCACAAGTGACAAATAAAGCACCATTGAACCATTGAACCTTACTTTGTTTGTGATCATCTAGGATGACTTGGGAAAAGAACAGAAGGAGTAGGAACAAGGGACTGCATATGCTGGTTTACAAAGAAGGAGTAACCAGGTTGCCTGAGGGACCATTTCTAGAGCATCTAAAAAAGGCTGCAACAAGTTTCTCATTTTTGTGCTCATACGTTGATAGGTTCGAGAAGCAGAATGAAGCCATTTTGCCCCTCAAGTCTATTCCACCATTCAATCATGGCTGATCTATTTTTCACTCTCAACCCCATTTTGCTGCCTTCTTCCCATAGCCCCTGACACCTGTACTAATCAAGAATCTCAATTCCTGCCTTAAAGATATCAATTGACTTGGCCTCCACAGCCATCTGTGGCAATGAATTCCACAGATTCACCACCCTCTGACTAAAGAAATTCATTCATAGCTCCTGTTTCAAGGTATGTTCTTTTATTCTGAGGCTATGGCCTCTCTCACTCTCCTACTCATGTAAACATCCTCGTCACATTCACTCTATCCAAGCCTTTCACTATTCGGTAAGTATCAATGAGGTCCCACCTCATTCTTCTAACTCGTGCGCTGAAAAAGTAGATGGCATTTTATGATTGCAAGTGTGTCAAGCTATATGCCATTGAGTAGCAGGGCAGAATCAATTTCATAGAAACATAGAAACATAGAAAATAGGTGAAGGAGTAGCCTATTCGGCCCTTCGAGCCTGCACCGCCATTCAATATGATCATGGCTGATCATCCAACTCAGTATCCCGTACCTGCCTTCTCTCCATACCCCCTGATCCCTCTAGCCACAAGCGCCACATCTAACTCCCTCTTAAATATAGCCAATGAACTGGCCTCAACTACCTTCTGTGGCAGAGAGTTCCAGAGATTCACCACTCTCTGCGTGAAAAATGTTTTTCGCATCTCGGTTCTAAAGGATTTCCACTCTATCCTTAAGCTGTGACCCCTTGTCCTGGACTTCCCCAACATCGGGAACAATCTTCCTGCATCTAGCCTGTCCAATCCCTTAAGAATTTTGTAAGTTTCTATAAGATCCCCCCTCAATCTCCTAAATTCTAGCGAGTACAATCCGAGTCTATCCAGTCTGTCTTCATAAGAAAGTCCTGACATCCCAGGACATTTCATCAGCGTCTTCAAATTTAAAGCAAATTGTGCAGAGTTTGTATTTCAGAATTGATTTGGGCAATTTGGTTTGTTCTCTGCAATGAAAATGAACTTAATGAAAGTGAGGGTAGGAAGGGCACAGTGGTGCAGCAGTGAAGCAGCTGCCCTACAGCATCAGGTACCCTCCTGGTGTTCTGCTTTCCTCCCACACTCCAATGACATACAGGTTTGTAGGATAATTGGCTTTGGTTTATTTGTAAATTTGGTAACATTTGTAAATTGTCCCTCGTGCGTAGTATGGTGTTAGTGTAAGGTAAGGACATGATCCTGGTCAGCGTGGACTCGGTGCGTCAAAGGGCCTGTTTCTGTGCTCTATCTCTAAAGTAATGATTAATTTAGTTTAGATAGGCACAAAAAGCTGGAGTAACTTAGCGGAACAGGCAGCATCTCCCGAAAAGTCACCCATTCCTTCTCTTCAGAGATGCTGCCTGTCCCGCTGAGTTACATCAGCTTTTTGTGTCTACCTTCAGTTTAAACCAGCATCTGCAGTTCCTTCCTACACATGAATTTAGTTTAGTTTAGTTCATTGTCTCATGTACCGAAGGTACAGTGAAATGCTTTTGTTGCATGTTAACTAGTCAGCAGAAAGACAATACATGATTACAATCGAGCCATCCACAGTGTACAGATACACGATAGAGGGATTAATGTGAAGAATGTTTAAAGAGGGATGATAGAAGGGATACATCTGGTGCCTCCTGATTCATGTGCTTGGAGATTGAGTATTAAGAGTCCCAGCAGAGGGCTCCAAATCCCAAATTACCACGAGAAATGTTCTCAGACATTAAGCACTCAAATTATTTTTTCCCCCAAAAAATGGTGCCCAATTTATTTATTTTCTAATGGTGTTTTACGAAAGTCTCCTTTACTGTCAGAAAGAGAGGGAAATCAAAGACAAAACTTTTACAGTTACTTAAGTCTCATCACGATCAGATTCAAACATGCCATTTTTATGCCAACACAATTCATGGTGAGAGTTTCTTATCTTATTTGGATCTGGGATATACCGTATCACAGAACATGATTTATGCACAATTCACGTGCTTGATAAGAAAGCTCTCCTGATCTGTGGCAGATTTCATAGCATTTAAAATAGATATCATCTACTGTTTTTATCTTCCAATGTCTGAATTCCTCAAAGTCTACTTTAAAAAATGTTTGAACAGATTAAAATGCAGTTAAGCTTTCTTTTCACTAGTGGGTTAATAACATCAATTAAACCTCTTATTAGCCAGGCACAGTTTAGTATAACCACTGTGTAATTTGTAGGTAATTATGCTGCACATATATGTTATGCCCATATGCGACACAAAACAAGAACAGAAAAGGGCATATACATGGATAGGGGCAAACGTAATTCAGTTGTGGCATTCTCAGAAAAAAAACCGGCCAAGATGAAAATTGGACTACACCTAAAGATGTGCTTGGATCTAATCTACCTCTTTGCTACTGGATTAACCGTGAACTGAGAGACATTGGACTTTAGAGATACAGCGCAGAAACATAGAGTCTGCGCCATATAGCGATCACCCCGTACACTAACACTGTCTAACACACTAGGGACAATTTACAATTTTCCTAAAGCCAATTAACCTATAAACCTGCACATCTTTGGAGTGTGGGAGGAAACCGAAGCACCCATGGGAAACCATCACGGTCACAGGGAGAACGTGCAAATTCCATACAAACAGCACCCATAGTCAGGATCAAGGCAGAAATAGATAGATTCTTGATTAGTACCGGTGTCAGGAGTTATGGGGAGAAGGCAGGAGAATGGGGTTAGGAGGGAGAGAGGGATAGATCAGCTATGATTGAATGGTGGTGTAGACTTGCTGGGTCGAATGGCCTAATTCTGCTCCTATCACATGATCTAATGACCAAACACGGGTCTCTGGTACTGTAAGGCAGCAATTCTACGGCTGTGCCACTATTTAAATTTTTTTAATATATCTTTTTATTATTTTGTCTCACAATGGTCACGATGGCCTTCATGACAAAAGGACAGAAGCAATTTCTATCTGGGCCCTCAACTTTACAACCGCTATAATCTGTGCATTTACATTGCCGCCATACATTTAAAATAATTACAGAAAATAACTCTTTGACATCGATCATCACTCTTCATAAAGAGATAAGTCTAGCCAGTAGTTTTGTTCACTCTTCTTTCTTTTGTTGCACACTTTTAATTACTTAATTGGCATGCACTTTTGTATTCTTATAAAAACACATTTTTTTATAATAGTTTAAAATGATTCCAATGGCCTGTAGCTGGTCTTTTACAGCAGGGGATTAGGATGTGTGACTTCAGAGCATGGACACTGCTAGCAATATTATCCTCGTGTGAGATTGTGGTGGAACTGAAGGTTAAGATTTGTTGCTGATGCATGTCAGGAAAGGCCAGTAGAGCCACAAAGTCAGCATTCAGATTATGAAACTTGTGTCCATGTAAACACCTTATTTCACCTTTACAGACTATGGTTTACACATGTAGAAACAAGGAACTGGCAGTTGCTGGTTTACACAAACAGACACAAAGTGATGGAGTAACTCAATGGGTCAGTCAGTATCTCTGGAGACAAAGGATGGGTGACGTTTCAGATTGGAACCCTTCTTCGGGAATCGTTGGTTCCAGCACTTTGTGTCTATCCTTGGTCCTGACTCACTGAGTTCCTCCAGCACATTGAGTCTATCATTAGTATAAACCTGCATCTGCAGTTCCTTTCTACTCATGATAGGTGACATTATAGGTCGGGACCTTTCTTCAGACATCATTGTACACAGCAAGGGCCAGGAAGCGAGTGGGTAAGATCATCTCTGACCTTTCTCACCCTGGCCACAAACTCTTTGAATCACTTCCCTCTGGAAGGCGACTCTGGATTGTCAAAGCTGCCACAGCCAGACATAAAAACAGCTTTTTTCCACGAGTAGTAGCTCTACTCAATAACCATTTAATCAATAATGTTTTATTATTAATGTTTAATGTTTTATGTGACATTGTTAACTGTCACTGTATGTCATGTTGTCACTTGTGGGCGGAGCACCAAGGCAAATTCCTTGTATGGGAATACTTGGCTAATAAATATTTATTCATTCATTCATTCATTCATTCATTCATTCATTCATTCAAGAACAGAACAGTTTGACTTCATCATATTGTCCTATTATTCAATTTGCTTACATTTGCTGAGGATTTATGTGCAATCAAGTCATATGAGTGACAAAGGCATCAACAGTTATTTAAATCAATTCATTGATATTTATAAAATAATTGATTAATCTTTAATGTATCAATTTTGTGACATTTATCTTAAAAGTTATACTTGTCTTTTGCTCTGCTGCTATATTATTTGTAGTCTTTGTAAAAGGACTTGCTTGACACACAAAGTCTTTTACTACATAACTTTATTAAAGGCACTACACACACTATGCCCTAGCTGTCCGTGGTCATCACTGGAGCTAGAGAGCGAGCTGGAGGTGGGGAAGCTACAATTATACAAGAGACAATGGGGAGTGGTTAGTAGTGGTGAGGTCACTATGTTAAAGGAGCATGCACTGATCTACATCCTTCCTCTTGGAAACAAAAGCGACCACGGCTCATACGCTAGAATCAGACCATAAGCAGGGAACAGTTAGACTATATCATGATACAGACTACTCGCACACTCCGTACCGGACAGGCGGCTTGACCAACCGCCCAGAGCGGGTGCGCAACCCGCCTTCCCCTTCAACCGCAGGAGCTGAAGGTACGGGGGCAGGGACAGAGATGGGAGATCCGGGTGACGAGCGCCCAGGGGAAGGAGGAGAACGGGGGGGCGAAACAGGTACACCTGCAGGTGAGGCAGGAGAAGGAGGCTGGCGTGAGCGGGGCACAGAGAGCTGAGAGGGCAGTGTCCGGGGCATGCGAGGAGTGACAGGGGCAGGAGGAGTTTCAGGCAGTGGGGAATGGACAGGCGGCGAAAACGGGTCTGCGGGAGGCGGAGCAGGCTCGTTGACAAGCAGCAGGTGCTGGCGTGTCCGACGGTACACGGTGCCCTCGTAGTCAACCAGGTATGACCGGGGAGAGTCAGCATTGCCAACGACAACGGCCAGCCGGTGATGACCGGAGGTGGACTTCATCCGGACAACCTGGCCTGGGAACAGACGGGGAAGCAGATGGGATGATTTGTCAAAGGAGCGCTTCTGGATGACCTGCTTCTCGATGATGCGCTCCTTGACAGCGGCAGGGCTGCGGACCGCGGGCTTTAGGGATTGCTGAGAAACCCGGAGAGGGGGTCGAGTGGTGCGGGACATGAGGCGCTGGGCAGGCGAACCGAGTGCGGGGTCCCGGGAAATGTTGCGGAGGTTGAGGAGGGCAAGGTAGAAGTCCGAATGAGCAAGCCGACAATGTTCCAGCAGCTCCTTGGCGCTGCGGACAGCGCGCTCTGCAAGGCCATTGCTTTGCGGGTACTCGGGGCTGCTGGTGATGTGGCGAATGTTCCATCGGGTGGCGAAGGCGCCGAACTCCGCGCTGGTAAACTGGCTGCCGTTGTCGGATTGGAGAGTCACCGGGGAACCAAAGGTCGAAAAGTGGCGGCGAAGCTTCCCGATGACGGCAGCAGACGTGAGGGACGGCAGCTGGTCCACCTCGAACCAGCTGGAGTAGGAGTCCACCACTTCGCTTTTGGGTGCACCTGCATTGATAACAGATCCTTCTGTACATGTTACTGTCAATGGACACTCCTTCCCTGCGAAGGTCGATACTGGTGCTTTTGCCAATGTTATGTCTGTTAGCCTCTTCAAGCAGATAAGCTCGGGGGAGAGGGTGACTCCCGATGACTCCCGCCTTCATGCCTATGGGGAGTGGTTAGTAGTGGTGAGGTCACTATGTTAAAGGAGCATGCACTGATCTACATCCTTTAACATAGTGACCTCACCACTACTAACCACTCCCCATTGTCTCTTGTATAATTGTAGCTTCCCCACCTCCAGCTCGCTCTCTAGCTCCAGTGATGACCACGGACAGCTAGGGCATAGTGTGTGTAGTGCCTTTAATAAAGTTATGTAGTAAAAGACTTTGTGTGTCAAGCAAGTCCTTTTACATGGTGTCAGCGCGGTAGACTTGCGTCTCCTGTTCATCGGCTTTATTTTATTATTTGTTTATCCCAGTTGTGTCCCCACCTCAACATTTTTACTATGTCCAACTCGTGTCGTCGTCCCGACACGCTCGTTTTTGACGCGGACATCGTGCACCGCTGGACTGTCTTCCAGCGCGACTACGAACACTATATCGCGATCGCTCATCCTTGTGCCACTCCTGCGGTACAGGCTCACCTACTCCTCAACCTGGCTGGTCCGGAGGCAATGGAACATTATGCATCGTTCGAGTTCGCCCCTCCGGAAGACCGCAACGACCCGGTATGTCTCATAGCCAAATTCACTGCCCTATGCGATATACCCACCAATAACATTATTGAGCGTTTTAAGTTCTTCACAAGGCGTCAGACTCCAGGTGAGCACATTGACGCTTTCATTGCCTCTTTGCGACATATGGCTCGGCAGTGCCGCCTTGAAGCGATAACACCGGACGAAATGATCAGGGACGTCCTGGTCAACGGTCTCCTAAACTCTAAGCTGCGTGACGAGCTCCTGATGAAGCCTGATCTATCGCTAAAGGTTGCCATGCATGCCGCTCGCATGGCCTCTGCTGTTGGCTCCGTATCTCAACCGGTGTCCCAGGACATCAATTTCACCGGTACTGCTGGCCGCCGGCGGATCAATAGCCCGCCACGCCGGTTCACCCCCTCTGCACCCGCTAAGGTCACCCCTCGTCGCTGCCCAAATTGCAATTTTTCTTCACACCAGTTCAACGTTTGCCCAGCGCAGGGTAAAACTTGTAATTCCTGCGGGAAGCTGAACCACTTTTCTGCAGCTTGTCGATCGCGTGGGAAACCTGTCCCTGCTCCTAGAAGGAGTCTAAACAACCTTGCGGACTGTGATAGCGCGCCTGGTTCCCAGTACCAGCCAGATGAACTCCCTGATTCTGATACGAGTTCCTCCCATGGTGATTCAACTGTATTTTCGCTTTTGGGTGCACCTGCATTGATAACAGATCCTTCTGTACATGTTACTGTCAATGGACACTCCTTCCCTGCGAAGGTCGATACTGGTGCTTTTGCCAATGTTATGTCTGTTAGCCTCTTCAAGCAGATAAGCTCGGGGGAGAGGGTGACTCCCGATGACTCCCGCCTTCATGCCTATGGGGGAGGTATTCTGGTCGCCGTGGGGAAGGCCACGGTTATCTGTACAGTTCTTGAGACCTCTCGGCCCCTCACTTTTCTCCTGCTGGAATCTGAAAACGTCACCCTGCTGGGCGCCCGTGCATGCCAGGACTTTGGTTTGGTCTCTTTCCACCGCGACATCCACCTGGTGCAGGCTCCCATGGACCCCCTGAACGAGTATCCCACTTCTGACACCATGTAAAAGTTTTTGCTTGACACACAAAGTCTTTTACTATATAACTTTATTAAAGGCACTACACACACCATGCCCTAGCTGTCCGTGGTCATCACTGGAGCTAGAGAGCGAGCTGGAGGTGGGGAAGCTACAATTATACAAGAGACAATGGGGAGTGGTTAGTAGTGGTGAGGTCACTATGTTAAAGGAGCATGCACTGATCTACAGTCTTAGTTTAGTTTAGAGATACAGCGTGAAAACAGACCCTTCAGCCCACCTGGTGAGCACCGACCAGTGATCCTCGCACATTAACACCATCTTGCACACACTAGGGATAATTTACATTTATACCAAGCCAAATAACCTATAAACCTGCACGTCCTTGGAGTGTGGGAGGAAAACAAACATCTCGGAGAAAACCCACGCAGGTCACGGGGAGAATGTAGTAACTCCGTATAGACAGCACCTGCAGTCAGGATCGAACCTGGGGCTCCGGCACTGCAAGCATTGTAAGGCAGCAACTCTACCGCTGCGCCACCATGTTATGTATTGGTGGGATGTGGCTGTAATAGGTACGACTAGTGTGCTCCTCCATAACTACATTGAGAAGTGATTTTGCCTCCTTAAACCACCAACGTCAACTGGTGTAGATACTGCTGATAAAAGATGAGGAGATCCAGAACTTGGCACAATGATAATGAAGGGATGCTGATAGTCTAGATCAGAAAAAGGCACAGTGGTGGTGTAACTCAGTGGGCCAGGCAGTATCTCAGGAGATCATGGATAGGTGACGTTTTGGGTCAGGACCCGTCTTCAGCCAATCTGAAGAAGCGTCCCAACCTGAAACGTTACCTTTCCATGTCCTGATCTGCTGAGTTACTCCAGTACTCTTTTTAAAAAATAAACCAGCATCTGCAGTTTCTTGTTTCTACTTCTGACTTCTAGATCATGATGCTTTGAACATTCAAGGCCATTTTTAGAGTTAGTCAAAGTCATACAGCGTGGAAAGCGGTCCTTCAGTCCAACTTGCCCACAACAACCAACATTTCCCATCTACACTAGTCTACCTGCCTGCATTTGGCCCATATCCCCTAAACCTATCCTATCAATATAACTATCTAATCTAAATGTTTCTTAAAAGTTGCAAAAGTACCTGCCTCAACTACCTCCTCCGGCAGTTTGTTCCGTACACCCACCACCTTTGTGTCATGGGGAGAATGTACAAACTCCATAAAGTAGGTATGTTGCAAAACTTACCTTCAGCGGCGCTGCAGTTCTGCTGCTGCCCGTGTGCGCGGCTTTGGCACCTTTGACAGGGGGGCGGGTTTAAAACGCGATTTTCTCTAGGCTGTTGAAATCGATGTTGTTCAGCCTACTTAGTTGCTGACTAAAAATCGCTGCAAAATTTGTTCGCTGCAGGTATTTTTAAACTAAATTGGGTAATTTAATTGTTATAGTAGATTAAAAATCATCCTCTAAAGCCGCGAACCCCGACAACGGGGCGGATCTCATGTAGGCGACAAGGCAAGTTAGGTTGTTTATTTTTACATTAAAAAGGGCTTCTTAAGATGCCTTTATTCAAATTTTTTCTTAAGAAATGGATAGATGTTTAGATCTAGTAATTGAATTTTGGAATTAGCTACAACTGGGTAACTAACTAATTATATGCTTTAATTTCAGGTCATCCAAGTAAGATTGTTTAATATTTCTTTCAGAATGCTTCAATCTATAATAACTGAAAATTTCTTTCAGTTCTCTTAATTTTTAATAAAGTTATGGCCATTTGACTGTCCTTGATCACAACTTTTGTGTTAAGTCAATGGAAAATCAATAGGGAACAAGATGCTAATTTCCGAGTATGAAAATGGCCATAACTTTTTTAATACTGAAGATATGAAAGTGAATTGGGTGTCAAATTAAACTTCTTTTTATGCTTTATCTGATGGGATACATTGCAGACTTGATTTTTAAAATCTCAAAATATTGTAACATTGCTACATAAAGCCAACACTGTCAGGATCGAACACGAGATGAACTGGCAAGATGATTTGTCACATTATTGACGAGATCTACTTTAGACTTTAGAGATACAGCACGGTAACAGGCTCTTCTGCCCACCAAGTCCCCACCAACCAGCAATCACCCCTTACTCTAGCACTATCCTACACACTAAGGACAATTTACAAATTTTCTTTACCGAAGCCAATTAACCTACAAACCTGTACATCTTTGGTGTGTGGGAGGAAACCGGAGCACCCAGAGAAACCCCACACGGTCACAGGGAGAACATACTAACTCCGTACAGACAACACCCGTAGTCAGGATCGAACTGGGGTCTCTGCCACTGTGAGGCAGCAATTCTACCGCTGCGCCACCGTGCCGTCTTGCTGTGCAGCTGTGCTGCACGAGAGCTAGACTTCAAAAAAGTTCATTAAAATTGGTGCATGACATATTCGAGGTTATGGTCATCTAGATGTGAGATGTATGAATCTAAAGAGCTGCATTCTGCATTCTGACAGTTGGCATTCTGTTCTCTGCTGCCTTTTCATGATGTAGTCCCAATAATCCATGCCTACTTTATGCACCACAGTGCTACAACCAGGAGAGCTATTACCTCATAGCCTTAGAGACCTAGGTCAAGTTAAGTCAAAAGTGTTTATTGTCATATGTCTCGAAACACCTCCAAATCTATATAGTTCAGAGCCTATTGGGAGGTTGTAGTATTTAATAACCTAATGAATGCTGCTCCTGAATGTGGATATTAGTTTTCAGTCATGAGTACAGAGTGAGTAGAGCAGAGGACTGAGCACGCAGCCTTGAGGTGCTCCCATGCTGATGGTTATCGAGGAGGAAATGTTGCTGCCAATTCGTACAGATTTCGTGTTTAAGAAGGAACTGCAGATGCTGGAGAATAGAAGGTACACAAAAATGCTGGAGAAACTCAGCGGGTGCAGCAGCATCTATGGAGCGAAGGAAATAGGCAACGTTTCGGGCCAAAACCCTTCTTCAGACTGAAGCGGGGAGAATTTATCTTGCATTAAACATTATTCCCTTAACCTGTATCTGTACACTGTGGATGGCTCTATTGCAATCATGTATCGTCTTTCTGCTGGCTGGTTAGCACGCAACAAAAGCTTTTCACTGTACCTTAGTACACGTGACAATAAACTAAACTAAAACTAAACTAAACCTATGACTAATTCCAACTTTTCAAGATCAGTGGGCCTGGATTATTGCCAACCTTGTTGAGTTCTGATAATCCTCCATGGTTATGATTATGTACTGGTTAGATATGTTAATTTGTAGCAGGTGGTAGATTTAATTGTGCTTCATTAGTAAAATGGATATTTCCACAGTTAAGGGCAGACAATCAAAATCTTGATTTTTAAAAAAAGGCAGATTTAAATAAATGCCTTAAAGGCAGAAAGAGCTGAGTGGTGGAGAAATTCATATTTGCAATTCCATAGCCAAGGGCTCTGGCAGGTGAGGGGCTAGCTGCCAATAATGAAGCAATTAAATTCAGTGGTGATGAAGAAGCCAGACCTGAAGCAGCTTAAATACCTTGAAGAGTTAGCAGGGTGGAAGAGATTGCAGATAGGGAGTAGTAAGTTTATAGTGGATTAAAGTTATACCAAGCAAGAGGTAACATTATTGAAAAGGCCCTTTACTTTTTCAGAGATTCAATGCAGGTAAGTTCAATGCCTGTACATGGGCACCATAATCATAATTTGAATGTTCTCAACTATGGTGTAAAGAGTTTTATTGTCATATGTCACAGACAGAACAATGAAATTCTTACTTGCAGCAGCGCAACAGAATATGTAAACATCGTACTCTCCAAACATTGTGATAAACACTAAAAAAGTTCTGTGTGTGTATGTGTATATACCAAAAAACAAAACCAATGCCCCCAAGTTTATGTAGTTCACAGCTAATTTGGAGGCTGTAGTGTATAATCGTCTGATGGCTGTAGGGAAGTAGCCATTCCTGAACCTGGATGTTTCTGTTGTCAGGCTCCTATATCTTCTTCCTGATGACAGGATTGAAATGAGGGTGTGGCCAGGGTGATGAGTGTCTCTGTGATGCTGGTTACCTTTTTGAGGCAGCCACTCTTGTAAATCCCTTCGATGGTATGGAGGTCAGTATCCGTGATGGACTGGGCAGTGTTCACCACATTTTGCAGTCATCTTTGCTCCTGGGCTTTCAAGTTGCCGAACAAGGCAGTGTCATAATTGACGTAAAGATTGGAATTGTGTTACATGACTATACAATCACTGTGATGCCGTATCTGCATGGAATTTGGCCAGAGGGTAAATCTGTTTTGAGTGGTACATAGTATAGTGGGTGGTGGTATTTTGGTTAGGCTTAGGTTTGCAGATGTTAGAATGAGGAAGAATAACCAGGACTTGTTTGGAATGTTCAAATCTTGAGGTAACAGAAGTCCGAAGCCAATGAGCTGATTCACAATCTGCAGATGCGGGTTTCCTCCCCCCAGCTGGTCTGAAAAAGGATCCTGACCCAAAACGTCATCCATCCATGTTCACCAGAGATGCTGCCTGACCTGCTGAGTTACTCCAGGACCTTGTATCCTTTTGAGCTGTTTTGTGGACAAAGTCAGGTGATCTTTCACTGGAAGAACACAACTGAGAAGTCTCTGGAGGAAGATGATTACTGTTGACGTCAACTATCAACTGATTCATTGACATGGTCTCAAGTATTTATCAACCTGGTGTTAACTTGCAATACCAAGAGTGGAGGAGTGACACAGAATGCTGGAGTAACTCAGCGGGTTAGGCAGCATCTCTGGAGAAAAGTAATAGGTGATGTTTTGTTGGTACCCTTCCTCAGACTCCTTAAGAAGAAGGATTCTGACCTGAAACATCACCTATTCCTTTTCTGCAGTGATGCTGCCTGTCCTGCTGAGTTACTCCAGCAATGTGTGTATGTCTTTGGTATAAACCAGCATCTGCAGTTTCTTCCCACACAATACCATAAGGGTTTTTATTTTATTTATTTTTTAACAACCTATCGATTTGCTAAGGCTCTCAAACAATACAATACAATATTTATTGTCATTTGAGCCTCAGTGAGGCTCAAACGAAATTCCGTTTCCACAGCCATACAAACAAAGACAATTTCCTACAGACATACACACAATTTAATTCACACAAACATCCATCACAGTGAACCCACAGTGATAAGTCCCACGGCCATTTTAGGCCGTGCCGGGCGATATACGACCCCGCTCCTGGTCTAAAAGTCACAATGTTGGAGCCCCCGGCGGGCGCTGTAATGTCCCACGGCCATGAAGCCGTGCCGGGCGATGTACGGCCCCGCTCCGGGTCGTTCCAACCCCGCGACACAGGCTGGAGAAGTCGCGTTGCAGGAGCTCCGGGAAGCGGTCTCTCCACCCGGACCCGCGAGCTCCCGATGTCCCAGTCCACCGGACCTGTGGCTGCGTTGCTGGAGCCTCCGAGTCCCAGGAGTCGAGTCGCAGCAGCGAGTCACCGCTGCTCCCCACGCTCCGAGGCCGGCCAGCCCCACGATGGTGAGTAGTCCGCAGCTCCGCAGTCTCCGCAGTCTCCCGAGCCCCCGGGTCGTTCAGGCTGGAGGCCGCTCCACGGTGCTAGGCCCCAACGACAACGGAGACCCGACAGGGAAAAAGTCGGGTCTCCCGGACAGGGAAGAGATTTTAAATGGTTCCCCCCTCCGCCCCCAACATATACACATTTAAAACCAGTATTAAAAAACACCAACACTACATTTAACTAGACACAAAATAAAAAGAAGACAGACAGGCTGTAGGGGCCGCTGCAACGGGTGAGTCACGCCGCCAAGACAGCCAACAAGTAAAGTTAGAATCTCTGAGATAGCTCGGCTTGTAGTTATGGTGCATGCAAAGCTGTGGTGATCAAAACAGATTTACCCTCTAGTCAAATTCAATGAGTTGTAACTCCAGGAACTCTTGCATTGCTTAGAACACATGCAGATCTAACATTATAGTGAATGTAAGGTTGAGTAACACAATTCTCATCTCTAGTCATAAGCCAGGGTCCTGTCCTATTGAAGGTAGACACAAAATGCTGGAATAACTCAGTGGGATAGGCAACATCTCTGGAGAGAAGGAATGCGTGATGTTTCAGGTTGAGACCCTTCTTCAGACCTCTGGCTCTACTATCCAATGTACCTCTACTCCATTGTGGACTGTCCACTTTGCCTATGGAACAGATGCACTATAATGATGAGAACTATATGCTACAATTTGTATCTTTCCTATTCCCTCCACCTATGTACTTGAGTTTGACTTGATTGTATTTATGTGTAGCATATCTGATCTATTTGGTTAGCATGTAAAACATAGTTTTTCACTGCACCTTGGCACCCGTGACAATAATAAACCTAAGCATAAACCATGATTGAGAGTGTTCAAATTCAGGTTCACAAAGTTGCTCAGCATAGGAATATGTTAATTGTTTCGGAGTCTTAAAATTAATGGCTTTGTCCTCATCTGCATTTAGTTGGATGTAGCTTCTGCTCATCTGGTTCTGTGTATTGGACAAATAGTTTAATGATATATAAATATTGAATTAATCAAGAGAGTTAGTTGTGAGATAGGACAGAGTATCATTGTATTAGATGTGAAAACATACTGATTTTTGACTAATATTATCGAGGAGCACCACATGGATGAGAAGTAAAAGGAGACAAGAACAGATCCTTGAAGAAAGCTAGAGGTAGGTGTGCTGGAAAATAAATGTTTTTAAGAATTGATTCACTACTTATTGCTGTATAAACAAGAATTTAACACATAACAATTGCAATCACATCCAATTGGATGATTGTGGAGAGGGGTTAGAGATGAATGCTGTGATCAACCATAGTCAGGTGGTGGTAAATTTGTGGAATTTGTTGCCACAGAAGGCTGTGGAGGTCAGGCCAATGGATATTTTTTTAATATTTTAAAGGGGAGGGGTAGGAGAGTCAGCTCCATGGCCTCACATCCTCGGCGCTTCAGACCCCAGATACGTGGAGGGGAGGGGAGGTGGGGGGGGGGGGGTGTGTGGAGGAAAGCCGGGCGGCAGCAGCCGTTATGATCGCGCGGGGCACGTGATGAGAAGGTGGCCAGCAGGAGGCGAAAAAAATGACAGTGTGGGGGGGGGGGGTGAAGGATTTTATTAAAAATGTGTACAGAAAAATGACTACATTTAATGAGGAGTGGATATGCGAATGTAAAAGTAAAATCGCTAGCGAAATAGTAAAAATCTCGGCGTTTTTGCGTCTGGTTTTCGCGGAGTAACGAATCAAAGGCAAAATCAAAATGACATACACCCACACACGCACACAGAGTTTTAAAACTATATATAGATGAAAACAATCGAGAAGCTGAGTAGGATAAAGAATATTAGATGTTTTTTAATCAAATGTTACCTTGACCCTAGTCACAATGATGTCATTTTATTACTGCAATGGTGACACAAATCTGACTGCTATGATTCAGGCAAGAGGTTCTACGTTGTAACTTGGGAGGTTTGAACATGATCAAAGACATTACTCAGGAGAGAGTAATTATAGATGAATCGGTAATTAAAAGGGCGAAGAAATCAAGGATTGATTTTTGAGGAAGAAGTCATGGTAAATTTGAAGGAGATTAGAATACTATCTAGTATAACAACATCATTAATGACTAATATTGAACCCAGCAAAAGTTGCGCGGTTAGTGACTTAATGAATATCAAGGCAAGAAAGCAGGAAGTGAGATTCATTATCAACATGAGATTGGAGAGTATGTGAAGGAACATGGTATTGATTCAAGAGTGCGACTGTAATTTCTGTCATTAATGAATTGTCTGCAACATTTCTTAATACTTCTGAAAGCCCATAATTGGTTTGAAATAAATAATGAATAGGTGAATAATAAAGGTGAAGGGGGAGTGCATGAGAAAGTGGGATAACATAGAACTACTGTGAATGGATGATCAATGTTCAGCATGGACTCAGTGGGCTGAAGAACCTCTTCCCCTCCTGTATCTCTAAAACAAAGTACGGTTAAGGTCATAAGCGATTGGAGCAGAATTGGGCCATTCGGCCCATCGTCTACTCTGCCATTCAATCATGGCTGATCTATCTCTCCCTCTTAACCCCATTCTCATGCCTTATCCCCATAACCCCTGACACAGTACTAATCAAGAATTTATCGATCCCTGCTTTAAAAATATCCATTGGAATTCCATAGATTCACAACCCTCTGACTAAAGAAATTCCTTCTCTTCTCCTTCTTAAAGGAACGTCCTTTAATTCTGAGGCTATGACCTCTAGTCCTAGACAATCCCACCAATGGTAACATCCTCTAAATGTTAACGGCACATTTTGGTTGTGCAATATAGGAGCAGAATTAGGCCTTTGAATCATTTGAGGGCCGCAACTGTTTACCATATATATTAATGATTTGGAAGAGGGAATTAGGAGCAACACTAGCAAGTTTGTGGATGACACAAAGCTGGGTGGCAGTGTGAACTGTGAAGAGGATGTTAAGAGGTTGCAGGGTGACCTGGACAGGTTGAGTGAGTGGGCAGATGCGTGGCAGATGCAGTATAATATAGATAAATGTGAGGTTATCCACTTTGGTGGCAAAAACAAGGGGGCAGATTATTATCTCAGTGGGGTTAGGTTAGGTAAGGTGGAGGTACAGCGAGACCTGGGTGTCCTTGTACACTGGCCACTGAAAGTTGGCATGCAGGTACAGCAGGCAGTGAAGAAAGCTAATGGAATGTTGGCCTTCATAACAAGAGGATTTCAGAATAGGAGTAGAGAGGTTCTTCTGCAATTGTATAGGGCTTTGGTAAGACCACATCTGGAGTATTGCGTACAGTTTTGGTCTCCTAATTTGAGGAAGGACATCCTTGTGATTGAGGCAGTGCAGCGTAGGTTCACAAGATTGATCCCTGGGATGGCGGGACTGTCATATGAGGAAAGATTGAAAAGACTAGGCTTGTATTCACTGGCGTTTAGAAGGATGAGAGGGGATCTTATAGAAACTTATAAAAACAATGAATGGCGGTGCTGGCTCGAAGGGCCAAATGGCCTCATCCTGCACCTATTTTCTATGTTTCTATGATCTATCTTTCCCTCTCAACCCCATTCTCCTGCCTTCTCCCTATAACTCCCAACACGATACGGTAAAACTTTATTTATCCCAGGAGGGAAATTGATCTGCCAACCTTCATAAAACACAAAATACATGAAATAATCAATAATCACCCATACTAATCAAGAAACTGTCAATCTCCACCTTAAAATATCCATTGACGGCCTCCACAGCCTTCTATGACAATGAATTTCACAGATTCACCACCCTCTGACTAAAGAAATTCCTCCTCATCTCCTTTCTAAAGGTATGTCCTGTTATTCAGAGGCAATGGCCTCTGGTCCTTCACTCTCCCACTAGTGGAAATATACCCTCAACATCCACTATCTAGGCCTTTCAATATTTGGTGATTTTCAATGAGGGGACCCCTCATCCTTTTAAACTCCAGCAAGTTTAGGCCCAGTGGCTTCAAATGCTCATCATACATTAACCCAATCATTCCTGGGATCATTCTCTTAACCTCGTCTGGAATCCCTCCAATGCCTGCACATCCTTCCTCAGATATGGGGCAAAAAACTGCTCACAATACACCAAATACTGTCTGACTAGTGGCTTATAAAGCCTCAGCATTACATCCCTATTTTTACATTTTCTAGTCCTCTCAAAATAAATGCTAGCATTTTATAGGAGCAATTTATTAAGTGATGCCTAATTCTTCTTACAGCTGTTCCTGACACTTGTTTCCTTTCCCACACGTTTTCCTGTGAATAAAGCTTGAAGCAACCACTTTGAAATATGCTCTTTGATTCTGTGTTCTCAGTCCTCTGGGACAGAGAAACTCAGAGATTCACCATATTCTGTGTACAAAATGTGACCACAACTCAATCCTATATTGAACATCCTTTAGCTTACTGAGAGTCCAGTCATTCTAGACATTTCACATGAGGAAATAACATCTGAATATTGGACCTTCTAAGAATTCCTTCAATTCAATTCAATTCAACTTTAATGTCATTGCACAAATACTAAGTATGGGTACAACGAAATGCAGTTTTGCGTCAGTCCGTAGTAGTAGTGCATATAGAAATTTAAAAAAAAAGAAGATACAGAATAATCAAAAATACAGAATAATTAAACAATGGAGACGGAGGGACCGGAGAAATCTATCGGCGGGACTCCGAGTTCAGCAATGTGATGGTATAATTGTAGAAGCTGTTCCTCATCCTACTGGTATGAGACCTGAGGCTCCAGTACCGCCTCCCTGATGGGAGGAGGGCAAACAGTCCATGGTTGGGGTGGGAGGGGTCTTTAATGATCTTCCCAGCCCGTCTCAGACACCGCTTTCGGTGGAGGGCATCCATGGCAGGGAGCGGGGCACCGATGATGTGCTGCGCGGTTTTCACCACCCGTTGTAGTGCCTTCCTGTCCGCAACAGTGCAGCTGCTGTACCATATCGTGAAGCAGGTGGTCAGGATGCTCTCGATGGTACAGCGGTAGAAGTTGGTCAGGATCTGGGGGGACAGGTGGGCTTTCTTGAGCCTCCTCAGGAAGTAAAGGCGCTGCTGTGCCTTTTTGATCAGCTTGGAGGTGTTGAGGGACCAGGACAAATCCTCCGAGATATGTACCCCGAGGAATTTGTAGCTGGAGACGCGCTCCACCTCAGTCCCGTTTATATGGATGGGGGTATGACTGCCTCCTCTGACCTTCCTGAAGTCTACAATAATTTCCTTCGTCTTCTTGGAGTTGAGGACGAGGTTATTGTTGGCACACCAGGTTGTCAGGTGCTGGACCTCCTCTCTGTAGGCTGACTCATCGTTGTCACTGATCAGTCCTACCACCGTAGTGTCGTCAGCAAACTTAATGATGGCGTTGGATCCGTACTTAGGGATGCAGTCGTGGGTGAAGAGGGAGTAGAGGAGAGGGCTGAGCACACAGCCCTGTGGCATGCCGGTGTTCAGTGTTGTAGTGGAGGAGGTGAGGTTGTTGACCCTGACAGACTGTGGTCTGTTGGTGAGGAAATCCAGTGTCCAGTTCCAGAGGGAGGTGGAGATGCCAAGTCCGCTGAGTTTGGTGATCAAGCTGGCGGGGATGACAGTGTTAAAGGCAGTGCTGAAATCAATGAACAGCAACCTGATGTAGGAGTTGTTGTTGTCCAGGTGGGTCAGGGCAGAGTGTAGGGCCGCCGATATGTGTACTCATTCTTCAAGATTCTAGAACGTTTGGATCCATTCTGCTTGATTTCCCCTCACAAGATAATCTTCTCATTCCAGGAACGTAGGCCAGAAATGAAAAGACAAAAAGTGGGAGATAATGAGTTCAATGATAGAGGTGTGAAATGTGAAGCCAGAGGAAGGAATGTAAGTAGAAGGGGTTGGGGAGGAAGGGGAAAGGAACGAAAGGGTGCACATTCATGTGGGGCCCAGAGAGACGGTGGGAGGGGAAGATGGGGGGGGGAGGGGGGGGGGGGGGATGTTTGTAGGTTAGTCACCTATAATTGGAGAATTTAATGTTCATTCATTGGGTTGTAAGCTGTTGCTGTTCCTCTAGGTTAAATGTGGCTCACCCTGGCTATGGAGAAGACCCAGCACAGAGGTCAGTATGGGAATGGAAAAGTGAGTTATAATAGTTAGCAGCTGGGAGATCCAGCCTGCCATGAGGCACTGAGTGCAAGTGTTCAGCGAAACGGTCACTTATGCCCCTGTCCCACTTAGGAAACCTGAACGGAAACCTCTGGAGACTTTGCGCCCCACCCAAGGTTTCCGTGCGGTTCCCGGAGGTTGCAGGTGGTTGCCGGAGGTTGCAGGTAGTGGAAGCAGGTAGGGAGACTGACAAAAACCTCCGGGAACCTCCGAGAACCGCACGGAAACCTTGGGTGGGGCGCAAAGTCTCCAGAGGCATTAGTCTACGATTGGTCTCGCTAATGTAATGGGGGCCACATCAGGAGCACATAATGCAGTTGATGAGATTAGAAGAAGTGCATGGGAACCTTTGTCTCACCTGAATGGACTGCTGGGTGGGTCTGAAATGTGGGAGGAAACGGGAGCAATCAGACAACATGGGCTGTTACAGGGAGAACACACAAACTCTACACAGATGTAACTACTCTAGTTATGTGGGTACTGAGGTGGCTAAAATGATTCAATGATACTTTATTGTCACATGTACCTAGGTACAGTAAAATGGTTTGTTTTGCATACAACGCTGTAAAATCACGTAGCAGACTTCACCTGGGCAGTACATTTCTGGTGCTGACAAAGTTACAAAAGTTCACCGAACTGTCCTATTTTCTGCATGCCTTCAACAGCGGGATTCACGGAGCCTGCTGCCTTGCCGGTGGGGCATGCAGTGCTTTGTGAGGTGAATGGCTATCTTATGCTGTGCCTGCCTGCCGCTGTTTGTGCTTAAACCTCGGTATCTTCTGACATGGGGACATGACGTCCAGCTTGCCTTCTCCATCTCCATTCTGGGCAGTTACAGGCAAGGCTTTTCCATGAATATCGGTAGGCGGCGCGACTCTCGTCAGCAGCGGCCTCTGCAGTCCGTCTGTGTTTTATTATTTTTGTCTCGTTTTTATGTAGTTTTTGTTATTTATTTTTTTTGTTGGGGTATGTGTGTGGGGGGTGGGGGGGAGGGGGTAACTTTAAAATCTTTCCCCTGCATGGGAGACCCAACCTTTTCTTTGTCGGGTCTCCGTTGTCGTTGGGGCTGCAACGTGCAGCGGCCTCCAACAGGAACGACCTGGGGCTCCAGTTGTGGAGCTGCCGACTACTCACCGTCACGGGGCTGGCCGAGTCCGGAGCGGGTGGAGCGGTGGTGGAGCGCTGCTGCCACCCGACCTCCGGAGTTTCGGAGGCTGCAACTGCGGGTTTGGCGGATGGCGGCACCGGGAGCCCGCGGGTCCCTGCTGGGAGACCGCTTTTTGGGGCTTCCGCAACGGCGACTTCTCCCGCCCGAGTTGCGGGGTTGAAGAGCACCTGAGCGGCGCCTTACACCATCGCCCCGCGCGGCTTGGAATGGCCGCGGGACTCTGCGAGCGCACGCCGGGGGCTCCAACACCAAGACCCGGTGCGCGGCCTTGCATCACCCGGCGTGGCTTTAATGGCCGCGGTACAATCACCATCGCCAGCCGGGGGCTTTGACTTTGACTCTGACTCTGACATCGGGGGGGAGAGTGCAGTGGAGAGATAAGTTTTTTTTGCCTTCCATCACAACGATGTGATGGATGTTTGTGTAAACTGTGTTGTGTCTCAGGTCTTTTTGTTTTGTAATGTATGGCTGCAGAAACGACATTTCGTTTGGACCTCAAGGGGTCCAAATGACAATAAATTGAATTGTATTGTATTGTATTGTAAGTAGGATTTTACCTCTTTTCAAGGAGATTTTGAGAAAATCCTTGATATATTTCTCTGTCCTCACAGAAATTTGCTGTCATGTACCTTGCTTGCTTTAAGATGCTTCAGGACTGTCATGTCATATCAAGTGTTGCCTGCTACTTTTAACCCTTTCTTTAGTCCATTACTCTGCATTACCATCTCTGTTAAATTGCTGCTTGCTACCATTATAAGGAGATTTTCCGAATTCAAAACATGAGGAATGAATTTCATCTCTTTTCATGCAGCTCACTGGAGCGAGATGTCTCTAGTAAATAGACTAAGGTATGTGTTTACATTCCACTCCAACGCAGACAATCTCTTTGGAGCATACTGTACCTATTGCTTCCACTATAAGTTCGCAAGTTATAGGAGCAGAATTAGGCCACTCGACCCATCAAGTCTACTCTGCCATCCAATCATGGCTCATCTATCTTTCCCTCTCAACCCCATTCTCCTGCTTTCTCCCCATAACCCCTGACACCCTTTCTGACCAAGATTCTGTCAATCTGCGCCGTAAAAATATTCATTAACTTGGCCCCCACAGCCGTCTGTGGGAAAGAATTCCACAGATTTGCCACCTTCTGACTACAGAAATTCCTCTATTCATCCCACAATCCTACTTTCCTTACTTGCTATCCTACTTTCTCATCTACTCCTTGCACATTAAAGGCAACTGACGCAGGCCAATTAACTTACAAACCCGTATGTCTTTGAGATGTGGAAGGAAACGGGAGCACCTAGATGAAGCCCCACATTGTTAAGGGATAATGCGTGAACTCCACACAGATAGCACCTGATGTCAGGATAGAACTCTCTCTCCAGCACTGAGGCAGCAGATCTACCAGTTGCACCCTTTACTCGCCCTTTGGTCTCCTATTCATCTCCAGTCTTTATCCATCCATCTGCCAATCATAACCCTTCTCATCTGTTCCACTCCATTAAACCCAGATTCTCATTTTCACCCAACAAAGAGCTAACAATGGCCTGTTTCCTTTATCATTACTTTTTTGCATATATTTAATTTATTGATCTTTATCTCTCCACATCATTGTCTATCTCTTGTTTTCCTTTTTCCTAACTAGTCTGAAGAAGAGTCTCGACCCAAAATGTTATCCATTCCTTCTTTCTGGAGAAGCTGCCTGTCCAGCTGATTTACTCCAGCTTTTTGTGTCTATCTTCAGTTTAAACCAGCATCTGCAGTTCCTTCCTACACATTCCACCTATTACTTGTCAGTCTTTGTTCTCCTCCCACCTCCTTTCCACCTTTCTCCCCCAAATCCAATCAGTCCGAAGAAGTGTACCAACCAGAAACATCACCTATCCATGCCCTTCAGAGATGCTGCCTCCAGCACTTTGTATTCTATGTTATCTCTTTGTTATTTTTTTCCCACACTAAAGTCTATTATCCCCATTATATGATGTTTTCCTAACTCTACTTGTTTAAAAGATTTAATTCTCTAACTTCCATTTCTGTGGAAGGCCGATCATCTGCAAAACGTATTCTGCTTTTGTCTTTAAAGATGTAACCTGAGCTTTCTAACCATTTTTAGGTGTTTTGGTCACATTTCATTGCTTTAAAAGAACTTTTTATCGATACATTGGAGATGAATGTGACACTACAGAAGTAACCGATGATTAAATTTCAACAATGAAATCCACAGTTAAAGAAGCAGAAAAGTTCACATACTATGATCAGGCAAAAATTGGTACGTAAAATAGAACGTCAAATATTTTCAACAAAGCTGAAATGGTTGGGGCGAGGGACTCAAATAGAGAAAGCTAGTAGACAGAATGGGAGGCAGGAAGCAGAAAAGGGAAGCACTCGGGCACAAGAGGAGAAAGAAAAAAAAGGAAATAAACAGAGAATAAGAGGCGGGGGGTTTCTTAAATGTGCATATTTTAATGCTAGGAGCATTGTAAGAAAGGTGGATGAGCTTAGAGTCTGGATAGATACCTGGAAGTATGATGTTGTGGCGATCAGTGAAACATGGTTGCAGGAGGGCTGTGATTGGAAACTAAATATTCCAGGATTTCGTTGCTTCAGGTGTGATAGAATTGGAGGGGCAAGAGGTGGAGGTGTTGCATTACTAGTCAGGGAAGATATTACAGCAGTGCTTTGGCAGGATAGATTGGAGGGCTCATCTAGGGAGGCTATTTGGGTGGAACTGAGAAGTGGGAAAGGGGTAGCAACACTTATAGGGGTGTATTATAGACCGCCAAATGGGGATCGAGAATTGGAAGAGCAAATATCTAAGGAGATAGCAGATATTAGTAGTAAGCACAAAGTAGTGATTGTGGGAGATTTCAACTTTCCACACATAGACTGGGAAACACATTCGGTAAATGGGCTGGATGGTTTGGAGTTTATAAAATGTGTGCAGGATAGTTTTTTGCAGCAATACATAGAGGTACCTACTAGAGGAGGGGCAGTGTTGGACCTCCTGTTAGGAAATGAGACGGGACAGGTGGCGGAGGTATGCGTTGGGGAGCACTTCGGGTCCAGTGATCACAATACCATTAGTTTCAATATAATTATGGAGAGGGTCAGAACTGGACCTAGGGTTGAGATTTTTGATTGGAGAAAGGCTAACTTTGATGAGATGCGAAATGATTTAAAAGGAGTGAACTGGGACATTTTGTTTTATGGGAAGGATGTAGAAGAGAAATGGAAGACATTTAAAGGGGAAATTTTAAGAGTACAGAATCTTTATGTTCCTGTTCGGTTGAAAGGAAACAGTAAAAATTGGAAAGAGCCCTGGTTTTCAAGGGAAATTGGACATCTTGTTCGGAAAAAGAGGGACATCTACAATAATTATAGGCAGCATGAAGTAAATGAGGTGCTTGAGGAGTATAAGGAATGTAAAAAGAATCTTAAGAAAGAAATTAGAAAAGCTAAAAGAAGACATGAGGTTGCTTTGGCAAGTAAGGTGAAAGTAAATCCAAAGGGTTTCTACAGCTATATTAATAGCAAAAGGATAACGAGGGATAAAATTGGTCCATTGGAGAGACAGAGTGGACAGCTATCTGCAGAGCCAAAAGAGATGGGGGAGATATTGAACAATTTCTTTTCTTCGGTATTCACCAAGGAGAAGGATATTGAATTATGTGAGGTAAGGGAAACTAGTAGAGTAGCTATGGATACTATGAGTTTCAAAGTAAAAGAAGTACTGACACTTTTGAAAAATATAAAAGTGGATAAGTCTCCAGGTCCTGACAGGATATTCCCTAGGACATTGAGGGCAGTTAGTGTAGAAATAGCCGGGGCTATGACAGAAATATTTCAAATGTCATTAGAAACGGGAATAGTCCCCGAGGATTGGCGTACTGCGCATGTTGTTCCATTGTTTAAAAAGGGTTCTAAGAGTAAACCTAGCAATTATAGGCCTGTTAGTTTGACTTCAGTGGTGGGCAAATTAATGGAAAAGATACTTAGATATAATATATATAAGCATCTGGATAAACATAGAAACATAGAAACATAGAAATTAGGTGCAGGAGTAGGCCATTCGGCCCTTCGAGCCTGCACCGCCATTCAATATGATCATGGCTGATCATCCAACTCAGTATCCCATACCTGCCTTCTCTCCATACCCTCTGATCCCCTTAGCCACAAGGGCCACATCTAACTCCCTCTTAAATATAGCCAATGAACTGGCCTCGACTACCCTCTGTGGCAGAGAGTTCCAGAGATTCGCCACTCTATGTGTGAAAAAAGTTATTCTCATCTCGGTTTTAAAGGATTTCCCCCTTATCCTTAAGCTGTGACCCCTTGTCCTGGACTTCCCCAACATCGGGAACAATCTTCCTGCATCTAGCCTGTCCAACCCCTTAAGAATTTTATAAGTTTCTATAAGATCCCCTCTCAATCTCCTAAATTCTAGAGAGTATAAACCAAGTCTATCCAGTCTTTCTTCATAAGACAGTCCTGACATCCCAGGAATCAGTCTGGTGAACCTTCTCTGCACTCCCTCTATGGCAATAATGTCCTTCCTCAGATTTGGAGACAAAAACTGTACGCAATACTCCAGGTGTGGCCTCACCAAGACCCTGTACAACTGCAGTGGAACCTCCCTGCTCCTATATTCAAATCCTTTTGCTATGAAAGCTAACATACCATTCGCTTTCTTCACTGCCTGCTGCACCTGCATGCCTACTTTCAATGACTGGTGTACCATGACACCCAGGTCTCGCTGCATCTCCCCTTTTCCTAGTCGGCCACCATTTAGATAATAGTCTGCTTTCCTGTTTTTGCCACCAAAATGGATAACCTCACATTTATCCACATTATACTGCATCTGCCAAACATTTGCCCACTCACCCAGCCTATCCAAGTCACCTTGCAGTCTCCTAACATCCTCCTCACAGCTAACACTGCTCCCCAGCTTAGTGTCATCCGCAAACTTGGAGATATTGCCTTCAATTCCCTCATCCAGATTATTAATATATATTGTAAATAGCTGGGGTCCCAGCCCTGAGCCTTGCGGTACCCCACTAGTCACTGCCTGCCATTGTGAAAAGGACCCGTTTACTCCTACTCTTTGCTTCCTGTTTGCCAGCCAGTTCTCTATCCACATCAATACTGAAGCCCCAATGCCGTGTGGATTAGGAACAGTCAGCATGGATTTGTGCCTGGAAGGTCATGGTTGACTAATCTTCTTGAATTTTTTGAAGAGGTTACTAGGGAAATTGACGAGGGTAAAGCAGTGGATGTTGTCTATATGGACTTTAGTAAGGCCTTTGACAAGGTTCCTCATGGAAGGTTGGTTAAGAAGGTTCAACTGTTGGGTATAAATGCAGGAGTAGCAAGATGGATTCAACAGTGGCTGAATGGGAGAAGCCAGAGGGTAATGGTGGATGGTTGTTTGTCGGGTTGGAGGCAGGTGACTAGTGGGGTGCCTCAGGGATCGGTGTTGGGTCCTTTGTTGTTTGTCATGTGCATCAATGATCTGGATGAAGGTGTGGTAAATTGGATTAGTAAGTATGCAGATGATACCAAGATAGGGGGTGTTGTGGATAATGAAGAGGATTTCCAAAGTCTACAGAGTGATTTAGGCCATTTGGAAGAATGGGCTGAAAGATGGCAGATGGAGTTTAATGCTGATAAATGTGAGGTGCTACACCTTGGCAGGACAAATCAAAATAGGACGTACATGGTAAATGGTAGGGAATTGAAGAATACAGTTGAACAGAGGGATCTGGGAATAACCGTGCATAGTTCCTTGAAGGTGGAATCTCATATAGATAGGGTGGTAAAGAAAGCTTTTGGTATGCTAGCCTTTATAAATCAGAGCATTGAGTATAGAAGCTGGGATGTAATGTTAAAATTGTACAAGGCATTGGTGCGACCAAATCTGGAGTATGGTGTACAATTTTGGTCGCCCAATTATAGGAAGGATGTCAACAAAATAGAGAGAGTACAGAGGAGATTTACTAGAATGTTGCCTGGGTTTCAACAACTAAGTTACAGAGAAAGGTTGAATAAGTTAGGTTTTTATTCTCTGGAGCGCAGAAGGTTAAGGGGGGACTTGATAGAGGTCTTTAAAATGATGAGAGGGATAGACAGAGTTGATGTGGATCAGCTTTTCCCTTTGAGAATAGGGAAGATTCAAACAAGAGGACATGACTTCAGAATTAAGGGACAGAAGTTTAGGGGTAACATGAGGGGGAACTTCTTTACTCAGAGAGTGGTAGCGGTGTGGAATGAGCTTACAGTGGAAGTGGTGGAGGCAGGTTCGTTGGTATCATTTAAAAATAAATTGGATAGGCATATGGATGAGAAGGGAATGGAGGGTTATGGTATGAGTGCAGGCAGGTGGGACTAAGGGAAAAAAGTTGTTCGGCACGGACTTGTATGGCCTGTTTCCGTGCTGTAATTGTTATATGGTTATATGGTTAAAGCTCTCATGGTCCTTACTTTTGACGTTTACTATCCAGATGTATCTTTCCCTGATAATGAGTTTGAGCTGAACAGTGTATAGTTCTTCCTTTTCTTGCATGCGCATTTAACTTGTATGGACGTGCATGTGAGAGGGGGATAAAAAAATATACATGCATCAAAAACAATAAATTAGCTATACATCAAAAGCAGATGTACATAAAGTACCTGTCTGCTTGCCTTCCTGTCCTTTCCTAACTCATTAAGCAGAGATGTGCATGACGAGGCTGTTGATAGAAAAATAAGACACAGAAAACAAAAATTATAATAATTAAAATGAATGTAATGGGAAGTACAGGAAGCCGGGTTATGCCTAAAGAAATAAAGATATTTCTGGTGATCACTTTGTGTTTCTTTGAGGCTGAGGGCTGCAATTGTTCATTTGTATCCATTTGGGAATTCCAATTGCCTCAGGTGTATTTTAAAACCAGACTTGAGATTGGTCATTCTAGAAGTTGCACTTTGTTTCCTTCAAATTGCTATCTAACTTTGCTTTGATCCGTGCACAGAGACTTCTTATATTAAAAAAAAACTTGAGCTTGTCCTTCACAATGAGATCCAATGAGTGAAATTTAATGCTTTTCCACTTTGAAGCAGATGGCATACTTGCACTTCTGTTGGGTATTAGTAGTCGAATTGGTTAAAGTAATACAAAACCCTCTTTGTTACATTTAAGGAAGAAAAATGCAACCCAGAGCAAAATCTGTTACACCTACCTTTCAACAGACTTCTCGGACCCGACAGTAGTATATGAATGATGTAGATATCAACATATGACATTGAATTTAAATCAATTATTACTTTATTCCTTCATATTTTCTGGTAAGGGAATTAAAATGAATACGTCAAGCTTAACAGTTTATCCCAGTGTACTGAATGCATCATGATCTATGTGTGTACCTTTCAATCACAATTGATTTAAATCCTGAAATACAGCATTAACGGACAATAATCAAAGTCTTCAACAAGAGGTAAAATAAGGAAACTAAATGCCAAATGTCTTCTCTCAAGCTATGATGCCTAAAAAGGGGCTTTTTTTTTCTCCCCTGATATACTCACGTGCATCATACATGAGTATATCAGTTCTTCTAAATGTGAGGTTTCAATCGAAGATTTCAGTTTCATTATCAAACTACAAGCAGACTGACCTGTCCCTGACGATAGATTTTTCAAAATTCATACTGATATCCTACATGTATAGCTTTTTGTAGAGGAATAGCAGATGCTGGGTGGGGGAGTTGTGAGAAACTTTTTCTGATCTCTTACCTCGACTGAGATGTAATTTTTTTTTCATATTGTGGAGTTGGCGGCCTTTGCTGGAGACCGACTCTAGTGAATTTCACCGCGGAGCCCGCGATCCCTTTGCCTGGGATTGATATTGGAGCTCCAACCGTGGGTGCTTGTGGACTTAACATCACGGACAGAGACTAACGTCGGCAACTCCAAGCCACAGGAACTTCGACCGTCCCAACAGATAGTTCGACTGCCCCATCCACGGGAGAATAAAGAGGACGAAGATTGAACTTTTTTTGCCTTCCATCACAGTGAGGAATGTGGGGAATCCACTGTGGTGGATGTTTATGTTAACTTTTAAGTTGTGTGTCTTTTTTTTGTATGGTTGTATGGTAATTTGCATATCACTGTACGTTAATTGGTACATGTGACAATAAAAGACCTGTGAAACGTTTGAAACCCTTTGGTTTATACTGTAAATAGACACAAGGTGTTGGAGTATCAGCAGGTCAGGCAGCATCTCGGGAGAAAAAGGATGGGTGATATTTTGGGTCAGGACCCTTCTTCAGACTTTTATGTATTGCCTACCCATGATATTAATTTTCTTTTACACTTGTCCTATTTAATGTATTGATTTTTCCATGCTAATTCAAATTTCTTTCTTTTTGACATTTAACTTTTTCTCACTTTTCACATCATTCTCTGATTTTTCTCTGTTCCCCTCTATTTTGTGATTCCACACTCTTTATCTCACCATGAACATTTTGTTGGTTCTGCTGCCTTCCTCTCTCTCAGTCTTTAATGAAGTGTCTCCATTATCATTTAGTTTGGTTTCTTTGCCATTGTTTCAATGTTTCACTACCCCACCTTCATCATTCATTCATCTCTGCCATTTTACGTTCAGATGATGCAAATAGTTATATTCCCTCTTCAAATATTTTGTAATATTCATAATATTTTGGTCCTGAATTTATTTGGGTAGAAAAAATATGGAACTTTGGGCAGCACAGTGGCGCAGCAGTAGAGTTGCTGCCTTACAGCACTTGTAGTGCCAGAGACCCGGGTTCGATCCCGACTACGGGTGCTGTCTGTATGGAGTTTGTACATTCTCCCCGTGACCTGCGCGGATTTTCTCTGAGATCTTTGGTTTTCTCTCACATTCAAAGGCGTACAGGTTTGTAGGTTAATTGGCTTGGTATAGGTGTAAAATTGTCCTCGGTGTATGTAGGATAGTGTTAATTCGCAGGGATCGCTGATCGGTGCAGACTCAGTGGGCGGAAGGGCCTGTTTCTGTGCTGTTTCTCTAAACTAAACTAACTCTGCAAAGTGCAGGAACATACCTGATGTTCCCCACAATGTCTGTACTGAACACATTGCAAAGTTAAATGAATCCCCTCCAAACTGCAAGTGATACATATCCTTCCATTCCCTGCATAATCAAGTACCTATCTAAAAAAACATTTAAACATCACCACCGTATCTGCCTTCACCACATCTCTGGCTGTGCATTCCAGGCACCCGCCACTATCTGTATGAAAAATTATGCCCTGTACATTCGCTTTAAATTTCACCCATTCTCATCTCAAAGCTATTCTCTTGAGTATTTGATGTTTCCACCCTGGGGAACAAGGGTCTGCCTCTCTACCCATCTATATGTCATAATTTTATCTACGTCAATCAGGTCACCCCTCCAACTCCAGCACTGCAGACAAAACAGTTCAAGTTTGTCCAATCTTTCCAAGCTGGAAAGAGTGCAAAGAGGATTTACGAGGATGTTGATGGTAGTTGAGGGCCTGAGATTGGGCAGGCTAGGACCTTATTCCTTGGAGCACAGGAGGATGAGGGGTATTCTTATAGAGTTGTACAAGATCATGAGGGAAATAGATAGGGTAGATGAACAGAATATTTTATCCAGAGTAGGGGCTTCAAGAATGAGATTACATACATTTAAGGTGAGAGGGGAAATAATTAATAGGAACTTGAGGGACAACTTTTTCACACTAAGGGTTGTGGATATATGGAACGAGCTGCCTGAAGAGGTAGTTGAGGCAGGTACAATGACAACAGTTATAAGACATTTGGACGGGTACATGGTTTATTATAGGGATATGGGCCCTAAACAGGTTGGTCTAGTGTAGATGGGGCGTCTTGGACGGCATGGGCAAGTTGGGCCAAAGGGCCTGCTACCATGCTGTATAACTCTCTGATTCTTTCCTTATAGCTGATACCATCTAATCCAGACAGCATTTTCATAAAACTGTTCTGCATCTTCCCTCAACAAGCCTCCACATCCTACCTGTAATGTGGTGACTCAAACTACATGCAATAATTGTAGCTAAATCAAAGTTTTACAAACCTGCAAAATGACTTCCTGACCATTATACTCAATGCCCCAACTGATGAAAGCAAGCATACAATATGTTCTCTTTACCTCTCCACTATATCTACATGTCTTTCCACTTTTATGAAGCTTTGGATATGGACCACCAAGATCTCTCTGTACCTCACTGTTAATGCTGTCCTTTTACTTTAAACCTCCCAAAGTGCAACATCTCACAGTTGCTTGGATTGAACTCCCATTTGCCATTTCTCCACCCATATCTGTACATGATCTACACCCTTCACCAACTTTCCCGTGTCAGCATTTTTTGTGCCATCTGCAAACTTTCTAACCGTCGCATCCACATTTACCGTCAGGTTGTTCATGTTTATCACAAACATTGATCCTCACAGGTCACAGACCACCAGCCAGAATAACACCCTTCCACCACTACCCCCTAGCTAGTTCTGAATCCAAACGACCAAGTCACTTCTTTAATAATCTCAGAGCATCCTGATACATTTCATAATCAATGGAGTACTGCCAAAGGGTGGAGCAGTGGTGCAGCGGAAGAGTTGCTGCCTTACATCACCAGAGACCTGGGTTTGAACTTCGCTACCGGTGCTGTCTGTACGGAGTATGTACGTTCTCCCTGTGATTGTGTGGCTTTTCTCCGGGTGCTCCAGTTTCCTTCCACATTCTAAAGCCGTGCAAGTTTTTGGATTAATTGGCTATGGTAAGGTTGTAAATAGTCCCTATTGTGTAGGATAGTGCTAGAGTGATCGTTGGTTGGCATAACTTGGTGGGCCGAAGGAATTGTTCTGCCTGTATCTCTAAAGTCTAATGTAAAGACTGATGTATTCTAGAAATGTTTTCTGGAAACATCCTGCAAACATTTTATGTTGGTAAACCTATACTTGTCTAATACTAAAATGATGGTAATTAAATATTTCCAACCGCATTATCTGAATTTGTGATCCAAATCTGTATGTTTAAAACTATGTGTATGGATTTAATTTGATACATGCCCCATAGTTGGAAATAAATAATTATGCTTTCTATTGGAACTTCACAAAGCATTTTGCAGGGAATGGAGTATTTCTGACTTTGATATCACTCTTATATTATAGAACATCAAATATATTAATAGTACCAAATTAAAATCGCAATGTTACAAGCTTTAAGTGCGGTTTAAATTTTATACGTTTAGTTTAGAGAAGCAGCGCTGAAAAACCCACCGAGTCCGTGCCGACCACCGATGCGTGTCCACTAATACTATCCTCCGCACTAGGGACAATTTACAGAATCCAAATTACCCGACAAACCTGCATGTCTGGACTGTGGGAGGAGACTGGAGCACCCAAGGAGAACCTAGGCAGTCATGGGGAGAATGTGCAAACTCGGTACAGACAGCACCCGTAGTCAGGATCAAACCTGGGTCTCTGGCACTGTAAGGCACCCACTGTGCAGCAATAACAGAGGGCTACCATTAATGTTCTGCTTTTGCATTAAATATCTTAGGATATGCCACCAATGTAAAATTTGCTAAATAACTTTCCTCCTCCTCCTGACACCTGAGAATATTAAAGCCAAATTGCAACCCAATTATCCAAACAAACCAGTAACTATAGAAACGCTTTTTTTTAAAAGCATTTTTTAAAAAAATGCAACTGATGGAGGAGCTCAGTGGGTCAGTCAACATCTGTGGAAGGAATGGACAGATGACATTTTGGGTCGAGGCACTTCTTCAGACAGAAGAATGATCTCGATCAAAGAATGACCTGTCACTCCAGACTCTCCCATTAGTGGAAACATCCCCTCCACATCCTCTCTATCCAAGCCTTTCACTGTTTGATAAGTTTCAATGAGGTTTCCCACCCCTCATTCTTCTAAACGCCAGCGAGTTCGGGCCCAGTGCCTTAAAAAAAAAAACGCTCATCATATGTTAACCAAATCATCCCCAGGATCATTCTCGTAAACCTTCTCTGAACCCTCTCCAATGCCAGCATATCCTTCCCCAAATATGGGGCTAAAAACTGTTCACAATGCTTCAAATATGGTCTGCTGAGTGCCCTATAAAGCCTCAGCCTTACATCCCAGTCTTTGTATTCTAGTCCATTGAAATATATTGCATTTGCCTTCCTTACTACCGATACAACTTTCAAATTAACTTTTAGAGAATTTTCCACCAGTACTCCCTCTGATTTCATGACTCCATACTTTACTATCCTGTATTCCATCTGTATTCTTTGATAACATTAAGAAAAAAGGACTAATAAGCACGTTAAAGCAAACACAGCGCAGAGTCTGAATTTCAGATTAGAATTGCCTAATACGAGAATGATCCCAAGTATGAGTGGTTAACAAATAATGACTGTTTGACTGCATTGGGCCTGTACTCACTGAAGTTTAGAAGGATGAGGAGGGACTTCATTGGAAAAATTACCAAATAGTGAAATGCCTGGATAGAGTGGATGCGGAGAGGATGTTTCCACTAGTGGGGGAATCGAGGAGCAGAGGCCATAGCCTCAGAATAAAAGGACGTATCCTTAGAAAGGAGAAGAGGAGGAATTTCTTTAGTAAGAGTGTGGCAAATCTGTGGAATTCATTGTCACAGAAGGCTGTGGGGGCCAAGTCTTCAGCCTGAAGAAGGGTTTATTCCTGAAACTTCACCTATTCCTTTTCTCCAGAGATGCTGCCTGACCCGCCGAGTTTCTCAAGTTGATTCCATTATTTCCTGGTGTATGATTCCACCTTGTATCCAACTTGGATAGGAAAGGTTCAAAGGGATATGGACCAAACATGAGCAGGTGGGACTGGTGTACTTGGGGAAGTTGGGCCGAAGGGCTTGTTTCTGTACTGTATGATTCTACCCATTTTTTGCTAACATTAAAGATAAAGGTGCAAGAAGAATGAGGAACAGCACACAAAAGCAAACAATTCTCACATGCAGAGTTTGAATTCCAGATGATAACTTGCAATATAACATTGGTCCAAATACACTTGCATTATACAGCTACTGAATTTTGATTGAATCTTCATAAAATTATCTATCCCTTCAATTGTGAATAACCTAATGAAAAATTAAAGATTTTGTTTAAAAAGGCCTTTGCTGAAATATTAAATATCTCCAACTTGCCCATATTGACCAAGATGTCCAATCTACGCTCATCTCGCCTGCTCGTGCAGATTGAGTACCTCATGTTTGTGTAGGAAGGAACTGCAGATGCTGGTTTACACCGAAGATCGACACAAAATGCTGGAGCAACTCAGCGGATCAGGTAGCATCTCTGGAGAAAGGGAATAGGTGACACTTTGGGTTGAGACCCTTCTTCAGACCATTTTGGTCAAGACCTTTCATCAGACCTGAAAATGATCTGACCCAAAATATCACCGATTCCCTTTTCTCCAGTGATGATGTCTGACCCATTAAGTTACTCCAGCATTTTGTGTCCATCCTCTTATGTCTGTTGGTTTTACAAGCATAATCCTTGTTACAATAACCAAACCACCATTACATTTTAAACATAAGTGGATTACACCTTAAACCATTGACCTTCCTGTATGTTTACAATTTTGTTTGTTGGTTTACAAAGTACACTGACTTATGCCTTACTGAGAAATCTAGTCACGATACCCTGTAGATGTGAATTCTGAAAATGTTGTGAAGTTGTGTTCATTTTCTTTTCTGCACAGATACATAAGGTATTTGAAAAATACCCATATTTAAAAGTATTGAACAGTTCAGCAAAGACCTTTTCAAACAAAATCTGTCATTTTTCATTGGATTATTCACAGTTGAAGGGATAGATAATTTTACAAAGGCTTGCTTTTATAAAAGAAAAAGACCAGTTTTTATCTACATTGACAGACTACCAATCTTAAGTACATCAAAGAATAGTGAAGAAAATGAGTCACAGTCTATTATGCTCCACAAAGACTTTGCTCCATGAAACATTTTATGTTTGTGATCAAGCAAATGAATTTTCATAGGAACTTGAAGTTTATTTTGACCAATTCCAGGTCAAACACAATTTCCCCATGGTTGAAACTGGGCTCCCCAATGCAAGATAACCAAAACCATACAGGATTTCTAGAGCCAGGAGTGGCAATTCCTCCTGGTGATCCCATTATCTTTGTTATCTTGTCAAGGTGGCCTGTCGCAGCTTCCACTCCATTGTTCCCAAAGGGTCCTTCAAGTATTAGGAAGGAACTGCAGATGCTGGTTTAAACTGAAGACAGACACAAAATGGTGGAGTAACTCAGTGGGACAGGCAGCATCTCTGGAGAGAAGGAATGGGTGACGTTTCGGGTCAAGACCCTTCTTCAGACTGAGTAAGGGTAGAGGGTGATTCAGAGATAAGGAAATGTAAGGTGTGAAAATGAGACAAAGGGGGTGGAGATCAAGGAAACTGTAGAACAGATAATTGTTAGCTGGGAGCAGGTAACAACAAAGCAAACAGATAAAATGTGAACGGGACAGTCAGATTAGTCGGATAACTGGGAAGGGAGAGGGATGGAGAGAGAGAGAAAACACAAGGTATAATTATTGACAAGATAGACACAAAAAGCTGGAGTAACTCAGCGGGACAGGAATGGGTGATGTTTCTCACTCAGACTGAAGAAGGGTATTGACTCGAAACCTATTCCTTCTCTCCAGAGATGCTGCCTGTCTCGCTGGATTACTCCTGCTTTTTGTGTTGGTTTAAACCAGTATATGCAGTTCCTTCTTCCACATGAATATTGACTTCTCTAACTTCAAGTAATATTTTATCTGTTTGCTTTGTTGTTACCTTCTCCAAGCTAACAATGTTCAATTCTACATTTTCCTTGATCTCCGTCCCATTTGTCTCGTTTTCGCACCTTACACTTCCTTACCTCTTTATCTCCCTCGCCCCTTACTCAGTTTGAAGAAGTGTCTCCACCTGAAACGTCACCCATTCCTTCAATCAATAGATGTTGCCTATCCCGCTGTTACTCCAGCATTTTGAGTCATTCAAGTGGTTGCGTCTGAATTTCCCCACCAAACTCTGCCCAACATCCTACAGAACTTAAAAATAATCACTTTTATTTCGTGAGTCAAAGATACATGGTTTTTAATGGAGGCAGCGTTATGGGGTGTGGTGGGGGGTGGAGTAAAATAATGTATCCAGAACGAAGCCAACGTAGAAGGAAAATAGGAAAGAGGGGTACAAATAAAAACGGGTGTAGATACATCGACGGGGAACAAGACTGTGGGAGGACATAGATGTTTGTGTGTGTGTGCCTGTGGTTTTGGTCACTATTCGATATCCTTGTGCTCTATAATTAACCAGGCGCCAATACCACTTAGTTGTGAAAGGCTGCTCTCCATTTCATTGTTTCAAACCTTGCACGCTTCAATAGAATTTGTATTAAGTTTATTGGGGAGGGAGTGGGGTGGGGGGGGGAGAGAGAGAGAGAAACGTGCGGTTTTTGAATCTATGCAATTACTTCAGATTTATTTGACCTGAAAACACAGGACGCAGAACTTTGACATCGACTTACCCATTCTGATCAGTCCTGACATTTCCAGCTGAGAATTCAATGCTGGCGATAGGTTTATTAGCAGCGACAAATTGCACATGTTTCTAAACCCAATCGTTTCATAAAAGTTGGCTGACTGTTAACTATTACAGTATTTGTGATTTGGCGCCTTTCGGGCGATACTACACCAATAGAATCGTACAGTTTGTAACCACATTCATTCGCAGGATTAATGTTTAACTTGGTTATTTTTCGCTGTACAGTTTTGTATCTGTGGACTGTAACTGTGTAATCGCTACAGACCAAGCCTTTTGTGCTCGTGCTCTCAATTGAGAAGAAATTCCCCAATAATAATCTAAAGCTAATTATCCAATCTCTCACTTAGAATAAAATAATGCAGAGGAATAACCCATTTTTAATTCTTTTCAGTGAACATATACAATGGAGTCAGCAATTTGGGAGACTGGAACTGATTTAAATGATGACAGATTTTTTTTTGGAGGGTGCATGAGGGAAAATGAAATGTTGGAGCTTAACTATAAATTAAGTATTTGCGAGGCAACCCTATCGGGAATGTGCTGAAGAAATTGTAACTCCGCCCTTGACGATCAATCATCAACTTCAGTCCGCGACGCCAGCCAATAAGACAAACGTGTGTTTGCCTTGTGCTGCAATAGGTAAATGCAGTGGGAAAGAGAGGAGAAGTGAAATTTTGCTGAGATTAACACCCACAAATGTGTGTTGCTGAAACTGACATCCGCACAGACCCAACGCACGCTGGCTGCCATCAGACCACAAGGAGAATGTTCTTGTTGTGCTCGCTGCTCGTCCTCAGTGCCCTTCGCTATGAATGCTCTAGTCAGGCACTGGCCAGCCCTTCGTGCCCACCTCTGTGCCACTGCGAGGAAGATGGCATTCTGCTGTGGGTCGATTGCTCAGAACTCGGGCTTGCAACCGTGCCGGACAACCTAAGCCCATTGACTTCTTACCTGTAAGTACACGCGCCGGTGTCCAACTATTTCTCAGTCAACGTGCGCATTTCACTCTTATCCCACCTCCCCAGTCGGTTTCACTCTTATCTCACTGCTCCAGCGGAGATCTTGATGAAAAAAATCCCGTAGCACGTCGGGGAAAATAGCTGTCCAATTTTACCAAGTTGACAAACGCGAATTGAGAGGTGCTGCTTGTTTTGTGTTTAATCGACAGCTATTCCGCAATACGTTAATCATAACTTCAACAAAAGCACGCTGAGTTCAGAGAGGTTACAAAATATAGACGGCGGCGTGATGTACCTAATATAAGGATAATAATCAAGCCATGAGGTTTAATGATGGCGTACGTGTGAATGAATGCACAAATATATCACAGTGATATAATGCACTGACCGATTCGAGGATATAAGCAGGTTGAATAATAGTGTGTTACAAGGTGATAATTGAACGCGCTGGTACAGAGGTATGCGGCAAAGAGGTGGATGGGGCAACAATTTGGATGACTCTTTTAAAAAATAAGAACTAAGATTGTGGGCTGACTGGCTTGTTTTATGCTTTTATTTTTTTCCTCTCTAGTTAGCATATCAAGTAGAATTGCAAATATAACGTGTCGCAAGCAACTCATATAGGTTTTGATCAAAACCATCGTATCGGAGCCATCAGCTAACGAAGGGCTCAGACGCCCTCTCATATGATCCGCATGGTTTTATTTCGCGTATATATCTGACGTTCATTAAAATCAGTATTGAATACCTGAGCCACAAAGTTTCCTTGACTGAAGTTATTGACAGTCGGTCAATAACTGTTCTGGAGGAAGGTGTGTAAATAACATGTGTAGGAAGGAACTGCAGACGCGGGTTTACACTGAAGATAGACACAAAATGCTGGAGTAACTCGAGAACATGTCAGATAACGTATGCTCTCGTTCAGGGTATTGAAGGGATGCGATCCCTGTATGTGTAGCTCTCAGCTCGCAGAATTGCTGGGAGATTTAGTGAGAGATTCTCCCTTGTCTGAACGCGATATACTGATGGACCCTTTGCACAGTGGAATAACATCACAGTCGTGGTCGCTTGTTGCCACAAAGCAGATTCCTGTTAAAATTAAAGTGTACATCACTTGCCTCATTGTCACGAAGGCAAACGCCAGAAAATAAATGGTATCCAAAAAAAAGTAATTACTTGCTTCCGTCGGTTGGTTAAAAGGGAAAGGAGGATAATTTCCGCCCTGTGCTTAGAATTTTAAATAGCTGAAACTTTATATGAAAGACAAACACGCCGCAGCAACGCACTGACAAGCTCGGTAATACACGGCGCATCAGAACGCTTTTATAAATGTGCATTAACGCTGCACCTGCCAGGAATATTAATCCGGCTCTTTGCATAACTTGTAAACAGTGATCTATATCCCAAACGTATATTGAGAGTGATCCTCCCAATTTTACTCGAGGGCCTGTCTTCTTGACGTTGTTATTTTCACTAACAGTTAAATCACATGAATTGATTGAACCACACAGTATGGAAACAGGCCCTTTGGCCCACCAGGTCTACGCCGACTATCCGTCACCTGTTCACACCAGTTCGACGTTATCCATCTTGCTCATTCACTCCCTACACACTGAGGTCAATTGACCGAGGCGGGTTAACCTGCACGCCTTTGGTATGTGGGAGGAAACCAGAGCACCCGGCGGTCACAGGGAGAACGTGTAAACACCACACAGACAGCACCCGAGGTCAGGATCTAACTGGGTCTCTGGCGTCGAAAAACGGATCACATCGTGACGAGAAATGTGCTTCAAACGTGCCTTTGTAATTGAACTGGATATGTTTCCATCTCTTTGAACCCAGTTACGTTCTAATCTAATGTAGGAAGGAACTGTAGATGTTGGTTTACGCCGAAGATGAACATCAAATGCTGGAGTAACTCACCGGGACAGGCAGCATCTCTGGAGAGAAGGAACGGGTGACGTTTCGGTTGGAGACCCTTCTTCAGATCCGTCTCGACCCGAAACCTCACCCGTTCCTTCTCTCCAGAGATGCTGCCTGTCTCGATGAGTTACACCAGCATTTTGGGGCTGTCTACTTTCTAGTCTACGTCTACATCGGCCGGGCGCTAGCTTATGTGCAAAAACATAGAACCATAGAAAATAGATGCAGGATTAGGCCATTCGGCCCTTCGAGCTAGCACCGCCATTCAATATGACATGGCTAATCATCGAAAATCCGTACCCCGTTCCTGCTTTTTCCCCATATCCCCTGATTCCTTTAGCACTAAGAGCTAACTCTAATAGCGCTTTCTCACGGGGCGACTTGACGCAAGAGTTAACCAGAGTTGAACATCGTGGGAACCTCGTGCGATAACCGTACGGCATTCGTGGACCACCGTGGACCACCGTGGCGCTAACGGCAGGTACTCGTGTAACTTGGTGACTCGGGAGAAAATTCAAGCAAGTTTGAATTTCTCCAAGAGTGACTTGTACACTTGTGGTTGAAGATTGCAACATTATATGCACGTAGTGGCCAGTGCGATATCCGTATTAACTCTTGGAAACATCCAGTGAATTGGCCCCCAATGCCTTCTGTGGCAGAGAATACCACAGATTCACAGCTCTCTGGGTGCAAAGCGTTTTCCTCATCTCAGTCCTAAATGGCCCACCCTTTAATCTTAAACTATGACCTCTGGTTCTGAACTCTCCCAACATCGGGACCATTTTTCCTACATCTAGCCTGTCCAATCCTTTAAGAATGTTATATGTTTCTATAAGATCCCCTCTCATTCTTCTAAATTCCAGTGAACTTACCCAAGCAACTTAAGACGCGAATACACAAAATTGCTGGGGAAACTCAGCGGGTGCAGCAGTATCTATGGAGCGAAGGAAATAGGCGACGTTTCGGGCCGAAACCCTTCTTCAGACGCGAATATACTCTTCTGGCCTGCCTACAGATGGTCTTAGAGAACATATTTTACTGGTTGCCTGTGAGGTGCAGTTTCATCCTAACTTCCTCTTAACAGCCGGTTGATCAAAAGTATGAGGCATCCCGAACAAATTAAAGCGACTAAAGATTAACGAATGGAAATAGCAAGCAGGGGTACATACGTTCAGCGATATCACCTGCCAGGAAGAGATCTCGGGTCCGGAAGTCTAACGTTTCATCAAGTAATTAACAGAACAACTTTAACTTCCTTAGATGCAGCGTGGAAACGCGATGAATTTTGCTTTTTATTTTCCCCATACAACTACAGTGCCCTCCATAATGTTTAGGCCAAAGACCCATCATTTATTTATTTGCCCCAGTGTTCCACAATTTGAGATTTGTAATAGAAAAAAAATCACATGTGGTTAAAGTGCGCATTGTCAGATTTTATTAAAGGCCATTTTTATAGATTTTGGTTTCACCGCGTCGAAATTACAGCTGCATAGTCCCCCCCATTTCAGGGCACCATAATGTCTGGGACACATGGCTTCACAGGCGTTTGTAATTGCTCAGGTGTGTTTAATTGCCTCCTTAATGCGGGTATAAGAGAGCTCTCAGCACCTAGTCTTTCCTCCAGTCTTTCCATCACCTTTCGAAACTTTTAGTGCTGTTTATCAACATGAGGACCAAAGTTGTGCCTATGAAAGTCAAATAAGCCATTATGAGAGATAAACACGAATAAAACTGTTAGAGACATCAGCCAAGCATTAGGCTTACCAAAATCAACTGTTTGGAACACCATTAAGAAGAAAGAGAGCACTGGTAAGCTTACTAATCGCAAAGGGACTGGCAGACCAAGGAAGACCTCCACAGCTAATGACAGAAGAATTCTCTCTATAATAAAGAAAAATCCCCAAACACCTGTCCGACAGTTCAGAAACACTCTTCAGGACTCAGGTGGGGATTTGTCAATGACAACTGTCCGCAGAAGACTTCATGAGCAGAAATACAGAGGCTGCAATGCAAGATGCAAACCACTGGTCAGCTGCAAAAATAGCATGGTCAGGTTATAGTTTGCCAATCAGTACTTAAAAGAGCAACCACAGTTCTGGAAAAAGGTCTTGTGGACAGATGAGACGAAGATTAACTTGTGTCAGAGTGACTTTTATATGCTGAAGAGAAAATTGATGGGGACTAGCCCCCAAAACAAGCATAAGCTAAAGATTTCACAATTCATTGTGCGCCAGCGACAATTAGACGGATACTATACAGTTAAAACGGAACAATTATGCTCTTAAGTGATTATGTCAAAGCGTCGTTTCTCCGCAGCAGGACAAAAGACAGAGTTTAGATTCTATATCAGTGCATTCAGACTGACAAGGATCTATAACTTTCTCATTCATGCTTACACTTTTTACACGACGGCCTCGTCGATTTACATACTAAATAAACATTTACTGCGTTTCTGCACGGAAGCGAATATATCTGCCCGCGGCTATCAGAAGGCTAGACTCTAGCCTGGGAAGATCAGTAAAGCTGTATAGCTGTAATTTATATTTGAGAATACACTTTGAAATTCCAGGAAGTGTACAGACAGCAGTACCACACGCACATCTTATCAATCAGTCGCTTTCGGCTTCAGGCACCGACGTAGCCTCGATCACCTGTGCATATGTACATTTTCATTTACAACAAGTCTTTGAGATCTGAAGCCTTTTTATGGGTCTGGTCCCGATCCAAACCGTCACCTATCCTTATCTTCCAGAGGTGCTGCCTGATCCGCTGAGTTACTCCAGCACGTTGGTTTAAACCTGCATCTCCAAATCTTTTAGGGTCTATATTTTGAGTTTGTAATTTTAAATCGAAATCCGAATATCGTGTACGTTGCAAGTTAAATTAATCTTGATTTTTTTAATCGTTCAAATGCAAAACTTTAATATTAAATTCCAAACACAAAGTGCTGGAAGAATTCAGTGGGTCAGGCAGCATCTGTGGAGGGAATGGACAGACGACCTTTCGGGATCTTTACTTTGACCCGAAACGTCGTCTATCCATTTCCTCCACAGATGTTGCTTGACTCGTTGAGTTCTTCCAGCACTTTGTGTTTGAAATTTAATATAAAAGTTTGAAAGATTAAAAAATGAATCAAGATGACTTGAACTAGCAAACTACAGGAGATTTAAAATTACAAATTCAAAATAGAGACCCTCCAACACTTTGTGTTTTGATCAAGATCCCCGCATCTACAGTTCCTAGCGTTTCTCGTTTTTATTAGACTGATTTGTTCCAAACTATCAACTTTCAAAATATTACACTGAAATGGCAAAGAGTCCTTAATGATCACATATTGTGCTCTAAAACAAATACCGATAACCTACTGGGCAGTATTGTTCCAACGGGCGTTTCTGGTTAATTACGTGTTACGGTTTATCAGAAATATGGCAACGCCCCCCCCCACATCCATCCCTGTCCGAGTAGATCATTCCTGATGTGGTAAACGTGTGAGGTATTACAAGCCCCTTTCATCTCCCAAAGAACAGTTCAATTAATCGCATATTTGCCCAATTAACAAGCACTAATTAAAACCAAGATGATCACATGTCAAAATAATTGTCTAAATGTATCTTTAGCAACCATAGGATGCAATTATTATCTACTAACAAACATTACATTGTGATTTAGATTCTTGTCATTATACACTAAGGTGCAATAGTATTCCATGAAGCTGCCAGAGTTAACAGTGCACAAATAGTAATGATAAATCCACTAATAACTACACAATACGTGCAAAACAGTAGAATGATGCAAGATTGAAATGCAAATCCAAATAGTGCAAAAAAAGTTCAATTATGGAATAACTGAGATAGATTCAGAGTAAGAGTACATGGCAAGATATCTGGGAAGGAGGTATGAAAGAGATAGCAGTGAACAATATGTTTTTCCTAAGTCTGGATATCTAAGGTTTCAAGCTCCCATATCTTCTCTCAGAAATTAGAAAAGATAAAAGGGAATGGTGGCATTAGTGTTCTCCACTCTCTGAAGGTTCAGTTGTTCATGACCAGAGCAGTTCCCATACTAGGCTGAGATGCATCCTGTCAGAGTGTGTTCTACAGTGTATGGTACCTAGTGCGCAACCGAGATGAGAAAATCATTTTTTACACAGAGAGTGGTGAATCTGTGGAATTCTCTGCCACACAAGGTAGTTGAGGCCAGTTCATTGGCTATATTTAAGAGGGAGTTAGATGTGGCCCTTGTGGCTAAAGGGATCAGGGGGTATGCAGAGAAGGCAGGGATGGGATACTGAGTTGGATGATCAGCCATGATCATATCAAATGGCGGTGCAGGCTCGAAGGGCCGAATGGCCTACTCCTGCACCTATTTTCTATGTTTCTATGTACCTTTGGAGGTTCAAGAGAATCCTCATGAACATGTCAAATCTTATCGGATATATATGAATGTAAATAAGCTGAGACTTTTTTGATCAAATTAGGTTGCTGATGATATGAATGCCTGAGAACGTGAAGCCATTGACCATCACTATAGCAACTTTGTTGAGGAGGACACCCACTCACTTCCTTAGATCTACAAACAACTCTCATCTTGCTGACATTAAGGGCTAGGTTGTTGACCTGACACCATGATGCAAGATTCTCTATCTTTCCTCTACATCATCTCTTCGTTATTGTTGAACCCAGTCGACAACATTATGTTGCGCACTAGGTACCATCTGTAGATGGTATTGAAGTTCATTGATCTAGCGTTTGCATCAAAGCCAATTGTTACTAAAATTAGAAGACCTGAGAGTCTGAGTCGGGTTGAGCAACGGAGGAGGTGGTCTTCCACGATATCATTTTCACATTGTCCCTCAATCAGTCATGTGGTTTACCTAGGCTGAAAATGTAGTCATTAATGTCCATGCCTGATTGCCCTTGAGCAGAGGGTAATGTGTTCTCTTCTTGAACCATGGCAATAGTCATAGCCTCAGAATAAATGGACATACCTTTAGAAAGGAGACGAGGAAGAATTTATTTATTCGGAGGGTGGTGAATCAGTGGAATTAATTTTTACAGAAGGCTGTTGATGCCAAGTCAATGGATATTTTTAAGGAGATTGACAGATTCTTAATTAGTAAGGATGTCTGGGGTTATGGGGATAAGGCATGAGAATGGGGTTGAAAGGGAAAGATAGGTCTACCATGATTGAATGGCAGAGTAGACTTGATGAGGCAAATGGCCTAATTCTGCTCCTATGACATGAATTTATGAACTTGTACATTTGGTGAAGGTTCTACCACAGTGCTATTATTAGAATTTTGACTCGGCAACAGTGAAGGTTTTTTGATATATGTCCAAATTATTGTGTGATTCAGAAGGGAGTTTGCACAGCCAGTGAGGCTATACGTGGTGTTTTTGAAGAATTTGAGGTTGAGGATTCATGAAGTGTACTTAAATAAACCTGGGCAAATTATTCTGCGGTACGTCTTGTAGATCTGCAGTCTCAGTGAACAAGTGGCAGGGAATTAATATTTGTGTAGGAAGGAACTGCAGATGCTGGTTTAAACCCAAGATAGACCCAAAATGCTGGAGTAACTCAGCGGGACAGGCAGCATCTCTGGAGAGAAGGAATGGGTGACTTTTCTGGTTGAGACCCTTCTTCAGTCTGAGGAAGGGCCTTGACCTGAAACGTCACCCATTTATTCCAGCATTTTGAATGAATGTTTGTGTCGGATGAGCTGCCAATCAAGCAAAATGTTTTGTCCTGGATTACAGTGAGATGCTCAAAGATTGTTTGGGATGCATTCATCCAAGCGAGTTGAGAATATTTCATCATGGGCTTTATACTGTATCTTGTAAGTGAAAGAAAGCATTGGGAGTGTCCGACCGCATGTCATTCATACTGAGTGCCCTGCCATTGATTTGCTTTGTAACCAGTGTTAGCGTGTTTTGGCTACCGATGATCCCAAGATGATTGAAAGGAAGTGATTTGACAGTGATAATGCTAGTAAAGGGCAATGTAGCTGTTATTGCTGCTGCATCTTAGCTCCAGGTACCTGGGTTAAATGCTTGTGTACTGCTTGGGTGAGGTCTGCTGCATGATCTTACTGGCTTGTGTGCAAAACAAAGCATTTCACTGTACCTAGGTACATGTGACAAAAAAGTATAATTGAATCATTGAATTGACCTTGTGTTGGCTGTGCAGAATTTGCCCACTATCTCTGTGACTGCATTAATTTCTTCTGGGTGCTCTGGTTCCCTCCTGCATCCCTAAGACATGCTGGTAATTAATTTCCCTTGCAACCGCAAGAAATGCTACACTTGTCGCTTTACCTGCCCCCTTGACTCCATTCAAGGACCCAAGCAGTCTTTCCAGGTGCGGCAGAGGTTCACCTGCACCTCCTCCAACCTCATCTATTGCATCCGTTGCTCTAGATGTCGGCTGCTCTACATCGGTGAGACCAAGCATAGGCCTGGCGATCGCTTCGCCGTAGACCTCTGCTCGGTTCGCAATAACCAACCTGATCTCCCGGTGGCTCAGCACTTCAACTCCCCCTCCCATTCCAAATCCGACCTTTCTGTCCTCGGCCTCCTCCATGGCCAGAGTGAGGACCGCCATAAATTGGAGGAGCAGCACCTCATATTTCGCTTGGGCAATTTGCACCCCAGCGATATGAATATTGACTTCTCTAAATTTCAGGTAGTCCTTACTTTCTCTTCCCCTTCTCAGCTCTCCCTCAGCCCACTGTCTCCTCCTCTTCCTTTCTTTTTCTCTCCCCCCCCCCACCATTCTGACAGCACCTGAGGTCAAGATGGAATCTGACTCTCTGGCACTGTGGTCAGTAGCTCTACTACCTGCATCATTCTGCCACTCTATCATGGGCGTGTATGAGAGATAAATAAATTCCAGGGATGTAAGGAAATAGAGAGAAGGAGAATGTGTGGAAATGTAGAAACAAAGAACCAGTTTATACCAAAGATAGACTCTTGTTTTCAGACTGAAGAAAGGTCCAGACCCTAAATGTCACCCATCCTTTTTCTCCAGTGCTGCTGCCTAAAGTGCTGAGTTACTCTAGTACTTTATCTATTTTAGGAGAACTAACAAGATTTCGCCCCTGGAAGCTGGCATAGACATGTTTGAGGAAGTGGCCTCTCTCTCCATCCGTTTAAATACATGAATATGATGCAAAGGTCAAGGGCAAGTTGTTCTGCTCTCCCAAGTTGGAGCTGACCATCCACTGCCACTTGAATGTTAGTTCCTATTTATCAGCCCCGCTTGAATATTGTTCAAAACTGTTTTAATATTTGAATAGATGTCCTGTAGAAAGCATTTTATTGGGAAGCATCACAGCATGGTTTGGGAACAGCTCCATCCAAGACTACAAGCAATTGCTGAGTTGTGGACATAGCCCAGACCATCACACAAACCAACCTCCCTTCCATTGACTCCATCTACAATTAACGCTGCCTCCGCAAGGCCACCAGCATAATCAAGGACAAGTCACACCCCGGCGGTTACTCCTTCTCCCCTCTCCCATTGGCCAAAGGTATAGAAGTGTGAAAACGCACATCTCCAGATTCAGGAATAGTTTCTTCCCAGCTGTTACCAGGCAATTGAACCATCTTACTAACAACCAAAGAGCTGTTCTGAGCTACAATCTACCTCATTGGAGGCCCTCGGACTATCTTTGATTGGACTTTATCTTGCACTAAACATTATTCATGTTTTTCCCTTTATCATGTATCAGTACACCGTGGATGGCTTGATTGTAAACATGCATTGTCTTTCTGCTGACTGGTTAGCATGCAACAAAAGCTTTTCACTGCACCTCGATACATGTAACAATATACTAAACTCAAACTCGAAATGTAATAATTCACACACATCAGTAAACATACCCACTCTGTTTACATGTGCGGAAAAGTTCATTGATGAAGATTGATCCTGGGGCATTCTTCCCTTGCACTCCTGCAGCAATGTTCTGGGCATTTGATGACTAAACCAAACATACTCCTCTTTCATTGTGCTAGTGATAACTCCTGTTGTAGAAAAGACTCTCCCCTCATAGGCAGATGTAATTAATTGCTTAACTCAATGTTGTCCAATTGCTCTCACCTCCCCTCTGAAACTCAGTTCATTTTCCAGTGTAGACAAAGGAGACTGCAAATGCTGAAATTTTGAGCAAAAATAACAGCTAGAAGAACTCAGTGGGTCAGGCAGCATCTATGGAGGGAAATAGACATATTCATATTTTGCTTGGGCATCTTGCAACCCAATAGTATGAATATTGATTTCTCTAATTTCAAGCAACCCTTGCCTTCCCTCCATCTCCGTAGCTCACCCATGCTAGTCATCCAACCTTTTCTGCTTGGTTGGCCTGCTTAATTTCACTGCTTGTATCCACTCATTATCACCTTCTCCACAGCCAACAATGGACCATTGTGGACTCCAGCTTTCGTTGATCATCGTTGCTGGCTTTGATTTGTTCTTTCCATACCTTTGATTCATTTGTTCTTTCTACCTTTTCATACCTCTGGTTTCCTTCTCCCCTGACTCTCAGGCTGAAGAAGGATTTTGGCCCGAAACGTCTCCTATTCCTTTTCTCCAGAGATGCTGCCTGACCCACTGAGTTAGTCCAGCATTTTGTGGCTATCTTAGTGGCGCTGTTACAAAACTTACCTTCATTAGCGCTGCAGTTCTGCCACTGGTAGTGTGCGCGACTTTGGCGGGGGGGGGGCGGGATTAAAATCCCGTTTTCTCCTGCCTGTCAGAGGTGGATTTCTTCGGGCTGCTAGCTGCTGAAGAATAATCGATCCTACTTCTGTTCCCGATTTTTTAATTTATTTTTTATTTTTTATTCGCGAGACAATTTAATAATTTGATTAAAATAAAAAGCGGCTTCTAATGTCCTCAACGCCTACAACGTGACGGATCGCAAGAACGGGACAAATCAAAGGGTAAGTCGTATATTTTACATATAAACATGCTCCTTGGGATGGCTTTAATTTAATTTTACGTTGCAAAAATGTGATTTGGGCCCCATAGGAACCGGCAGCGTTTTAACTGCCGATATGGGGTTCAAATTCACCGCAAATGCAACGTTCCAATCGATCGCGTTCCAGAAAAACCCACTCGCAAGATGATTTAAATGCTCTTTTTTTTGGACAATCATGTCATTAGAGCATCTAAATCCTCTATATTTTGTGTTATTGTCAATCCATAGTCATTATTATTATACTAAATATCACTTTTAGTCCCATGTGATAGTGCAAAAAAAAAACAATTTTGATTATATCATCTCAGCCCCAGCGCCGCCACTTCCGGAAGTGGCGGCGCTGGTGAACGGCTGCGGCTCGCCTGCAGTCCGTTTGTTTTTACTTTTTTTGTGTTGTATTTTTCGTCTTGTTTAGTTAAGTTTTTGGTTTTTAGGTTTGTGTTATGTGTGGGGTGGGGGGGGGGGGGGTTGAAACGGGGCTTTCTGTCTCTCCCTTCGGGGGAATGCAACTTTCTTGTCGTATCCCCCTTCTCTGCCTCCGTCTGCGCTGAGGCCTAATGGCGGAGCTGGCGACCTCGAGGCTCCAGAGGCAGAGCCTGTCAGGACTCGCCCTGGGCTCGCTCCCGTGAGGGCGGCCCGGCTCGAGGGTAACGGCGCTCCCGTGAGGGCGGCCCAGCTCGAGGGTAACGGCGCTCCCGTGAGGGGCTGAGACGCTCCTGTGAGGGCGGCCCGGCTCGAGGGCAACGGCGCTCCCATGAGGGCGGCCTGGCGCGGGGCTGAGACGCTCCCGTGAATGCGGCCTGGCTTGAGGGTGGAACGGCACTCACGTGAGGGCGACCCGGCTCGGGGCTGGAACGGTGCTCTGGTGGCTGAGACGGCGTTCTGGCGGCAGCGGCCTGAGTTCGGGGTTCGGCTGCGGGCCAGTGAACGACATCGTCAACAGCTGCGCAGAGGGAGAAGAGGAGGGAAGAGACAGCAGCCCTAAGATTTTTGCCTCCATCACAGTGAGGAGGTGCTTGGTGGACTCACTGTGTTGGATGTTAATTTGTGTTTACTGTCTGTTCTGTTGTTTATTATTGTATGTATGGCTGCAGGTAACGACATTTCGTTCAGACCGTAAGGTCTGAATGACAAATAAAGGATCTAATTCTAATGTTTCTAGAGTAATTTATGGGAATTAAACCCCAAATTCCTTCCATCTGGCATATAAATTAATGACAGTGAGATTTAAAAATCATGTTATATTGTGAATTCTTGTGTGAATGGGACTAGTTTGTTATTTGGATACTTAGGCTATTTAAAAAAATATATCCTTTTCTTAAGAAATGGAATCTACAGGACATTCTTAATGGGAAAGTAGTGGGTAGAAAGGCATGTCATGCGTGGTTTGAAGAACAAAAACTTGTAGTTTACAATGCCAATATTGAAAAGTTGAAGAAAAACAAGGTGTACAGAATTGCTTATTGGTTACAATCTGAGGAGTATGATGATGCTACTGATTATGATATGCCAATGTACCAGCTAGCAACTGATCTTCTCCATAACGACTTGGTCTATTGGTAGAAATTGTAATTTATTTACTTATCAGTTACGGATTTACAGCATATACTACAATAATATTAAAGTTCTGATCTTGAGAATATCACATTTTTAAACTTTCGTCTGGATATTTATTACTATTTCCGTCACAACGGTCAATTTTGTAATTAACTACAATTAGGTAATTAACTAATTATATGCTTTAATTTCAGGTCATCCAAGTAAGATGTTTTATATTTGTTTCAGAATGCTTCAATCTATAATAACTGAAAATTTCATTCAGTTCTCTTGATTTTTAAGAAGGTTATGGGCTTTTGACTGTCTTCGATCACAGCTTTTGTATTAAGTCAATGGAAAAGCAATAGGGAACAAGATGCTAATTTCTGAGTATGAAAATGGCCATAACTCTTTTAATACTGAAGATATGAAAGTGAATTGGGTGTCAAATTAAACTTCTTTTTATGCTTTATCTGATGGGATAAATTGCAGACTTGATTTTTAAAATCTCAAAATTTTGTAACATTGCTAATCTTAGGCAAAAGACCAAATGTGTGTTCAGAAATAAACAATAAGGTGATGTTTCAGGTCTGGACCCTTCTTCAGACTTCGGACCCAAAACATTATCTGTCCATTTCCCTCCACAAATGCTGCCTGGCCTGCTAAGTTCCTCCAGTAGTTTGATTTTCCTGTTTTTCCATTGTTTTGGAGCAAAGCTGCAAGGTGGCTTGGAACCAGACGAACTCAAGCTGAACATTAGTTCCAGGAGTATTGGTAAATAGTTTTAAAACACAATTGGTTGACAACATCGTCCACATAGCTTCGTGAATAATGAAGAGTTGATGAAGTGTAATTGGCTTTGTATAGTCATGACCATGTATAAACATCCATTACAATCTTTCTTTAGTACCGTAATTCCTGGAATTGACGACGCACCCCAATTTTGAGTTGCTAAATTTTGAAAAAAGGTTGGCGGGACATAATTACTCAGGCTCAAAAAAATAAAATAAAAAAATAAATAAAGTACCAATTCAATTTGCCCAAGGCTTCCAGATCTCCTCCATTCTGAATGACTGAATGGGTGGGGGGGTGACGGCAGGTGGAGAGATGGTGGGGGAAAACGGGAGCACACCGGGACAAGTTGAATCAGTTATGATCTTAATGAATGACAATACTAGTTCAAGGGACCAATTGAGGTTACTCACGCTGACACAGGAGTAAGTTCCACCACCCGCTGTCCTGTTATCCATCGCCCGCTGACCTGCTCTGCTCTATGATCTTTGCTCTTGAGCTGGTCCTCTCACTGTACGGTCTCCAAGTCAGGTCAAAAATAGGAATAACGAGAATTTCAAAACTAATGCTAACTGCTCTTGTGCGCGTCTGTTGACAAGCCAGCAGCATTCTTATTCTCTCTGTTATTCTCACTTGACCGACAACCTCCAAAGCATGTCCCCATGCAAATTTACATTGAAAGACACGGACCGGGCAATGAATGCCATGCAGTGTCACTCAGCGCAGCAAGTGAGGCCATGTCCTGCTCTCAGCGGCAGTCGGAATTTAAGGATTTGCAGGAAGCGGCTGACATGAGCTAGGCCGGCGAGCGGCAGGATTGAGGTGTTCAGACAGAGACCACTGCCAGAGGTGACCGGGCCGGCAGAAGGCGCAGAGATGGCTACAATGCGGTGGCTCCGTGCCACATCATTCTTGATGTTGCTGTGCTGAGTGAAAGCCAAGTCTATCTTTCATGGCTAACAATCTAAACTTTCGGCCTCCAAGACGCAGCTAAATTTTCGTGCCTTACTTTTTGGTAAAAAATAGCGTCTTCATTGCTGGGAAATACAGGTGTGTCAGAGTGAGGTTTAACATTTTTATAAATCTAACATGTGACTGATAAGATCATCTTGCTCTACCATTATTAATGTTTGGATTGGAATCAGCAAGTCTGGCATACACCCAGATTAGTGGGTGGATCAAATTCAGTGATCAGTTGTCAACAAAATAGAAGGTATTTTTAACACTGGTATTGCTCATGTTTAGGAAATCAGGAGTCACTCTTTTGGGTTGTGAGAATGGGATAGGGGGAGTCAGAGTGATGATTTTTGTTGGATATCAGTGAAATTATGCAATTTAATTATAAAACAAGAAAAACCTGCCTTGTAACAATACAGATTGATGGTTTGAAAGGGCACAAAATGCTGGAGTAACGGTACGTCAGGCGACATCTCTGGGGAACATGGAGAGGTGATGTTTCTGGTCGGGGCCCATCTTCAGACTGGCTGATCTCTTTAGATGGGTCCCCTATCCACACTCTCCAGAGATGCTACCTGACCTGGCGAGTTACTCCAGCACTGTGTGTCCTTTTGTGTTTTAACCAGCATCTGTAGTTCCTTGCCTCTACAGCATAACAGCTTGTCTGTCTTGGTTTAAACCATAATATTTAATTAAACAGGGTTTTTATTTACAATTAATCTTTGAAAAGTAATACTTTGAGACAAATCAGTCTTAAAAAAAGGTTTATATTTGAAATATTATTTCAGATATCAAGGTCATTCAATACTTCGCAATATGCGGAAATTCTGGCTTCATTTATTTTTAATGAGCACACCGTTGGCAAGCTGCACTTCCCTTTGCCAGGTAGTTTGCAGGAATTGCTAGCACAAGTCACTTGCTGCCTATAATGGGAATCAATGTCCATCATTCCATTGAATTCGATTGTTTCAAGTACTTTGCCATGCACCAAACATGTGAGCAGAACTTGCCGAAGAATTTGTGCTGTGATTTTTTTTTTTAAGCTGGCAGACCTTTTTGAAGATGTTCCCTTTGATGTTCTGAGACTCTGTGCATTGCATACAAAGTTAAACTGAGCTGCGTGCTTTGAATTTTATCCACAATCCAATTGGTAAAATATATTTAAGATTCACGACAGCGATAGATAAATGTTTGGATTTGCTGTGAATCCAGGATAAGAATACGGTTTGGCTCTGCATCAGAGAATTCCTTCTTTATTGTGACTGCAACTAAACACAAGCATGCGTAACAAAAAGAAACATCGCTTCAATAATGAGCTCAAAGGTGTGCCTTTATTTAGGTGCTTGCAACCTGTTATCAACTTTAGCACTTTGCCATGTGCTAAACATATGCTGATGTGTTAATAACCTATAATAAATGTGCTCCATATCATTCATAATCTAAGCCTTCACTTGCACTGCCAAGTCTGCATCAGAGGGAAGCAGATACAAACTCTATTCTTGGGGTTGGAGGGGAGAAACTGGCAAAGCAAATTCTGCTGTTTGGTATTGTAACCGAACACTCATTTCTTTAGCTGCAAAGTCACCCTATTTCATCTCTTCTAAGGCAGTAAGGAAGATTAGTGCAGTTGTTTGATGTTGCTACATAAGTATGCTTGTTCCATAGAACATTGAATATGCAACAGTACAACACAGGAGCAAAAGCTGCTTGGCCCACAATGTCTGTGCCGAACATGATACCAAGCCAACTCTTATCTGTCTGCATAATATCTATATCCCTCCGTGCCTTGCATATCCATAAATCGTTTCAAAACTCTCTTAAATGCCACAATCATACTACCTCTGGCAGCATGTACCAGGTACTTACCATCCTTTGTATAAAGAAACTTGCCCTGCACCTCTCCTTTGAACTTTGTCTCACTCACCGTAACATTATGCCCTCCAGTATTTGATATTTCTATCCTTGGAAAAAGGTTCTGACTGTCCAAAGGTTCTGACTGTCCACAGGTGTCTGACTTGCAGGATTGGGAGTCTTTACCTGTTGTGAAAGAAGGTGATGTATTCTTTTACAACAGCATCACTTTTGTGTTAACACTTTCTGATGTATTCAATTGTCTTGCCTAGCTTTGTGTTGGGGGTGGGGGGGTTGGCAAATTTAAGAGTGTGTCATTTCTGGGCGTGTGTACGATCATCTATGCAGCCAGGTGAATTGCAAGCATTGAAACGGGCTCCTCACCTGCCTCTTTTGATGTAGCTGAACAAGAGAGGAGCAACCCCCAAACAGTGATATGCAAGTCTCGATAAATCCACAGTCTTAACCTACCAATCTTCCAGCTCCTACTTCTGAATCCAATCTAAATAATTATTTGTAGGAAAGAACTGCAGATGCTGGTTTAAACCGAAGATCGGCACAAAAAGCTGGAGTAATTCAGCGGGGCAAGCAGCATCTCTGGAGAGAAGAAATGGGTAACTTTTCGGGTCGAGACGCTTCTTCAGACTACTCCAGCTTTTTGTGTCTAAATAATTCTTTTATTTAATCCCAATTCATCAAGTTGCACGGCCTTTTGCAGGATCAAAAATTCTCCTCCCATAACCAGTATTCTAACTGAATCAGTATTTAATGCACTAGATGGCAGTCTATTCCATGTCTCAGTCACTCAATGGGAACATTCATTTTTAATTATAATTTGTTTATAATTGCAATTGTATCTTCTGGTACATTGATGGATGTGGCACAACATGCCATTTAATTTCTAATTTATTCTTCCACAAACAATGATTTCTTTATTTAAGAATAATTAGGAACAGCTCTAATTCGCTTCCCTCTCCCTTCTCCTGAATAACAGATTTTGTTTCTTGACCTCTGAACATAGAACATGCAGCGTATAACAGTACAGCACAGGAACAAGCTCTTCTGCCCACAATGTCCATGCCGAATATGATGCCAAGATAAAATAATCTCATCAGTCTGCACTTGAATCCTTTCCCTCCATTCCTTGCATATCTATGTGTCTATCTAAAAAGGTTCTTAAACACCACTTTGTATCTGCCTCCACCACCACCCCGACACTATGTTCTAGACACTCTCTCTATAAATACGTGCCCCGTGCATCTCCTTTGAATTTTGCCCCTCTAGAAGACATGGCCTCAAGGTGAGGTGGGCAAAATGTAACATGTCTTTTACATTTCTATCCTGGGAAAAAGGCTCTGACTGTCCACCCTCTCGATACCCCTATCAGTTCTCGCCTTAGCCTCTGACACTCCAGAGAAAACAATCCATGTTTGTCCAATCTCTCCTTATAGCTAATGCTCTCTAATTCAGTCAGTTGGAGTTTAGAAGGATGAGGGGGTACCTCGTTGAAACTTACCGAATAGTGAAAGGCCTGGATAGAGTGGATGTGGAGAGGATGTTTCCACTAGTGGGAGAGTGAAGGACCAGAGGCCATAGCCTCAGAATAATAGGACGCACCTCTAGAAAGGAAATGAGGAGGAATTTCTTTAGTCAGAGGGTGGTGAATCTGCGGAATTGATAGATTTTTGATTGATTAAGGGGTTGTGGCGAGAAGGCAGGAGAATAGGGTTGAGAGGGAAAGATAGATCAGCCATGATTGAATGATTGAGTAGGCTTGATGGGCTGAACGACCAAATTGTGCTCCTTATGCCTCCACATCTTTCCTGTAATGGGGGTGACCAGAACTGCACACAATAGTCAGCGCAAAGATTAAAAATCTGTAATATTCCATATTTTCCTTTTAGGCCTTCATGTTTTGGAAAATAATAATCAAGAAAAAGTTTCATGTGTGGTCTTTGAATAATGAATATCCAAATGACTTCCTTTGAAGTATTTTCTTTATGTTTCCTGTGTAGTTAAATAATTTTTGGCATTACAAATGCCACACAGCGTTGTAGCAGCACACTCGTTGTTTATAGGAGTATTCTATACAAAGCTTTATCCAAACCAATTATCCCAAGTAGCATATAATTATCAAAAATTACATTTACTTTCCTTTGTGGCACTTTCAAATAATGCATCTCATTTTATCTGTTAGATCACAGTACATGTTTTAGAATTGGGCCTCTTGTTTGAATCCCCTCTTTGTCCTCTGTTTGGAATGTATTGATAGATCAAACTGCTGATGAATATTTTATTTTAAATAATTTTATCAAGTTTCTCTATAAATATTTGGAACACTGAATTTAGTAATGTACCACATGCCGTCTTAGAGTAATGTTAATTGATATTTAAAGTTGTAAACAAACTTAGTAAGAGGAGAGCTCTTAATGAGGGCAAATAAAGTTTTATACTTGATTCTTATCTGGATCTATAATTAGAAAGGGAATTTTGAGAACTATTTTAGGTGTCCATTTGAAGTGATAAATGGGTGATGATGAAATGGCTATAGAATCCAGAATTTACAGTTCCTCAAGTCTATTCTACATTATAGTAGTTGTCAGTTCAACATTGTTTCACTTCATATACAGTATATAGTCACAGAATCGTTCAACTTCCTATGTCATTAATATAATTGATAGCTTCGTATACTTGCGACAAAGGCAGGAATTTATGGAATTTGAATTAATTCATAGCTCATATAGTTGAACAAATTTGTACAGATATTGTCTCAAACTTGAGTGTGTTTAGTCTTTAGAGATACGGCGAGGAAACGGGGCCTTCGGCCCACCGAGTCCGCACCAACCAGCACTATTCTACACACTAGGGACAACTTACAATTTTACTGAAGTCGATTAACCTTCAAACCTGTATGTCTTTGGAGGTGGGTGGAAACCGGTGCAAACTCTGTACCATCAGCACCCGTAGTCAGGTCTCTGACAGGTGCACAGTCGAGAGCATGCTGACCGGTTGCATCGTGGCTTGGTTCGGCAATTTGAGCGCCCTGGAGAGGAAAAGACTACAAAAAGTAGTAAACACTGCCCAGTCCATCATCGGCTCTGACCTTCCTTCCATCGAGGGGAGTTATCGCAGTCGCTGCCTCAAAGAGGCTGGCAGTATCATCAAAGACCCACACCATCCTGGCCACACACTCATCTCCCTGCTACCTTCAGGTAGAAGGTACAGGAGCCTGAAGACTGCAACAACCAGGTTCAGGAATAGCTACTTCCCCTCAGCCATCAGGCTATTAAACCTGGCTCGGACAAAACTCTGATTATTAGCAACCACTTTCTGTTATTTGCACTACCAGTTTATTTATTCATGTGTGTATATATTTATATCATGGTATATGGACACATTTATCTGTTTTGTAGTAAATGCCTACTATTTTCTGTGTGCTTAAGCAAAGCAAGAATTTCATTGTCCTATACAGGGACACATGACAATAAACTCACTTGAACTTGAACTTGGAACCTGGGTCTTTGGCTCTGTAAGGCAACAACTCTACCGCTGTGCCACCGTACCACCCTTGCAGCACCTCACTGAATGAACCACCAGTTTTTTTTATAAAGTGCGTACAAGAGTATGTCATCCTCTTAACAACATAAAACCATGGAACGTTTTCAATAAAGTGGAGTTGAGTGTTGATTATCTTATTTCAATGCTGATTATTGTGATGATTGTAAAATGTAGTTTGTTAGTGCTCCTGACCTTCAATCAAATGTGGTTATCCTCAAGTTTGGGATATTTTCAAGCAAAGTAGGGGAATCCTCCATTTAGTATGGCAACGTGCAAGTCCTGTAATGAGCACGGCGGCACAGTGGCGCAGCAGTAGAGTTGCTGACATAGCGCCAGAGGCACGCATTTGATCCTAACTATGGGTGCTGTCTGGATGGAGTTTGTATGTTCTCCCTGAAACCATGTGGGTTTTGGCCGGGTGCTCCAGGTTCCACCCACAGTCCAAAGATGTACAGGTTTATTGGTTAATTGGCTTTGGTAAGTCATACAAAAAATTGTCCCTTGTGTGGGATAGTGTTCGGTGCGATTGCTGGTTGGTGCGAACTCAATGGGCCGAAGGGCCTGTTTCCACTCTGTATCTCTGAAGTGCAAAGTCTAAAGTCCAAAGCAGTAATACATTTCCAAGTAAGCTGAAATGTGTTAATTTTGTTTCAGCAGTATAAAATTTTTGTTTAACGCATTCTTTCTTCAGAAACTGGGTGATATGTTGATCAAAAAGTTGCAGTTAAAACAACAGCAAATGTTATGGCACTCACTGTTCTTTGCATGTAATCACCACCACAACTTCAGGCAAAGGGATATGTTGACAACTATGAATGTGGTAAGTGTAATTATTACCAGAAACTCTCTTTGGCACTGAAAATACATTTGTACAAACTCCAAGTACTATCTGAGATTGAAAGTTCATTTTCTGTATCTTTATTTTCCTTTAATATTCTTTATTTCTCTTTCATTTGATAATGAATTTACCATTTTAACTTTAAGTCAGGGTGGCACGGTGGTGCAGCAGTAGAGTTGCTGCCTTGCAGTGCCAGAGATCCTGGCTCAATCCCGACAACGGGTGCTGTCTGTACGGAGTTTGTACATTCTTCCTGTGACCGCATTTTTCCCCAAGGTGCTTCGGTTTCTGCCCACTCTGCTCACGTTTTGCTGTGGTGAAGAGGCCTGTGTGTGCCCATGATCCTGAGAGCTGAACCGTCAGGAGCTGTGGTTTATTTGGGATCGCTGGTCCGCGTGGACAGTGTGGGCCGAAAGACCGGTTTCCGTGCTCTATCTCTAAACTAAACTAAACTCTACTTCCTTATTCAAATCGGGTGCTGCTAATTTCATAATATTTCAATGGAATCAGCTGCAAATATTCTCTCTATTTACTTGAATCCAGATGCCCTATATAAGGCATAGACCTGATTCCATTTTGCATTTCCCACATTCAGAAACTAAATGTTACAGAGATTGAGCGGGGAAGAATAAGCCAGGCAAATAGCAAACCTAATTGGTAAGTGATGGAAATGTGTTCTTTATTTTGTATTTCTATTTTAACCTTCATCACCAGCGATGAATTGAAGTCGAGTATGGTTTTCCTCCTGGTGGGTCTATGTCTGTGGGTCTTGAGGTGGCTGAAAAGGCCATTCCTGGATCCACAGACTTCACTTCAAAGTGGACGCATGTGCTTGGCATCCTTTAACGTGGGGAGTCTTGTGCACGGACAGCCACCACACAGTCATTAACAGAGACAGACACGGCTCCTGTGGCACGGATTTCACCACAGTTTGGAGTCTCTCCATACGGCAGCCTTCTTCCACCTTCCACCCAACGCCCGGCCTCTCCTAGTTTCACCATAACGTCTTCTTCTTGGGCCTTGTTTTGTCTGAAAGCTCCCCCTCAACCAGCTAGCAGGACCACAGCTCCTGATGGTTTCGCTCTCAGGATGTTAGGCACACATAGGCCTCTTCACCACAACAAAGCATTGACCTTCGGAGAAGTTTAAACACACAATTATAATCACACGACCTACATGTAGCGCCGTACACCTTTGTTACGTTTTATAATCTGCAACATTTTATGTGTAAGTGTTTATAGGACTCAGTCCTTTCTATGTCTTAAGAAGGTTCAACAATGAAATTCCTACTTGGACCAGCACAACAGAATATGTAAGCATAGCATTCTGTAAACAATGTATTAAACAAAAACAAGTTCTATCTATGTATATGTCTCCCCGTTGGATTGCAACCTTGTCGTGGTCAGGGAGCTAGTGTGTCTCAGTGACCCCCGAGAGCTATGCCAGTGGGAGATTCATCTCCTGTTAGGGTCACCCATACTGGACAGGTAGAAGGGTAGAAGCGAGACGAAGAGCGATCCACTGGTCCTCCAGGTTGGAGGTTGAGCTTGGGGCTAACAATCCTGTCTCTTAAAACAAATATGTTATGGAAACAGCAACTGAAGGAATCCACACTACTGACAGGTGGAGGACCTTCGTTGCTGCCCTACATGCCAGGAGGCATAATAGGTAGTACGTAAGTAAGTATATGTATATGTACATACATGTAACCAATGCAACCAAGTCTATGTAGTTCAGAGCTTATTTGGAGGTTGTCGTGTTTAATAGTTGGCTGTAGGGAACCAGCTGTTCCCGAACGTGGATGTTACAGTTTTTAGGCTCCTATATTTTCTTCACAATGGCAGTGAAATGAGTGTGTGGCTACGCTGGAGTGGATATCTCGTAATCCTGACTGCCTTCTTGAGGCAGAGCCTACTGTAGATCCCTTCGATGATGGGGAGGTCAGTACCCGTGATGGACTGGGCAGTGTTCACCACTTTTTGCAGTCTTCTTCACTCCTGGGCTTCCAAGTTGCTGAACCAGGCTGTGATGCAACCAGTCAATATGCTCGAGAGTAGAGCTACTGTACATCTGTAGAAGTTCAAGAGTATTCTCTGCCATACCAAATCTCCACAATCTTCTTAGGAAGTTGAGGCATTGTCACGTGTGCTGAGGTACAATGTAAATCTTTGTTTTGCATGCTGTGCAAACAGGTCTGATAATACTATACATTAATACAATCAACCCAAACTCAAGTACAATGGGGAGAGCAAAGGGAAAGATATAAAGTGAAGATTATAGTTCTGCTCTTTGTAGTGTATCAATTCCATAGACAGTCCAATATCCACAATGATGTAGACTTGAATCGGACAGTACCCTAGCTAATGGTTGGACCATTCAGAAGCCTGATAACAGAGGGGAGAAGAAATCCGAGAAGAGAGAACCTTTCCTGGTAAGAAAATGGTTGGTTATCTACCCTGATATGTATTCCAGTGTCAAATTGTGTAATGTGAATGCTCCTTTGAATGTTTTGCCAGAATAAAGGCTTTATATAAATGTGAATTGTTATGAGCAATATTTGGTCTGTAGTTTTGCACATTCTAAAGTAGCACCATGACGGTATTCATGGCAGAGTTGTAGTGAGGTGTTTCAAATGATGAAAGCAAGCCAGTGTTGTTTTCCATTTTAATGTAGCAATCTTACATGATGCAATTATAGATCTTGAATTAGGGTCTGAATATAACAGGGAATCTGTTCCATTTATCAAGAACGCAAACATAAACGGTGTTATCCAAACAAACCATGCTCCCCTTCATCCTACCCCCTCTTACCCCTGCCCTACCTGGACTCGTACCTATTTCTCCCCTCCTCCTCCCCTTCCACCTACATTTCTTCTTCCAGCTTCACAATTTGCAACTCTTCAATTCTATTGTTTCACACCTTCAGTCTTTTCATCTCTGGCCTTTGTCCACTATCTTCTTATCAAAACCCCCCCCCTCGCCTTTAGACTTTAGACTTCACATACACAACGTCAAAACAGGCCCTTTGGCCCAGTGAGTCTGTGCAGACCAGCGATCACCCAGTTTTCTGGCACTATCCTATATACTGGGGACAATTTACAATTTACAGACGCCAATGAACCTACAACCTGTATGTCTTTGGAGTGTGGGTGGAAACTAGAGCACCCAGAGAAAACTCGAGCAGTCACAGTGAGAATGTACAAACTCCATACAGTTAGCACCCATAGTCAGGATTGAACTCTGGCCTCTAGTGCTATAAGGCAGCAAATCTACCACTATGCCACTGAACTGCTCTATATCAACCCATTACCTACTAGGCTTTCTCCTGCCCTTCTTCTCTCCCAGATTTCATTCCTGCCCCTCCACCCTCCACAATCAGTCTGAAGGGTCCCAACCCAAAACATCACCTATCCATGTTCTCCACAGATGCTGCCTGACCTGCTGCATTACTCCAGCATGTTGTGTTTTTTATTGTAAACCATTTCTGCAGTTCCATGCATCTAAATTATACAAGAATGTTTGTTTGCTTATGGCTTCACATTTTCAGCCCATTTTTGAGACCTTTACCTGACGATATATAGGTTGGCAACTTCTGCTATCCACTGCAATTCATGCAAATAATACTGAATTAATGTATCACCTATTATCATAACTAGTTAACTAGATACAGGAAGCCATATCTCGGAAAAGATAATTCTGTGTGAAAATTTTCCCTTATCCCCGGACTGATTAATCAAACCATGGAGAAATTACTATTGCCTCTGCAACAAAGATATTTCATCAATAGATTATCTCCTACACATGCCATTAATATTTATATACTCTTATGACTCATGTGAACATGGGTTTGATTTGGATAGAATACAAAACGAGGCTTTTCACTATACGTCGGTACACGTGACAATAATAAACCTAAACTTGTGTTTCTTTGTTATATTATTCGCCTTTACAATATTGTATCTATAAATGAGTAAACAGATAATAATCGAGTTCAGGAAGTTAATGCGGATGCAGTGTGGTTTTAATGGAGCAATAAGTGGCAGTAATATAACAATCGATACATTATCCACTGAATTTATTCCATTTATTGTGAGGTGGTCAAGTCTGCCCAATGGTTCTTAAATACACTTTGAAAGCAGATTCCAGTAAGACGCGTATGCAGAAACAAAGAAGTGCAGATGCTGGTTAATACTCAAAAGGGCACAAAGTGCTGGAGTAACTCGCCAGGTTAAGCAGCATCTCTAGAGAACCCGGATAGGTGACGTTTCGGGTCGAGACCCTTCTTCAGACTGATTGTCGGGGGGGAGAAGAACACCTGAAAAAGGAAGAGGCAGGACAAGGCATGGTAGCTAATAGGACGATGTAGGTGAGGGGGATTTTATGACAGGCAGATAGTTGGAATAAAGATCAGAGATAAGAACAATAGGTGTGAGACAGGTTTGAGGAGTTGCGGATTGTGAAGCCAGGGGGTGGAAAGAGGTAGGGGGGGGGAGAGTGGAGATGAGGGAAAAAATAGGTGGGAATACAGATGGGGCCCGTGGGGAGGGTGTGGGGGCAGAGGGGAGGGTGTGGGGGCAGAGGGGAGAGTGTGGGGGCAGAAAGGGGGGGGGGGGGGGTGTTCATTAGAGGTTACTTAAAATTGGAGAATTCAACATTCATGCCTTTGGGTTGTAAGCTATCCAAGCGGAATATGAGATGCCGTTCCTCCATTTTGCGTGTGACCTCACTGGCAAAGGAGGAGGCCCAGGACAGAAAGATCAGTGTGGGAATGGGCAGGGGCGTTAAAATAGTTAGCAACCAGGAGATCCTTGGCAGACATAGGTGGTTTGTTATCGTGCCCCTTAAATTAGGTTTAATTTTAAACAATGAAGCAAACTTAAACAAATGTTATAATTTAGCCAATTACACTTGGGAGGCAGTAAATATTAAACTCTTCCACCAGCGAAGACTTCGATAACAATAATCTTTTGGTGTATTAATATATTCAACGATGAGCACAATTATTTACAGTTGGTGACATTTTTAAGTTCATAAGTAATAGCAGTAGAAGTAGGCCATTCGGCCCATTGAGTTGATTCTGCCATTCAATCAGGGCTGATCCATCTTTCCCTCTCAACTTTATGCTCCTGCCTTTTTCCCCCCTAACCCTTGACACCCTTTACTCATCAAGTATGTCAATCTCCACCTTAAAAATGCCCTATAACTTGGCATCCACAGCTGTGAATTATACAGATTCACCACCTTCTGACTAAATAAATTCCTCCTCATCTCCTTCCTAAAGGTCCATCCTTTTATTCTGAGGCTTTGCCCTCTGCAGCCAGATCACCCACGAGTTGAAATACCCTCTCCACATCCACTCTATTACTACATCAGTACATTGGCCAATGATGTCACCATTTCTGAATCATTGCTTTGAAAATACAATGTATTTGATCAGTTCTGTGAAAAATCTTTGGCATGTATTTGTAACTAGAAGCTGTAAGAGCACAGTGGTCAAATTTGAAGCATACGTTCTCAATATTGCATTGCAGCCTTGGTGTAGATGATTTCTACATTGCAGGGGTCCTACATGTCTATAACTTTTCAATGCCTTAATGTTTTGAAATGTCTTCATTTAGTTTGTTTTAGAGTTTGGTTACATATTTCGCTTGGGCAGCTTACAACCCAGCGGTATGAACATTGATTTCTCTCATTTCAAGTAACTCTTGCTTTCCCCACTTCATATCATTGTATCCCTCTCGTTAGCACATCTTTCCCAGCCAACAATGGGCCATTCTTCAGACTGACAGTCCGGGCAGAGGGATGAAAAGGTACATAGAGAAAATGAATGTAAGGTATGCAAAATAGCAAACCAAAGCCAGCAATAATGTTCATGGAAAGGCGGAGCCCACAATAGTCCTTTGTTGGCTGTGGAGAAGGAGATAACGAGTAATACAAACAGGGAAACTCAGCAGGATGACAGTGAAACTAGTACGACAACTTGGGTGGGGGAGGGACAGAGAAAGAGAGGGGATGCAAGGGTTACTTGAAGTTAGAGAAATCTGTATTCATACCACTGGGTTGTAAGCTTCCCAAGCAAAATATGAGGTGCTTTCCCCCCAATTTGGTGTTTGGCCTCGTTCTGTCAGATGAGGGGGAATTATACAGTGTAAGTTGTGGTTTATTTGGCAGCCCCTTGCATGCCAATCATCAGGTTCTGTTCACAAATAGAGCATAGAACAGTACAGCACAGGAATTGCCCTTTCAGCCCATGACTGCAGAGAACACAATGCCAAGTTAAACTCATCTGCCTGTACATAATCCATATCCCTCTATTTCATGCACCTCCATGTGCCTATCTAAACGCCTCTTTAATGCTACTATCATATCTGCCTTCACTTCCATTCCTGGCAATGCATTACAGGCCCCCACTATTCTCTGTATAAATAACTTGCCCTGCACATCTCCATCAAACTTTCCCTCTCTCACTTTATAGCTATTCCCTCTCGTGTTGGACAATTCAACCCTGGGAATAAGGTTCTGACTGTCTACCCTATCTATGCCTCTCATTATTTTATATATTTCTATCAAGTGAAAGGCCTGGATAGTGTGGATGTAGAGAGGATGTCTCCATCAGTGGGAGAGTCTAGGGCCAGAGGCTAGAGCATCAGAATAAAATGATATACCATTAGAAAGGAGATGATGAGAGGGTGGTGAATTTGTGGAATTCATTGCCACTGAAGGCTGTGGAGTCAATGGATATTTTAAAGGCGGAGATTGACAGATTCTCGATTAGTAAGGCTGTCAGAAGGTTTGGGGAGAATGGAGAAGAATGGGGTTGAGAGGGAAAGACAGATCAGCCATGATTGAATGGCGAAGTAGACTTGATGAGCTGAATCGCCCAATTCTGCACCTATAACTTGTTTCCCCTCACTATCCAACATGCCAAAGAAAATAATCCAAGTTTATCCAACCTCTCCTTGTCGCTGAAGCTCTCTAATCCAGGCAGCATTTAGGTAAAAATAAAGACAGAAAAGACTGTGAATGCACAGAAGGTTGGACAGCATCTGTGGAGAGAGAAACAGAGGTAATGATTTAGGTCAAAATTGCGTTATTAGAACTGGATGAAGTTAGAAATCAAATGTGTCTCCATGTCAAACACACTTGAAACCTGTTTGTTTTCCAACAAGGAAAGTATCCTCGATATATTAATTTGAATTAGTACCACAGAAAAACACATACCTGGGCATTATTAGTTTGCTGTGCACAATTAGCTGTTGCATTTCTTGAATGACAACAGCAATTACAAATTACTTCATGCACTTTTAGATGCTCCATAACAATGTGAAAAGTGTATTATGACTGCAAGTCTTTCTTACCATATTTAGCATAGATCATGTCCTTTATAGTTTTGAGCTGAGAGCAAAATGAAACTAAAGTCTTATATAAATTAGAATTTCAATTTTCCCTGTTACCTTTATTCCAGGAAATCCCCACAATATTCTGTTAGTAACCTAAAGCTACAAACAATTTGTTGGCCTACTGATGAGTTTGATACAGTTATGCCAGAAATGTATGAACTGTTATAAAAATGTTTTAGCTATCGAAGCAAATAAATGTGAGGTTATCCACTTTGGTGGCAAGAACAGGAAGGCAGATTATTTTCTGAATGGTGTCAAGTTAGGAAAAGGAGAAGTACAACGAGATTTGGGTGTCCTTTGCTCTGCAGTCACTGAAAGTAAGCATGCAGGTACAGCAGGCAGTGAAGAAAGCTAATGGCATGTTGGCCTTCATAACAATCGGTTGAGTATTGGAGCAAAGAGGTCCTTCTACAGTTGTACAGTGAGACCACACCTGGAGTATTGTGTGCAGTTTTGGTCTCCATTTGAGGAAGGACATTCTTGCTATTGAGGCAGTGCAGCGTAGGTTCACAAGGTTAATTCCCAGGATGGCCGGACTGTCATATGTTGAAAGGATGGAGCGACTGGGTTTGTATACACTGGAATTTAGAAGGATGAGAGAGGATCTTATTGAAATGTATAAGATTATTAAGGGATTGGACACGCTAGAGGCAGGGAACATGTTCCTGATGTTGGGGGAGTCCACAACCAGGGGCTACAGTTTAAGAATAAGGGGTAGGCCATTTAAAACAGAGATGAGGAAAAACTTTTTCACTCAGAGATTTGTGAATCTGTGGAATTCTCTGCCTCAAATGGCAGTGGAGGCCAATTCTCTGGATGCTTTCAGGAGAGAGTTAGATAGAGCTCTTAAAGATAGCAGAGCCAGGGGATATGAGGAGACGGCAGGAAAGGGGTACTGATTGTGGATGATCAGCCATGATCACAGTGAATGGCAGTGCTGGCTCGAAGGACTGAATGGCCTACTCTTGCACCTATTGACCTCATTGAAACTTACTGAGTAGTGAAAGGCCTGGAGAGAGGGAATGTGGGGTGGATGTTTCCACCAATGGGTGAGTCTAGGACCAGAAGTCATAACCTCAGAATAAAAGTTCATACCTTTCGAAAGGAGATGAGAAGGAATTTGTTTAGTCAGAGGGTGGTAAATCTGTGGAATACACTGCCACAGATTGCTGTAGAGGCCAAGGTTGATCGATATGTTCAAGGCAGAGATAGATAGATTCTTGATTAGTACAGGTGTCAGGGGTTACGGGGAGAAAGCAGGAGAATGGGGTTGATAGGGAAAGATAGATCGGGTACGATTGAATGCTGGCATAGACTTGATGGGCTGAATGGCCTAATTCTACTAGAATTTAAGAAAATCAGGAATAGATGCAGAAAAATGTACATGCCTCCCCAAGTGCGGCTTTAGGACTAAACATTTTAACTTTGCTATATCTATTCTGCTTTATCTAATTGAACAAGTCGAGAGTAACAATAATGCGCAGTGTACAAAAAAGTAGTTACGTTTTAACTTCCCAAACGATTCTCATTTTGTGTCAAGAATGAATAGCAAGGAAGTCGATGTTAGCTTCTTAATTGGGAACTAAAGTTGGTCAGCTATTTTAATGTCCCACTGTAGCCTAAGGTGCCTAATGCAAGCATTCACTCTTGGCTGAATCAAAGATTGATCACTTTCTCATGTCAGCAGATCATTTTCATTCTGTTCATTAATCACTTTCCATCGAGGGGATCTCTGGAACTTTGCTTTGGATAAATTACAATGACTTTCTCAGCAACCTTGCTTCTACTGCAATTGCCAACATACAACAGACAAACATGAGAAGAAACTAAGATCTTGCATGCGTACAATAATAAACATCAACACCATTGCATTGGAAATGTTGGGAATTTTATGTGTCAAAGGCTCATTATTCCAACAATACCTCGTTGAAACTATCTTCTCTGATGTTTCATTAAGTGCTTGCAATAGTTACATCAAATTGCAAGATTAATCATACCCAATTGTAAGTAGCTCACTTCAGTTTGGATTTGGAGATACAGTGTGGAAACTAGGGCTTACGGCCTACCGAGTCTGCGCCGACCAGCGATCCTCGTACGTAAGCACTATCCTACTGACTTGGGTTATTTTACAATCTTTACCGAAGCCAAATTAACTTACAAACATGTACGTCTTTGGAGTGTGGGAAGAAAGCGGAGCACCCGGAGAAAACCCACGTGGTTACGGGGAGAATGTACAAACTCCATACAGACAGCACCCATCGTCATGATCCAAACTAGGTCTCTGGCGCTGTAAGGCAGCAACTCTACTGCTGCACCACCGTGCCACCCTCGTATTGAAACTTCTGGCGAAGTGCTGGTAGCCATCATCCAAAAATAACAATTTTGCCATATGTCACCCCAATTTATAGGATTAAGACAAGATTTATCACAACGATTAAAAAGATAAATCCCAGATTCGAAAGGCTTCAAAAACATTAGTTACAGCTAAGAAAACACAAGAACTACTTAAATTAATTTTTACATATACTTCAATTTTAGCTGTTTGCACCTTTATTTAAATTCTTTAATCTTTTGTGCAATGTAAAACGAGAATTAAAGGTGAGTGTAAATCTGATTTAAATAGATAGATTAAGAAAAAAGATTCATTCAAGTGTATTTGTCAGAAGTGTGAAGCTGCATTTGCTCAATCCCACTAAAAAAATGATCATGAAATGTTGACAACTTTGCTGATACCTTGTGGTACATATGTCTATCTCTCATAATTGCAGGAGTGTCTTATTTCATCTAGCTGTTGATTTCATGCTTTTTGTTTATGTGTAGAAGACTGAGTCTGAAGGAGTGATGCAATAATAAATAAGATGTGATTTAACTTTTCAAATAGGAAAATAGATCTGGCACATTAGGGAAAGTGTTTTTACTTTAGGCAAAATAAAATTGCATCCAAAATGCACATGGAGTTGCACTGGGTGGAATCCAATTAAAGATTTTGCAAACATTTGTTTCTATAATCACAAACTAATTTTGGGATAATGTTGTTGTATCTATCGACAGTCGTTTGGGGTGGCACGGTGGCGCACCAGTATATGTTGCCACCTTACAGCATCAGAGATCCGGGTTTGATGCTGACCACGGGTGCTGTCTGTATGCAGTTTGTACCTTCTCCCCGTGACCACGTGGGTTTTCTCCAGGTGCTTGGGTTTTCTCCCAAATACAAAGACGTGCAGGTTTGTAGGTTGTTTAAGAAAGAACTGCAGATACCGGAAAAATCTAATGTGGACAAAAACGCTGGAGAAACTCAGTGGGTGAGGCAGCATCTATGGAGCGAAGGAATAGGTGACTTTTGGGTTGAGACCCTTCTTCAGACTGATGTAGGGATTGGGGGGGTGGGGGGTAGAAGAAGGGAAGAGGTGGAGACAGTGGGCTGTTGGAGAGCTGGGAAGGGGAGGGGAAGGAGGGAGAAAGCAAGGACTACCTGAAATTGGAGAAGTCAATGTTCATACTGCTGGGGTGTAAACTACCCAAGCGAAATATGAGGTGCTGCTCCTCCAATTTGCAGTGGGATTCACTCTGGCCATGGAGGTGGCCCAGGCCAGAAAGGTCAGATTTGGAATGGGAGGGGGAGTTGAAGTGCTGAGCCACGGGAGATCAGGTTGGTTAATGTGAACTGTGTGGAGGTGTTGGTCGAAGCGATCGCCAAGCCTACGCTTGGTCTCACCGATGTAGAGCAGTTGACACCTAGAGCAGCGGATGCAATAGATGAGGTTGGAGGAGGTGCAGGTGAACCTCTGCCTCACCTGGAAAGACTGCTTGGGTCCTTGGATGGAGTCGAGGGGGGGGGGGGGTAAAGCGACACGTGTAGCATTTCCTGCGGATGCAAGGGAAAGTATTAGGGGAGGGGGTGGTTTGGGTGGGAAGGGACGAATTGACCAGGGAGTTATGGAGCGGTCTCTGCGGAAAGCCAAAGGGGAGGAGATGGGAAGATATGGCCAGTGGTGAGATCCCAGTGGAGGTGGCGAAAATGTCGGAGGATTATCTGTTGTATATGATGGCTGGTAGGGTGGAAGGTGAGGACAAGGGGGATTCTGTCCTTGTTACGAGTGGAGGGGATGAGGAGTGTGAGCGGAGCTACGGGATATAGAGGAGACCCTGGTGAGAGCCTCATCTATAGTCGAAGAAAGGAACCCCCGTTCCCTAAAGAATGAGGACATCTCCGATGCCCTGGTTTGGAACACCTCATCCTGGGTGCAGATGCGGCGTAGATGGAGGAATTAGGAGTAGGGGATAAGGACCTTACAGGAAGCAGGGTGGGAAGAAGTGTAGTCCAGATAGCCATGGGAGTCAGTGGGTTTGTTGGTTGATTGGTTTCTGTAAATTTTCGTTGGTCGGCATTGACTCGGTGGGCCGAAGGGCCTGTTTCCACACTGTATCTGTAAACTAAACTAAACACTCTTGATGCATCATAATTAGCCCATGGGCTTGACAGTTATTTTCCGATTTCTTTTCATACAAAAGGCATGAAATCTCAAGTTTTTAAAAAATAATTCAAAGGGTCCTGACTCAAAACATCACGTATCCATGTTCTCCAGGAATGCCGCCTGACACACTGAGGCACTCCAACATTTCATGTCATTACTCTCTAATAATTCACTACTGGGCTGAAGACACCTCATAGAATCCAGAGTTGGTGAGACCCACGCCAAGGCATTTGACAAACTCTTTTGAGTGTCAGGTTTCAGTGAAACTTTGCAAATCTAAGAAAAATTGGCCAAAATGATTTCAGGTTAAGCCCTTCCCTTGATGTCGTGTCAGAGGGTTAAGGATCTCGCAGGAACCAAGAGGCAATCCCTGACAGGTATGGCTCAGTGATTGCGAGTGGTGTGAACTGACAGATTTGGTTATTTCAGATCTGAGCGGGGCCTTCTGTGTTTAACAGTGCATTCATGGAACTATGTGACATACTGTGTATTCCGTGGCTAAATGCCAGCCATTCCATTCGGAACTGCCAACATTTGCCAGCAAGCTCGGGTCCAATTCTACAACTGAAACACAAATGAAATTTTCACCTGAAAGCAGCATTTTGAACACATAGATAATCCTGTCTTTGTGAGTAACAATTTAAAATTAGTGAAAATTAAACTTTAAAATAGTGATATAGAAGTCCATTGGCACTGCGGAGACGTGCTTGTTGGTGACTGTGCAGATTGCCAACATTAGTTTAGTTTAACTTAGCTTAGCTTAGTTTGACTGAGTTTAGCTTGGCTTAGTTTAGAGATAGAGCTTGGAAACAGGCCCTTTGGCCCACCGATTAGATATAGATATATATATCTTAAAAAATAAATATAAAAACAAACAATAATAATGCAAAAAGACAAAACCAATGCCCCCAAGTATATGTAGTTTAGAGCTTATTTGGAGGTTGTAATGTTTAATAGCCTGATGGCTGTCGGGAATAAGCTGCTCCTGAACCTGGATGTCACAGTTTACAGGCTCCAATGTCTTCTTCCCGATGGCAGGAGTGAAATGAATGTGTGGCCAGGGTGGTTGTAGAAAGCAAATGACCAAATATCCTGTTTGCATCAGCCCTGTGATCCAATACATTGCAACAATCCAAGTGACCAAAATGTGAATTACTGTGTAGTAATGTGAGAAAAAGTATCCCACATTCGTATGTTTATGGATTGTAATCATTCAACTTTGATGCCCTCTTATACAACATCATTAACTACATGAGGAAGAGAGGGTTTTTACTTTCTTAATGTTCAACTGTTTCCCAATCATATTTTCCATTGTTTTTACACATTGTCTTCATTCCAAAACCATGTTGCAATAACTTCATTTTAAAGCAATTGGTCAAACAAAAAATGACTTGACAAAAAATTGCCGACATGGCCTTTATCAATTCGACAACAATCTACATTCTTAAACCATAATTAATGTTTAAGGACGCTTAGCAAAAGCATCGATCAAGCAAAAATCAACAGCTGGCAGTCGATAAAATGGTCAAGTGATTTATGAAAAATGAATACGTATCCAATATCGAAATAACGACTTTGGCAGCTATAAGAAAGCAATATAATTTGCTAATCATTTTCATGTATTACAAACTAATGAATATTGGAAAAAAAGAAGAACCAGTGGTATCATGTTTTATTGAGCACTATTTGTTGCATTTTCAATTAAAAAAACAAAACTTTTGCTAATAAGGGACTGTTATCAATTGTACAGTCTGTAATGTTGTGTTACCTGAAAACCACTTCAATAATTTCCGTTCATTCGTTTGAGACCAGCTCTCTCCATGGTCCACTTGTGCAGATGGAGGCCTTCATAATGCATGTGAAGCTTGCCTTAGCTTTACATAAGCAGTTGCTGTCTAGGCAGCTTGAAACCTGTGGTGTCCTTTCTGCCTCAGGTGCAGCAGAGGGTGGCAACATAGGACAGCACGTTGTCGCAGCGGTAGAGTTGTGCCTTGCACCGCCAGAGATCCTGTCTACAGGTGCTGCCAGTATGTAGTTTGTGCGTTCTCCCTGTGACTGTGTGGGTTTTCTCCGGGTGCTCCGTTTTCCTCTCACACGCTAAAGATGTCCAGGTTTGTAGGTCTTCTTCTTCTTGCATTTAAGCGAGCAGAAGTCGGCAGCAGGGTGATGCCATCCGGTTCGACATCCGTAGGTACCCGCCCTAAAAAGGGCGCATGCTCCGGGTTGCTGCCAAGCTGCGGTGCTGCTGCTGTCTCTGTTTGTTGTCGTTCGCCTGAATGAGGTCAGTTGACAGGGCTCGCCACGGGGAGGTCGACAACATGAGCCCCATTGCAGGTTAATTGGCTTCAGTAAATTAATTAGCTTCGGTAAATTGTACCATTTTCCCTAGTATGTAGGATAGTGTTAAGGGGCTGTCCCACTTGGGCGACCTAATAGGCGAGTTTAGGAGTTTGAAAAAATGTCATGTTGAACACCTCCTTCGACTATGTTGAAGACTAGCTATGACTAACTTCGGGAAAATTGGACACCGAATAGTGGAGAGTGAAGACTACCTCCTTCGACCTCACTTCAACCTCCCTTCGACTATGATGAAGACTATCTATGACTACCTTCGACTACCTTCGACTACCATCGATTACCTACGACTAACATGCCGACCTACTATGACTAAACCTACATATAAAAATAGTATTGATTTTTCCCATGGCAACCTTTTTTTACTCGCATTGAAAAATACGCTGCGACCTAGCTGAGGCCTCGAGTACACGGGGACTACTCTCGAGCATGAAGGAGAGTTACAAAGACCTCCTATGACCTTGTGTCGACCATACTGCGAGTATGAGTCAAGGGCAAACTCACCAGAACTCGCAGATTAGGGCGCCCATGTGGGACAGGCCCCTAGGTTTACGGGGTGGTCAGTGCGGACTCGGTCGGCCGAAGAGTTTCTTTCAGTGCTGTATCTCTAAACTATAAGCATCAAAATGTAGGACCTCATGAAAAAACTTTGTTACTCAAATATCTGTCTAATAAATCGCCACCCCGTCCCTTCCCAATTTTTAATGTGACGCCCACCACTATCTCTAAACTTGCAAAGCTTCTCACATTCCCACTGATCTGCTGAATGATATTACCCCTCCATGTTCACCAATTTGCTGATGAAACATCTCCGTCCACTGATCATTCAATCCTAACAATCCCACCAAACCGTCCCCTGCAACTTGAGCATTAATTTCCTTCTTCCTCAGTTGCTATTTCTGCTCCTGGCTACCATTATTTCTTCTCCAAAAACCTATCTCCCCCACTCAGTCCCCCATCCAGTCCTCTCCTCCACTACCATCCATGGCAGCTGATCTTAGCCCAAATTCCACCAAGTTCCAACTTCTCAGACCTGAAGAAGGGTCTCAACCCGAAACACCACCCGTTCCTTCTCTCCAGCGATGCTGCCTGTCCCGCTGAGTTATTCCAGCAATTAGTGTCCATCTCCAATTTCTCAGACAGTCTACCGACCTGATACATTGAGCAATCCTGGCTCTCAACCCTCTACCGACACAATCACACTAAGTTTTCCAATCCCTGACCCTCTCCCCCATTGCTGCATTTCTCTACCTTAAGATTCATCCAACCCCTTATCCTGCTCCCAAAACCCGATTCACACAGGTGGCTCATGTGCTGCTGTATTTTCCAGTGGCAGGCCTTGAATAAATAAATTATTGACTAGTTGCAAAGCTATAAAATGGCATTTCCCTTGGTAGATGACACTAATAAAAGCTTTAGTGGTCTATGAGCCAAAGGGCTAAGTCATTACCATATCAAAACTGTCCTAACAACAATAAGAAGGGCATTTTTGAATGTATGATCTGTATTTTGTGTATTAAAGTCATGTTTATTCACCTTGAGCCAACCTGAAGAATAGAACAGTGCTCGTGTGAAAGTTATTCTGGATGAATTCTATCTTGTTGCAATAATTGCAGGTGGAGTTTTGATAACTTCAGCCAAGTTTCATTAAGAAGAAAGCACATATAAAACCTTTCCTTGAATAGAAGAAACATCTGCTTTATTGAAATCCAGCTATCAGCTATATGCCTTTATTCAGTCAAATATTGACTTTGTACGCTAGTTATTTCTTTAGGAGCACTACCTACAGGCCTGAACATGCTTGAGATTTATTTTGGCAACACTTGCCAATGAATCATAACTCAGTCCTGAAGTCCTGTTAAATTTCTCAAGCTAAATAGCGATAATTGTGAACATTTTCCCAAGATGGTATTTTATAGCAGTCCATTAGATGGACCATTAGGATTTGATACATGAATGAAAAACAAATCAAATGGCTGGGAAATAGACAAAAATTATCATTCTGAACAAGAGAAAGGGTGAAATTCCATTATGATACTATCATACAAACATGTTATTGTCTTGATATGAAATACCACTGCTCTGTTAACAACAACAATTGAAACATTTAAGCATGGGTCAAGATATCAGGATTAGTAAACAGATTGTGATATACACTTTCACCTCTTTCGACGATCTATACATTGTAATTATTGCTGTTGGATGGAATCAATTGTCTCTGTATTTAAATCTGTCATTGTGTTCAAAGGTAGACACAAAATGCTGGAATAACGCAGCGGGCCAGGCAGCATCTATGGAGTAAAGGAATGGGTGATGTTTCGGTACGAGACCCTGCCAATGTGTTCAGTTGATCTCACTTAGTCTTGATCTTGTCCTGTGTGCTTATTTTCACATCTGCTGCAGCTTACTATCAATAGCCACAGAATAGAAACTGTACCAAGCTACCACTAATTTAAAATAAATTATTGGTACAGAAGGATCCAAGTCTTGCAGATGTAATGGTTCTAATAATTTAAGTGAGTAGTTTACGATGCATATCGTATACTTGTTTCTTTCCCTGAAATCAGAAACTATTAATTCCATCTTTAGTTTAAAGTTTAGTCTCGTTTATGATTGTCCCGTGTACCAAGGTACAGTGAAAAGCTTTTGTTGCGTGCTAACCAGTCAATGAAAAGACTGTACATGATTACAATCAAGCTGTCCACAGTGTACAGACACAGGATAGAGGGTATAACATTTAGTGCAAGATGAAGTCTGATCTTTAATTAATATTGAATATTGTATGAATATTGATTTATCTAACTTCAAGTAACACCAGCAACCCTGTTTCCATTATTATCTTTAATTTTTTGCATTTCTTTCATTCCTTTGTTCTATATATCTCCACATCAGTGTCTATATCTCTCATTTCCCTTTCCCCTGACTCATCTGAAGAAGGGTCTTGACCTGAAACGTCATCTATTCCTTCTCTCCAGAGATGCTGCCTGTCCCGCTGAGTTACTCAAGCATTTTATGTCTATCTTCTGATTAAAGATTGTTTGATGGTCTCCAATGAGGTAGATGGTAGGTCAGGACCGTCTTAACTAGCCACCAAATTCTCTTGATTATAACCTCAGTTCCAGACACCCTCCCCGTCATTTTGTTGCAGCCATCAGCAACAAGATCCTCCTGAAGCACATACCGAATTCTGAAGCATGATGGTTCTTTCCCCAATGTCTCACAGTTCGTTTGCATGACTTATTTAAGATACATGCAATTTACTAATTCCCCATGGTCTGGGTTTGGCTGATTGATGCCAGACAAAATGATCTCGGCTGCCACTAAAGCACTTCATAAACATCCTTCTATAACTGCAATCTAAATACCAGTCCTTCACGGCAGCGCAGAAAAAATAAACTTGTCCTAAACTACACAGCTAGATCTGAACTGTGATAATGCTTATAAATAAATCCACATTGCACCCCTCTTGAGATGCATTGTTTCCGGGTGACCTGTTTCTCCTGTATGTTGCTTGCCCTGGCGGTTTGGCTTGTTATGGGCATTCGCACCAGTGGGCTAAACTGAAAGTTCAGACTCAGAATTGTGGTCAGTGACAAAACAGCACAGACCTTTGAGAACGACATCCGCGTGAAAACCTGCCCTATCTTTTCAGCTCAGAAAGATTCCTAGCATTCCCCACTAACGCGACATCAACCCGGTCAACCAACTAATCACTTAAAAGTATTCTCATAGTACAGCAAATTTTTCAGTTGGTAATCAACCCTTTGAAAAATTTTACCAATGAAGTTGGAACATGGTAGAACTATAACCACATATGTTTGTTTGTTAAAGCCCGATATTTTACTCAATACTGATATACAGATTGAGGGTGGCACTGTGGCGCAGTGGTAGAGTTGCTGCCTTACAATGCGAGAGGCACTGGTTTGATCCTGACTACGGGTGCTGTCTGTAGCAAGTTAGTATGTTCTGTGTGGCTTTTCTCTGGGTGCTCCAGGTTAATCCCACATTTCAAAGATGTGCAGGTTTGTAGGTAAATTGGCTTGTGTAAATTGCCCCTAGTGTGTAGCTTGCAAAACTGATTATATGGAACTAGTTGCTAATCGTTGGTTGGCACAGACCCGGTGGGCCAAAGGACCTGTTTCCATGCTGTATTTCTAAAACTAAAACTAAAGATAATTAATTGATAATGGTATTGTGGCATTTGTGTAGCAGAAATGATGGGTTTACATGGCATTAAAAACCTATAAACCTATAAACTTCACCGGAAATATTTCTGATCTGAATCAATTTATAAATAGCTCAAGCAAAACACAAAGTGCTGGAGGAACTCAGGCAGCATCTGACTTCAGGTCGGGACCTTTCTTCAGACCGACAGGTGGCATTTTAGGTCAGGAACCTTCTTCCGACCCAAAACATTGCCTCTCCTTTCCCTTCACAGATGCTCTAACATTCCGAGTTCTTCAAGTACTGCTGGCACAGTGGTGCACCTGGTAAATCCGGTGCCTCAGAACACCTGAGACCCAGGTTCGACACTGACCTCGGGTGTTGTCTGTGTGGAGTTTGCACATTCTCCCTCTGACCGGGCAGGTTTCCACCAGGTGTTCCAGTTTCCTCCCACAACCCAAAGATGTGCAGGTTTGTAGATTAATTGGCCTCAATAAATTGCGCCTAGTGCTTAAGGACTGGTTGAGGATGTGGGATAACTTAGCACTAGGGTGAACAGGTCAGTGGGCCAAGAGCGTGTTACTATACCGCATCTTTAAACCAAACATGTTGTGTTTTGCTCAAGATTCCAATATCTGCCATTCTTTGTGCCTCTGTAAATAGATTAAATTTACCTCAGTCCCTCGATCCCACTGTAAAGTTTTGCTAACAGCACAGGCCATGAAGCAGGACTGAGACACTGAATGATGGATTTCTGAATCACGAAAAGCTACACGTGCAGAAGTCCCTGAATTGCTGTTGATTTCACAAGAATAACGATGCTGTATGCCGATATTTTAATCATCACCACTGCTGCTAAAAGCTTCAGCGATGCATCATTTACTCTCACCTTCTCTATTTCTGGCATACACACTCTTTTACTTGTTTTAATGGCACTCTGCTTTTTGGTTAATAAATGGTGAGAATAAAAATAACAAATTGAAATTAATGCCCCTGTCCCACTTAGGAAACCTGAACGGAAACCTCTGGAGACTTTGTGCCCCACCCAAGGTTTCCGTGCAGTTCCTGGAGGTTTTTGTCAGTCTCCCTACCTGCTTCCACTACCTGCAACCACCTGCAACCTCCGGGAACCGCACGGAAACCTTGGGTGGAGCGCAAAGTCTCCAGAGGTTTCCGTTCAGGTTTCCTAAGTGGGACAGGAGCATTAGGAGCAGCACAGTGGCGCAGCTGTAGAGTTGCTGCCTTGCAGCACCGGAGACCCGGGTTCAATCCTGACAGCGGGTGCTCTCTGTATGGAGGTTGTATATTCTCCCTGTGATCCTGTGGGTTTTCTTCGCGTGATCTGCTTTTTTCCCCACACTCCAAAGACGTACAGGTTTGTAGTTCAAGTGACTTTGGTAAAATTGTAAATTGTCCCTAGTGTGTGGTATAGTGTCAGTGTATGGTTATTATGATCGCTGGCCGGCGCAGACGATGGGCTGAAGGGCCTGTTTCTGCGCTGTATCTTTAAAATCTAAAGATTAAAAGTCTAACTCATGACATGCGGACATGTACATGTCATTGTTCGTGAATAGGATCATAGAGACATACAGCATGGAAACAGGTCCTTTGGCCCAAGTTTCCCACATCGATCAAAATGTCCCATCTACACGTCCAACTTCCCTGCACGGCCCATAACCCTCTAAACTATCCTATCTATGCACCTGTCCAAATGCCTCTTAAATGTTATGGTAGTACTTACCTCCTCCGGCAACTCGTTCCACGCACCCACCACCCTATGTGTAAAACAGTTATCCCTCGGGCTCCTATTAAATCTTTCCCCCACACCTTAAACTTATATCCTCTGGTTCTAGATTCCCCTACTCTGGACAAAAGACTCTGTGCATTTACCCAATCTCTGCCTCTCATGATCTTGTAATGATCTGTTTTATCAGGGGAGGAACACCGTCTTGTACAAAGCACAATTATTTTATCTTCCTACTGAAGTTAGATTAGGGAACTGCAGAGACTGGGACATGAAAGTTCAAGTGCAGATAGATAATTTTGAACCATTCATTTCAAACAACTACTTATAAAAAGTTAAGATTATATTATCTCGTATGATCAGGAATGTTTAAAAGAATTTAAGTACTGATGCAAAGCAATGCAATGTTAACATCAAAAGTCCACAGATTGTAGCTACTTTGAGCTGCAATGCTAACACTGTGATTTCACAATGTTATGCCATGTAAAATGCTTACAATGTACTTCTATAAGTGTTGATATGTGTCTCTTTAAGACAACGTATCTCAATGATCTGCAATAAGATTGACACAGAGGTTCGTGTCAAGAAAGGCCTTTACTGAAAACAGATTGCAATAATGTTCTTGTCTTTCCATCAGAGTTTGAACTCTCGAGTTATTTGGAACACAAAGGTAGTGTGATGATAGTGTGGGAACAAATGGGGTAAATTTTCTTCGCTGAATACACCATGCATTAAAATAATCACCCAAGTTAGATTGCAGGCACAGGCAAAAAAAAAAAAAAAAAATTTTTAAATCTTTCTTGCATCCAGGTGATCCCTAACATATCTGGCTGCAAACGGAAAAAAAAAAAAACTCTTCCTAAAACCTTTGCCCCAATATTTGTTCACAAAAATTAGTGAGCATACACACAAAATAAGTCTAATTTAAACATACTGTTCATACTTGCTGTAAGATCCCATTGCGTAATTCCAGAGCCACAAACTGTCTTTATTTATTTCCGTAATAAATATATTTCTCTATATCTATACCTCTAGTTTCCCTTTCCCCGACTCAGTCTGAAGAAGGGTCTCGACCCGAAACGGCACCTATTTATTTTCTCCAGCATTGCTGTCTGACCCGCTGAGTTACTCCAGCTTTTTGTGTCTATCTTCTTTTATTTTATTTCCTGTCTTTTGTTCAGGAAGTAATAACAAAGGAAGTAATATTTAATATTTAGGTAAGCAGAGTGGAGTGTTATCAAAGATTCATGGCCAACTGCCATTGACTTGGAGGTATCAGTCAACTGTTTGTGGTTCTGAACTACAAGAATAATGCAGAGTTCATGAAACAAAATGACTGAAGAAGGGTCTCAACCCGAAACGTCACCCGTTCCTTTTCTCCAGAGATGCTGCCTGTCCCACTGAGTTACTCCAACTTTTTGTGTCTAAACTAATCTAATCTCCTCACAACTTTTGAGGTTGGACTACAAGTTTAGAAAATAGATCAAACCTGAGATGACAACTTGCTCTCATAAAAGGGGAAAGTTGGCTCAGTAATGACCATATCCCATTGTTCGTTTCACCATTTATTATCTATATTTTCAATCTGAAAAGTCCCTATTTGCAAGTAGGGGAGTTCACTAGCTTTGTGTGCGGGGATCGCTGGTCGGTGAGGACTTGTTGGGCCGAAGAGCCTGTTGCCCCGCTGTATCTCTAAACTAATCTAAATTGAACTAAAACAGATACCTTATTTTTTATATTATACAAAGCATGGCCAATTATATTTTGAGGGAAATGATATGCACCACAGTGATGCTTTTTAATCACCCAATAGGTATAAATAGCAATTATGTACTGCATATTACATGTTATTATATACCATTTTTAGTTTCATAGAAAAAGTGATCATTTACAAATCTTTAATTTTCAGTAAGCATAACTCTTATATTTCATCTTACTTGGCATTAAAATATACCCACCACTAATCGAAGCCAAGCTCTACTTTCTTGGGCAAAAATGTAATTCAGAGCTCGCAGAATAATTTAAGTTTACCACTTCCGTACCACTTCAACTCTGTACTCAATTAACATCTAAATATGTTGCTTATTACTGTTGAAACTACACGCAGAAATGTTGTAAGTTAAATTACTGCAATCAAGAGTTGAAAGGTCACATTTACAGTCATTATGGCTTTAAAAATCACTATTTTTGATTTGTACTTTGGAATAATATTGATGAAGGCAGTGATTTTTTTGGTGGTAATTCTATTAAATTGTGTGTTTTGTTCAGTGTGTCTGGTTCTAAAGACAACCATATGTAGGCTACATTGAAAACATATTTCAGAACTTTTGTTTTTAAGCTAATTCCAAGAACAAAGGAAGTTAAGAAAAATCTTGTGATGTGACCTGGCACCTTAGGCAGTTGAGTACTTAACTCCCTGCCCAGGATGTTGTGGGTTCAGGTCTTGATTCGCCCTGATACTTGAACCTTGTGCCTCCGGGGCCGACTCTGATTTGTTCTCAGCTGAACCACTTGGGAAGGTGCTTCTCAGAGGTGTAGGATTCCACTGCAAGGGAAAGGGAAGTGATATTTCCCATCTCTGTTTCTCTTAGTTTCTTATCCCTAAGGCATCGACGGCAGCTGTACAGATATTCACTGCCATCACTGTCCCATCCTCCAGGGACACGAGATGAGGGGAGGAGGAAACTTTGTGCATATGAGTAATACATTTTCAAAGAAAACCATAAAGAATTATTTGTACAAAGACAATTGGACTTTATGATTTTAGTCAATTATTATTATTATCCATATTTAACGTCTCCAAGGATTAATGTAGACCTCGGGTACCTATTTTAGACAAGGCAGACGATTGCTTCACAGTTTCTTTGGATTCAACTTCCTTCATTATCTGATTCCATCAACTTAAACAATTCAGAAAGATAGAAACAAGGAACTACAGATGTTCGTTAATACACAAAAGAACACAATGTGCTGGAGTAACTCAATGGGTCAGGCAGCATCCCTGGAGAACGTAGATAGATTACATTTCGGGTCAAGATCCTGAAGAAGTGTTCCAACCCAAAAAGACACCTATCCATGTTCTCCAGGGATGCTGCCTGACCCGCTGGGTCACTCCAGCACATTGCGTCCATCCAGAAACATTATTGACTCTTGATTTAATTTAGAAAAGGGACTGCTGATGGTGGTTTTATACATAAGGTAGACACAGAATGCTCGAGTAACACAGCGGGTCAGGCAGCATCTCTAGAGAAAATGGATAGGTGACGTTATGGGTTGGGACCCTTCTTCAGACTCTTAATTGTCCTCTGCAATGGCCCAGAAAGCTGAGGAGTTATGTCGCACTGACTCATATCTACAAAATAAGAACAAAGCTGACCAGACCACTCAACATTGAGCCAAGTACTGGATTCAAACATGGGCAGGTTTACGATATCTCAATCCAATTCATAAACATCTAGGGACAGAAGGTGGTAGGTATAAGGAATGAGCTGCCACGTTAGATAGTTGAGGCAGGTACAATAACAGCATTTAGTTTAGTTTAGGAAGGCATTGCAGATGGTGGTTTAAACCGAAGATAGACACAAAAATCTGGAATAACTCAACGGGACAGGCAGCATTTCTAGAGAGAAGGAATGGATAATGATTCGGGTCTTGAAGGGTCTCAACCCAAACGTCACCCATTCCTACTCTCCAGAGATGCTACCTGTCCCGCTGCGTTATTCCAGATTTTGTGTCCATCTTTAGTTTAGTTTAGTGTAGTTTAGAGATACAGCGTGGAAATATGCCCTTCGGCTCATCGATTCCATGCCGACCAGCAATTCCTGTACACTAACGCTATCCTACACACTAGAGACAATTTTCAATTTTTTTATCGAAACCAATTAATCTACAAAACCTATATGTCTTTGGAGTGTGGGAAGTAGCAGGAAATCCTGGAGAAAATCATGCAGGTCACAAGGAGAATGTACAAACTCCGTACAGACAACACCCGTAGTCAGGATCTGGCACTGTAAGGCAGCGACTATGCAGCTGCGCCACTGTGGCTGACATTTTAACGGAGTGTAATCGGGCGGCACAGTGGCGCAGCGGTAGAGCTGCTGCCTTACAGCACTCAAGATTCGGGCTTCATCCTGACTACGGGTGCTGTCTATGCAGAGTTTTTATGTTCTCCCTGTGTCCACGGGGGATTTCTCCGGGTTCTCAGGTTTCCATCCACACTTCAAAGACGTACAGGTTTGTAGGTTAATTGTCCGGTAAAAATTGTAAATTGTAAAATGTTTGAAGTTGAGGACTATTGGTTTACTGAAGCATGCATTTCCAATTTGGAGTTTCAGTAATGACACAAAACATGCTTTGCATTCCAATTAAAGCCACTACTGCATGCCAGCAACCTCCGTGACCAAGCACACCATCGAGATAGAAGATAGCGATGTAATCTTCCACTGTGCAGAGTTTCACTTGCATTTAACTATCACGTACTGACGTCCAGTATTTTGTCTACACCTAAGATGCAATGTAATTATGTTTCTAGCCCAACGTATGAAGAGATTAAACATTCAGATAGCAATATTACGTAGTAATTTTAAGATTCCTTTTGTAGTCATGATAGAATCAATGCTACTCATGCTCATCTTTTTTTAAGAATATGAGCAAGGTTTGAGGTTGGGCGAGTTTTATTAATGTACAACCTCAGGTATTATAACCTTAACCTAGACAACAGCTGCCGGATTTCTCTCTCATAAGTGGAATTATGTAGTACAAATCTTGCATGTGTGGTTATAATAATCACAGCAAGAGGGTATCACCATGAAATATCATATTGCAGTTTAGGTTTAGTTAAGCTTAGAGATATAGCAGGGCAACTCGTCCCACTGAGTTCATGCCAACCATCGATTATCTGTTCGCATTAGTTCTATGTTATCTCACTGTCTCATCCATCCCCTACACACTACATAGGGCCAATTAACCTACAAACTTACATATGTATGGGATGTGGGAGGCAATCAGTGCACCCGGAGGAGACCCACATAGTCACAGGGAGGACATACAAACTCCACACAGAAAGCAGCCGAGGTCAGGATTGATCCAGTCTCTGTCTCTGTGAGACAGCTGCTATACCACTGTGCCGCCCTGAATTTAGTTCTTTTTTGTGCAATTGTTTGCGTCTTTTTAGTTCTCATCGGTTTATCATACCTTTAAGGAATAATTTGAGAAATTTGAATTTGCACTGCATTGTGCAATGCAAATAGTAGCTAATAGTGACTTTTAATGGAACTGGTGGATTCCTGGAGCAGTTGGTAATACATTAAAAACAATTTGCATGATCTGGATATGTAGAGTTTTACCTTCATTTGTATTTTTCCAGTCACGTTTAAAAAATACCTTCTCTATCCTCATCACTTTAAAGTTGCAAACATTCAGATTAATATGTTAACTAACATATTGGCTGTTCATGACCTTTGTGACTAAACCATGGATATAGAAGCCTGTCCAAGCTGTAATAAGAAATATGACCTACTGTTAAAAAAGCTAGTAGAAAACTTTGAGTAGATACAAGATACTTCAGATGCTGGTTTACAAAAAAAGACAAAAATGGCTGGAGTACCTCAATGGGTCAGGCAGTATCTCTGGAGAATATGGATACATGATTTTGTTGTGTTGGGAACCTTCTTCAGTCTGATTGTGGGGGATGGGGGTGGGGGTGGAGACAGCTGGAAGGGAGGAAGGGTAGGCAGATGGAGGAGCGTTTACTTTGATTGTTGACTAGACTTCTCTCCCAAATGTGCGTTTTCGCACTTCTGTGCCTCTTGCCTGTTGGGAAAGGGAATAGGAGGGAGTGACCGGGGTGCAACTCATCTTTGATTATGTTGGTGGACTTGCCGAGGCAGCGTGCAGTGCAGATGGAGTCAATGGAAGGGAGATGTTGGATTTGTGCTTTTTTTTTAATCTGCCATTTAACATTTGATGAACAACCGATTGCAATTTTAGGACTTCCATGTTTACAAATGTAGAGGCATAAATTGTGTAGCTGCTGGCAGTAACGTTGGTTGTTAGGTTATCTACATAAAATGCAAGTCCATGCCTTGGCATCATTGATAAGTCTGGCGGATGCAGCACTGTGATTGGGATGAATGTAATTGGCAGAAATTAAATGACATCATTACTGAAGTATTCTATACAATAATATTATTTCTACAAATATTAATTTAATGTTTGTGGGCAGTTGCTCTCCATATTTCTTTTGGCACGGTATTGTAAACATTGATGTGATTAATTCAGATATTTTATTGAGAACAGCTACGGGGAAATTAGTATTTAAATATGACTTTAGACTTTGATACAAAGCTCCGACCAGCGATCACCCCGTGCACTAGCACCATCCTACACACTAGAGACAATTTGCAATTGAGACCTGGGTTCGATCCAGACTACGGGTGCTGTCGACACAAAGTGTGTACATTCTCCCTGTGAATGTGTGGGGTTTCTCCAGGTGCTCCGGTTTCCTCCCACACTCCGAAGACATTCAGGTTTGCAGGTTAATTGGCTTCAGTAAAGTTTGTAATTTGTCCCTTGTGTGTGTAATATAGAGTTAATATACGGAGATTGGTGGTCATCGCTGATCGGCGTGGACTCCGTGGGCCAAAGGGTCTGTTTCCTTGCTCTATCTCTATCTCTAAACTAAACTAATCAATCTAGTCTGCTGCTGTTGGTCTGCCTATCTTGTCCATATCTCACAGTTTGCTGTTCACTGCTGCAGTCTGGTGATCAACCAAGCTCCACACTCAAGGAGAAAAGACCACAATTACTTTTCCTTTAGCCCACATCGTGGATAGAAGCTTCCACTAAGTGTAAGGATTTTGAGACTGCATTATTTACTTACAGAGCATTAATTTACTTATAGAGGCATTAGCCAACCATGTGTAAAATCAAGAGAGAAGAGAGTCAAGTGTTTTAATGTTATATGTCCCAAAAAGAACAATGCCATTCTAACTTGTAGCAGCCCAACAGAATATGTAAATAAATGTAAATATATGTAAATCCACTTTGTAATAAATGAAAAAAATAATCAGTCTGTATATATAATCAGTGTGTGTGTACAAAATACACAAAATGCACAAAAATACATATATACACACAAAATAAACAAACAATAATAGCGTTTGTTTGAGAGGGCATCTCGATCGCCCTTTCCTCCTATTCTTCCACTGTTTTGCCAGATTGCAAACATGGGAAGTGAGAAGTGGTCATGCATGATGCTGTAGTTGAAGAAAGTAAGCAAACTACCTGGTCCATAGTCCAAGGTGGAGACCCTTCTTCAGATTATATAGATGCGAACAGTGGAACTAGCAGGACAACTAGGGTGGGGGATGGATGGAGACAGAGGGAATACAGGGGTTACATAAAATTAGAGAAATCATCGTTCATACCCCTGGGTTGTGAGCTGCCCAAGCAAAATATGAGGTGCCATTTCTCCAATTTGCATATGGCCTCACTGACAGTGGAGGAAGTATTCTCTACTTGGCAAGTTTGGGGAAATTTGAATGCTGAATTATAATTCCAGTTGTAAGATGTTCCTATACCTCCTCCCTTGCCTCTGTCTAGGGACCCCAGCCATCCTTCCAGGTGAGAAAGAGGTTCACCTGCACCTCTTCTATCCTCATCTGCTGCTCACGAGGTGGCCTCCTGTAAATTGGCAAGACCCAGAGTGGTCTCAGTGACCGTTTCGCTGAGCACACATGAACTCGGTCCATCAAGGCCGACTGGATATCCTGGTTGCTCGCCATTTATACTCTTCTTCCCTTTCCCACACTGACCTTTCTGTCCTGGACCTCCTCCATTGCCAGCATGAGGCCACACACAAACTGGAGGAACAGCACCTTATATTTAGTATGGGTAGCTTACAACCCAAAGGAATAACGATTAACTTCCAATTTTAGGTAACTAACCCCCCACCCTCTCTCCCCCAGCCTTCCCTCCTATGTGCCCCACCTGCACTCTAACCTATTTCTCCCCTCCACACCCTGTCACACGCTCTGGCTTGACAATCCACAACTGCTCAAACCTGTCTCGCACCTTCTGTTCTTAACTCTGGCCTTCGTTCCAACCATCTACTTATCAAAAAAAAACCTGACCTATTGCCTGCCACACTTTGTCCTGCCTCTTCCCTTTCCCAGCTTTCTTCTGCCTCCCCACCACACCCCCTATAATCAGTCTAAAGAAGGGTCTCAACCCAAAACGTCACCCATCCATGTTCTCCAGAGATGCTTCCTCCTGAGTTACTCCAGCACCTTGTGTCCTTTTGTGTATCTTCTGATGTTTTTTATTGGGTTCATTCTTAATTGCAAAGAAAGATAAAGGTTGAACTCAAACAGAGACTGTCAGATGTAAAGCAGCAAAGATAGTCCCAAAAAGCTAGAGTAACTCAGGAAAGGGTGACGTTTCGGGTCAAGACCCTTCTCAGTCTGAAGAAGGGTCTCGACTTGAAATGTCACCCATTCCCTCTATCCAGAGATGCTGCCTGTCCCGCTAAGTTACTCCAGCTTTCTGTGCCTATGTTTCGTTTAAACCAGTATCTGCAGTTCCTTCCCACAGATGAAAAGCTGGCCTCCTTTATATCAGCAGGAGAAAGGTGTGGTGAGGCATTGATCAGATTCGAACCATGGTCGCTGTCACAATGCATTGATTGCAGGCAGGTAGCAGCACTGTGATCGTGTCGACAGAGCAGACAAAGGCAGGAGCAGAATCGAACAGCGTGTTTCTTTAGATGAAACACCAGGGGACACTCGGGGAGATGAGGCAGACTGACTCCAGAGAGGAATCTGTGAAGGACGTCCTGGCAGACTGCCTGCAGCCAGATGAGATCATCTCTCCTCATCTTTCCACACTTGTTCAAAGATAGCAAGGCAAACTTGTTTCTGCTCCTCTGTAACATTTGAACTGTCGTGTGCTGTGTAGTTAGCTGATAGATTTGGTGAGTGACATCCATCGTTAGTTGCAAGTCTGCCAAGCCTTCATGGTGTGGAGGTTGGTGGTGGATATAGGGGCACAGAGTCATACAGCGTGGAAACAGGCCCCTTTGCCCATCTTGCCCACACCATAACTAATATTTTATGCAAATGCTTGCACTTTTGTCTGGAGTGCCTACATTTACTTAGCTACGTTTCCATATGTAGCCATTGTTTTAAAGTACCTCACCAGTGTGGCCATTAACACTTGTGCGCATTGACAAAGAAACGCAAAAGTATGGAAAAACTCTTCCTCCTATTACAACCGTGCTACGTCTCCTACCCTCCACCCCTACAAACCCCTCACACCCCTGTCCTCTTTCAACCCCTATCAGTTCCCTACAGTACCTTACCAGGGCCTCCCCCCCCCCCCCATCCCTCTGCCCCCTCTGACTGAAAGGGGAGAAATTATGTGTAATAGGATGGGGCACAGGCAAGATGTGGGCAAAGAGGGGGTGCAGAATGATTGAGGTGCTCTGCACTCCATCTATTGATGCCAGCCTTACTTACCACTGTCGGTGAGTCAGCCACTGTGCAGTGTTATGGAATCTTCTCTGAGACCGCAGATACCTCTGAAGTTGTAGATAAGGCATTTTACTTTATTTGATGCATGGGAACATTTAATGTCTTTCACCACTATTACCACAATGATGGGATGGTGCGGGAACCTACTACTCCTGACCGAGGTAGAGTGAAAAAGCTTTGTTTTGCGTGCTATCCCAATAGGTCAGATAATACTATACATAAATACAATCAAGCCAAACTCAAGTACAATAAGTAGAACAAAGGAGATAGAAAAGAGGTTTAAAAGAGCAATTGGATCAAATGATGGTAGAACCTCATCTGGGAGGAGCACGTAATGAGTTGCCACATTCCAGCACTATCTTGATTGAATAGGTGGAACTATCCCTTAAAACCTGAGGTAAAACTTGGTATTCCCAAGAAGAACTGCAACTTTAAGATAAATTGCCATTGGAGAAGATTATACTTTTCAGCTTAAGCTTAGTTATAGAGACACAGCATGGAAACAGGCCCTTTGGTCCATCAAATCCACGCTGACCATCGCCCACCCATTTACACTAGTTTAGTTTAGTTTATTGTCACGTGTTCTGAAGTACAGTTAAAAGCATTTGTCACTTGCTAACCAGTCAGTAGACAAACAATACATGATTACAATCGAGCCATTCACATGTACAGATACATGATAAAGGGAATTACGGGAATAACGTTTGTGCAAGATAAAGTCCAGTAAAGTCCGATAAAAGATAGCCCAAGGGTCTCCAGGGAGGTAGATGGTAGGTTAGGACCACTTTCTAGTTGGTGATAGGATATTTCAGATGCATGATAATGGAAGAAACTGTCCCTGAATCTGGTGGTATGTGTTTACAAACTTCTGTATGTCTTGCCTGATGGGAGAGGGGAGAAGAGGGAGTGACCAGGGTCTACTCACTTACACAAAAGGGGCAATTTACGGAAGATAGACACAAAAAGCTGGAGTAACAGGGGGATAGGCAGCATCTCTGGAAAGAAGGAATGGGTGACTTTTCGGGTCGAGAGCCTTCTTTACTGAGGCCGATTAACCAACCAAACCACACATCTCTGGGAAGAAACTGGAGCACCCAAAGGGGACACATGAGGTCACAGGGGAGAATGTGAAAACTCCACACAAATAACACTAGAGGTCAGGATTGAACCTGGGTCTCTGGCTCTGTGAGACTGTGGCTCTACCAGCTGAGCCACTGTGCATCTTTATACAACTCTTGAAATGATGTGTGTGCCATTCACTGCATTGGAGGTTTGGGATTCATAATACTTTTGTTCACAACTCTGCACATTAAAAAATTAATTTACAAACTGCAGGTAATTCAGACAGTTCCTTGCACAACAGCATTATAGCTCATGCTTGCAAACTTCCTGTGGCTCAAACTTTAGATCATCAATTCATAAACTCATATTCATACCTCAATGCTAATTAAAATCAGTAGGGAAGTCAGGACATGTTGAAAAGATTAAAGAATTTCTCTATAATCTTTCATTGAAATTTACAGTTCATCGTAAGTATATTAACTCCCGTTTTATACTTACATTATTATTGCTCCATTTTCTTCTATTTAAAGACTTTAAACGTTAGACCATAGATAAAGTGTGGAAACAGGCCCCTTTGCCCACCGAGTCCACACTATCCAGTGGTCACCTTGTGCACTAACACTATCTTACACATTAGGGACTATTTACAGAAGCCAATTAACCTACAAACCTGTAGAGCTTTGGAGTGTAAGAGGATGCCGGAGCAACTGGAGAAAACCCATGCAGTCACAAGAAGAAGATGCAAACTCCTTGCAGACAGCACCCATAGCCAGGATCGAACCCGGGTCCCTGGCGCTGCGCCACTGTGCTGCCCAAAGTAACTTAATTGAGGTGGAGGAAAGAACTGCAGATGCTGGTTTAAATCGAAAGTAGACACAAAATGCAGGAGTAACTCAGCAGGACAGGCAGCATCTCTGGAGAGAAGGAATGGGTGACATATTGGGTCGAGTCTTCCATGTTTCTCGACCCGAAACCTTCTCTCCAGAGATGCTGCCTGTCCCGCGGAGTTACTCCAGCATTTTGTGTCTACCTTAATTGAGGTGGAGGTTGGATAAGTCTGGAATTGATCCAGAGAGCAAATTCAATGATAGTTTTCTTCGGTTATTTTTATATAAGCAAGCTCACTCAAACAATTTGATGATCCTTGTGTAACTTCTCCCGAAACATTAATGATGCTTTTGTCAGAATTTGACAATCTCCCCTGAATGTTTATGGCCAACCATGTTTTTCGTCCTCTTTGAAATGTAGCAAAATAATGTGCAAGCATGAGATCATTTGGTGAGGACTAAGTCTTAAACGGGTTGCTTTTTGAGCCTTTCTCTCCATTAGTTGTTGAAAACAGCACATTTATCTTCGTATCCAAATGTCAAAAGCCTTAGTGAATACAGCCAATTTCCTTTTACATGTATACATGTGCTTTGTGAAGGCACGTCTCATTGTGAACCTCTCAATGTGTCAAGTCTCCAGTTCTCAGCCAGAGACGTCAAATATTGAGCCTATTCTCCTGCTTACAAGATCAAGTAACCAAACCTCCTGATATCCTGAGGTCGGGCAAATAAAGAACTGTGAGCCTGATAAAAAGGAGTGAAAGAAAGAATAGAGCGAATAATGAAAGAAGAGAACATGGGAACAAAAAGGGAGGGAAGAATAGATGAAAGATAACAAAACAGATACAAGAAGAACAAACGTTGAATAAAAGGACTTAAATGTGCCTATATAGATTACATGGATGTTCCCAAGTTCTATGTCCTCATCTGTTTGCCATCAGGAAGCACCTTAGTAATAAATCTGTTTCCTCAGACCCCATCTCTCCAGCAAGCTGAAAAAAACATCAAGGTTATTTCTTAAGCTCAGGGGAAGTGAGTGATTGGAAGACAAAATGGTATATTACCCCACAAATTATCTAATTTTATTTCTTAAAAAATGGCATTGAAATCTACAGGAAACAGTTGCATTTTAAATTAAGCCTTGCATGGTAATGTTTACACAGTCCCCTTTCACTATTTAACCCTAAAGTTTGCACTTCATTGCTGCATATTGCCAGCTTTTCATCATTCATTTTGGGGAACGACTAATTACCCAAATTACCGGGCAGCACAGTGGTAGAGTTGCTGCCTCACAGCGCCAAAGACTCCAGATCAATCATGACTACAGGTGCTGTCGGTACTGAGTTTGTACGTTTTCCCTGTGACCACGTGAGTTTTCCCTGGGTGCTCCAGTTTCATCCCACATTCCAAAGACGTGCAGGTTTGTAGGTTAACTGGCATTTGCAAATTGTCCCTTGTGTGTAGGATGGAACTAGTGTACGGGTGATCACTGCTCAGCGTGGACTCGGTGGGCTGAAGAGTTTGGTTTCACGCTGTTTCCCTAAACTAAACTAATCAGTCTACAGCAAACTACTGTGAAATCATAAGCAGAGCTTATTTTGTATTCCGACAGCAGCAGAATACTGATTCATTCCTAATAAGCAAGGGCGGCACGGTGGCATAGTGGTAGAGCTGCTGCCTTACAGCGCCAGAGTCCCAGGTTTGATCCTGACTACAGGTGCTGTCTGTATGGAGTGTGTACGTTCTCCCTGTGACCGCATGGATTCCCCCGGGTGCTGTAGTTTCCTCCCACACTCCAAAGAAGTTCAGGTTCGCAGGGTTCATCGGCTTCTGAAAATTGTCTCTAGTGTGTAGGATAGAACTAGTGAATGGGTGATCGCTGTTTGGCATGGACTCGGTGGGCCAAAGGATTACTTTCCACGCTATATCTCTAAACTAAACTAAACAAATCAATCTACAACAAAACTACCGTGAAATCATAAGCAGAGCTTATTTGTATTCCAACACCACCAGAATACTGATTCATTCCTAATAATCCTTTTTACTTTGAAAACTGCAGATTCAAAGGGTTAGATACTGAGTTTGCAGCTTTTGATTTAAGAGGATATATTAGGAGAGCTCAAAGTAAGGATTTTGTTTTTTGTGCAATCTATAGCTTTAAACTTCAAACTTAATTTAATCCTCTCAAGGTTTAATTTGTGTGTTAGTTGGAAAATGGAAATGTCATCAGTAGGAAATGGATATTGTGTAGCAATGCTGCAACAAAGCTTGAATGGTAGAACATTGCCTTCAAAGCCAGTTTCACGAGGGGGAGCTTTAAAGAAATGCAGCTTTGTCTGATTCCAAGCTGATTTGAAATCATCCAAAGGTGTGTTATGAACTATCCTGACCCTGAGGGGCATTGTGAACTCTTTGAAAAATTAGAGCCTTTTACTGTAGGGCTTTCAATAAATTACATTTAATATCCTCACTGAAGCATACAGGAAGCAAGTTGCATAAAGAGACTATTTCACAAACATTTCCATATGTTGTGGAAAGATGTCATTGTTTCAGATTGCTTTTGTGTCTTTGGACTCAATGTCTTATTAATTCAGCTTGTCTAAACTTCACAGCTGTTACAACAGTGGGGATCAAACAGGCGGCCGGCCTGTTTGCTCAGCTTGATGAGCTCAGCCTCGCACAAAAGAAAATATGTAATTGCACAAACCCTGCTCGACTTATTTTTTTTCTTGAAAAAGCCAAATATTTTCCACATATTTTCTCACAACATTACAATAAGACTACAGAGAAGATTTAGGAGGATGTTGCTTGGACTCTAGGGCCTGAGCTGCAGGGAGAGAGTTAGGCAGGCTAGGACTTTATTGCTTGGAGCGCAGGAGGATGAGGGTGATCTTATCGAGATTTATCAACCCATAAGGGGAATAGATAGATTGAATGCCCAGATCCTTTTACCCAGGATAGGGAAATCAAGAACCAGAGGGCACAGGTTTATGTTGAGAAGAGCAAGATTTAATAGGAACCTGAGGGGCAACCTTTTCACTCAGAAGGCAGTGGGTATATGGACCGAGTTGCCAGAGGAAGTAGTCGAGGCAGATATTATAACAACATTGAAAAGGAACCTGGATAGGAAGGTGGTTCGGAAAGATTTAGAGAGATAAGGATCAAACCCGAGCAAATGGCTCTTAAATGGGCATTGGATGAGTTGGGCCGAAGGGTCCGTTTCTGTATTATATGACCCTTTGACTCTCTGGTTCTATGTCATCTGCTATTTGTCTCTCTGCACATTTAGAGTATTATAATGGCATCTCTCTGTATTGATGGAGATAATATACTGTCCATGTAAAGGCTGAGTTTGGGGATTGGCACCTTGACTTCAGTGTTAACCAAATAAGAATTCACTTTGCCTATGATCGCTTGAAATCATATGGAATGTGTCGAACCGATATAGGTTATTTAGAGGAGATTTATACTCCATGTGAGCCCCTTTCCACCTGCCTTCACCTAATCCCAGCAAGAAAACTTATTTATTGTCTTAAGTGTTATCTAGCTTTTCCTTCAATGCTGATCGGTTGCTTATTATCACATGTGACATGTCACGGTGAAATTCTTTGTTTTGCATATCCTAGACAAAGTATGCAAATAGTCGCCACACAAAGGGTGCCGATAAAGTTACAAAGTGTTCAATGGAGTCCCCAACGGTCCCACTTTGTTCTCAGCGCCCCCCCCCCCCCCCCCACCCCACGCCGGGTTCCTCTTTGTTCTCTGTGGCGTGTCCTCCACCGACCTCCGGCACCCACCGCCGGCCCTCCTTTTTAACCGGTATTCGAGACATTGTTTTAAATAAATACATTGCTCCTGAATTGTCAGGTTAGATATTCCCCCACACGCAGAGCAGTCCAAATATTTTTTCAGATTTCACATGTCTACAGATGTTTCTTTTCTTTAAAGAGATCAGAACTGAACTTAAACAGACACAAAATGCTGGAGTAACTCAGCAGGACAGGCAGCATCTCTGGAGAGAAGGAATGGATGACATTTCGGGTCGAGACCCTTCTTCAAACACCCATTCCTTCTCTCCAGAGATACGGCCTGTCCCGCTGAGTTACTCCAGCATTTTGTGCCTACCTTCGATTTAAACCAGATATCTGCAGTTCTTTCTAACACAGAACTGAACTTAAGCCATTTACAGAAAAAACGTATTGAAACAATTCACGGCCAGACTGTCTTGTAAGTGAGAAAGGCAGTCAGTAGTTGAAGACTGGCAGTGTGGTGGGGATGTATCGTGTTAGCATCCAAGACCACCAACAACAGCTCTCAGGTGGCCTGTAAATGTGTGAACAACCTGCCCACTTCAGACAACTTGGCTGATACAAAGTTCCTGCTGCCAATGGAATCAGTCAATGCTTTAACCAACTACAGCTGATCAAAGCTTAATAACCAGAGAAAAACAGCATGTAATTGCCTCCAAATCCATTCCCAGTCAGTAATAATAAATGTCCTATATGAGTGCATCAAATCCTAATCTGCTTCAACAATCCCTTCAGTTATTTCTCTTTGTACTGTGAACATATTGTGTGTTTAGTGGGATGGATTTCTGAGCAAAATGTTCCTAATTACATAGAATTACATAGAACATAGAAGGGTACAGGCAAAGAACAGGCCTTTTGGCCCACAATGTCTGTGCTGAACATGATGCCAAGACCATCTCTTAGGTAGAGCCATAGTCATACAGTTTGGAAAAAGGCCCTTTGGCCCAATTTACTCACGCTGACCACGTGACCCATCTACAGATGATTTAGATTCAAACTTTATTGTCATTGTGCAGTGTACAAGTACAGAGACAATGAAATGCAGTTGGCATCTCGCCCAGAACACGGGTGCAAACACAGAATAATGGAACAGTAAAATATATATATGTATATCCAGTAGCAGTAGTGCAATTTCCGGGGGGGGGGGGGGGGGGGGGGGAGAGATCAGTCACTGGGGGAAGGAGGGGTGTGGATGACTGGCAATCACCAAGGTGCAGAGTTAAGTAGGGTAACAACCGCAGGGAAGAAGCTGTTCCTGAACCTGCTTGTCCGGGAACGGAGAGACCTGTAGCGCCTCCCAGAGGGTAAACAGTCTGTGGTTGGGGTGAGAGCAGTCCTTGATGATGCTGCGCGCCCTTCGCAGACATCGCTTGCTCTGGACAGACTCAATGGAGGGGAGTGAAGAACCTCCCATCCGTCCCGTTAATATGGATGGGGGTGTGCGTGCCACCTCTAGACCTTCTGTAGTCCACAATGAGCAACTTGGTCTTCTTGGTGTTAAGGGCCAGGTTGTTGTCAGTGCACCATGCTGCTAGGAGCTGGACCTCCTCCCTATAGGCCGACTCATCATTGTCGCTGATGAGGCCAATCACCGTTGTATCATCTGCATACTTGATGATGGTGTTAGTACCATTTACAGGTGTGCAGTCGTAGGTGAAGAGGGAGTAGAGGAGAGGGCTCAGCACACAGCCCTGTGGAACGCCGGGTGTTCAGGGTGAGGGTTGAAGAGGTGTGGTTGTCTAACCTAACAGACTGGGGTCTGTTGGTTAGAAAGTCCAGTATCCAGTTGCAGAGGGAGGGGTCGATGCCCAGGTCGATGAGTTTGGTGATCAGTTTGAAGGGGATAATGGTGTTAAATGCTGAGCTAAAGTCGATGAACAGCATTCTCACGCAGGTGTCTCTGTTGTCGAGGTGGGAGAGGGTGGAGTGAAGTGCTGTGGAGATGGCATCCTCTATACTCCTGTTCTTGCGGTAGGCAAACTGATGGGGGTCCAGTGTGGGAGGTAGGCAGCCTTTGAGGTGTGCCAGAACCAGCCTCTCGAAGCACTTAGTGATGATTGGAGTAAGTGCAACTGGGCAGAAGGCGTTGAGGCTCGCCGCAGTGGAGTGTTTTGGCACACGTCCCACCTGTCTGTGTTTGCCCCATATCCCTCTAAACCTGCCCTATCCACGTACCTGTCTAAATGTTTCTTAAACGTTGTGATAGTAACTGCTACAATTACCTCCTCTGGCAGCTCGTTCCATATACCTATCACCCTTTGTGTAAAAAAGTTAGTCCTCATGTTCCTATTAAATATTTTTCCCTCTCACCTTAACCCCCATCTCTTATCTATTATGGAATAAAAAGGACCTGCAGATATTGGTTTATACCAAAGATAGACAACAAAATGCTGGAGTAACTCAACAGGTCAGGCAGCATCTCTGGAGAAAATGGACAGGTGACATTTCAGGTAGAGACCCTTCTTCAGATCATCTCTTATCTACATGAGCATGATCCATGACCCTTCTTCAGACCATCTCTTAGCTACCTGAGCACCTCCATTCCATGCATTTCCATATACTTATCCAAAAGCCACGATTGTTGTGTACTACAATAAACAATGGTTCACCTTCCATCATCTGCCCTACCTCTGGGATGGGGTCACTGTAGGAATTGGAGAGAATCTATTCAACCCTGAATGGAAAGTAGCGTTGGGATTCTCACTTGTTGTGCACAGCTAAATGATCCATTTCAAGCAGAGTCCCAACACTGAGACTGGGGATGTGCTGATCAATCACTCTATTGACTTACTGTAATTCCTGGGCATGTCAAAGTTCCATCCCATGAATAAACAAAGAACTGCAGATGCTGGTTTACAAAAAAAAAGACACAATGTGCTGGAGTAACTCAGCATGTAAGGTAGCATCTCTGGAGAACATGAATAGTTTTATTACACGAGGTCCCAAAATGTCACCAATCCATGTTTTATCCAAAGATGTTGACTGACGGCTGAGTTTCTTCTGCAATTTGTGTTTCTTATTCTTTACTCATGAGTTCTTCTCAATAGCTTAAATAACCTAATATATACCCATGAGGGATATTAGGATAGATATTCTGTTTGGATTAGAAAAGGATTTCTGAAACTGATACTTTTAGATATTCTGTCCAAAGAAGGGTCTTAATCTGAAATGTTACCCATTCCTTCTCTCCAGAGATGCTGCCTGTCCTGCTGCATTACTCAAGCTTTTGGTGTTTATCTTCGGTTTAAACCAGCATCTGCAGTTCCTTCCTCCACATTCAAATATAAATGGTCAGGTTAGGTTGCTTGTGGGTGGCAGGCCTGATGTCAACCTGCTCCCAGGTAATTCTTTCTTCTCTCCAGACATGCTGCCTGTCCCGCTGAGTTACTCCAGCATTTTGTGTCTACCTTCCATTTAAACTCGCATCTGCAGTTCTTTCTCAGCTTCTAGACGTAATGCATCACAGAAACAGGCCCTTTGGCCCACATTGTCTATGTTGAAGATAATGCTAAATTAAACTAATCTATCTGCCTGTGCATGATCCATGTCCCACCATTCCCTGCATGTCTATGTGTCTATCCAAAAATATCTTAAAAGGGCTGTTTTAGTATCTGCCCCACTCTAAACTTTGACCCCCATACAAAAGTTATGCGATCTAGTCTTTGATATTTCCACCTTGAGGAAAAAAGGGTTTCCCTATCTATGCCGCTCATTATTTTATATACTTCTATCTGGTCTCCCCAATGAGATCTCCCCTCAGCCTCCATTGCTCCAGCAAAAACAATCAAAGTTTGTATTCAATTCAAATGATGGTCCCATTATAAGTCTTGCATGAGCGGTGTGACAAATTCCGGCATGGTCCTTGCTGCATTCCACTGTTGGTTTCCGAGTGGAATCCATGGTCATACCCAATGTGTTGGGATTTTCCCAGCTTTATGCTAGAGAATCTACCCCTTTCAAATCTATACCAGAGCACAGAAACACATTCTACATAAGTTCATACGTTCCATAAGTTCATTTATTGTCACATATACCAATTGGTGTAGTGAAATTCACTGGCAGGTCAGTCATACATGATTACATTTTTAGGATCTTGTCCCTTTAAGTGGATTGACTCAGTGTGTACAATTTGTTTTACAATCTTAAACCAGAAATGCTACCCAATACCTTCACCAAAATTGCATACATTGTGGAATTAAAGCTATTTTCTGAATCGACACAGATCATAATATGCAGCAGAAAATGCTTCTTTGATAGCAGTTAATATTTACAGACTTTAAAACACTATTTTAGATTTCTATTTAATTAGACCATTGTTGAATTGCTCGAGAATGTTTAATTCTCATATATACTGAAAATGGAACAATGAAATACTTGCTTGCAATAGCAAGGGGCAGCACAGTAGTGCAAGGGTAGAGTTGTTGCCTTACATCGCCAGAGACCCGAGTTCGATCCTGACTACGGGAGCTGTCTGTACAAAGTTTGTCTGTAGTCCCCGTGACTGTGTGGATTTTCTCTGGGTGCTCCGGTTTCCTTCCACATTCCAAAGACATGCAGATTTGAAGGTTAATTGGGTTATGTAAATTGTTCCTAGTTGTGTAGGATAGAAATAGTGTATGGGTGATTGTTCGGCCCACCAAGTCCGCACTGACCAGCGTTCCCCGTATACTAGCACTATCCTATGCACTGGGGACAATTTACAATTATTATGAAAGCCAAATTAACCTCCAAACCTGTACATCTTTGTACTGTGGGAGGAAACCGGAGCACCCGGAGAAAACCCAGGTGGTCACAGGGTGAACATACAAATCCATGCAGATAGCAGCCGTAGTCAGGTCTCAACCCGGGCCTCTGGTGCTGTAACGCGGAACTCTACTGCAGCGCCACTGTGGCACCCGATCATACTTCATTAAAAGTTAAGAAGTATAACTTGGAAGCAATGATCACCATTTGTTGGAATTGAAGACACTTCAAAGCCTGGTATTTCATAGAACAGACTGAAAGATTGGTCTCTGTGTCGAGTTAGCTGACTCTTTCCAGAATGAAATAAAATATTCATTGCATGGTGAGAGAAAGAAGTTGGCTCTGCTCCTGGCCATTATCTGTCCGGAGGTACAAGGGCAGATCACACAGGTTGGGTGGGATGCCTCATGTTAAACTTACCTATCATTGCTTAACGTCCAGACTCGTGCATGGAACACGGCAGCTGTATGAAATCTCAGACGATGACTCGCACGCTTGGAGCCACACTCCAAAATGAGTTATTACCTTTAAGTGAAAGGGGGATAACATTAGAAGGTGGAAACAAAGTAGCTACTTGACTGTAGCAAGATGTACCAATCTCACAACTAATTGAAGGCTGCATTGGACGCAAAATGAATGTTGACCACAATAGAGCAGTATTGTTCCAAGAATAAGATGCGAGGGGAAAAGTTTAATGGTGATGTGAGGGGCATTTTTTTTTTTTAGAGAGCCTGGTGGGGCCTGGAATGCATTGCCTTGGGTGGTAGTCGGAAGTAGATATGACAGTGACATTTAGGAGGCTTTTAGATAGGCACATGAAAGTGCAGAAAATAGAAGGGCATAGATCATGAGCAAGCAGATGAGATTAGTTTAACTTGGAATCATGTTCGGAACAAACATTGTGGGCCGAAGGGCCTGTTCCTGCGCTGTACTACTATGTTCTATGTTCTCTATTCTATTTAATATGAGCTTAGAATATACAGCTGATGATACTAGGTAGACCTTTAGCACATGCAATGCATGTTATTTTATTAGAACTGTGAATCCATCATATCATCATATCATATGTACAAGTCGTACAAGTTTGTGGGCAAATTGTAAATTATCCCAAGTGCGCAGGATAGTGCTGGTTTGCGGGGATCGCTGGTCGGCATGGACTCGGTAGGCCGAATGGCCTATTTCTACACTGTTTCTCTGGTCTAAAGTCTAATGTAAAATGCAGCTGAGATCGAATAGAATATGGAATACAGGAATTTTACATGAAAATCTTTACAGACAAATTTCCCTATAATTTAAGGCTCATTTAATTGGAAAGAATAGTTCAATGGTTATTTAATTCATAGCAGTGAATAAATATTTTCAATATGTTCACATGAATATTTAAAAGCTAAACAGTGAGTTTACTATAAGGATTGTAATGTTCAGTGCATTCTTATGAATTTTCATACAAGACGTGTGGGTTTGTACATTTAATTGGCCTCTAAATTGGCCCTAATGTGTAGGGAGCGGATGACAAAGTGGGATATCATAGAACCAGTGTGAGCGGGTGATCGATGGTCGGTGTGGACTAGTGGGCCCAGGGACCTGTTTCCACGCTGTATCTCTAAACGCTACACCCAGTCCTACCCAACTCTATCCCATTCCTCAAACACTGCACACCTGCCAGGCAGCTGTACTTTACAGCCATGTGTTTCTCTTTTTGCTTCAATAAATTAGGGAGAACAGTCTGACAGATGTAAGCTCATTCCATGCCAATAGTTTACCTAAAAAATTGAACCTAAATATCATAACGATGCTGTTCTCTGGCAGAATAGAAATGATTAAGTAATTCCCTTGTCAATAAAGTCTGGTAGCTGCATTGTTACAGAAACGGTGGGGAGTTTTATATGCATAAATGTTATGCATATAAACTCAACGGATTTTTCAGGTAAAACTGACCTCAAGTATCAGAAAAAGCTGATTAGTTTCTGCCAAGAGTCTTTAATTTTCATATGTGCCAATACAGAAGAATGAAACGCTTACTTACAGCAGCACAGGTATGTAGGCACATTACTCAATAGATAACAAAATAAACAATAACAAAAAGTTCAATGAATAAAAAAACCCAAGATAGTACAAATCAAAACAAAATCCCAATGTCCCTAGTTCAACCAAGACAGATCGTAGTTTGAAGTTGTCACCTTCCCTTAGGGAACAATTATCTATTTTCCTTGAATTTCGTCCCCTTTGATATCTTGTTTTCACACCCTACCCTTCCATAGCACTATGACTCCCTCTCCCCAGTCAGAAGAAGGGTCTCGACCTGAAATGCCACCCGTTCCTTCTATCCAGAGATGCTGTATGTCCTGCTGAGTTAATCCAGAATTTTGTGCATATCTTCATAATTTGAAGTTTAGTTGGTGTTTGTCGAGTTCAATAGCCTGGTGGCTGGTGGAAAGAAGCTACTCCTGTACCAGGAGGTCACGGTTTTCAGTTGCCTACACCTTTTTCCTGATGGCAGGAGTGAAATTAGAGTATGGCCAGTGTGATGTGGGTCCTTGATAACACTGGGTGCGTTTTTGAGGCAGCACCTCCTATAGCTCCCTTCGATAATGGGGTGGTCAGTACCTGTGATGGACAGGACAGTGTCCACCACTTTTTATAATCTTCATTCCTGGGCATTCATCAGTTCTTCCAGTTTTTTAAAATGAACTTTGAATGAATTTTGAATGGATTGAACTTGTAACCCATACAGTAGCTCACTGTGAGATCTCATATACTCACCCACCTGTTCCCGACTCTCTGGTTGATGGAGTCTTTTCAAGGTACATTCTGTAAAAGGCAAACTGTTCACGCTTCCCAATTGCAGTTTGAAGTGCCAAGGTACACGCTCTTGTCCATTGGCCACTCCCACATCATACCCTCATCTTGAGCGGCCATCTTGACATTCTGGAACGCAACACAAATGTAATTGAGCAAACACAACGTTTTGGAGTAACTCAGTGGGTCAGACAGCATCTGTTGAAGGAATGGATAGGCGACGATTTGGGTCAGAACTCTTCTTCAGATACAGATATCTGTCCTGGGCCTCCACCTCTGTCAGAGTGAGGCCAAATGCAAATTGGAGGAACAACATCTCATATTTTGTTTGGGCAGCAGTGAAACTATTGATTTCTTTAACTGCGAGGAAGCCTTGCATTCCCTTTCTCTCAATCTATCCACCATCCGAGTTCGGACCCAAATCGTCGCCTATCCATTCCTTCCACAGATGCTGCCTGACCTACTGAGTTACTCCAAAACGTTGTGTTTGCTCAATTACATTTGTGTTGAGTTCCAGAGAATCCTAGTTCTCTTACTAGTTTCACTGTCCACCAAATTAATCTTACTGTTTGTATGCCTCGTTGTCAACTTCTCCTCATCCAACAATGAACCATTGTACATTTCCTTGATCACCGATTACTTTGATCTGTTCTTTTCATACATTACATGTTTTATGTACCCTTCTGTATCTCCTTTCCCTCTACCCTTGAACATGGGTCTTGACCTGAAACTTCACCCATTCCTTATCCCCAGATATGCTGCCTGTCCCGCTGAGTTACTCCAGCATTTTGTGTCTACCTTCGGTGTAAACCAGCATCTGCAATTCCTTCCTACGCAAATTTAATTGAGATATTTTGTAGATATGAAAGTGACATTTGAGACACTCTTGGATAGTTCATAAGTCGTCGGAGCAGAATTAGGCCATTTGGTTTTTCCAGTCTAATCTGCCAGTCAATCATGGCTGATCTGTCTTCCCTCTCAGCCCCATTCTCCTGCCTTCTCTCCATAACCCTTGACACCCTTATTAATCAAAAGTCTGTGAATCCCTGCCTTAAAAATACCCAATGACTTGGCATTCACAGCCGTCAATGGCAATGAATTCCACAGATTCATCACCCTTTGACAAAATAAATTCCTCCTCGTCTCCTATTGCAGGTACTTCCTTTTATTCTGGGGCTGTCATAGGCTCTCCCACTAGTGGAAACAGCCTCTCCACATCCACTCTATCCAGGTCTTTTACTATTCAGTAAGTTTCAATAAGGGCCACCCCTCCCCCCATCCCTCTAAACTCCAGCGAGTACAGGTCCAGTGCCGTTGAAGGCTCATCATACATTAACCCAATCATCCCTGGGATAATTCTCGTATGGGTACATGGATATGCAGGGAATGGAAGAATATGGATTATGTGCAGGCAAATCAGAGTCAGTCTTGACATCATGTTCGGCACATACTTGATGACTCGCAGGGTATGTGTCTATGCTATGCAGTTCTATGTTATATATAGGCCCTGGCAGAACTGACCCTGCCCACAAAACTCCTCTAAAAACCACTCCCCAGAATCGTGGTCTGTCAATGCACATCAAAGACTGAATATCCTTGATATTCGGAAACGGAAATTATATACACCATGCTTTTTTGGCAATATAAAATATTGGGATACATTTCCCACAACTGCAAGAAGGCTGGCAGCATGCTCATGGACAATTGTAATCATGGCTATATGTTTTCCAGGGTTTTGGCATGACTCAGTACATCAAAAGACACTCCCAACATTACCAGCCGGCTGCATTAATGAAATAACTTTGACAAATAGTTGCGGTCTGTTGGAGCCAGTTAAAGCACACACTCAAACACTTTTAAAAGCAATTAAAAACCTTCAAACGAACATATGAAATGAAAACCTCTACTTACCTTTCCTTCAGTAGGCTCTATCTCCTTTTCATTTGAAAGGGATAACTGTCCATGCATCAGGTCTGCACAGTTTCAATGGGCAGTTTTCCCAGCCCGAGACTGGGGAAATCTGTCAAAGTTCAAGAGCCAAGAGTGTTTTATTGTCATATGTCCCAGACAGAACAATGAAATTCTTTCTTGCAGCAGCACAACAGAAAATATAGTATGTTCAGTATCTATCTATATTACTAAAAGTCTGTTCTTGACCGGTTTTGGCCATCTGTGCTGCGATTTCCGAGAGAACGCCGCCATCTACAACCGTCATTTTTGGCCACCTTGCTCAGAGCCCCCCTCCACCGTATGTGTGCCAAGGATTTTTCCAGTCGATGAAAAATGACAGAGATATTAATGATTTTACAAAATTCCCCATTCTCTCTGCTGCCCCTGCTGGCGGCAGGGGGGAGGGACTATAAAACCAGGAAGTTGTGTGCCCCAATCAGTCTCTTCAAGATGGAGGAAGGCAGAGGGTCATGTTTTTCTGAGCTGTGAATAACACTGAACACATGTCTACTCAAATGCAAGTGTCCTTAGTGGTTCTAAAACGCTCGCAGAATGTGTCTATTGGTTCTAAAATATTTGCAAAAAGTGTCTCTTTTGGTTCTACAATGCTTGCAGAATGTGTCTTTTTTGGTTCTAAAATGTTTTTAAGTTCTCCCCCCCTTTCCTACCCCCCCCTCTCCTCCCCCCCCCCCCTCCTCTCCCTCTCCTCCCCCCCTCTCCTCTCCCTCTCCTCCCCCCCTCTCCTCTCCCTCTCCTCCCCCCCTCTCCTCTCCTCCCCCCTCTCCTCTCCCCCCCTTTCCTCTCCCCCCTCTCCTCTCCCCCCCCTCTCCTCTCCCCCCACCTCCTCTCCCCCCTCCTCTCCCCCCCTCCTCTCCCCCCTCCTCTCCCCCCTCCTCTCCCCCCTCTCCTCTTCACCCCCTCTCCTCTCCGCCCCTCCTCTCCCCCTCTCCTCTCCCCCCCTCTGCTCTCCCCCTCTCCTCTCCCCCTCTCCTCTCCCCCTCCCCTCTCCCCCCTCTCCTCTCCCCCACCTCCTCTCCCCCCTCCTCTCCCCCCCTCCTCTCCCCCCTCTCCTCTCCCCCCCTCTCCTCTCCCCCCTCCTATCCCCCCCTCTCCTCTCCCCCCCTCTCCTCTCCCCCCCTCTCCTCTCCTCCCCCCCTCTCCTCCCCCCTCTCCTCTCCTCCCCCCCTCTCCTCTCCCTCCTCTACCCCCGCCTACCCCCCACCTCTCCCCCCTCCTCGCCCCCCCTCCTCTCCCCCCCCTCCTCTCCCCCCCTCCTCCCCCCCTCTCCTCCCCCCCTCTACTCCTCCCCCCCTCCTCCACATCCCCCCCCTCCCCCCCCCTCTCCCCACCACCCCCCACTCGCACGCCATCCCTCTCACCCTCCTCTCCCCCCTCCTCCCCCTCCCCTCCCCTCCTCTCCTCTCCTCCCCCCTCTCCTCTCCCCCCTCGTTCCTCCCCCCTCTCCTCTCCCCCCCTAAATCCCCTCCCCTCCACCCACCCCTACCCCCTTCCCTCCACCCTCCACCCTCCCTGCTCCCCACCTCCCCCCCTCCCCTCTCAGCACACCCTCTCTCCCCCCCCTCCCCATCTCTCCTCCCCCCCCCCTCTCCCCCCTCTCTCTCTCCCCTCCATCTCCTCCCCACCCTCCCTCCCTCCCCTAAATCCCCTCCCCTCCACACCCCCTACCCTCTTCCCTCCACCCTCCCCCTACCTCTCTCTCTCCTCCCCTCCTCCCCCACCTTTCCCCCCCTCACCCACCCTCCCTCTCCTCTTCTCCACCCCCCTCTCCCTCTTGCCCCTCTCTCTGTGTCTGTCTCTCTCTCTGTCTCTGCACCTTCTCTCTCTGCCCTCATTCTCTACCCCCGCCCCACCCCCTCTCTAGATGTGACTGCAAGTTGGGGGCTATGCGTCAGTAGGTAGGGTGTGTATGGGGTAAAAGGAGCAAATTAATAATATTAATATAACATCAAGGGGGGTAATTAGCGTGAGAGCGGGGGGGGGGGGGGTTAGTTAGTGTGTGTGACGCTGCATGCCGCCTCCCCCCCCACAACCGCACGTTGGGGGAACAGACCCAACGGGTCTGCACTTGGTCTAGTAAGTATATATATATGTGTGTGATTGTGTGTATATATGTGAGTGTGTGTATATATGTGTGTGTGTGTTTATTTGTCTGTGTGTATATATATATATATATATATAAATATATATAAGGTAGACACAAAATGTTGGAATAACTCAGTAGGACAGGTAGCATCTCTGGGTGACGTTTCGGTTCAAGACCCTTATATATATATATAAATAATAAACAAACAATAATAGTGCAAAAAGACAAAACCAATTTCCCCAGTCTGTATAGTTTAGAGCTTATTCGGAGGTTGTAGTGTTCAATAGCCTGATGGCTAAAGGGAGGAATATATTCCAGAACCTGGAGCTTACAGTTTTCAGGCTCCTACACCTTCTTCCCGATGGCAGGAGTGAAATGAGTGCGTGGCCAGCGTAGTGTGAGTCTTTGATAATGCTGACTTCCTTTTTGAGGCAGTGACTCCTGTAAACCCCTTCGATGGTGGGGAGGTCAGAACCTGTGAAGAATTGGGCAGGGTTCACCACTGTTGGAGTTGTAGTTGGAGCCGTTCTGATGAACTCCCATGGCATGTTCAATACATATGGCCAGGGCCCAGTGCTCAGCAGTGAGAAGGCTCACTGTAGGCTGTAGTTGGGAGCAGCCCAGTTATAAGCTTGGACATAAAGTGCTGGAGTAACGCAGCGGGTCAGGCAGCAACTCTGGAGAGCACGGATAGGTGACGTTTCATGTCATCGACTCTTCCACAGAGTCGTGCCACCTCGAAGCATCACCTATCCACGTTCTTCAGTGATGCTGCCGGACCTACTGAGGGTCCCAGCCCAAAGCGTCACCATGTTCTCTGAGTTACTCCAACATTTTGTGTCCTTAATGGTAAACCAGCATCTTGGGCTGCGTTTTGAATTTCACACACAACCGGTTTAGGTGTAAGTCATTCACCAGTAATATATGAACACCGACTCACAAATGAGAACTAATCCGGTTCAATGTCGCATCATGCACTGAAGTAAAACACAAGTAACCCAGCGAGTTCCTTGGTTCTCCGGTTATTAGCTTACCTGATAGTAAATCTTACAGAGGTATACAAAATCATAATAATAATAATAATGGATGGGATTTATATAGCGCCTTTCTAATACTCAAGGCGCTTTACATCGCATTATTCATTCACTCCTCAGTCACACTCGGTGGTGGTAAGCTACTTCTGTAGCCACAGCTGCCCTGGGGCAGACTGACGGAAGCGTGGCTGCCAATCTGCGCCTACGGCCCCTCCGACCACCACCAATCACTCACACACATTCACACACATTCACACACAGGCAAAGGTGGGTGAAGTGTCTTGCCCAAGGACACAACGACAGTATGCACTCCAAGCGGGATTCGAACCGGCTACCTTCCGGTTGCCAGCCGAACACTTAGCCCATTGTGCCATCTGTCGTCCCGTTTTAGCGTAGTGAAATCATGAGAGGAATAGATCAGGTAGAGTCTCTTAGCATAGAGGAATTGAGAACCAGAAGACATAGGTTTAAGGTGAGAGGGGTAAAGATATATTAAGAACTTGAAGGGTAACTTTTTCACACAGAGGGTGGTGGGTGCATGGAAGGAGGTAGTTTAGGCAGGTACTATCACAACGTTTAAGAAACATTTGAACAGGTAGATGGATAGGACAAGTTTTGAGGGATATGGGCTACACACAGGCTGGTGGGGCTAGTCTAGATGGGGCATGTTGGTGGGTGTGGGCATGTTGGGCCGAAGGGCCTGTTTCCATGCTGTATGACTCCATGACTAAATTGAGGAGGGGATGAGGGGAGAATGCCGACTTCATTACGTGCATGCTTCCGCAGGTGTCCTCAACATGTCGACAGAATTCTTGAGTAGTGTTCTTAATTTCATACACACCCAGTATATGTATGAGTCTCTCACCAGTGATATATGAACATCCCAACTTACTAAAGGGAAACCAATCTGGTTCATCACAGCATTATGCGCTGAAGTAAGACACAAAGTGCTGGAGTAACTCAACGGGTCAGGCAGCATCTTTGTCAGGAATGGATAGACGTTGTTTCGGGTCGGGATCCTTCTCTGACCTGACCCGAAATGTCCCCTATCCATGGCTGTCCACAGATGCTGCCTGAACCGCTGAGTTACACCAACACTTTGTGTTTTACTCAAGATTCCAGCATCCACAGATCCTTGCCTCTCCATTGTGCAACGACGCCCTTTAACTAACTGACGATCAACACAAAAAGCTGGAGTAACTCAATGGGTCAGGCAGCATCTCTGGAGAAAAGGAATAGGTGACATTTTGGGTCGAGACCCTTCTTCGGACCCTCAACCCGAAATGTCACCTATTCCTTTTCTCCAAAGAAGCTGTCTGACCCCGTTGAGTTATCTGCAGTTCCTTCCTACACATCTTTGACTAACCGTAGGCTAATAGTCAACTGTTGATTGATGTCCTGCTTTTAATCTGTGCATGCATCGTCAGATTTTTCAAATAAATGTTATCTTTTCTGGAATAATTTTTAAAAGGGATGGATGAATTGTATCTCTTTTCAAGTTAAAGTATGTTTACTTTGAATAGACATTGCCCGACAATTGCCGATAGCATACACTTCATCTTCCAGTTTCCCTTCATGAAGTTGAGAGGTCACTATTTGCTTTGAAATGTAAAGGAGAATTCCAACAAGGGAGGCTTTGAATTCCACTACGCTAAAACAGCCAAACTTCAAAGCATTCCGCGTGTGTGACATCAAAAAGCTTTTTACTAAACATGATTCAGAAGCTTGCAGGGAATGTGAGTTCTGACAGTATTGTTTCATATTTTCATTTCCAAGTTTGAATTAATGGTAAATTTGACAATTTAATTGTACTCTTCAAATATATCGAGGAGGATTCAATGCCGACAAAATGCTTTTCAATCCTATGTACAGTTTTGCACGTGAAAAAACTCAAAATGCAAAAGAGCTAGTTTTCAAAAGCTATTAAAATTTCTTCTCCACATTCTGCCAATGCAGATCCATATCTCATGACTACTTTTCATAGATTATTCAACTGGGTTGCCTCGATACAATATAGTTATCATTTGATAACAGTGCAACAGTAGTAAATCTTTGGCATTCGTCAATGAGTGCAATCAAAACAGAAATCAAACACGTGTCAGAGGTTTTGGGGAGAAGGCAGGAGAATAGGATTAGGAGGGAGAGATAGATCATCCATGATTGGATGGCGGAGTAGATGATGGACTGAATGGCCTAATTCTACTCCTATTACTTCTGACCTTATGAAATAAATCAATAGATTTTGAACAGTAAAGGAATTGAGATGTATTGTTAGTGAGGTTTACCAGACTGATGCCTGGATTAGCTGCAGGAAGAGGTTGGACAGACCTGGATTGTTTTCTCTGGAACACCTGAGGTTGGGGGAGACATGATAGGAGTATAGGGTAGGGTAGACAATCAGAACCATTTTCCCAGGACGGAAAAATCAAGTGCTAGAGGGCATAGCTTTAAGATGATGGGGACATAGTATAAAGGAGATGTGCAGGGCAGGTTTTGTCCACAGAGGGTTGTGAGTGCCTGTAACATGCTGCTGGGGGGTGGTGTTTGTGGCGGATACAATAGCGGAGTTTGATAGCCTTTTAGAAAGGCATATGTATGTGCAGGGATTGGAACGATATGGATTATGTGCACTCAGATGAGAGTTGTTCTTGTCATCATGTTTGGCACAGACATTATGGGTCAAGGGGCTTGTTCATGTGCTGTTCTACATTCTATGTCAGTTGAAGAAAGGGGTGCTGGAATCCATCATGAGCTTATTACACATTTAAGCAAGCAAGAGATTCCGAATGGATTGTTTCAGCTTCTATTTAGACTTTACTTTAACTTTAGAGGTACAACGAGGATAAAGGCCCTTTGGCCCACTTGAGTCCATGCCAAACCAGCAATCACCCTGTAGTAGTAGTAGTAGGCCCCCTTTGGTCGTGACTGACCATGGGTGATGCATCCTAATTTGCAGGTGATGTGTGGTCGGATGCAAGCCTGGGCGATGTCATATGGGGGACAGGCTGTTGCCCATGCAACACGTCCCCCCTCTCCACGTCGCTGATCGATCCAAAGGAACAGCAGGGCCGACACAGTTTGGAACCAGCGCCGTCGCAGGAGCTGCCAGAGCGAGGTTGTAGACAACGACGAACTGCCTTAGGGGCTCCGACTCCGGATTTTCTTGAAGTTTACTCCAGGGGCCTTTTCCATGACTGGATGTGGCCACCAGGCAGTGGAGGTTTTAAATCAGAGTTTTCCCTCTCCTAGATGGACTGCCTTCCCAGGATTGACGAGCCCCATCTGCTACATCCTGTACACTAGCACTATCCTACATACTAGGGGCAATTTAAGAACTAACCAATGCAAATTAACCTACAAACCTGTACTTCTTTGGAGTGTGGGAGGAAACTGGAACACCCGGAGAAAACACACGTGAGAGTGTACAAAATCCGTACATACAGCGCCCGCAGTCAGGATCGAACTGGGGTCTCTGGCACTGTAAGGCAGCAACTTTACCACCCTGCCACTTATTTTTTTAATGTTCTTTGTAAACTCCTAGCCCTCTCACCCATCGTCCCAGGTGATGACACTTATTCAGAGAAAACGTGACCTGTTTGAGAGTGGTTCTTTGATATTTTACTAAGCTGGCAAGTGTGTGTTATTCCATATCCACATTTAAAGAATCACCTCAACTGCAAAGTAAATTCAATTATGTTCTGCACCTTGTCCCAACTTGCAATGAAAGTTGGTGGCCTTGTTTGGTGTTGAAATGTTGGATGTTTCCATCCCACTGGACATGGGCACTGAGTTTAAAAGGCCAATGCAAAATCAGAGAACCAAACTTCAGGCTATTGAGCTCAGGTGCTTTTTGAAAATAGTTCAGATAATTACGAGCTTGTGTCCGTCATTCAGGCATTGACAGCAGCTGTGACAACAATCTACGTACACAACCATCGAGTGAAACAATCACGGACAATAGCCTAATCAGAAAGCCTCTCGGTATTTTGTCAACGTTTTTATACTTTTCGGGCATATGTGAGATTAATTCTCAAATATCAGTGTTGAATACTTAAACACCCTTCTTACCGTGTCCATGTGAATTCCTCGCCCTTCCTGAGGAAGAGGTGTGGATGACGCAATGATCACTGGAGTACAAAGATGGCCCTTTTTTAAACTACCTGTCAATGCCGTGAAATTCCTGAAAGACTATCAACTCAGTGAAAGACACTGTTTGGTCTGCCTGAAACATGTTGGTCTCTCTTCACAGTGAGATGTCTGTCAGGGAATGTTGTCGACTGGCCTATTCCAGACTGCAGGAGTATGTGCGGAGGGACACACTGACGCTCGGTGCAGCCAATGCAAAGGCTCTGTGGGGGAGGACCACAGTGTAGGGTCCTTCCGCTGCTGGACATTGAGGGGCAGAGTCCGGTGGGAACACCACTCAAACTAGAGAAGGAATATCACCCCAGGGGGCCACGTGAGTGGCAAGGTTTTTTTTTAGTATAGATAGGTGCAAACACTACTGAGTATGACACTATTTAATGTACGGACACTGAGAATCAATGAAGAGTTTTTGCATAGTTTTTGTTTTGTATATTTTTTTATTCGGAATAATTAATTTTGGAGGGAAAAAAGCTGTGAAATTCTGTACATAAGCTGAAAACCAACAGCGTGAGATGAAGCACTGTGCTGAATAGATATCTCCCTTGGCTATGTTTGTTGATCTTTTCCAGCTACTACTACTGAGGAAGCAAACAGAATCGCCACTGAGTTATAGGGGATGCAATTTGACATGTCTTTTGGAATTTGGACAAATAGTTTGCCCTTAATAAAGCATTCCGCACCCATTTGACATGTGCTCGAAGTATTTGCAGTGAGCATATCCTATCGTGGCAGTGCTAGAATCCCATGGATAAATATCATCATTAATTTGTCCGTATTCACAGACATTTATGAGCTTGTATACTTTATAATTATGCCATTTTTCGATCAGTCTTTGATTTGTGTACCTTTGTATAGATAATAGTCATACATGTGATCAATGGGTGATCGATGGTCAAGGAGGAATCAGTGGGTTGAAGGGCTTATTTCCACACTATACATTTCAATTAAACAAGCAAAATGAAAAGTTAAAATGCTCAGGTGTACTGCATTGTACTAAATAATGTCAATGCAAACAAAAATCTATGCTGGCAGTTTTTGTAATACTTGGGCTACCCAAGGTAGTTATAAAGTGGTAGTGGGTAGTTGGAATGTGCTACTCAATACTATGTACATACTAACATGGAACAGAATTATCTAGTGGCAAGAAGGCACTTGTAATGTCAAGGAGGGGATTGAACCACGTGAGAGTGGCATCGTTTGATCTGACCTTATGGAAAAGGGGAAGGTCAATTACACCTGACTAACTTTATTTAGAAATAAGTATATTTGTTTCAATCCTGCGTATAAATCATACTTTGTACTTTCTGGCTAAAGATAAAAGGGATATTGTATTTTTTTTTAAAGGCATTTTCTTTGCACAGTGAACGATAATTTGATTGTTATAGAAAACACCCTGTTTTGAATTTACATCCAACGATCTGGTGGTGCATGACAATTTGGAACACAAACAATGGCCCACTATAGTTGATATGCTTATCGGCAAAGTCTGAAATCTTTAAAAATGCTTACAAGAAAGCTTGTTATTTTTATTGAATCGGTGAATAGAAGTTAAAAGAAAAGTTCCTAACAAAAAAACATCTGGCGCAGAGGCATGGGCAGGTAGAGCCACCGCCTCACAGCTCCAGGGTCCAGGATTTAATCCTGACCTTGGGTGCTATCTATGTGGAGTTTGCACATTGTCCCAGTTATAGTGCATGTTGCTCCATATATCCCAAATACAAGCTATTTGCTAAATCAATCGTCTGCTGTATATTGCTCTCGGTGGGTGGTAGAATCTGAGAACAGTTGATGAGAATGTGGGGGAGAATAAAATGGAAGAGGGCAGCGGTAGAGTAACTGCCTTACTGCTCCGGAGACCCGGGTTTGATCCTGACTGCAGGTGGTTGTTTGTACGGAGTTTGTACGTTCTTCCCCTGACCTGCGTGGGTTTTCTCCGAGATATTTGGTTTCTTCCCACGCTCCAATGACGTACAGGTCTGTAGGTTAGATGGTTTGGTATAAATGTAAATTGTCCCAAGTGTGTGTAGGATAGTGTTAGTGTGTGGGGATCACTGGTTGGTGCAGACACGGTGGGCCAAGGGGCCTGTTTCCATGCTGTGTCTCTAAACTAAACTAAACTAAACAATATTTCGGTTTTAAAAAGTGAAAATAAACCTTTACCCACTCATTATATTTTGTCCATTGAATATCCTTTTGCTTTAGTTTTGAGTGAGGTAAATCATGCAATTATACCAGAATGCTGCCCGGATTAGAGGGTTTTCGCTGCAAAGAGAGGATGCACAAACTTGGATTTTCTTTCTCTGCGACATCAAAGATTGAGAGGAGACCCGATTAAGAATTGAATTGAAGGATATAAAATTACGAGAGGCATAGATAGAGCAAACAGTACGAACCTTTTTCCCCAAGGTGGAAATGTCAGGGATTATAGGCCATACTTTTAAGGTGAGAGAGACAAACTTTAAAGGAGGTATGTGGGGCAGGTTTTTAAATGCAAGAGTGGTGGTGCCTGGAACATGCTGTCAGGGGTGGTGGTGGAGGCAGGTATGAGAGTAGCATTTAACAGGCTTTGTGATAGTTGAGATTAGTTTATTGTCACGTGTACCAAGGTATAGTGAAAAGCTTTTGCTGCATGCTAACCAGTCAGCGGAAGGACAATAACTGATTACAATCGAGCCATCCACTATGTACAGATACAAGTTAAAGGGAAAAAAGTGTATAATGGTTAGTGCAAGATAAAGTCCAGTAAAGTCCGATCAAAGGCAGATAGATAGGCACATGGTTATCCAGGGAGTGGTGGGACATGGATCATGTGCAAGCAGAGGGGATTTGTTTAACTTGGCATCATGTCTGGCATGAACATTGTGGGCCTAAGGAAATGTTCCCGTGCGTTCCACGTCAAATTTTTTATTTGCTTTTCTCCACATTACTTGAAAAAGGGGATTAATTTACAAATCTCATTTTCTGACTGTGGAAAATAATATATCCTCCATTATTTTGGCGTGTGCAAACAAAAGCTGAGAAATTAATGGACAAGCATTGTTTTACGAAAACCTTTTGTAATTCATTCCAAATGATTAATTTGAAGTTCACTTATGCACCCAATGAAAACTAAATTGTGCTTTTCACTGGTCGTGACATAAAGTATCAGGCAAAGTAAATGGTCTCAGGTTAGTGTTGCCGTTAAAAAGCATAAATGGGATTAAATTAATGTATGCTGTTAGTTTTCTCATGGATTTGGCGTTTATTACTAATTTCCAAACATCTCAATATAGAGAAAAATAATAAAGGTTAGAGACAAGGTTACAGACTCTTTAAAATGTTTTAAACTAATTAATAATCTCTCTTTTCTTATTCGCATTCATTTATTAATTAAGAGAAAAGTATGTTCTAGCCACAAAGTATGTGTGTTCTTTTTCATTGTACCGATGCTGGCAAATTCATTTCACTTGCACTTTATGTGCGTGACGAATAAAACTGATTGATTGACAATCGAAGATGTGCGGGCTTGTTGGTTATATAGTCTCTATAAATTACTCCTGATGTGTAGGGAGTGGATGGGAAAGTGGGATAATATGGAAGTAGTATGAATAGATTAGCAATAGTTGCCAAAGGGCCTGATTTCATGCTGTATTTTTTAAAAGAATAAAGAATGACCTCTACTCGATCCCATGCATCACTCTGGCTGATACTTCCACAAAGACCTCAAATAAATTGATGCAAAAGCGAAATAACATAAAACATGTGTAAACAGGTGATAGATGGTCAGTGTTGGCCCGAAGGGCTGAAGGACATGTTTCCATGCTCTATCTTTCAATCAATGAATCCATTCAATCAAAGCATACAAAGAACATTGATTAGCAAAGATGCTTCAGAACAAGAAGAATGCAAACACTGTGAAACGGAAACATTTTGAATACTTGGCATCGTGCAATTTCTGCTCAACACTGTGGATGTACATTGGGTTCATGTTTTCTGACTGAGAGCGGAGAGCGAGCCAAAACTGGGAGCTCAGAAGCGACCTCTTTTAAAGCAAAGTTTCTGCTCTTTAATTATAAACAATAAGAAATCCCACAGTATGTCAGGAAATGTCCTTACAATTGCTTCATGTAAGAAAAGACAGAGGCGAGGAGATACGTTAGCACCGTGAAGGGCATTTATTTGAAATGTACAATGAAAATGACATGCAGTTCAAGAGATAACAAGTTCTAAGGCAAAGGTGAGTAAACATCATGGGATAGGTTTGAGTTTAGTCCTATTTGGGATCATGATGGATGTGCTTACTGAGTAAATAGGAAGCAGACCACCCTCGAATATAATGTTTGGCCACATAGGTTCATTATTTATGCAAAAAGTGTGGAGGAAGCTCCAGACAGAATGGATCAATGACGAGAAAGCAGTACTTGAGGGAAATGAGTATTCGTGAGAAACATTGAAGAAAATGTTGGAAAAAAGTTTACATCTTCAACTATCAGGGGTTAATAGTTCAGCAGAACAATGAGTTAAATAGAGTTAATTAATCAATTGACAAGGGATAAACTGGAAATTGGCGGTGAATATCACACGAGAGGAGAATATCACTGGGACTGAAGGGGGAAAGCACACACACCTGCTTGCAACCAGTGCCCCGAAATGGAACAATGACATGGCCTTCATTAAACATTCAATGAAGGCATTTGAATGTGACAGTGATGACAGTCCTCTGGTGGTCGTGTTAAGTTTAGTTTAGTTTAGTTTAGTTTATTGTCACGTATACCGAGGTACAGTGAAACGTTTTTGTTGTGTGCTAGCCAGCCAGCGGAAAGACTGCACATAATACTATCGAGGCATCCACAGAGTACATGATAAAGGGGATAATATTTAGTGCAAGATAAAATCTGATTAATATAGTCCAAGGGTCTCCAGTGAGGTAGATAACAGCTCAGGACCACTCTCTAGTTGTTGATAGGATGGTTCAGTTCTGATAACAGTTGGGAAGAAACTGTCCCTGGATCTGGACGTGTGTGTTTTCACACTTCTGTGCCTCTTGCCTGATGGGAGAGGGGGGAGGAGGGAGCGACTGGGGTGAGGCTGGTCCTTGATTATGCTGGTGGCCTTGCCAAGATAGTGTGATATGTAAATGGTGTAAAAGGAAGGGACGTTGGTTTGTGTGATGATCTGGGCTGTGTCCACAATTCTCCGCAGTTTCTTGTGGTCGTGGATGGAACTGTTCCCAAACTATGCTGCGATGCATCCCCTTAAAATGCTCTCTATGGTACATCTACAGAAGTGAGAAAGACTGAGAAAAATGGAATGTATACATCAATGCAGCAGAGAAGGGAGGTAAGAAATAACCTAGAGAAGACTGGTATGGCATGGGTTTGTATGAAAGGGCACCATCACATACCATATCCTGCCAATCATTTAGCCCATCAATTGCTGAGATCTTCACCCATTATTTCTCATGTAGACTCGACAATTCCAATCAACTCATCCTCTCTCCTCCTCATTCTATTTGCCATAAACCTGGTTATCTAAAGTATTGCTGCTTCTGTTTTAACATGCATAATGTTTTAGTCCCTCATTCTGTTTCCTAGTGTCAAATGCTGGCCTCTGGTGAAGCTGTGCCTCAATATTAGTATCTACCTTGATTTAAAATTGTTTCTAGTCCCACCCTCCACTGTCACTCTAATCTTCACCAACCATGTAAGCCTCGAAGATATCTTTCCTCTTTTTTTTTCTGGCCACTTATTCACAGTCGAAATAAGCAAGTAATGTCTGAACCATTCTTTAAAACCAACATCCTTGACTAAACTAACAGCCAACCAACTACAGCTAACATGTAGCCATGCCACAGCAGTAGAGTTGCTGCCTTACAGCGCCAGAGTCCCGGTCAAATCTTTTTATTCGTTTATTTTGAATTAGTCAGGGTCCAATTTGCCAATTTGAAAGCATATAAATGAAGAAAATAGTGTTGGTAGGAAGGAACTGCAGTTGCTGGTTTACACTGAACATAGACACAGAATGCTGGAGTAACTCAGCGGGTAAGGCAGCAACTCCGTAGAAAAGGAACAGGTGATGTTTCAGGTCGAGACTCATTTTCAGACTGAAAGGGAGAGGGAATCTAGAGGTAAGAAAAGATCAACACGTACCTCTAGTTCTCCTCACCTATCACTCTCAGTCTGAAGAAGGGTCTCGACCCGAAGTCTCATCTATTCCTTTTCTCCAGAAATGCTGCCTGCCCTGCTGAGTTAATCCAACATTTTGTGTCTAAGCAAGTGGTGTAGTTGGATTGACTATATTTTTTGATTCATGGGTCAAAACAACATCAGTTTTACATGAGCTAATAAAGTAGTTAATGATAAGTATCCTTGTCATATTTTGTTAAGGCAGCACTGTAAGTCTTGGTGCAACAAGGTTGTCAAATTAAGCCTTGTCATGTCTATGAATGCCCTGCTTAAATTGCAACTGACAACATTAGCAATGAATAAGACACAAAAAGATGGAGTAACTCAGCGGGGCAGGCAGCATCTCTGGAGAGAAGGAATGACTGAAGACCTTTCTCCAGTCTGATGCTGCCTGTCCCGCTGAGTTACTCCAGCTTTTTGTGTCTATCTTTGGGTTCAACCAGCATCTGCAGTTCCTTCCTACACATTAGCAATAAATAAACCATTTAATTGACATCTTGGTCAAATTGGTGATGAAATTTCAATGTGTTTAATTCTTTGTATTTCAAAGTTTGGTAATTTGTTAATTTTCAAGCAAGCTGCTGATACTGCCGTGTTTAAATTGGTTCATTTGGCATCACCAGAAATGTAATGTCAACCAATTTCTATTTCCTTATTTAGAACACGCGTTCAATTTTACACAATTCGTTTGATAAACTCAGGAAGCCCGACAGTCCTTAACAGCCAATGTTTCTGCCATGAAGTAACTGTTATAACTTAGAAGACACGTTTGCTTGTTTGCATAGAGGAAGGGCCTGCAAATTGCAAGAAGATTAATAATCATTTAACTTTGTATCAATTATATTAAATGAGGAATAAATACAAGGCATTACCCCAGGACAAGTCTTTGCTCTTTTTAAGTACAACCACAAGGGTTTAATCTGAGAGATGATGCCTTCAACATTTCTGCAATTTCACAATTGAGCTCGGAAATTCTGACCTTCGATTAGCGGCTCAAATGTCAAAAGGGAAATGATCAGTGAAGGGAGAGGGGCAGTTGCGCAGCGGTAGAGTTGCTGCCTTAGTGCACCAGAGACCCGGGTTCGATCCTGAGTACAGGTGCTGTTTGTACAGAGTTTGTACATCCTCCCTGTGACCGCGTGGGCTTTCTCCGGGTTCTCCAGTTTCCTCCCACATCCCAAAGACATGCCTGTTTGTAGGGTAATTGGCTTCTGTAAAATTGTCCCTATGTGTGTAGGATAGAACTAGTGTACGGGTGATCGCTGGTCACCATGGACTCGGTGGGCTGAACGGCCTGTTTCCACGCTGTATCTCTAAACTAAACTAAAACTAAACAAGCACTGAATTTGAAGCCAGTATCAGCTACAGGATGTTTAGAGGCTGCAGAGTGAAATTGGAAGTGGGTGAGAGTTGGGATTGGCTGGGAGTTAGGGATCAGTTATTGTCCCAACAGGTAATTGTGGAGTAGGAAGACCGAGGGAAAGCTGGTATGTAAATTCTCAAAGGAGACCAAACTTGACGAGGTTTACTTAACTTTATTCTTTAGAGATGCAGCGCGGAAAGAGGCCCTTCAGCCCACTGCGTCCGTGCCAACATACACTGGGGAGAATTTTACAACTTACCGAAGCCAATTAACCCACAAACCTGCACGCCTTTGGAGTGTGGGGGGAACCCGGAACACCCGTGGAAAACCCATGAGGTCACAGGGAGAACGTGCAAACTCCATACAGACAGCACCTGTAGTCAGGATTGAACCCAGGACTCTGGCACTGTAAGATAGCAACTCTACCGCTGTGCCACTGTGCAGCCCTTAAAGCAACAGACTCGGTGGAATCCTCAGTCGTGCCAAAGCTGGTTTCACGAGTGATGCGAGGCATGTTTCTGCACGAATAGATTACATTGCCTGCAGGCCATGATGTAAATTCAAGAATTGACCTCTTAGGTGTGGGTAACGCACTAGTGGATATCATTGTATATAAATGAGCTTTGGCCCATAATTCGCACAAACTACCCAGAGGAAAATTGCAGATCCTGCAACTCGCATTAAGACCCTAGTTTTCTTTTATTTAAAAAAAATGTGAATATAAGTTATTCACTTTGTCACTAGCTTTTGAACTTGACGATGGCAACAGTAATCAATTTGGTTTATAAGTTACCCTCTGATATATGCCTTCAATAATTCTTATAAACAGCCCCATTTTCTGGATGTTGATGCTTGTACAGGATTCAATGACTGCACAAAATATTCTCTTTCCGTTTAAATACATAACATTGCTTAAAAATATTGTAAGTGGGTGTCATGTAATTATGAAGTTGTAGCTTCGGATCTAAATATAATACATCCGTGTTAGAAAATAAATTGCAAGAATGTGATAAATACCGTACTCTGATAAAAGGTAATGATTTTATATTAAACAAAATTCCAGAGAAAGTGATACATTTTTCTTGGATAAACAGTTGCATAAAGGGTGAATCCTTCATGCAATAATAGTTAATTTATAAGCAAATTTAGTCCCGACCCGAAACGTCACCTATCCTTTTTCTCCAGAGATGCTGCCTAACCCATTGAGTTACTCCAGCACTTTGAGGCTATCTTGCTGAAGAATTAGTTGCTTAGATTGATAAACAAACATTTAGAATTATGCTCACTGTAGACTTTAGGTCAAGTTCTGGTTTAAAATGTTCTGGTTTGAGAGACTACAAAGAAAAACAATCATGCCAAATATAATACATTGCTGGAGCTGAAATGTCTTGGAGCTTAGACAGGTAACCTACTGCAGTTCATTATACAATATGAAATTAATAAAAGGACCCATGCCATCAAAGTGGGTTTGCGGACATTGGTGAGACTACTGAGAATAACAAAATATTCCAAAATCTTGCTGGAAAGTGACAAAGCTGTGAAAACTGGCCAGTGTATGAACAGTGTTGTCCTTGGCAGCAGTATCTGTTTGATTTGTCCTGTTAGGCGACAACTATTTGCAGGGAACTGATTTCGGACTGGGCGTGGGAAATATCAATACATTTTGACACTGGTCTTGTTTCACAGTATAAAAGGGTAGCGTTGAATGACAATTGCTGTTCTGTCTACCATAGGTATGCGGTCCATTGTTTTGGACAAGAAGGATGAGCTCATCCTCCCTTGCTTGCCAGAGTGAGCCATTAACATTGTGTAGAAATCCACGGTTTGAACTGGCCTGAACGAGACAAATTGTAACTCTTGTTGATGAGGTGTTCGTCAATTATTAATTACATTTTTGATGACGGTTTTAATAACACAATAAACCATGCATCCATTTGCCATTTTACTCTGCTGAACATTTGCACAATCTTCACGGCATAAGTAATCAAAATGATGAAAAATAAATTCATTTTAGGAGCAGAATTAGGACATTTGGCCCATCGGGTCTACTCTGCCATTCAATCATGGCTGATCCACCGAAAAGTTTATTTGTCTCCATTTATTTTGCTTTCAATATATAACTTGACCTTGAATTAACTACTCTAAGCTGCACTTCTTGGGTTTAGACTACAAATATCTGTAAGGGTTCTTCGAAGATATACAAAATGCTGGAGGGACTCAGCAGGACACGCAGAATCTCTGGAGAGAAGGAATGGGTGATGTTTCGGGTCGAGACCCTTCTCCAGAGACGCTGCCTGTCCCACTGGGTTACTATAGCATTTTGTGTCTATCTTCAATTTAAACCAGCATCTACAGTTCCTTCCGACATATTTTGCAACGATTCTTCAATCTGATTGTATAAAGCGATATGCAGCTGCTTGCTTTATTTGAGATTTGGAGTTATTCCCAATGATCATAATCTAGCTTAAAAGTGCATTTCAAATGCATAGGCAGTTGCAAGTGTTTAAAAAAACAGTCTGCCACTCAAGGCAAAATCCAGGCCAATGATTTCATGACTGTTCATTCACTAGTGAGTTACCCAGTCAGTGTGTACAAATGTACTCCTTCAAGGAGAATTAATTACATCTTGTAATGTTTTCTTTGAAATGCTTCCAATGATTTACTCATGTGAAAAGAGATCAAAGTCTCCCAAAATGCAAAATAAAGATGTCACAGGATGGTTATCTCTCACTCATTATTATCATAAATCAAAAATGTTTTATCATTCTTAATTGGGATCCAAATGGATCTCTAACAATGGGACTCCAAATGGCCAGCTAACAATCATCAAATAAAGCAAATACTTCTGCTAATTCTGAGCCAAATGCTTGATGTAGATTATATTCTCTTTCTGAGAACAACAAACCAATGATGCGTTGGATAAATGTTTGTTGAAGCAAACAAAAATGAACATTTATTTTATTTTAATGACACCAAAGCAACAGAAATATTACACTAATTAAAAAATTCCATATTGGACACAAGGGAAACTTGAGCCGAAGATATGCTCAAAATTGCACTGGTTTTCTGAATTGATTTCATGATTCAAGTTTCCCCAACTAGTGCAGTCAATCATGGAAACTTAATTTGTGCTAAACATACTGTAATTTGATAATTTGCTTTATTCTGACCAAACTCAAGTGAATCGTGACAGCTCAATCTAATACAAGTAAAGTATGCAAAGTGCCACAGCCATGTAAGCTGTTGACTTACAGCGCCAGAGACCCGGTTCCATCCTGACTACGGGTGTTGCCTGGACACAACTTGAATCTTCTGCATGTGACCATGTAGATATCCTTCGGGTACTCCGGTTTCTTCCAACATTTGAAAGACGTGCAGATTGTAGGATAATTGGCTTCTGTAAATTTTCCAAGGTGTGTGGTATGCAAACGTGGGATAGTATAGTACAGGTGATCACTGTTTGGTGTGGGCTGAAGGGCCTGTTTCCACGCTCTATCTCTAAACTAAAAAAGTCTAGCTTATGGTTTCCTGCTGAGCTGTAACTTTCTTTGCTTATATTATTCTGTTCAAACAGATTTAGTTAATTCCAAACATTGGGCCAGAACCTGTTATCCATGCTCAATAACAATCTCTGTTGTAAGCACATAGCTTTTCCAGATGGCACATCGCAGTTGGATGTTCTGGGTGCGGAGAGTAGGAGTTGAACAAGACTGCTCCATCTGAAATACTGGAGAAACTCAGCAGGTCAGGCAGCATCTCTGGAGAAGATGGATGGCACAGTGGTGCAGCAGTAAAATTGCTGCTTTACGGAGATTTGTTTTCAACCATATAATGCATTTTCCCTTGGCTTGACCTGTGGATCAAAATCTAAATATAATCCTCTGCTGTATCTTTAGACTTTACTTTACTTTAGACTTTAGAGATACAATGCTGATTCCACGCTGACCAGAGATCACCCCGAACGCGAACCTACACCAACTAGGGTCAATTTTTTTTATAACTTACTGAAGCCAATTGACCTACAAACATGTTTAAGAAGGAACTGCAGATGCTGGAAAATCGAAGGTAGACAAAACTGTTGAAGAAACTCAGCGGGTGAGACAGCATCTATGGAACGAAGGAAATAGGCAATGTTTCGGGACTGAAGAAGGGTTTCAGCCCGAAACGTTGCCTATTTCCTTCGCTCCATAGATGCTGCCTCATCCGCTGAGTTTCTCCAGCATTTTTGTCAACCTACAAACTTGTACGTCTTTGGAATATGCAAGGAAACCAGAGCACCCGGAGAAAACCCACGTGGTCACTGGGAGAACATACAAACAGCGAACATACTACACCTGTAGTCAGGATCAAACACGGGTCTCCAGCGCTGCAAAACAGCAAAGCTACTGCTGCGCCACTGTGCAGCCATTTCCACCAGCGAAACGTCTTCTAATGAAATAAAAATTAGAATAGCTTACATTGGGAAAAATATTATCATATTTCTACCTTGTATAGTTAGAATGCACTGTTTAAAACCAAACTTTGACAGGCTTCATGAAGAATAATTATTGATTTTACTTATGTTATTTTCCAAAGCAACAGCCAACTTCTTATCCTCGTTTCAAAGTCCTGACTTCTAATCTTTCATTATATTGCTTAAAGCCCATTTAGGCTGTTAACCACATTAATGGAATGTGTATGTGTCTGCAAATACATTAGAATAGGGAATATTTGCACTCTTTGGTAACAAAATCGTGTTTTTTTGCTGCGCAGTATGTTAATAATTTAGAAAGTTGAACAGAGTCAACACTTTAAAACAAAAAAATCAAGACGTTGTTTTACCTGGGCAGCACAGTGGCACAGCAGTCGAGCTGCTGCCTAAAGGGCCTGTCCCACTGTATGAGCTAATTCAAGAGTTCTCCCGAGTTTCCCCTGATTCGAACTCGGAGAATTACGGTAATAGCCGCTCGTAGGTACTTGGGGCTCTCGTGGACATTTTTCAACATGTTGAAAAATGTTCACGAGTCTTCACGAGCTTACCGCGTTTCCCGAGTACCTGCCGTTAGCGTTACGAGCCGCTAAGAGACGTCCAGAGCTTCGACGTACCCGCTACGTACATTCTACGTGCTTACCATGAGTTTGATTTTTTTTTTTACTCGGGAGAGCTCTTGAATTACCTCGTACAGTGGGACAGCCCCTTCACAGCGCCAGACACCCAAATTCAATCCTAGGTATCTATATCAAACCTGACTATGGGTAGGAAGGAACTGCAGATGCTGGTTTAAAAAGAAGATAGACACAAAAAGCTGCAGCAATGCAGCGGGACAGGCAGCATCTCTGGAGAGAAGGAATGGGTGATGTTTGGGGTTGAGACCCTTCTTCGGACAGACTATGGATGCTGTCTGTGTGGAGTTTGTACAATCTCAAATCTCTTTCTAATTTCTTAATTAGTACAGGTGTCAGAGGTTACGGGTAGAAGGCAGGAGATTAGGGTTAGGAGGGAGAGATAGATCAGCCATGATTTAATGGCGGAGTAGACTTGATGGGCCGAATGGCCTAATTCTACTCCTTTTCCTTATGACCTTATGAAATGCAGCAATTTGCAAGTTCTAAAACCCATTTACAAATGATTACTGAAGCACAAATAGTGATCCTTTCTAATTAGAATTCAGAAATCAAAATTGTACAGAATCCTAAAGCCCATTTAAATCGGTTCTGTTCCAGGTATTGCTGATGTGATTTAAACATCTTCAACTGCAGAATAGTAGATTTAATTGGGCCTAGCCAACCTATATTAGTTTTAATTGGTGTTTTTACATTTTAATCAACCATTGTATCTGTTGTATCCAATTACTCAACAGTAATTTGAATTTAAAAAAGTAATCAGAGACCCACATCACCCGAGCCACACATTCATTTCACTCCTGCTGTCGGGAAGAATATATTGGAGCCTTAAAACTGTAACTTTTAGGTACAGGAACAGTTTCTTCCCAATAGCCATCTACAACCACCAAATAAGCACAAAAAGCTGGAGTAGTTCAGAGGGTCGGCTTTTTGTGTCTATCTTTAGTTTAAACCAGCATCTGCAGTTCCTTAATGGGACAGGCAGCATCTCTGGAGAGAAGGAATGGGTGACATTTCGGGTCGAGACCCTTCTTCGACACCGACCCGAAACGTCGCCCATTCCTTCTCTCCAGTGATGCTGCCTGTCCCGCTGTTACTTTGTGTCTATCTTCAGTTTAAACCAGCATCTGCAGTTCCTTCCTACACGACTCCAGTTCCTTCCTACAAATCACCAAATAAGCTGAATTCCATCGACTTGGGGGCATTGTTGTTGTGTGTGTGTGTGTGTGTGTGTGTGTGTGTGTGTGTGTGTGTGTGTGTGTGTGTGTGTGTGTGTGTGTGTGTGTGTGTGTGTGTGTGTGTGTGTGTGTGTGTGTGTGTGTGTGTGTGTGTGTGTGTGTGTGTGTGTGTGTGTGCGCGCGCTAAGTTTATACTAAACTTTCTTTTTTCATTTATTATATTGTTTACAGAGTACCATGTTTACATGTTCTGCTGTGCTGCTGCAAGTATGAATTTTATTGTCCTGTTGGGACATATGACAATAAAACTCTCTTGACTTGTTGCCAATTTTTTTTCACACTGTGTTTCTGTCTCTTAAATTTTTTCCTTCTAGATGTTATTATAAAAATTCTATTAACAAACTGACTGACACATAGAATCCACCTAAGTTCCTGCTTCACAAGTTGGTGTTTACGTTTGTAAGTGGTATGCTTGATGCTTGATCTTATAATGAAAAGGTCCTTGTGTTATCCTTCCCTTTGCTAATCCACTTTTCTCTTTGTTCAGAGGAGAGAGAGCTAATTATAAAGTGAGATCCAACCTACCCAGTGTTTCGTAAGAGTAATTGCTCGGAGCTAATAAACCTATCAAAGGTAGTGAGCTATGGTTCTCTGTCTACATCTTCACTTCTGCAAAGCGAATGTGTCAACTCCAAAGATAAACAATAACTAAAGAAGAAAAGTGTACTATCTGCTTTTAGATTAGCCTTTTTAGTGTGGATTAGTCGCATCAAGGATGTGTGAATGTAATTCATCACACGTCAGGCAGATACCAGGTGCAGAGACAGATGTAACTCAGATTTAGAAAAGAGGTTGGTGTATTCAAGGAAAAGAGGTGTATAAGAAGGAACTGCAGATGCTGGTTAAAACCGAAGATGGACACAAAAAGTTGGAGTAACTCAGCAGGATAGGCAGCATCTCTGGAGAGAAGGAATGAGTGGTGTTTCAGGTCAAAACTTTTCTTGAGAAGAGTCTGAAGAAGGGTCTCGACCCTAAACATCACCCATTCCTTCTCTCCAGAGATGCTGCCTGGCCCGCTGAGTTACTCCAGCTATTTGTTTCTATCCAGGTGCAGAGACAGATGCACTCAGATTTAGAAAAGAGGTTGGTGTATACAGGAAAAAGAGGTGACTGGTCTACATTCTTTGACCACAGCCAACTACTATTGTCATGTGTCATCACTAATATGTACTGTTACAGATTGAGGTTCAACAAAGTCAAACAATTGTACTAAAGGTAGACACAAAATGCGAGAGTAACTCAACAGGACAGGCAGCACCTCTAGATGGAAGGAATGGATGACATTTCGGGTCGAGACCCTTCTTGGGGGAGGTTCTTGGGGGACCCTTCTTACAGACCCTTTTGTAGTAATATGTACAACAAATTGAGAGGTTTCAATATTATGATGCAACAATTTGGAAAAACATTTTATAAAACCACAAGAATAAGAAGCAAAACACAAAGTGCTGGAGTAACTCAGCGGGTCCCTCCTGTTTGCCAAATATTTTAGCTCTGAAAAGGGTTTCGGCCCGAAACGTTGTCTATTTCCTTCACTCCATAGATGCTGCCTCACCCGCTGAGTTTCTCCTGCATTTTTGTCTACCTTAGATTTCCCAGCATCTGCAGTTCCTTCTTAAACATTTTAGCTCCTCTTCCCATTCCCAAACTGACCTTTCTGTCCTGGGCCTCCTCCACTTTCAGAGTGAGGCCACATGCAAACTGGAGGAACAGCACCGCATATTTCGCTTGGGCAGCTTACAACCCAGCGGTATGTATTAATTTCACTAATTTCAAGTAACCCTTGAATTCCCTCTCTTTCCTTTTCTTCCCCCACCCTAGTTGTCCTGCTAGTTTCACTGATTCTATCCTTTCTTTATCACCTTTTCCACAGCCAACAATGGACCATTGTGGGCTCCACCTTTCCTTGTTCATCGATTTTGGCTCTGATTTGTTCTATACCCTTTCCTCTGGCTCTCAGTCTGAAGAAGTGCCGCGACCTGAAACATCACCTATTCCTTTTCTCCAGAGATGCTGCCTGAGCCAGTGAATTTTAGTTTAGTTTAGTTTAGAGATACTGCATGTATACAGGCTATTCGGCACTGACCAGCAATTAACACTACCCTATACACTCTGGGGACAATTTTACATTGATATCAAGCCAATTAACCTACAAACCTGTATGTCTTTGGAGTGTGGGAGGAACCATATACCTCTGCCACTTTGCCTTGCCTGTGGTTTGGCGTATGTTATCACCTCCTACAAGGCAAAACTAGTAGCATAAGTAGCATTGACACATCAATGACCATGTTGAATGGCCGGGCCCTGGGAAGTGTTATAGAGCAGAGTGATCTAGGAGTACAGGCACACAGTTCCTCAAAAGTGGTGCACAGGTATATATGGTAGTCAAGAAGGCTTTTGGGACATTAGCCTTCATAGAAACATAGCACAGAAACGTAAATAATCGGTGCAGGAGCCAGCACCGCCATTCAATATGATCATGGCTGATCATCCAAAATCAGTACCCCATTTCTGCTTTCTCCTCATTTCCCTTGATTCCGTTAGCCACAAGGGCTATATCTAACTCTCCCTTGAATACATCCAGTCAATTGTCCTCCACTGCCTTCTGTGGCAGAGAATTCCACAGATTCACAACTCTCTGGGTGAAAATGTTTTTCTTCATCTCAAGTCCCACCACTTAATCTTAAACTGTGACCCTTGGTTCTGGACTCCTCCAACATCATGTCCAATCCTTTAAGAATGTTATATGTTTCTATCAGATATCCTCTCATTCTTTTAAATTCCAGTGAATATAAGGCCAGTTGATACATTCTGTCATCATATGTCAGTCCCGCCATCCAGGGAAATAAACTGATGAACCTCAGTCATCATTCAGGGTATTAAGCATAGACATTATGTTATGTTACAGTTGTACAAGATGTTGGTAAGTGGTATTGTGGAGTAATATGTTCAATTTTAGTCACCCTATAGGAAAGATCTTTTTAAGCCAGAAAGAGTGCAGAGAAGATTTACGAGGATGTTGCCAGGATTTCAAGGATTTCAGCTATAGAGAGAGGTTGGGCAGCCAAATACTTCATTCCTTGGAGAGCTGGAGTATGAAGGGTGATCTTATAGAGGTATATAAGATCACGAGGGGAATATATAAGGGAAATACAGTCTTTTACCTGTACTAGAGGAATCAAGAAACAGGGAACATAGGTGTAGGTGAGAGGGAAAGGATTGAATAAGAAACTGTGGGGTAACTTTTTCACACATAAGGTGGTGGGCATATGGAATGAGCTGCCAGAGGATGTAGTTGAGGAAGGTACTATAACAACATTTAAAAGGCTTTTGGACAGGTAGATGTATAGGAAAGGTTTAGAGAGATAAAGACCAAACACGGGCAGGTGGGACCAGTGTAGATATGGTATCTTGATCGGTATTGGTAAGTTGGGCTGAAGGGCCTGTTTCTGTGCTGCATGGTGATGACTCTATGACATCACTTGTGACTCCAGCCTTGTGAAGAGCCAGGAAGAAGATAAGTGTCTTCTTCACATGAAGTGAATTGTTATGATGTGGAATCTACTGGTTAAAGGGTTGTGGTCATTGATGCAATAATAGCTCAGATAGGGAATTAGATCAATGCCTTGCAGAATAACAATTTAGCAAAATGGGAAGGAAACAGCAAGGGATGACACATTGACTGGATCGATCTTCAAAGTGCCGGCAGCGCCAATGCCCTCTTTCTCTGCTGACCGAATCCATGATTTATGGAGATCTGTACTTGATAATTAGCTGTGACTTTTTATGATTACTCACATTATATTATTGTTCTTAAGATCTAAAAAGTATCCCATTCTCTTGTCATTCTCATTTATCTCATAGTTCTTGTAAATTATATCTAAGTCTTTTTGAAGCCATTGAAGATTAAAACCGATCCAATTCATATTTGTTAACCCAGGACGTGGGGCACCAAAGAACTGGGTTGAGGGAAAGGGTGGGAAGCTTTTGCAAATACATTCAATGTTTTTTGTTAACTGTGCCTCACCAGAAATAGGAGGAATAATAAACCATTCATGTTAATCATGCAGAACTGATGAAACAAAACAAGAATGCCTTTGATAAAAATCGGATGTTATCTTAAGCTAGGAATTCATCATTGGTCTTTGGAGAGAAACTCCCAAGCAGGTATTGAAAAGACTTATCGTCAAAAGAAAGTTCACTTTTAATTGTTCGTAAAGAAAGATGGAAAGGTAAAACAAGAAGCATTCTGAACAAGTACAGAATGTAGATTTTTCAAAAGATTGAAAGAAAGTAACCTTGTATTACACGGAGAACACCAGTCTCTGCTGATGTACCAACCTACTTCATCATTTTGTTTTAGGTTTAGTTTATGCACAAGATATAGACATTTTAAATGATGGATGACCATGTTTCATCTTTCAATGAAAAGAATAATATAAAATAATGTGTTTACATTGCACCATCTAAATTTCTTTCAGGACTTTTCAAAAGGCTTTCTAACCAAGAAGTCTTTTTGAATTCTAGTTACTATTTTAATATCAGAAGTGCAGCAACCAATTTGTACAAAACAGGTTTCCACAACTGAAATGTGTCAATGGATTTAGAAACCTTTATTATAGTGATGGGCTGAATATTCACTTGGACACCATAGATACCTTCCCTATTCTTTTATGAAGTATAATATAATTGAATCGATGATATCCACCCGATAGTTCGGACAATCTGCGCCTTCGGAGAATGGACCTCCCACTCAATATTATGCTGGTGAATAATTGAAGTTTCAAAATATATTCTTATGAATCATCATCAGTCACATTCAGCCAACAGAGAGCTTCCTCATCATCTCAATTCACTGTCTTTTGCTGCACACCAATGTCTCTACTTCCTTAGAAGGCTTAGGAAGTTTGGCATGTCCCCAACAACTCTCTCCAACTTCTACAGATGCGCCGTAGAAAGCATTTTTATCGGAATGTATCGCAGCATGGTTTGGGAACAGCTCCATACAAGGCCACAAGAAACTGCAAAGAGTTGTGGATGCAGCCCAGACCATCAAACAAACCAACCTCCCTTCCATTGACTCAATTTACATTTCATGCTTCCTCGGCAAGGCCACCAACATAATCAAGAATGAGTCGCACCTTGGTCACGCCCACCTCTCCCCACTCACATCAAGCAAGAGGTACAGATGTGTGAAAATGAACACCTCCAGGTTCAGGGACTGTTTCTCCCCAGCTGTTATCAGGCAACTGAATCATCCTATCAACAACTGGAGAGCGGTCTTGCGCTACTACCTACCACATTGGAGGCCCTCGGACTATCTTTAATCAGATTTTATTGGACTTTATCTTGCACTAAACGTTATTCCCTTTATAATGTATCTATACACTAAGGAATAGTGAAAGGTTTGGATAGAATGGATGTGTAGCAGATGTTTCCACTAGTGGGAGAGTCTAGGACAGAACCTCAGAATTAAAGGATGTTTTTTATTAAGATGAGGAGACATTTCTTTAGTCAGAGGGTGATGAATCTGTGAAATTCTTTGCCACAGAAGGCTGCAGAGTCCATCAGTGGATATTTTTAAGGCATAGATACAGGTGTCAGAGGTTATGGAGAGAATGCAGGAGAATGGGGATAGGGGGAGAGATAGATCAGCCATGATTGAATGGTGGAGTAGACTTGATGGGCTGAATGGCCTATTTCTACTCCTATCACTTATGACTTTATGTACACTGTGGATGGTCTGATTGTAATCATGTATAATCATTCTGCTGAATGGTTAGCATGTAACAAAAAAATTCTACTGTACCGTGGTGACAATAAACTAAGCTAAACTAAACTAAACTAAACTAATGACCCGCATTATATTCCATGAGTTTCAAACCTTGCCAACATTCTCTTTTGAGTGACTTTGTGAAGTCCACATGAATTACATCTAAATGAAAGCAAATTTATCTTCTCTGATATAAGAGCTTAGAGTCCGGCTTCCACTCGTCTGTATTTCACTTTGGTCTAGCCAAGAGGAAATTTGGATGAGTGATCCCAAAGGGATGCCTGCAAGATTTCTCCTCTCAACAATTTAAATCAATGGAAAGCCAGACATGTTCTACTTTACCATATGTCTCTCCCTGCCTGATATTCCTCAAAGGTAACATCCATTGAGACTGTCCATTTCAGCTATGAAGATCAGTTTGAGGCATCAATTATAATATTCTCAGAGCGAAATATGTTAAAGCACTCAGTCATTATAGTGTACATTTATATTTATTTTCAGATTGACGGCAATGCCTACTGTTTCCAGTTTCTCATGTAGGAAGGAACTGCAGATGCTGGTTTAAACCGAAGATAAACACAAAAAGCTGGAGTAACTCATCGGGACAGGCAGCGATGCCTGTCCCGATGAGTTACTCCAGCTTTTTGTGTGAAGAAAGGCCTCAACCCAAAAGGTCACCCATTCCTTCTCTCCAGAGATGCTGCCTGTCCTGCTGAGTTACTCCACTTTTTTGTGTCTATCTTCGGTTGTTACCTTAGAAGACAGTGATGAGCAACTTCCTCAAGCAATTCTTCTTGACAGCTCATAAATTAGTAGATTATCGACACAGCATGTAAAGCAGGTTCTTCGACTAACTGAGTTCACATCGAACTCACAGCAGTTCTAGGTTATCCCACTGTCTTTCCACTCCTCACATACTTGGGGCAATTTACAGAGGCAAATTCACCCGCACGTCTTTGGGATGTGGGAGTAAACTGGAGAAACCAGAGGTAACAGAGAGAACATGCAAACTCCACATAACAGCACCCGAGGTCACGATCGAACCATGGTCTATGGTGCTGTGAATTAGCATCTCTATCAGCTGTGTCACCACTCTGCCACCCAGTTGTGTTGTGATTAAATTACTTATATTATCTGTTTAGTGATAGCAATCTAGGATGAATTTTGGACCCATTTTACAGTCCCAGCTGTAGCTGGACACAAAGGCCGTTGCAACCGTCGCCTCCATTATGGTCATCCCACAATTGAAAGTCTCTCTCCACGCCTGGCCCTCTTCAGCCCTTGTTCCCCTGGGGGCACCTCCTCAGCTGACCTCGAGGGTGTGGAAGATAAGACCCCCCCCCCACTCCCACAGCTCCTCTTCCCAGGCCTTTTGTCCAGCGTCCGTCGCCCTCGCTGTCTCCTTCCACCTCCTTTCCGATTCCCGTTCCCCGGGGTGAGCAGGGACCATGCTCTCCGGCGTCTCCAGGCGAACTGGGCCTGCGGTTGGGGTGCAGCCGTGGCCCTATCCACCGTCAAAGCCCTGCGCTGCCTCCCGCCGCCAGTCGGCATACCGATACCCTCGGTACGACTCCCTCCTCTCCGGTACATGGGGCAAACAGAAATTAGGCTCAGCGGCAACCTCTCCAGGCTGGTTCCCGTCACCACGGCAGCAAGCTGGGCCTGTTAAAGAGTCTTATAGTGATACAGTGTGGAAACCGGCCATTCGGGCCAACTTGCCCACACCAGCCAACATGTCCCACCTACACTCATCCCACCTGCCAGCATTTGGTCCATATCCCTCCAAACCTGTCCTAGCCATGTACCTGTCAAACTGTTTCTTAAATGATGGGATAATCCCTGCCTCAACTATTTCTTCTGGCCCACTTGTTCTATACATCCACCACCCTTTGCGTGAAAACGTTACCCCTCAGATTCCTATTAAATCTTTTCACCTTAAACCAATGTCCTGTGGTCCTCGATTCCCCTACTCTGGGCAAGAGATTCCGTGCATCTACCCGATCTATTCCCCTCATGATCTTATGCACCTCTATAAGATCACCCCTCATCCTCCTGCGCTCCAATGAATAGAGTCCCAGCCTACTCAACCTCTGCCTATAGCTCACACCCTCTAGTCCTGGCAACATCCTCGTAAATCCTCTCTGTACCCTTTCCAGCTTGACAACATCTTTCCTGTAACACGGTGCCCAGAACTGAATACAATACCCTAAATGCGGTCTCACCAACGTCTTATACAACTACGACGTGACCTCCCATCTTCTATACTGTTGCCAGGCCAGGCCGTGGCTGCAGCCCGTCGGGAGGCGACCTTCTGCCACGTGCAAACGCATAGTGGAATTATTTTCTTGCATACATTCCAGTCCAGTATTGCCATACCTAAGCACATCCCCCGATTGGCAAAGTGTACAGAAATAGTCTACTGGCCAGTGCAGTGTTCACACATCACCATGAAAATGTTGTAAATGATATCTGGATATATTTTCACAAATCAAGAAAAAGCATTACACATTTGGATTGTGTTCACATTATTTCCACACGGGCATCATCTTTCCCGGAGACAGACGTGTTATTCTCTACACTCAGAATGATTCTGGCACTGCAGTTACATTTGCAATGCCTGCCTTTGTTTTCACAGTTTAATATCTCCTGGATTAATTCCAGAATTGTATAGATAAATGAGATTTTAAATTAGTGTTGGTGTTCAAAAAATCTATAACCTCCACTGTTAAAGACTGTTCTATACACACTTGGTCATGAGTTTGATTTTAGGAATCAAAACTTATTATACTAGACAACTTAATCATAGTTGGCATGCCTCATCAATGATTATGATGTACTTTTCCACTTTGGAATTCTTTAAAACCGACTTTGTTCTGTCAGAACAATCTTATTCTTGAGGCGGAAGATTGTGAGTCTTCTTTAAAGCTGTAGCACACAGTCTAAGATCACACTTTAATGAGCAGCTGCTGACCATGGAAAAGTTTGCTGGATTTTAATTCCCATTCAGAGCTGGCAACGTTGCAAGATATCCCGCTTCTGAAATGCATTCTATTGAAGATGCAGGTGAGGGGAAGAATGCAGGGAGGTGTTCATAGGCTGATGGTTGGACAAAGGCCAGAGAGGAGGAGAAGCCAACAAGTGTGAAATAAGGAAAAAAGAGGGATTAATTGTGAAGGCTCCCCAAGCAGAATATGAGGTGTTGTTCCTCCAGCTTGTGTGTGGTGTCACTCCGGCAATGGATGAGACCCAGGAGAGCACAGTGGTGCAGGGGTAGAGTTGCTGCCTTACAGCGCCAGAGACCTGGGTTCAATCCTGACTACATGTGTTGTCTGTACGGAGATTGTACATTCTCCCATGACCACGTGGGTTTCCTCTAGATGTTCCGGTTTCCACATTCCAAAGATGTGCAAGTTTATATGTTAATTGGCTTCTGTAAATTGTCCCTAATGTGTCGGGTAGAGCTAGTATACAGGTGTATGAGTGATTTCTGGTCGACGCGGACTTGATGGACCAAAGGGCCTGTTTTCCCGCTGTATCTCTAAACTAAATTATACTAAAAGGACAGAAAGGTCGGTACGGGAATTGGAAGGGGAGTTAATTTCCTAATTGTTTTGCGGATAAAGTTTTGAGTTTGTTTTTCTGTTTACCCCTTAAGCATTGAGTATTGAATAATAGCCCTCAAAGAAATACATGATAGAGAAGAAGTCTGAAGAAGGGTCTCAACCCGAAACGTCACCCATTCCTTCTCTGCAGAGATGCTGCCTGTCCTGCTGCATTACTCCAGTTTTTTGTGTCTACCTACATGATAGAGAAGTCAGCTTCTCTGTGTAACAGAGCTCTGAGCTGTAAGCAGGTAATGGTGCCTCAGGAGTCTTGCGACTTTGATGATGAAATCTGATCCTCAGATTAAAGCATTCTTTCAGTTACTGTCATTCTTTAAAATGTTGCTAAGTCAACTTCAAAGATCTGTCTCTTCGAATTGCCCTAGCTGAGCAAGCAGAATGGACTTGCTGTGTCATGCAAACCAAAACCTTTTTTTACAAAAGGCTGTATTTAATTTAACATCAGTTAACTTTATCAATAGGAATGGTGAATGAGGTTTGGTGCAAGGCATCAGAAATAGAATCACATTTCCTGCTGCTGTTGCTACTTTTCACATTTATTTTTAACAGTTTTAATTACTTTTCAATGGTTGTCAAAATCAATATGTAACAACAAGGAACTGCAGATGGTGGTTTATATCAAAGAAAGACACAAAGTGCTGGAGTGACACGCGCTGGTCCCAGAAGTGGATCTGCCATCACTCATTACAATTGCTTCACTCTTTTAAACCTCTAGTCCAACAGCAGCATTGCTTACTATAACTTTGTTCACTAAACGCTATTTCCTTAATCCTGTATCTGTACACTATGGACTTCGCGCGCAACAAAAAGCCTTTCACAGTAGCTCGATGCACGTGACAATAAATTAAACTAACTCAGCAGGTCAAGCAGCATCTCAGGAGAACATGGATAGGTGTTGTTTCGAGTCAGGACCATTCTTGAGGCTGATTGCAGTGGGGGGAACAGGTAAGAAAGCTGAAAGAGAGGAGGGGCAGGACAGTCTTTCTTTCTCAATATCAATCTTTTCTCAGGTTTTAATAATGAGTGCTCTTAATATTAATTCAATGATCAATATTAATAACAGGGTTGAGGTGACCATCTTTGCTGTATGTCAATACTTGCTAGAACCTTGTTACTCCATCTCCAATCACCATTAAATGCTGTTGCTTCAAGCAAAGCTATGGAAGAATAGGTATGCTGTCTGCTTGCAATGTTCAAAGCAATACTCCTTAATTCAGTCTGAAGAAGAGTCCTGACCCAAAACGTTACCTGCCCATTCCCTCCACAGATGGTGCCTGACCCACTGAGTTCCTCCAGCACTTTGTGTTTTGCTCAAGATTCCAACATCTGCATTTCTTCTTCACCTTAATTCTTTTTTTTTCTGGACATTTAATGCAATTACTAAACAATTACTACACTGTGATTTACTGTGCCAAATCCTTGACCCATTCACAAGATGTATAGTTGAGGTTGGCAACACAATTGGAATTTTATAGAAATCATTTATTAAATATTGTAGCTTAAACACAAAGTTGGGACCAGATGTGTCTTATTTTCTCTTCCAATTATATTTGAAAGTCGGTGAAATCCCAAAAAGGTCATTTTTCTTTATGTTGCAATTCCAATAATTTTGACCGTCAGGATTATTTTTACTTTTAGATAATTATGGGATAGGCAACAGATACTTCTGTGGCTGTTTCATTTAAATTAAGGAAAACACAGTAATTAAAAGTAATTATCCGGTTTCCCACTGGAGAGCTTTTAGTTTATTTACAAAGCTCATTTGCAGTTAATGCGAGCATAAAAATATCATCTTGCAATATGCACATTTAAGAAAAGCTATGGAAGAAAAGGAACAAGATGAAATATGGTATTAGGTAGAGAGAATATCAAACACATCTGTCAAAGGTTAATAGCTCATTGATTTATACACAAAACTATAGGAAATTATATGAAGAGCCATATAATTATATAAATCCCATCGATGGAAAAACAGGCATTGCTTCCAATCAAGAAACTTCCTTCAGAACGGCACGTGGGTGGCATGGTGGCGCAGCGGTTGAGTTGCATCCTTGCTGCGCCAGAGACCCGGGTTCGATTACGGGTGCTGTCTGTATAGAGTTTGTAGGTTCTCCCCATGACCTGCATGGGTTTTCTCCCTGAACTTCGTTTTCCTCCCACACTCCAAAGACATACAGGTTTGTAGGTTAATTGGCTTGGTATAAGTGTAAACTGCCCATAGTGTGTAGAATAATGTCGCTGGTCGGTGTGGACTCGGTGGGCCAAAGGGCCTGTTTCCTCCAGGGACGTGCGGCCAGGGGAGGCAGGGGAGGCAGAGCCTCACCTGTCATACTCCCAATGAAAATAGCTGTTAAGAAAAGTAAATAAAAATAAAAATAAAATAAAATAAATATAAAGATTTTTTCACTGATCTGTATAATGTCATTTCTATATGAATCTAATCATTTTTTATAGTAAAAATCGCAAAATTTGCGCAGCTTCGCTGCAAATACATGGAGAGATGAGAGGTGTAAAAAAATTGCATCCTTATATCTGTTATAAACCTTGCCTCTCTCACCTTAAAATTCTGCCCTCTAGACTTTGATATTATTACCCAGAAAAATATTCTGTCTACACTATCTATGCTGTTTTATATACTTCTGTGTATTTCTATCAAGCTTCATCTCAACCTCCGGCATTCCAGTGAAAACAATCCAAGCCTGTATTATAGCTAATACTCTCTGATCCAAGCACAGTGTTGGAGTAGCTCAGTGGGTGAAACAACATCCCTGGAGAATATGGATAAGTGACATTTCACCGGTATCCACATATCACTTGCCAGGCTTTGTCCTGCCCCTATCTCCCTTCCAACTTTCTACTCCCCACTACAATCAGGCTGAGGAAGGGTCCTGACCCGAAACTACAGCCTGATTCATTGAGTTACTCCAGCACTTTGTTTTTGTCAACAAGCATTGGCAATTCCTATCCTAACCAACCAATAAGATGATTCAGTTGCCTGATAACATCTGGAAAGAAACTGTCCCCAAATCTGGATTTATGCATTTTCACCTCTTGCCTCTGTTCCTCTTTCCTGATGGGAAAGGGGAGAGACGGAGTCAAGGGTTGACACGTTCTGCAAAGATTATGTCTTTGATTATGCTGGTGGCCTTGTCAAGGCAGCATGAAGTGCAGATGGATCAAGTGATCAAGTGAGTCACAATGGCTGTAACATGGTGACTCAAGCAATGGATGCAGAGGATATTCATTATCAGGGGCCCTGACCTGTTACGTGAGACACTTTTGATATTGACCATGGTTCTCAGCACAGATAGACACACAATGTTGGAGTAACTCAGCGAGGTAGGCAGCATCTCTGGAGAGAAGGAATGGGTGACTTTTCGGGTCAAGACCCTTCTTCAGATTAGTCAGGGGTAAGGGATGCGTCACCCATTCCTTCTCTCCAGAGAGGCTGCCTGTCCCACTGAGTTGCTCCAGCTTTTTGTGTCTACCTTCGGTTTAAAACAGCATCTGCAGTTCCTTCCTACACATGGTTCTCACCGCATTCTGCAACGGGCGTTTGAGACACAATCATCGTTTGGGATGGCGGAACAGCAACACTGGGAGGATATTAGAATCCGTAAAATCCATGCAGTGGAGAGCTGAATGGAATTCAGCATGACCTGATGTGTTAGATCAGGATTCACACAATCCCAGACAGCCCAACAACCAAGCCCCTACTAATCCTTCCGACATTATATACATTTCGAACACAAAGAGAGCTATAATTATGATCGATTGTTTGAAAACTTGAAATTGTGTGAAAATAACATATTATTTCCATCTGAATTAATATATGGTGTTGATGTTTGAACGAGCACCTGCTTTAGAGATCCTTATAACAAAAGCCAACATGTTTTTCAGTACAAAGAGTGCATTAGATACACTCTGAAATCTTTGAAAATTTTGAGAAGGGAGGCAACAAGCCTTTACGACACAAAGTGTAACTCAGCGGTTCAGGCAGCATCTCTGGAGAACATAGATAGGCGGTATTTCATCTATATCCACCTATCGCTTGGCTTTGTCCAGCCCCTATCTCTCTTCCAGCTTGTTCCTCCATACTACAATCTGTCTGAGGAAGGGTCCCAACATGAAATTGCTGTCTGACTCATCGAGTTACTCCAGCACTGTTGTGTCTTTTTGTGTATATTTTTGTAATTGCTGTAAATCGCGTCACCAATTCCTTGTGTCAACATCCTTTTATGGCTATTTTGAAGTTCGCTTCTCTCTGATGGGAGTTCTGTAAGATTTTCTCACTGTTCCCCTCTGTAATTCCTGCTGCTCTCCTGCTGTTCTAACTCTTCCCCCCCTCCTGCCACCTTCCATCTATACCCACCCCTCGGGCTTTACATTTCTCTCCTCTCCTTATCTGACATCCACTTGTCTCCTTAGTTACTTACCTCACCTATCTGCCAATCCAACCTCACCTGTATCCACCTATCACTTGCCGGGCGTTGTCCTCCCACCACCTCCCTTTTCCAGCCTTCTCCCTCCCTACAACAATCAATCTGTAGAAGGGTCCCGACCGAAATGTCGCCTCTCCATTCCCTCCACAGATGCTGCCTGACCCATTAAATTCCACCAGCACTTAGTGTTTTGCTCGAGATTCCAAGATCTACAGTTTCTCGTGTCTCCAGGAATACTAGATTATTATTTCATTTAATGAAGTTGACACAGCCTCCAGAATAAAATACAGGAACATTTTCAACAAGAATTGTATCACTCATTGGCTCTTTGTTAATAATTTCAGATCGGTCTACCCTCATCTGAAATTTTCAGCCTCCAGCACTTTGTGTTTTTCTCAAGATTCTAGCATCTGCAGTTTTTTAGTGTCTTGGATGGGTGCTCGATGGACAACATGAACTCGGTGGGGCGAATGGCCTGTTTCCATGCTGCATGACTCTATACCTCAATAATACTGTGAATAGATAGTAAGCTGCTGAATTACCGGATGGTGCTGTGCAATAAGCAGACACCGAAGGGAACAATGCAGCATGTGAATGAGCATGCTCACTCTGTTTCAGAAGTGCATTCACAGCCATGTTCTGTCATACTTTTCGATGGTCAATCAAAATGTGTGAAGAAGTATTAAAGCACGCTCAATATAATATTTGTGTTATTCCAATACTTATTGAAGGATATTTTCAAGAGTATCCTTCATGTCTGACGAGAAGGATGCAGAGCATAGTGGACATTGCCTAGTCTAAGACCGGTATTAACCTCACCACAATGAAAGGAATCTGCAGGAAGTTCTGCCTCAGTACGGAAGCTAACATCATCAGAGACCCAAGCCACCCTGGCCATGCTCTCGTCTCATTGCTACCATTAGAATGTAGGCACAGGAGCCTAAGAACCGTGACCTCCGGGTTCATGAACAGTTTTTTTCCCATCAACCATAAAATTAAAACCATAAAAGCAGAATTAGGCCATTTGGCCCATCGAGTCTGCTCTGCCGTTCGATCTAAGCTGATCTATCTTTCCCTCTCAACCCCATTCTCCTGCTTTCTCCCCATAATCTTTGATGCCCTTACTAATCAAGAACCTATTCATCTCTGCTTTAAAAATGCCCATTGACTTGGCCTCCATAGTCTGTGGCTATAAATTCCACAGATTTACCAACCTCTGGTTAAAGACATTTCTCCTCATCTCCATTCTAAGGGTAAGTCCTTTCATTCTGAGCCTGTGCCTTCTGATCCTAGACTCTCTCACTACTGGAAACATCCTCTCCACATCCACTCTATCTAAGCTCTTAACTGCAGTGCACAAATCTATCTTTAACTGAATTATAAAGAACTTTGAAACTAGACACAAAATGCTGGAGTAACTCAGTGGGACAGACAGCATCTCTGGAGAGAAGGAATGGGTGACGTTTCGGGTCGAAACCTCTCGTCAGATTGAAGAAGGGTCTCGACCCTAAACGTCACCCATTCCTTCTCTCCAGAGATGCTCCCTGTCCCGCTGAGATACTCCAGCATTTTGTGTCTTTGTTTGGTTTAAACCAGCATCTGCAGTTCCTTCCTACACATAAAGAACTTTGTACAGGTTGCATAATGTGCTTCGATTTGCACTATTATGGTTTGGTTACCAAGTGCGATGGATAATTTATCGTGTTATACTTTATTCCATGTTGTGTTTGTGCCTGTAAAGTTACAGCAAGCAAGAATCTCATTGTTCCAATCCCAGTGCATATGACAATTAAACACTCTTGGCTCTTGACACACGATACAGTAAACTGCTTTGGAAAATCATGGCGCCAGCAAGCTGCTTTGACCCCTGCGGCAATGGTCTTTAAAGGCTTCTTTGAACAATTTGCAATCTTGGTGCTACTAGTTATTGACATAGTCGACGATGGAAATTTTCCTTTTGTTCTTATTCTTGACATCTGCTTTTTATTTCCTTCAAAGTGCATTTTTCATTTGAATGATATTCATAAGAGATTGTTTTAATCAGGAAAGAAACAACGTATCTTCCAGACGAAACAGGGAATGCGTGGTCTGCAAGGTACAGTGGCAAAGCAGAGAAAGTACAATTCATCTCTGGTTGTGGAACTGAATGAACAATGAAATGAACAGCTGTAATCAGGCAACTGAACCATTCTACCACAACTGGGGCGCAGTCCTGAGCTACTATCTACCACATTGCAGACCTCGGACTATCTTTGATCGGGCTTTACTAGTCTTTATCTTGCACTAAACCGTATTCACGTTATTCCCTTTATCATGTATCTATACACTGTGGATGGCTCGATTGTAATCACGTATTGCCTTTCTGCTGACTGGGTAGCACGCAACGAAGGCTTGTCACTGTACCTCGATATGTGTGACAATAAACTAAACATACTAACTAACTAACTTTAGAAGTGGCAATGCTACGGCAAACATCTTTCAACATTGGTTATACTGCTCCCTTCAAAGCCAACTATAATTTATTCATTTTTCTGTTTTCTGTTTCTCCCCTCAGAGACTTGAGCATGAACAATATTGATGACCTGCAGCCAAATTCTTTTGAAGGTCTTCACTTCTTGGAAGAGCTGTAAGTAACAAATAACATCCAGAACAATTAATTATGTTAATAGGTTTCAATATATTGGAAAAGCATAAGATGCAATTTATATTCTACAGCGCATAACAGTAAACATCCCCAAATACATTTTGAAACAATGAACTGCAGATGCAGGTTTACAAAAGAAGACACAACGTGCTGGAGCAACTCAGCGGGTCAGGCAGCATCTCTGGAGAACATAAATAGGAGTCATTTTGAGTTGGGATTCTTCTTCAGATTGATTGTAGGGAGGATGGGAAAGAAAGCTGGAAAAGAGATAGGCACAAAATGCTGGAGTAACTCAACGGGTCAGACAGCATCTCTGAAGAAAAGGAATAGGTGACGTTTCGGGTCGAGATCCTTCTTTGAAAAGAGGAGGGTCAGGACAAAATCTTTCTTTGTCTAAATCAACCTTTTTCAGTTTTTTTTAAATTAGTACATAATATTAACTCAAAGATCAATATTAATAATTGGGTTGAAATGGCTATCTTCGCTCTAAGTTGTTCAGTTCAATGTTTGGGCCAAACTAAAATTAACACTCTGCTCCTCTACATAAGTAGCAAATCTATTCATAAATTATAGAAAAGCAGAACTGCAAATGCAATTTTACACAAAAGGACACAAAGTGCTGGACTAACTCAGTGGGTCAGGCAGCACCCCTGAAAAACCTGGATAGGTGACGTATCAGGTCGGGACCCTTCTTCGGATATAAGTCTGAAAAAGGTTCCCGCCCCGAAACATCATCTATCCGTGTTTTCCAGAGACAGGTTTGGAGGTTAATTTAGCTTTGATTAAAAATTGTAAATTGTCCCTAGTGTAGAGGATAGTGCTAGTGCATGGGGATCGCTGGTCGACGTGGACTCCACTAAAGTAACCTACAAACCTGTACATATTTGGAATGTGGGAGGAAACCAGAGCACCCGGAGAAAACCCACACGGTCACATGCAAACTCTGTACAGACAGCGCCCGTTATCAGGATCAAACATGGGTCTCTGGCGCTGTGAGACAGCAACTCTATCTCTACGCCACTCGATCTTGATCATCATGAACAGTGCAAAACATGAAATTTACTCATCAGGTTCATAAAGTTAATTTATTTTCAACATAATATTTATTCAGAGATTAGGTTTATCTGGAAACAAATCCATATATTCTTTTTTCTTTATGAAAATATATACCAATGTTTAAAATCTAAACTATCAATGGACCAAAGAGAATATAAAATATGTCCGTTCACACTTCTAGACTGTTTGTAGATATTTATTTTCTTTGCCACCTCAGGTTAGCCTGGGGATTACAATTTCTCCCCATGTTTTATAAACCAAAACGTGACTGTTGGTATTATTTGTAGTCAAGATTTATCAGCACTTTCCTGCACATGTATTCTAAAGGAGTCCATTGCATTTAATAAAACGGATAAATTGCTGCTGGCTTCAGGAAGTAAACTGCACATATTGTAAAAGATTTCATCATTTATTTGCAATATGTCCTGATAGCAAATTTTAGATTTCATCTTCAGTACAGAGCAGTTAAAACAATAAAATATTTGTGATTGAATTTGAAAGGCAGTTGGCTTGTTCATGATTATTATTTTTGATGAATTCACATTTAAGGATGATTAATTATTCATCATGTATATAAAGAAATGTTCTCTTTGGAACACCATGAAGAACGTGTAATTGTTTATCATTAGATAACTTTTGGAAGGCCATGACTTACTTACACTGTGATTACTTGGGTCTTGCTTGCTGATTGAAATGTATTGGGACTCAGGTTATTCAACTAAACAAAACATAGAAACCAGCAATCATTCACTGAAACAGGAATGGGTATCAGCCAAGTATCACCACAAGGCCAGTGTAGCCTAGAATGGAAAATGTTTGGCAGCCTCTCAAAACATTTCACTTTAGTAATATTGCTGAATTGAATGGGTAAAGACCTAGAAAATGACTCACAATCATCTTTGTTTGAATCAGACTTTCCAAAACTTGTTTAACATTCAACTATGGTCTGCGGAACCCAATTCAGTTTTTGTCTCCAAGACCTCCAGCCATGGTCAGAGCTTTTAAAACGGTGGCATCTACTTGAATTAATGGACTGTATTGGACAGCATAGTAGAGCGACTGGTGGGGCTGCTGTTCTATAGCACCAGAGACCCAGTTTCGAACCTGATCCCAAATGCTAACGTTTGGAGTTATAGATTCATAGTGGGAGCTTGATCGCCCCAACACGGAGGGCTCTACCACCGGCTGCGGGAGCCAGGATCGCCAAGACAATGGAAGGTTCAAGTGCCCCAACCACGGGAGAACAAAGAAGGGAAGAAGATTTAACATTTTTTGCCTTCCATCACAGTGAGGAATGTGGGGGAAGCACTGTGGTGGATCTTCATGTTAAAATGTATTTGCGTGTCTTGTTGCTCTTTATTGGTATGAATGTATGGCAAATCAAATTCCTCATATGTTGGCTAATAAGTTATTATTATGATTATGATTATGATAGAATCAGAGGTTTCAAAGGTTCCAAAAGTATTTTTTTGTCATGTGTACCAATTAAGGTACAGTGATATTCGAATTACCAGACAGCCATACTAAAAAAAAAGCAGCAATACACACAACTACATAAAAGTTAACATAAACATCCACCACAGTGGATTCCCCACATTCCTCACTGTAATGGAAGGCAATAAAGTCCAGTCTTCCTCCCTCTTTATTCTCTCGCGATCGGGGGAGTCGAACTATCCACAGTCAGGGCAATCATAGCACCCGCGTCGGGGCGATCGAAGCTCCATTAAGATAAAAACTGGGCTACAAGCACTGATCAGAGGTAGGGCAGGTGACTCACTTCCAGTTACCCCAAAGTTAGGAATGTGATGGAATATTCGCCATTTGCCCAGGTTAGTGTGGTTCTGAAAATTCTCAAGAATCTCTACCAATATGCTGTTCACAAAATGCACTGTGGTTACTCACCAGTGCAACTCTTGACAGCAACCTCAACCTCCAAAATGGACAAAAGGATTGGGCAGCACAGTGGCGCAGCAGTAGAGTCACTGCCAACAGCGCTAGAGACCCCGGTTCGATCCTGACCACGGGTGCTATCTGTATGGAGTTTGTTTTGTTCTCCCTGGGACCGCGTGAGATATTTTTCCGGTTGCTCCGGTTTCCTCCCACACTCCAAAGAGGTACAGATTTATAGGTAATTGGCATGTATTAAATTTGTAAATTGTCCCTAGTGTGTAGGATAGAACTAGTGTATGAGTGATCGCTGGTCGCTGCAAACCCGGTGGGCCGAAGGGCCTGTTTCCACGCTGCATCCTTAAAGTCTAAAGTAAAGTAAATTAAAATAAACAAGCAATGCCAAAAAAATACTTTCATTCACCGCTTGCTGCCTTTCAGAACTGATGGACCTATACCAATGTTCATCTTATGCAATAGGATGCATTAAGTCGATTAATGTTACAATACCTAAATTAAAGTGAATCTGAAGAAGGGTCTCGACCCAAAACCTCACCATTCCTTCTCTCCAGAGATGCTGCCTGTCCCGCTGAGTTACTCCAGCATTTTGTGTCTATCTTTGGTGTAAATCAGCACCTGCAGTTCATTCCTACACATTGAAGTAACGTTTGTGTTAATTTAAATCAAGATTATTTTTAAATAGTCCTACTGAATCCAAAATACAATGAAGGAATTATCTTTGACAAGCTTCGTTCTGAATTCCAATATAAAATGCCCGATCCTCCCATAATCTGTGGACACATTAGTCTCTGATCTTACTGTCGATGAAAAGCAAATAGTAGAAGTGATAGTAAATGGAAAAAGAACTTCAAGTCTTTGGTGCTAAAACGTAGCACATTGTTTAGGCATGGATGAAATTATATGTTGTATTCTTGACTGAAGAATGAAGAAATCATACATAAGTAGATGAAACATGAATTGTGTTACTTTAATATAAAACCTGATAATCTGCCACAGACGATGGGAGGATTTGACAGATTAACACATTGCAATTCAGAATGAACCTTGTCCTACATTATATTTTGGATTCAGTAGGACTATTCAAAAATAGTCTTGACTGAAACTAAACAAACAGCACTTTGATGTCGGCGTAGTAATATAGATCTCCACATTTTACTGCACTTCATCTTCAAAATCTTACTTCTACAAATGAAATCTGCGAACATCCAGAAATAAAGATGGAAAATATATTTAAATATCTGTTTAAAAATTTACAATTAAAAGAAAAAGTAGACTTATTCTTATATTTTTAAAGCTGAATTCTGTTACAAAAAATATTGGACAAATGAAATAAAAATTTAATTGACATAGTGGAGAGGAATATCTACATTACTAAAAGTCTAATCTTGACCACTTCCTGTTGTCCTGTATATTGATTTTAGAAAAAACGCTGCCTCTTATGGCTGTGATTTATGGCCATCTTACTCAGAGTCCCCCTCCGCTGTGCAGGACAAGAATATTTTTCCCATCAATGAAAAATGAAAGAGTTATTAGTGTTTAAAAAATCTTGAGATTCTCTCCCCTGAAGGCCACGCCCCTTCCGGAGGGACTATAAAACCCAGAAGTGTTGCATGCCTCAGTCAGTCTCTGCAATATGGGGGAACAAGAGGGTCATGTCTCTCAGTCTGAGCTGTGAATAACACTGAACACATGTCTACTAAACTGTGAGTGGTTTTACTGACCTGTCAGTGCCCTTAATATGGTTTGAAAATATAGTTTGGAAATGCTAAAGCTGTGTTGCCTTTGGTTTGGACATGCTAAAGCTGTGTTGACTTTTGTTTGGAAATGCTAAAGCTGTGTTGCCTTTGGTTTGGAAATGCTAAAGCTGTGTTGCCTAATTAAAGTTGCCTTGCCTAATTAAAGTTGCCTTGCCTTCTATATAATTAAAAGTGTAATTTCGATCACTTCCTGTTTGCCCTTTATATTGATTTTAGAAAAAACACTACCACGTACAGCTGTGATTTTTGGCCATCTTACTCAGAGCCCCCTCTGCTCATCAGGTGCCGAGGATTTTTCCCATCGATGAAAAATAAAAGAGTTATAAGTGTTTACAAGTGTTGAGATTTTCTCTCCTGTCAATCACGTCATGAGGGTCACGCCCCTTCTGGTGGAAGGGGGAGGGATTATAAAACCCAGAAGTGTGGGCGTGGCTCAGTCTCTGCAAGATGGAGGAGGGAGAGGTCACGACTCGCTGTCTTTAGTAGCCTTGCACCCTGCTTGAAATGGTATGAAACTACACTTGAATTTGTTGGCCTTGCACCCTGCTTGAAGTGGAATTTCAAGGAATAGCCGTGAGTCAACTGCCAGTCCACCAGCCGTGAGTGAGTGAGCTGCTAGCACAACAGACCCCCCCACTGGCCACCAATATTGGAATTGGTGGAGAGGTGGAATATTGCGTTGGGGGACCAGCCCTCCTGTGTGATGCTGGGACCCAACGGGTCCCACTTAGTCTAGTATATATATAAAACAAAGAATAATTGTGCCAATAAATAAAACCAATACCCATAAGTATAAGTAGTTCTGAGCTTATTTGGAGGTTGTAGTATTTAATAGCCCGATGACTGTAGGAAAGAAGCTGTTCCTGAACCTCGACCTTTGAGTTTTCAGACTCCTATATCTTCTTCCAATTGGTAGGAGTGAATAAATAAAATTTAACATAGCTTTTATTTCAATAGGTCTTTTCTGCTTGTTTGGCCAGCTTTTAATAGGTGTAGTATAATCAAGTGTTTTATTGTCATATGTCCCAGGTAAAGCAATAAAATTCTTACTTGCTGCAGTACAACAGAATATGTAAACATAGTACACTGTAAACGATATGATAAACGAGAGAGAAAAAAAAGTTCAGTGTGTATGTATGCACTCACACAAGTACACACACAATATATATAGATAGATATATACATACATCTGTATATACATATATATAGATACACATACACATGCACACATACTCAAAAAACAAACGACAAAGTTTGTAAGCTTCCATAAAACACTATTGTATAGTAAAGAACAGCAGATGCTGGTTTAAATCGAAGGTAGACACAAGATGCTGGGGTAACTCAGCAGGACAGGCAGCATCTCTGGAGAGAAGGAATGGGTGACGTTTCGGGTCAAGACGGAAGATGGATCTTGACTCAAAACGTAACTCATTCCTTCTCTCCAGAGATGCTACATAAAACACTATTGGTTTGTCACTGGTAAAAAGGTCCTAAGTCCACTATTTTCATTTTACCTCTTAAAGGACTTCATTTATGTTTAGTGCATGGAATCAAATTCTCCTCTTAATTTTAACTTTGTTTAAATTCAAGGAAGCAAGTAGATTCTTATACTTGGGATATTGCTCCGTTGCAAATGTGGATCTGAAAGATCAGAGACAGAAAAATAATCTTCAGCAATCATTTGGTGTTGATGAAGGATGATTAATTGTTTTGATTGGCAAGGGAGAAGCTCAGAATTTTAATCCCACCATGACAATTTATGTAATTTAGCTGGTAGCAACAGAAAAATAATGACCATTAAAGTTGCACAGTTTTGTAAAATTATCCAACACATTCACTATCCAACAATGTGGGTTATCTCCAGGTGCTCGGATTTCCTCCCACATTTAAAAGATGTGTAAATTTGTAGATTAATTGGCTTTTGTAAATTGCCCCATCGTGTGTAAGATGTCATAACATAGAACTAGTGCACGGGTGATTGTTGGTCAGCGCGAATGCGGTGGGCCGATAGGTCTGCTTCCACATTGTATCTCAAAACTAAATTAATCTAAACTAATCTTTCAATAAATCCCTATTCAGGGAAAGGAGCAAGCACTTCATAACATGTTGAATCCATGTGTGACTTTATCCCACAAGATCAGAATATCAGAATTAGAAACAGGAATAGGCCTTGCTTATGCCTTTCAAAAATAACTCAGTCAACTATTTACCTTGGCGTCATTTTCTTGCATTGACCATGTGTCCCTGAATTCATTTAATATTAAAAAGATTATTCATCTTTCTTGAATATACTCAGTGATTGATCCTCTGTACCGGCCTTCAGTCGAGAATTCCAAAGATTCATCACCCTCTGGGCAAAGACATTTAAATACATAACAAAATGATGCCAAGTTAAACTAATCTTGTGCCTGCATGTGATCCATAGCCCTCCATTCCTGGCAACTCCTTGTGCCTATCTAAAAAACTCTTATCTGCTTTCAATAAGCCACCAAAATTGTACACCATACCCCAGATTTGGTCTCACCAATGCCTTGTACAATTTTAACATTACATCCCAGCTTCTATACTCAATGCTCTGATTTATAAAGGCTAGCATACCAAAAGCTTTCTTTACCACCCTATCTATATGAGATTCCACCTTCAAGGAACTATGCACGGTTATTCCCTCTGTTCAACTGTATTCTTCAATTCCCTACCATTTACCATGTACGTCCTATTTTGATTTGTCCTGCCAAGGTGTAGCACCTCACATTTATCAGCATTAAACTCCATCTGCCATCTTTCAGCCCATTCTTCCAAATGGCTTTAATCACTCTGTAGACTTTGGAAATCCTCTTCATTATCCACATTATCTTGGTATCATCTGCATACTTACTAATCCAATTTACCACACCTTCATCCAGATCATTGATGCACATGACAAACAACAAAGGACCCAACACCGATCCCTGAGGCACCCCACTAGTCACCTGCCTCCAACCCGACAAACAACCATCCACCATTACCCTCTGGCTTCTCCCATTCAGCCACTGTTGAATCCATCTTGCTATTCCTGCATTTATACCCAACAGTTGAACCGTCTTAACCAACCTTCCATGAGGAACCTTGTCAAAGGCCTTACTAAAGTCCATATAGACAACATCCACTGCTTTACCCTCGTCAATTCCCTAGTAATCTCTTCAAAAAATTCAAGAAGATTAGTCAAACATGACCTTCCAGGCACAAATCCATGTTGACTGTTCCTAATCAGACCCTGTTTATACATTAAACATTTTTTTTTTTTTAATAATCTGCTATCTCCTTACATATTTACTCTTCCAATTCTCGATCCCCATTTGGCGGTCTATAATACACCCCTATAAGTGTTGCTACACCTTTCCCACTTCTCAGTTCCACCCAAATAGCCTCCCTAGATGAGCCCTCCAATCTATCCTGCCAAAGCACTGCTGTAATATCTTCCCTGACTAGCAATGCAACACCTCCACCTCTTGCCCCTCCAATTCTATCACACCTGAAGCTACGAAATCCTGGAATATTTAGTTTCCAATCACAGCCCTCCTGCAACCATGTTTCACTGATCGCCACAACATCATACTTCCAGGTGTCTATCCAGACTCTAACCTCATCCACCTTTCTTACAATGCTCCTAGCATTAAAATATGCACATTTAAGAAACCCCCCGCCTCTTATTCTCTGTTTATTTCCTTTTTCTTCTTTCTCCTCTTATGTCGGAGTGCTTCCCTTTTCTACTTCCTGCCTCCCATTCTGTCTACTAGCTTTCTCTATTTGAGTCCCTCGCCCCAACAATTCTAGTTTAAAGTCTCCCCAGTAGCCTTTGCAAATTTCCCTGCCAGGATATTGGTCCCCCTCGGGTTCAAGTGCAACCCATCCTTTCTGTACAGGTCCCACCTTCCCCAAAAGAGGTCCCATTGATCCAGAAACTTGAATCCCTGCACTCTGCACCAGTCTTTCAGCCACGCATTTATCCTCCACCTCGCTCCATTCCTACTCTCACTGTCGCATGGCACAGGCAGTAATCCTGAGATTGTTACCTTTTTGGTCCTTTTCCTTAACTTTCCTCCCAACTCCCTAAATCCTCCCATCAGGACCTCTTCCCTTTTTAAAATTTTTTTTAAAATTTATATTTTTATTAGAAGTAGACATATTATAAAGTATAGTTACATATTATAGTAAAAAGACTTTTCATATACATCAGTCATACATTATTAAAATTTTCAATTATCAATTACTTCTGCTTCTAGTGTTTTCATTTTTTATAGAAAGAGAGAGAAAGAGAGGGTAGAAAGTTACAAATTTAAAAAAAACAGAAAAACAGAGGAGGTGGAATGGGTTACCTGTAATACGTCAATGGAGATAGGTTCGTAGATTATAAAGTATAGCTTTTCATCTGATCCTGAGTTCAAGTTTCAGTTGGGTCCTCGTGCTGTGCCAATCTATCCATTCAGATAGTTAATGAATGGAGCCCAGATTTTATCGAAAATATCTTGTTTGTCCATTAAGACAAGTCTAATTCTTTCTAAGTATAGGGTCTCCGACATTTCCGTAATCCACATATTAATTGTGGGGGTTGTAGGGCCTTTCCAAAATTTTAATATTAATTTTTTCCCGATTATTATACTGTAGTCGAGGAAATTTATTTGGTTTGTTGTGAGTGTTAAACTTTGTTCTGATATTCCAAGTATTATTAATTTTGTGTTTGGGTCCAGTTTTGTATTAATAACTTCTGAAGTTATTTCAAAAATATCAGTCCAGAAATGTTTAAGTTTTATACAGTTTGCAAACGTATGTGTTAAATTAGCCTCTAGATGTAGACATTTAACCATATAACCATATAACCATATAACAATTACAGCACTGAAACAGGCCATCTCGGCCCTACAAGTCCGTGCCGAACAACTTTTTTCCCTTAGTCCCACCTGCCTGCACTCATACCATAACCCTCCATTCCCTTCTCATCCATATGCCTATCCAATTTATTTTTAAATTATACCAACGAACCTGCCGCCACCACTTCCACTGGAAGCTCATTCCACACCGCTACCACTCTCTGAGTAAAGAAGTTCCCCCTCATGTTACCCCTAAACTTCTGTCCCTTAATTCTGAAGTCATGTCCTCTTGTTTGAATCTTCCCTATTCTCAAAGGGAAAAGCTTGATCACATCAACTCTGTCTATCACAAATCACAATTTATCACAAATAGGAGAGATTTGTGGGAAGATTCTATTTAGTTTTATTTTAGTAGTGTAGTCTATGTAAGACCTTGAATTGTATTAAAGTATGTCTGGCATTTAATGAACATTGATGTATTTGTTGTAAACTTTCGTCCCACATATCTTTCGTTGTAGGGTGACCTATTTCATTTTCCCATTTGTATCTATATGGTTCGGTCGGTGGTACCTCGTTGTTTAGTAGGGTGTTATAAATATAAGCTATTAGTTTTTCAGTATTAGGATGCTTGTTCAAACATTCATCAAGAATTTCTGATTCCCTACTCCTGTAGACTTGTGTATTAGATTTAACATAATCTCTAATTTGTAGATATCTGAAGAAATTATTTGAGTGCAGTCCACAATTCTGTTGTAACTCTTGAAATGAAAGAAAAGTGCCTTTCCCATAAAGATGTCCAATATTTTTGATTCCATAATTTTTCCATTGTGTGAAACCTTTGTCCATAAAGGATGATTTGAATGAAGGATTATTTACAATGGGAAGGCATAATGGTATATTATTCAATTTTAAATCTTTTTTTATTTGTTTCCAAATTCGTATTCCACTATGTATTATGGGGTTTTCTTTATAGGTTTTTTTGTGCAGTTTTGTGGGGGCAAATATGATCGGACCTATTTCAAAAGGTAGACAGTCTTCCTTTTCCATCATTAACCAATCTGGTTGTCGATCCATTTCTTCCAGCCAGAAATTCATGTTTTTAATATGGACTGCCGAAAAATAAAATAAGAAATTTGGCAAAGCCAAACCTCCATTTATCTTTGACTTACATAAATGTTTTTTACTTATTCTATGATTCTTATAATCCCAGACAAAACTTGTAACAATGGAGTCGACTTTTTTGAAAAAAGTTTTTGGAATATATATCGGAATTAATTGAAATAGGTACAGCAGTTGCGGTAAAAAAATCATTTTTATAGCATTAATTCTCCCATCCATAGAAATGGGGAGTGTTTTCCAGTATTGAATATTCTTATATAGTTTATTCAGTAAGGGTGGGAAATTTAGTTTAAATAAAGAGGTATATGTCTTAGTTACATAGATTCCTAAGTATTTAAATTTATCTTTAACTATTTTAAAAGGGGATTGTTGTATTGTATGTAAATTGAATTTTGTTATTGGCATGATTTCACTTTTATTCCAATTAATTCTATATCCCGAAAACTGACCAAATTGAGTTATTAGATTTAATAAGTTTGGAATACTAGTTTCTAACTTTGTAATATATATTAGTACATCATCTGCATATAAGGAAATGTTATTCCTTGTGTCTCTAGTATTGTATCCATATATTCCTGGATGGTTTCTAACGCTTTCTGCTAGGGGTTCGATTGCAAGAGCAAATAATAGTGGGGATAGTGAACATCCTTGTCTACAGCCTCTAGAGAGATTAAATTTAGTTGATAACATTTTGTTTGTTAATATTCTGGCTGTTGGATTAGAATATAACAATTTAACCCATGTACAGTACTTCTCTCCTAGTTGAAATTTTTCCATCACCGAAAATAAATATGGCCATTCTACCTGGTCAAATGCTTTTTCAGCATCTATCAAAATAATTGTTAGATCTGCATTAGGAATTCTATTGGAGTATATAATATTAAATAATCTTCTCAGATTATAAAATGAATAACGTTTTGGGATAAACCCTGTTTGGTCGGGATGCATTAATTTACTGATCACTAAGCTCAATCTATTAGATAAAATTGTAGTTAATATTTTCTGATCAGTATTTAAGAGGGCTATAGCTCTGTATGAACCTGGGTCTTCAAGATCCTTGTCCGTTTTTGGTATGAGTATGATTGTAGATTCATTTAGAGTTTCTGGGAGTTTCTGTTGAGTGTAGGCGTATTTGTACATTGTCTGTAGGCGTGGGGAAAGCAAATCATAATTTTTTTAATAAAATTCTGAATTTAGACCATCGGGGCTCTTCCCTTTTTTTACCTATGTCATTGGTACCTATATGTACCACGACCTCAGGCTCCTCTCCCTCTGATTTCAGGATATCTTGGACGCATTGAGACACGTCCAAGACCTTGGCACCAGGGAGGCAGACCACCATCCTGGTCTCCCGACTGCGTCCACAGAATCGCCTATCCGACCCCCTAACAATAGAGTCCCCAATTACTATTGCTCTCTTCTTTTTGTCCCTACCTTTCGGAGCAGCAGGGCCGGTCTCTGTGCTGGAGGCCCGTCCGCTGTCGCTACCCCCGGGCAGGCTGTCACCCCCATCCGTACTCAAACAGGAGTACTTATTTGCAAGGTGTACCGACATTGGAGTACTCACTCGTCCCTGCCTCTGCCCCTTGCCCTTCCTTAGTGTGACCCACATGTCTCTCTCCCATGGTTTTGGAGTGACCACCTCCCTATAACTCCTGTCTATGACCTCCTCACTCTCCCTGACCAGACAGAGGTCATCGAGCTGCTGCTCCAGGATCCTAATACGGTCCCTTAGGAGCCCCATCTCGATGCACCTGGTGCAGATGTGGACGTCTGGAGGGCCATCCGACACCATGACCTCCCACATCTGATATCCAGAACAGTACACAGCTCTGGCTGTCATTCTCCCGCCTTACCCTGGATCCGATACAAGTACAATACAATAGAAACTGCTGGGAGAAATCAGCAGGTATCTGACTCACAACAGCTGCTTCCTCTTGACCTTTAAACTGTACCTTTATTATATAAACAAAAAGCACTGTACCTTTACTAAAGCACTGTACCCTTAGCTCACTGTACCTTTACTAAAGCACTGTACCTTTAGCCCACTGTACCCTTAGCTCACTGTACCTTTACTAAAGCACTGTACCTTTAGCCCACTGTACCCTTAGCTCACTGTACCTTTACTAAAGCACTGTACCTTTAGCCCACTGTACCCTTAGCTCACTGTACCCTTAACCCACTGTACCCTTAGCTCACTGTACCCTTAGCTCACTGTACCTTTAGCCCACTGTACCCTTAGCTCACTGTACCCTTAACCCACTGTACCCTTAGCTCACTGTACCCTTAGCTCACTGTACCCTTAACCCACTGTACCCTTAGCCCACTGTACCTTTAGCTCACTGTACCTTTAGCTCACTGTACCCTTAGCCCACTGTACCCTTAGCCCACTGTACCCTTAGCTCACTGTACCTTTAGCCCACTGTACCCTTAGCCCACTGTACCCTTATCCCACTGTACCCTTAGCTCACTGTACCTTTAGCCCACTGTACCCTTAGCCCACTGTACCGTTACTAAAGCACTGTACCTTTAACCAGAAAGCAGAAATGCTAACCTGAGGTTGCACCCAATCAGCTGCTTCCTCTAGTCTGCTTCCACCAATCAGCGGCTTCCACCAGAACCCTCCCTATGAAGTGTGGAACGTTACAGATTTCGGTAAAAGCCCTGACCCTCCTCCACTCGCTCCAACGGTTCCCGGGCCTCTGTGAAAGAAAGCCCCGCGCTCGATTTAAATACTCACAGCCCTGATCAGTTTTGCATGATCAGTTTTCTGCACTTTTTTGAAACAAGTCCAATAATAGTTTCAGTTTATAGCTAGATATTTTTCAAAGCCTTTATAAGATTGAAACACTACATCCATTAAATAAAGCATATCTTTACACATACAATCTAGAACTGGACCCAATAGGACAGTTGAAGAGCTAAACAGAAAGAAGAAGTGCCTGAAGAAGGGTCTCGACCCAAAACGTCGCCTATTCCTTCTCTCCATAGATGCTGCCTCACCCGCTGAGTTTCAATAGACAATAGACAATAGATGCAGGAGTAGGCCATCCGGCCCTTCGAGCCAGCACCGCCATTCAATGTGATCATGGCTTTTTCAGCATTTTTTCATTCTCCAGCATTTTTTGTCCACCTTTGATTTTTCCAGCATCTGTTCTTTCTTAAACAGAAGGCACTAGTAATTGGAGAGGGAATGACTGTACATGTTAGAACTGCCTGCCCTGAGCAAAGAGGTGACCTTTTCCATTCTCACATTGTAGTAGTAGCGAAAAGGAGTGGGGACTGAATCCACAGGAAAATGCATAAAACCAAGTCCCAGACTTCCAAGTTGCCACATTCCCAGTTGCTAACCATTTTAACTACCCTTCCCATGCCCATACTGACCTTTCATCATGGGCCTCCTCCATTGCCAGAGTGAGGTCACACGCAAATTGGAGGAACAGCACCTCATATTCCCCTTGGGTAGCTTACAACGCAATGTTTTGAACGTTGAATTTTCCAATTTTAAGTAATCTCAAACATCTTCCCCCCCCCCCCCCACCCCCATCTTCTTTCTTCCCCCCCCCCCCACACACCGTTTCTTAACTCTCTCCATCCCGCCCTATGCCTCATTTGGACATCTATTTCTTCCCTCCTCCCCCTCCTACATTCCTTCCTCTGCTTCACATTTGCAACTTCAAGCAATCTGTCTCATACCTTCTGTTTTTATCTCTGGTCTTTGCTCCAGCCATCTGCCTATCAAACCCGCTTCCCCCTCCCCCCCCCCCCACCCCCTCCCCACCTCAAAACGTCACCCATTCCTTCTCTCCAGAGATGCTGCCTGTCCTGCTGAGTTACTCCAGCATTTTGTGTCTATCTTCGGTGTAAACCAGCTTCTGCAGTTCCTTCCTACCCACTTATGATCTGCCAGATTTTGTCCTACCTCTCCTCTCTCCCAGCTTTCTTCCTCCTCCCTCTCACAGCTCATCCATGTTCTCCACAGATGCTGTCTGACCCGTTGAGTTACTCCAGCACGTTGTGTCCTTTTGTGTCAACCAACATCTGTAGTTCCTTGTTTCCACATTCTGATGACTGACCAGATGAACACACATGGAAACTTGGTGTTGGAACATATTATTCTAGCTCCTCGATAAATAAATGTACATATTCAGCAATTTCCTTGGATTTTAAATAACTATATTAATTCCTATTCTAACGTGCTTCAAGTTAGTTTTGGGAGGATAGAAAGAGGCCATTTGATTGTTGCTTCAAACAGCTGTCAGCTTGCCAAAATAATACTTTGACCATTCAAGGTGACGGTTCATTTCAGGCAAGTCATCTTATCTCTTGTTTTCATTGGAGACCTCTGCTGAAATGTTATTTATGCCAAGCCGTACATGTGAGCTGGACTTGGAAAGGCAAATGGAACGAATGTAAGTAAGACATTTTAGTTTAGAGAGTGTAGAGATACAGCGTGGAAACAGGGCTGTCAGCCCACCAAGTCCACACCAACCATCGATCACCCGTCGATCACCCACACCAACCATCGATCACCCGTTGTTCCACTTTTGCATCCTACACACTCGGGGAAAGTTACAGAAGGCAGTTCACCTACAAACCAGCATATCTTTGGAACGTGGGATAAAACCGGCGCACCCGGTGAAAACCCTGTACAGAGACAATTTTGTACAGACAGCACCCGTAGTCAGGATTGACCCGGGTCTCTGTCGCTGTAAGGCAGCAACTCTACCACTACACCACCGCGTATCAATTATCATTTTTGTGCAGGATGCTTCACATGAAACTTATAACCTAGTTCCGAAAAATACCGTATGCTGTCGGGTGCATATCGCAGTAGTGAATCTTGAATTGGGGGCAGCAGCAGAGGCTAAAATTAGTGCAACATTCTTTGGGTTATAAATTGGATGGAGGAGGGAGACAATCAACAGGAGTTCCTGTTCCTGATCTCTATCCTCTGACCTCTGGTGATTGAATATGTTTGTCGGCCTCTGATACTTTTGATAAGGACAAGAGTCTTTCTTTGCGGGCAAAGACAAAGGAGGACGATTATACATGTCGTACAGCTGCTCCTGGGTGAAATCTTCTGCAGTGTTTCACGTCAAAGCAAACAGTTTTTATCCCGGCCTGACTTTTATATAAACCTGCTGCAGCATCCAGTTTTGGATGCAAGGTCTTAGATTTGTGTCTGTTATGGACAGGATTTCCATATTAAAATAATCCCATTACGAAACAGCATTCTCTGTTTAACACAGGAAAGGAAATATTAATAGGAGCTTAATCAGACTGATCTACGGACTTCTCTGGAAGTTGAGGAGAATGTCAGCAGTCACAGATGTGAACTGCTTCACATGTACTGATCTGTTGTTTCCTTGTTTGGTCATGACCTGGATGTGGTCTTCCTGCCACAACTGTCCTGTACATTTGATGTATTGAAGCAGCACCATCCAAAGGCACCTATTTTCCTCAGACGGATTTATCAAGGTGTAGGTTTGTCGCTGTCTTGGAGCCATGCGCTAACAATTCAAATGAAAGTGCTTTAATTAAAGTAAATTATACCCCACCCTTATTGTAACATCAGAAATAAATGCTTCAATGAAATGGATATTATAGTTAATGCCCCTTGAGAAGACAAGTTACAACAGTTATAAATGGGAGACTTTTAGCATGTCTCAGTGAATGTCTGAAGAAGGGACTCGACCACTCCTTCTCTCCAGAGATGCTGCCTGTCTTACACTTTATATACACAGATGTACACACACACGCACACACACTCATATATATATGTATATACACACACGCACACACACATGCACCAACACATACGTTATATATATTCTGATTTATTCTGACAATAAGGGTGAGGTATAATTTGCTTTACAAATATATAATGTGTGTGTGTGTGTGATCTATTAGTGTATAATTATATATAGTATTTAATATATATAAGTAATTACTAATAATGGTTTATTAATCGTAGATATATATAAATATTTGTGCATATGCCTATATATATATATATATACACATATATATATATATATATTTAGACATTGCTATATATTTCGTGTTCGAATTCTAGGTCTGCACAAGTACTTGAGAGTCTTCAAGGTACAACAATAGTCTTTATTACATTACTTCAATGCTGGCAGCAAGACAACTCAAACATGGCTGCACACCCATACAGGATAACTATATACACGGCATCTCCCTTTGTCCTGTGCAGCGCCACCTGCTGCACGGGACGAGCAACGGGTCCTCCCACCCCACACAGTCCACCAAACATCACACTCCCCCTTTCCAGTTTGAACGTCTCTATTCCTGAATGAGTCGCCTTGGGGGAGTACCACGATTGCAACGTGTCGGTCGACGAAGGACCACAGGCAGATCGGCGGGGAGTTCGTCCGGCGGAACTTCGTCAAAGTCAGGCACTCCAGTATCCACACGATTCGGCACCGGGGTGTCTGACTACTTGGTTCTGGTCAGGTTCCGTGCAGTCTTCGCTGGAGGAACGCGGCTTCTTAATTGGTCATCATGCCGTTTGCATTGTCCGTCTTGTCCTTGGACAGTGTACATTTTGGTTCCAATGTGAGCTATGATCCTGCCAGCGCACCATTTACTTTGCTTGGCCGTATAATTACGGTAATATACGTAGTCGCCAATGTCGAATTTGGACTTGTTCGACTTCGTTGGCTGAGTGTGCGCCGTATAAGAGTTACAGGTCAGGTTTAAAACTGATAGGGAAGAGCGCCCTTGACGTCTGAGCATCATCTCCACTGGAGTTCGACCGGTAGTGCAGTTTGGAACAGATCGATATTGCTGTAAGAAATCGCGCAATGCTAATCGTTACGATTTCTTTTCGATTCCTACAGCACGTTTCAAGACCTGCTTGAAAACGCCGACGAGCCGCTCTGCCTCGCCATTTGAGGGCGGATGAAAAGGTGCTGATGTCAGATGCACTATTGAGTGTTGTTTGCGCCAGTCACCAAACATTTGCGAGGCAAATTGGGGTCCATTGTCGCTTACGATTGTTAAAGGCAATCCCCAAATGGCGAACAAATCGTCGAGCGCAGAAGTGGTTGTTTCCGTGGTCGGATACTTATTCATTTGGATAACATGTGGCCATTTTGAATGGGCGTCCATGACGAACAGCCACGTGTCCTCCAGGAACGGTCCAGCAAAATCTGTGGATTCGCTGCCATGGTTGGTCGGGGACGGGCCATGCGGAGGTCTCTTCCCGCAGATTCTGTGCTGTTTCGGCACATGGTGTGCAGTCCTTGCAGTGGTCGGCTATATCGGCCTCGATATTCGGTCACCACACATGCATCCGGGCGAGCGCCTTCATTCGCACAATTCCTATGTGTGCCTTATACAACATTTTCAGAATTAGCGATCGCAGTTCCGTCGGAATGATCACTCGACCATCGTGGAGCAGAATGCCATCCTTTGAGGAGATTTCTGTTTGCGCATTCTGGAATGAGAGGAATTCCTTGTCCAGCTTAGGACTGTTCGGCCACCCCTGAGTGACAAAATGTTGTACCTTCGACAAAATGGGGTCTGTGCTCATATAGTTGGCAACCGTCCTTGCGGAGACGGGGAAATTGGCGATGATCTGCATGTTTAGCACGTTCACGTCCATCTCAATTGCCATAATTGCCTCCTCTTTATCGAATATCAGGTCGGGTCCAATCGGTAGACGAGACAGTACATTGGCATGCTCAACAGACTGTCGGTAAATTGTACTAATCATATCCCATCGTGATCAGGGCCCAACGTTGTAGACACTGCAACGTCATGGCAGGCAAACTTTTCTCCGGACTGAAAATAGTCAGCAGCAGCTTGTGGTCGGTGATGAGCAGGAAATATCGCCCACTCAAATATTGGTGGAAGTTCCGGACACCAAACACGGTCGCCAGTGCTTCTTTCTCCACTCGACTGTAGTTTTTCTCGGCCGTCGTCAGCGTTTTAGATGCGAATGCGACAGGTTCTTCCTTGCCGTTCGGCGCTGTTTGTGAGATTACAGCTCCAAGACCAAACGGCGATGCATCGGCAGCCAGCGAGATCGGCTTTGATAGGTCATAATGAACCAAACGCGTCTTCTGGGCGAGCATCTCCTTCAACCTGGTGAATGCTTGGTCACACTCTTTGGACCAGTGCCATTCGATGTCCTGTTTTCGCAGGTTGTTCAATGGTGCGTACAAAGTCGAAAGTGCCGGTATGAACTTGCCTTGGTAGTTCACCTTGCCCATGAAGCTTTCAAACTGCTTCACATTTTCGGGCTTCGGCAATTTCACAATGGCGTCCACTCTTTCTTCCAATGGCTTCAGACTACTTGCCGAGATCACATGTCCGAGATATGTGACCTGCTGTCGGAAGAATGCGCACTTGTCCTTGCGCAACTTCATGCCGTAGTTGTTCAGTGCCATGAGGACCTGTTTTAGGCTCTGCAGGTATTCTTCCTCTGTCCGGCCGGTGACAATTATGTCATCCAGGTAGGCGGCTACGTACGGAATCCCGGCAACCTGATTGTCGACCAGTTTCTGGAAGATGGCCGGCGCCGGTGCCGGTCCAAATGACAATCGGTTGTATCTGAACAGTCCCTTGTGCGTGTTGATCACAAGCAGGTTTTTTGTCTCGTCGTCCAGTTCCACTTGGAGATAGGCATCGGACATGTCCAATTTCGAGAAGTACTGACTTCCTTGCAGCTTGACGAACAGCTCATCCACTATTGGTATGGGGTGTTGATCAATGTGCAATTGGGGGTTTACAGTCACTTTGTAGTCGCCACAGATGTGCACCATGCCGCAAAGCTTCTGAACGACAACTATGGGTGTGGCCCATTCTGAATGGTCCACATGGGTGATAATTCCCATTTCTTCAAGACGGCAGAGTTCCTTGTCGACGGTGTCCATCCGACTGAACGGAACTGGTCTTGGTTTGAAGAACTTAGGAACGGCAAGATATATATATATATATATAAATACATATGTGCCTGTGCTTACACAGACTATTAATAAGATGTTGTTATTAGAAATCCAGTCAAATCAAGATAATACTTCTAATCATGAGGGGAAATTAAGCACCTGAGGACATAGGTTTAAGGTGCTGTGAGACAAGATAGGAAACTGAGGAGTAACTTTTTCACATAGTGGGTGGTAGGTATATGATGCAAGCTGCCAAAGGAGGTAGTTGAGGCAGGTACTATAACAACATTTAAAATACATTTGGACAGGTACATGAATAGAAAATGTTTGAAAGAATATAGGCCATACATGGGCAGGTGGGACTAGCGTAGATGGAAGATCTTGGCCGGCATGGGCAAGTTGAGCTGAAAGGCATGTTTCCATTACTATGAATCTATGACTCTAATTACATGAACAACTCAAGGAAAAATGTTAGCTCTGTGTTTGTTGTTAACAACTACAATAATATGATATTTTTAGAATGAATAAGGATTTCTACCAGTAATAAGGAGGACAATTTATTATGTACATTTGGAGGGAATATCTAAAGGAATGATGGAACCAGAATTATTGCTTCAAATTAATTTAGAAATACCTGATATTTTCCCCATCTCCCATCCTGGCATGGGAGCGTGGAAAGAGACATGGATGTATCAGGGATGTATCCTAGGATACTGTAGGAGGCAAGGACGGAGAATGGTGGAGTCTTGACAGAGATATTTATGTCCTCCATAGCTTCAGGTGAGATCTCATAAGACTGAAGATCAGTCAGTGTTGTCCATCGAAAGTCCAAATGTGGTGTTACAGTGATACAGCTTGTGGAACTGCAGTCTCACAGGTCCACTGATCTGTGTTTGATCCTGAGCTATAGTTCAGTCTGTGTGTTGCCTGCTCTCGCTATAACCATGTGGGTTTCCTCCAGTGCTGCAGTTTCCTCCCACATCCCAAAGATATGTGTTTGATAGATTAATTGACGACTGTAAATTGCCCCTAACGTGCTGATGAGTTATTGAACTGGGGGCAGTTGATGGGGATGTGTGGAAGAATAAATTGGGATTAGTATATAAAGAGTACTTGTCAGTTGCCATAGACCCTGCGGGCTCAAGGGTGTGATTTGTGCCATGTGAGCTATTACCCTTGAGTACCACATTGGGAGATTGGGAACCTCTGCATCTGAATGATCTTGCAGAAGCACATTTGATCCATTAGATCATAAGGCATTGGAGCAGAATTGGGCCATTAGGCCCATCTAGTCTGCTATGTCATATGATCATGACTGAAGGTAGACAAAAATGCTGGAGAAACTCAGTGGGTGAGGCAGCATCTATGGAGCGAAGGAATAGATTAAGTCGGGTCGAGACCCTTCTTCACCATCATGACTAATCTATTTTTACCTCTCAACCCCATTCTCCAGCCTTCTCCACATAATCTTTGATGCCCTTACCAATCAAGAACCTACAGATCTCTACTTTAAAAATACCCAATGACTTGGCCTCCACTGCCATCTTTGGCAATGAATTCCACAGATTCACCACACTCTGTCTAAAGAAATTCCTCCAAATCACCATCCTTTTATTCGAAGACTGTGCCTTCTTGTCCTAGACTCTCTCACCACCAGAAATATCTTCTCCACATCCACTCTATCTAGGTCTTTCATTATTCAATAGGTTTCAATGAGATCTCCCCCTCATCCAAAACGCTACCGATTACAGGCCCTGAGCCATCAATACTCATCATATATTAACCCAACCATTGACCCAAACATTGCTAGCATACACCTCCCATTTGTTAGGCTTTTACCCTTACGCCACAACGCAGTCTGAGGCAACAAGAACAATTCTCTGGAGGCATGAGAGATAGTGGATGCTGCAACCTGTAGCAAGAAGAAAGGAGAACTGGAAAGGGGTATTAGATTTGGAAATTGGAACAGAAGTCTCAATTCACATGAACAGCCAGGTTAATGAAGTCCAATCCTTTACCAACTAAGGGATCACTTTTCCCCTTCCTACCTGCGTAATTAAACTGGGAAAGCAGATTGACAATCTGTTCCGGAAAACAAGATCTTTCAATTTCCACTGCAATCTCTAGTGAGCCTTAAAAGGTTCTGATGCTCCATAACGTGTAATCAATTCACACAATCTATTTACCACCCAAGTAGAGCAGGAAATATATCATCACTCGTTATTTCTCCAGCTGACACTCAGAGACTGGTAGCACAATATAGCTGTTGATGCAATCTGTTAGCTGCTAAAATGTCTTTCATGCCCATTCAATTTTTTAACAGCTCAAAGCATTCTTTAGTATTATTCATGGTTCATGGTAAGCATCATTAAAAAAATAACACAGCTGGGGGAAATATGTGACGCCAAATAGAGTCAGTTAATTGGTTCTTGAATGATTTCATTTGCTTGTGACGATGAATAATACCAAGACAGGTATACGGGTAGGAAATGTTTAATGGCCAAACGCGGATATATGGAACCAGCTTAGATGGATCATCTTGGTCAGTAATGGACAAGTCGAGCCCAAGGGTTTCTATCCATCATGTATGACTCGATGAACCTATGGTCAAACTTCATATAACTTATCTGGATCAAGGAAGGATTAATGATACTCTTGTAGTGATTGAGGCATGTTCTACATTAACAAAAGCAACATGAATTCATAATGTCTTTAATACTGAAGGCAGTTCCAGGAAAAGAAAGCCATCCAATGTTACGATAAATAGAGTGAGATATGAAAAAGTCCTTAACTCAAGCAACATCTGCAGTTCCTTGTGTCTCCACTAGGGCTAGGCATGGGTTTCATGGTATAGCCCATAGAGTGAGCAGAATGCCTCCTCATCAGAGCTGTGGCGTAGAGACAGGGAGAGACTGCTGTACACTCTCCTTCTTAGCTCACCTGCAGTGTATTAACATGTGTTGGATCACACCTTGCCTTACAATGCCTAGTTTTTACCAACTAATTCGCCAATCATCTGAAAGGTTCTGCCAAAGGCAAGATGGAATCAACATTTTGAAAGAAAAGACCAGGTTTTGTTCAGTTTCCATAGCCACAGAGTCATACAGTGTGGAAACAGGCCCTTCAGCCCACCGAGTACACGGCGACTTGCGATCAGCCCATATACTGGCACTATCCTACACACTAGGGACAATTTACAGTTTTACCAAAACCCATTAACCTAAAAACCTGTACGTCTTTGGGATATGGGTGCAAACTGGAGCACCCGGAGAAAACCCATGCCGTCACTGGGAGAATGTACAAACTCTGTACAGACAGCACCCGTAGCCAGTATTGAGCCCGGGATAGGCAGCAACTCTACCACTGCGCCACTGTGCTGCTCCTGTGCATCTATTTATACATTTATACATCTATCTATTTATTTATCCATTTATTTTGTTCATGTATTCATTCATTCATTTATGTTTATTTATTTATTTATCGATATATTTGTTTGTTTGGTTGTCTATTTGTTTATTTACATATATGGTTTATATTTCAAATAGTGAAAGGCCTGGATAGAGTGAATGTGGAGAAGATGTTACCACTAGGGGGAGAGTCTAGAACCAGAGGCCATAGCCTCAGAATAAAAGGCGTTGAAGAGGAACTTCTTTAGTCACAGGGTGGTGAATCTGTGGAATTCATTGCCTCAGAAGGCCGTGGAGGCCGTCAATTGATATTTTTAAGTTGGAGATTCACAGATTCTTGATAAGTACGGGTGTCAGAGATTATGGGGTGAAGGCAGGAAAATGGGATTAAGAGGGAAAAGATATGGGGTTGAGAGGGAAAAGAGACAGATAGATTCTTGATTAGTACAAGTGTCAGAGGTTATGGGAAGGCAGGAGAATGGGGTTAGGAGGGAGAGATAAATCAGCCATGATAAAATGCCGTTGATGGGCCAAATGACCAAATTCCGCTCTTAGAACTTATGAACTCATGATGTTTAACACAAAAGGTGTGTGAGTTGTTGCAGGTGCTGTAGCAGCCACAAGACATGGAAAGGTTAGAGTGAAATTGATAATAGTGAATCAGTGGCATAAAATATAAATCACAAAGTTACTGCCAATGTTTAATGGTGCTTAACATGCCCTAGTGACCAGCCATACCATAAACAGTGTGGCACCTACCTATCAACCTGCTATTTATTGCAAATTTGTTGTCTGTAGAATTTTCAGTTAAAGCACTAGTCTGTTAAGTTTATACAGTAAATAAATTAGTCTCATTGAACATACAGAGCTGTATCATCTCCTGCAGGAAGATACTCAAATAGCAAGAGGCACCCTGTGTCAGAAAGCAATAAAGCTGTCAATGTGTGTAGACCACACTAGGGACTCACATTCCAAAGTAAGAAATGCTGCTGCTGGAGAAGAGAGTTAAAAGAGCAGAGCGATTCTAATGTGTGATTGCAGATCCACTCCTGTCAACAGCACACAAAGAGTCCCCTGGCTTGGGCGCCACCTTGGATTTTGGACTTGGTAATCAGCTTTAAAATTGCCAAGTGTGACCTCTTGAATGTCAAAACCCCCACTCAGGTATTGCTATCCATAGAGTTGAAGGGTGAACTGGTGCAGGCAACAGCAGGAGCAGAGGAGAGCCCTTATTCACGAGAACCCACACCTCAGGTAGTGTAAAGATCAGGAAGATGTCTATTAGGATGAGGAGGAAAAGCTCAAAGGAGATGTGTGAGGCATGTCCTTTTAGGCAGAGTTCATAAGTGATAGGAACAAAATTAGGCCATTCAACCCATCAAGTCTACTCTACCATTCAATCATGGCTGATCTATCTTTCCCTCTCCATTCTCCTGCCATCTCTCCATAACCCCTGACATCTGTACTAATCAAGAGTCTATCTATCTCTGCCTTAAAAATATCCATTGACTTGGCCTCCACAGCCTTCTGTGGCAGGGGGTGATGGGTGCCTAGTTTACACTGCCAGGGGTGGTGGTGGAGGCGGGTACGATATGGCATTTGAGAGGATTTTAGTTGGGCACGTGGATATGCAGCGAATAGAGGGATATGGATCATGTGCAGGCAGATACTGTGCGATACTGTTGGTCTATGTTCTATGTTTTCACTCCGTGCTCATTGTGCTCAGAACCTCTGCTTTACACAATTGTATTTCTTCGCCAAAGATATGAAGCGGCAGGAGGAATTTATTTTTAATTTACAAAACCAAGCACAGGAAGGGGAGGGAATGTGAGGATGGGAATAACTGAATTAGATGGTGGATATGGATCATGTGCAGGCAGATGAGATCGGTTTATCTTGACATGTGGATAGACACAAAATGCTGGAGTAACTCAGCGGGACAGGCAGCATCTCTGGAGAGAAGGAATGGGTGACTTTTTGGTTCGAGACCCTACTTCAGACTGAAGCGTCATGAACCATCACCCATTCCTTCTATCCAGAAATGCTGCCAGTCCCGTTGAGTTACTCCAGCATTTTGTGTCTATCTTCAGTTTAAAACAGCATCTACAGTTCCTTCCCACACGTTTTGTCTTGGCATATGTTGGGCACAGCTAGTATGGGACCGATGGGGTTTATCCTGTGCTTTACTGTACTATGTTCAGAATTCCAAGTTTTTGAACTGCACAAATATCTATGCCAGAGGGTACTTGAGTTAAGTTTCTGGTCAGCAATGATCCCTGCAGGATATGTAAGGTGATGGATTTGATGCTGTAATGCTGTTGCTGAGAAAATAGAGGCAATTGGAATTTCTCTTCTCATTATGCTTATTTCGAAGGACTTGAGGCATGCAAACAATGCTTACAATTTATCAGCTTGAACATTCTAACACTTTGTCCATTCCAGGCTAAACTGCTTCACTCGTTGAGGAATTAAATCATTTTTAACCATTTGATTGAGGTGTACAATTGATAAATGAGTTACGGTGTTTGTTCATTTTTCTTTCAAAAGCTCACTGTGAAGAAAATATTGCCCACATCTTGAAAATATCAAAACAATGTGTTAACCCATCAAACTTTGGTACTTCAAAACTTCTTTCAGTAACCGGTCATCAATCAAGGATGATTTCACCAACAGCAATAATACAGTTATTGTAAATCTGTGGTGACACTGAGTAAAGACCTTCACATTTTTATGTAACTCTGGCACATATTTAGACCATCTGTCCAGATGATTGAGAGAACGGTCCAGAGGTTTTAGGCTCGGCTGCAAGCTTCGCGTGATGTGGCAGCTTGGACTGGGAAAGTGATCAATAATTGGGAAGTTGCTCTGAAGAGGCAGGATAGGCAGGGGAGATGTGATCGGAGAAAGGTTGGGAACTGGGCTGCACAGTGGCGCAGGGGTAGAGTTGCTGCCTTACAGCGCCAGAGACCCGGGTTCAATCCTGACAATGGGTGCTGTCTATATGTACGTTCCCCCTGACCGCATGGGTTTTCTTTAGGTGCTCTTCTACATTCCAAAGATGTACAGGTTTGTTGGTTAATTGGCCCTAGTATGTAGGCTAGTGTTAGTGTATGGATGATTGCTAATTGGCACTGGCTCAGTGGGCCAAAGGGCCTGTTTCCACACTGTATCTCTAAAGTCTAAAGTAAAGTCTAAAGATCGAGTGAAACAAAGAAGGGAGGAGGTGAGTGGCGAGGGACAGACGTGAGAAAGAGGACAACCATGGATGGGGGGAGTGAGAAAGATATTTAGGGGTGGGGGGAGAAGCAGAGAGAGCACTAGGGTGAGGGTTGTGAGGAAGGGGTTTGAGTAAAAGAATGTGGCTGGATGTGTGTCTGTGTATGCATGTGCCCATGTATATATTAAGCTAAGTCTGTACAGCAGGCCCTGGTCACCTGTTACCTTGGACCCCCTTGTTATTAAACCAAGACATCACTGTCAACCTTGGTCGCTGCTGTGCAATCATTACTTCACACCAAAAAAATTCACATGCACAGGAATCTCCCAACTGTTATCATTGAAATGGTCATATGTCATCCTCAGTCCCAAAGGAGGCACAAGGAATTGCAAACGCTGGAACCTTGAGTAAAACACCAAGTGCTTGAGTAACTCAGCGGGTCAGGCGGCATTTCTGGACGACAAGGATTGGCATCATTTCAGGTCGGACCCTTCTACAGACTCAATTCCAAGGGACTGCTTAAGAGGACGAAGAACTTTGTTAGATTTCTGTCCCACACGTTGTATTGATCATTGGTTCCTCTAGGTACAAAAATGCTGGAGAAACTCAGCGGGTGCAGCAGCATCTATGGAGCGAAGGAGATAGGCAACATTTCGGGCCGAAACCCTTCTTCAGACTGATAGGGGGTGGGGGGAGGTGGGGAGAAGAAAGGAAAAAGGAGGAGGAGGAGCCCGAGGGCTGAGGTAGGAAGGGGAGGAGACAGCAAGGGTTAACAGAATTGTGAGAATTCAATGTTCATGCCACCAGGATGCAGACTCCCCAAGCGGAATATGAGGTGCTGTTCCTCCAACTTTTGGTGTTGCTCACTCTGGCCATGGAGGAGGCCCAGGACAGAGAGGTCGGAAACGGAATGGGAGGGGAAGTTGAAGTGCTGAGCCACTGGGAGGTCAGGTTGGTTAGTGCGGACCAAGCGGAAGTGTTCGGCGAAACGATCGCCAAGCTTACGCTCGGTCTCACCGATATAGATCAGCTGACATCTAGAGCAGCGGATTTGCTATTAGGGTGACTTTTCTCGTAAAGAACAGCTGGCTCTTTCTGTTAGATGACGAAGGCCAATGCAATAAATTACTCTTATTACGAGTCCCAGAGTTATAATTTCTGACTTTAAAGCCTGCAGCCAAATTATTTTCCTTAATCTTCACTTGCAGGCCAAGACTCTTTCTATATTTACAACTGTAATTCAAAACCAGGTTCTAATTGTGAATTAAAATAAATGTTCAATAGCTTATATTACATTCTCGATGATACATTGAATTTTGGTTTTTAAGGTAATTGTCCAATATGGTGGCTGGAGTTAATTATGAACAGTCATCCATCCTGCTTAATCCTTCATCTTGTTCAGACCTATCCATTTTATTACATTGCATCATATTGAATCGTCATCAGCTGTTGTGAAGAAAGTGCCCCAAGTGTACAGCTTGACTAGACAAATGCACAGGCCTTGACTATACCAATGCACATATTCTTTTCGTCAGTCTGAAGAAAGGTCCCAATCCAAAACTTTGTCTATCCATGTTCTCCTGAGATACTTCCTGATCTACTGAGCTGCCCTGGCACGCTGTATTGTCTTTTGCAAACCAACATCTGTAGTTCCTTGTTTCCACACATTATTTTAACAGTATTTCCCTTTATTTGCTTGGTACATTTATTTTTTTTAATCTTCATTACAGTTATGGTTTTGAAAACATGACATTCAATTCCCAAATGATATGAATAAAGTTCAAGAGAAATCTAAAGAAATTAAATCTTTAACAATTGTTTTTTTTTTTAATATGTGAACTTAAATCCTAAAACTTTTTGCAGTAAGATAATTGTAGCTACTAATCCATTTTTGTGCTGAATGTAGTGCTCATCTGCAATGGTGTAGACTGATATATGGAGAAACCACTGAGTGGTGAAATGAGGGGTGGCACGGTGGTGCAGCGGTAGAGTTACTGTCTTACAGCGCCAGAGGCCCGGTGTGATCTTGACGGCGGGTGCTGTCTGTATGGAATTTGTACATTCTCCCCGTGACTATGTGCTTTTTCGCCAAGTTCTCCTGTTTCTTCCCACACTCCAAAGACGTATAGGTTTGTAGATTAATTGGCACGGTATAATTTGTAAATTGTCTCTAGTGTGTGTAGGATAGTGTTAGTGTGCGAGGATCACTGGTCGGTGCAGACTCAGTGTCTGCCCTTTTCCCTGTTTCCGCCCTTTATCTCTAAACTAAACTAAAATCATTTTTTGAACAGGCATTGCTTCCTGATTAGTTTAGATGGTAGATGATCAGTGTGGTAGAATATGGTGGACTGAAGAACCTGTTGCTGTGCCATGTAATCTCGATGATATGTAACAGCCCACTCTGCCGATGCAAGCCAGCAATCAACTAAAATAACAAAAACTGTAGTAACATATACAAGCGAAATTACTAGGGTTAAGTTTTCACTTTTGAACATTGGTTCCTCTTTCAAGTCTGAAGGGCAGCACAGTAGCTCAGCTGATAGAGCAGCTGTCTCACAGCACCATAGACCCAGGTTCGATCCAGACCTTGGGTGCTGTCTAAATGTAGAGTCTGTACGTTTTCTCTGTGACCATGTGGATTTCCTCCGGGTGCTCTAGTTTCCTCCCACGTCCCAAAGATGTACAGGTTTGTAGGTTAATTAGCCTCTGTGAAATTGCCCCGAGTGGGTAGGGAGTGGATGCTGAAAGTGGGATAACATAAAACTGGTGTGAACTGGTGACCAATGGTTAACATGGACTCTGTGAGTCAAAGGGCCTATTTCTATGCTGTATCTCGAAACTAAACAAACCAGCCTGACACCGTTAAATAATGGGAATTATTTTTAACTGAAATCAAATTATTGCAGATGTGGCAAATATTCATGTGACAAAAAAAATACTGAAAATCCTCAGCAGGTCTTAGAATCTGCAGTTAACTGGAAAGAGTTAAAATAATTTTAATATCTTCCCAGTTAAAATGCATGGGGAAATATTGAAATGATAATTTCCCTGTCAATTTCCCAAGGCGAAAAAGCCAATATTAAAATGCATATCCTTTTACACGTCTCCAGATTTCACATTCATTTGGTGCAACTTAACTTTGGGCGATGGTGTATATGGATCAAACTCTTATTGTACAGTTTAAATCTATTGTTTTCTTTTTGTTAATGTTCTTAAGATAGTTCCTCACAATCAATTGCTTTCACGCCAGTTTTGCCAGCTCTGATGGCGTATGAGGGAATCATAGCCACTGTCAGAGTGATTAATGGAGATTGTGAGAGTTTACTACATACTCTGCTTGATTCTCCATTCAGAGTGAAAGTGAAATAGTGGGGGGAAGACAATAGCGGAGGGAAGACAAAACAATATCACATTTTTTACAGGATATTGATACCAGGACCTGAGGACCTGAGCTGTAGGGAGAGGTTGACCAGGCTGGGACTTTATTCCTTGGAGCCCTTGGTGTATAAGATCATGGGAATAGATTGGATGAACGCACAAAATATTTTATCGAGAGGAGGGGAATCAAGAACCTACAGACAGATTTAAAGAAGGTGAGAGGGGAAAGATTTAACATAACCCTGAGGGGCATCATTTTCACACAGAGTGTGGTCAGTTTCTGGAACAAGCTGCCAGAGGTAGGTGATACAGGTACTATAATAATATTTAAACAACATTTAGATAGGTACATGGATAGGAAAGGTTTAGAGGGATATACATCAAATATGGACAGATGGGAAGATGGGGCATCTTGGTTGGCATGGGAACATTGGGCTGAAGAGCTTGTTTCTGTGCTGAATGACACTATGACTCTATAACAAGACGCTCTCATTGACTTCAGTGAAATGCAAAGCTAGGATGTGTAAAAATTGAGCGATCAATACAATTCTATCCTGACAATCCACATTGATCAAAATTACACCGTAATTTTATTCAATTGCCCAATTACATCTTCCAGATTTTAGGTGAAATGGGACAGTTACAGGTTTACATTAATGCAAGCAGTTCTACTGTCAAGTTACTCAATTAAATGCCTCAGGATATTTTTAAATTAACTTTAATTTAAAGTTAAAATATAAATGCAAGCAGTCGTGAAACTTTTAGTTCACATCTGGACTGGATTGCACAGCAACACAGCAGTAGATTTGCCACCTTACAGCGCCGGAGACCCGGGTTCGATCCTCACTGCTGGGACTGTCTGTTCGAAGTTTGTACATTCTCCCCGTGACCGTGTGGGTTTTCTCCGGGTGCTCTGGTTTCCTCACGCAATTCAAGGTTTGTAGGTTAATTAGTTTCGGTAAAAATTGTTAAATTGTCCCCAGTATGTAGGATAGTGCTAGTGTACGGGGAGAACGCTGGTCGGCACGGACTCGGTGGGTCAAAGGGCTTGTTTCTGCGTTGTATCTCTACACTAAACTAAATCTGGGAGATATTTCAGTGTTATTTTGGTATCATACCTGCTTGAATGCAACTCCAGCAGAGCTGAAGTGCCGCTTGAGAGATTTTAACATAGACAAGTAAATTGCTTGGGAAATCCATAAACTTCATATTATACAGTATTTAAGTATTAGCAATAAACTATTGGCTCTGTACCAACAGGCAAAATGAATAAGAATTGAGGAAATGAGACGACAAACACATTGGAAATTAGCAGTTAAATTAAATTTAACTGGCATTGCATTATTTTATGAATGGTGCCCAGAGAGTAATTTTATGACATCCTAAAGGAGAATAAAACAAAATTAATCTCATTACGCTCTTTTTTTGGCTCATTATTACCAAGCTGTTAAGTTTCTCCAGTTGTAGAAGCATGAAACTCCAGATGCTGGTTTACAAAAAAAAGATACAGCATGCTGGAGTAACTTAGTGGGTCAGGTGGCATCTCTGGAGAACATGGATTGGTGATATTTCTGGTTGGGACTTTTCTTCAGACAGTTTCAAGCACTTGATCTGGAAGCCAACATTGACTAGTTGATTAGCTAGTAGTGAACATGCTTGTGACCTAGAAAAGTGCTTTTAAACAGTTCAAGCAGGCATTGTATTGCTGATTTCCATTATTAAGTTGCAAGTTATCACTCCTGTTATGCAATAACAAATTCAGGCAAAATTCTATATTGTGAATTATAGAGAAATAATGGAGAAAATATTTGATTTTACTTGGCTAAAAAAGCAATAAAGAAAACTTTGTCACCAGCCTCCTATCCATTTGCTGCCACAGTTCCCCATATGGTGTTTGTATGATAATTATCCAGAGCATGTTAGCATTCTGAAATCTCAATATCCAACACCATGCTCGAACATGGACATAAGAATCATGCTATCAGGCTTCTGAATTGTTCTTCTATAAGGTAGGATACTGTCCAGCTCACCTTTACCCCATTGCAGACATTGGAGTTTGTTTAAGGAATGGTGCTGAAAACTAGATTCTGTATCTTCCCCTTTGCACGATCTATTGTACTTGAGTTTGACTTGATTATATATATATATATATGTATAGTATATATTATTTGTTTGGATAGCATGCAAGACAACGCTGTTTATTGTACCTCAGTACATGTGACAATAATAATCTCAAACCTATAAACCTGAATTAGGAATAGGATTAGGCCACTTGCAAAGGGCATTTGGAAAGGTACATGGATAGGAATGTTTTAGAGGGATATGGGCCAAAGACAGCAGGTGGGACGTGTAGATGGGGCATCTCGTTGGACATGGGCAAGTTGTGTCGAAGGGCCTGTTTCGAGGCTGCATGACTCTATGAGTCTATGACCTGGGGCAGTGCAGTGGCTCAGCGGTAGAGTTGCTGCCTTACAATGACAAAGACCTGGGTTTGATCCTGACTATGGGTGCTGTCTGTACAGAGTTTTACGTTCGCCCTGTGACCGCATGGGCTTACTCCGGGTGCTCCGGTTTTCTGCCACAATCCAAAGACATACAGGTTTGTAGGCTAAATAGCTTTGGTAAAATTGTAAATTATCCTTAGTGGGGAGAATAGTGTTAGTGCACAGGGTGATCGCTGGTCAGCACAGACTTGGTGGGCCGAAGGGCCAGTTTCCACACTGTACCTCTAAAGTATAAAAAGTAAAGTCTGAAGAGTAAAATATCTATCTCTCAAGTCTGCTCACTATTTAATGAACTCATTGCTCATCTAGAACATAGAAACATAGAAACATAGAAAAATAGGTGCACGAGTAGGCGATTCGGCCCTTCGAGCCATTCAATATGATCATGGCTGGTTATCTAAAATCAGTACCCCGTTCCTGCTTTTTCCCCATATCCCTTGAATTCTGTATTCCATGTTTATCCAGGACTATTATCTTTGCCGGAATGTGCTTTACATGGGCACGGCACAGATTTTCAATTTCGGAGAGATTCTGAACTATCTGTGAACTTGTAATGAATACTTTTTGTGCTTCTTCAGGTTGAGATCCTGACCTGTGACTAACGGTAAAGTTTCACAAAAGAAATGCTTATGACCCAGGGACAGCTTCCTACCATTGTACTGGAATTAATTAACACTTTTATAATATGATATTATGATTAAGTTACCATGCTACTAAATGGTTTGTGACTGGGGGCATCAATTTTTAATAAAGTACCGAGACTTTTTCACTGTCCTTCATGAATGACTGAAAAAGATAATTAAGACTTAGATTTTTATTATTAGTCTATAAAATTTAATTATAGGTGGAGACCTACTCCACATACTTTCATGTGAGTGCAATAGGATGTTAGAGCACCAGAAACGGGCACTGACATGAGAAAAAAAATCCATCAATTATAGTCTTTCCTTTACAAAGATTAATTCATGTTGTCAAGCTGGAAAGAGTGCCGAGAAGATTTACGAGGATGTTGCCTGGGCGTGAGAGCCTGAGTTGCAAGGGGAGGTTGAGCTGGCTAGGACTTTATTCCTTGGAGCACAGGAGGATGAGGGGTGATCTTATAGAGGTGGACTAAATCATAATAGATCTGGTAAACGCACTGTCTCTTGCCCAGAGGAGGGGAATCGAGAACCAGGGGACATAGGGTTAAGGCGAGGGGGGGGGGGGGGGGGGGGGGGGGGGATTTAATAGGAACCTGAAAGGTAACTTTTCACACAAAGGGTGGTGGGTGCATGGAATGAGCTGCCGGAGGAGGTAGTTGTGGCAGGTACTGTTGCAAAGTTTAAGATACATTAAGACAGGTACATGGATAGGATAGATTTAGAGGGATATGGGCCAAATGCAGGCAGATGGGACTAATGTAGTCAGTGAGGGTAATTTGGGCCGAAGGGCCTGTTTCCACACTGTATGACTCTATGACTCGACATGTTACTGACTTTCATATGAAAATGTAGAGTTTGTAGAAGTTAACTAATCAGTCATTTTCACAGACCCGTCAGTTTCCCATTAACAGGCCCATTGTTAGATTCAGATCTAAATGAATGAATTTATGCAGGGGAATCAGGTTGGTACAAAAATACCTTAATTCAGCTACAGTAGATGAACATGTGGAAAAAATCAAGGAACTACATTAATTCCCCATTAGTCAAAATAGAACTGTTTAAATAATTAGTTGTATATACCATTCAATTTGGTGAGATGAGGTGATATATTTTTGACTTGCCCATAGTCAAGCACTTGTGCCCCATTTTCAAGGACAGATTGTTAGGCTGGAATATCAATTAATTCCACTTTGTATTATTTACATCGGTGGCAACTTTCAAGAAGGCTTCCCGAATAGGATCCACATAGCTCTTCAAATCTAGTGTGACAGGCCAATTGTAAATTTTATTTCTTCCCCTACTTTGAAGTTGAAAGATCTATTATTGAGATTCAGGTAACAATTATTTTAAAAAAAAGCAAAATATGGAAAATTGGTTCTGGAGTGTGTGGTTCTGGTTTCCGACAAACTCGTTTACGGTGGTTTGTGGAATCTACACATTGCAGCAAAGACATGCAAGTTTGTAGGTTTAAGAAGCAACTGCAGATGCCGGAAAAATCGAAGGTAGATAAAAATGCTGGAGAAATTCAGCGGGTGAGGCAGCATCTATGGAGCTTTATGGAGCTCCACAGCTCCATAGATGCTGCCTCACCCACTGAGTTTCTCCAGCATATTTATCTACCTTCAAGTTTGTAGTTTAATTGCTCTCTGTAAATTGTCCCTAGTGTGGAGACAGTGGATGCAAAAGTGGGATAACAGAACTAGTGTGAACAGGAGATCGATGGTCAGCAAAGGGTCCGTGGGCTGATGGGCCTGTTTCCTTGTATATCTCTAAACTAAACTCAACTAAGATACTTCCAAGGTACACAAAAAAGCTGGAGAAACTCAGCGGGTGCAGCAGCATCTATGGAGCGAAGGAAATAGGCAACGTTTCAGGCCGAAACCCTTCTTCGTGTACCTTCGATTTTCCAGCATCTGCAGTTCCTTCTTAAACACTAAGATACTTCCAAAATTTGATTAAACTTTTTCGTTCAAAACCACAGTGGACATGTTGTAAGGCTTTTCTTATAGAACTGCAAAGACTGTAAGCATCTGAAGAAGGGTCTGGACCTGAAACGTCACCTCTACTTTTTCTCCAGTGAAGCTGCCTGACCCGCTAAAATATTCCAGCATTTTGTGTCTATATCTCCACCTATCACTTGCCAGGCAGTGTACCTTCGATTTTCCAGCATCTGCAGTTCCTTCTTAAACACTTGCCAGGCAGTGGTCTGAATGCTCTGAATCAGACTGAAGAAGCATCTCGACCCATTTATCACCTACCCATGTTCTCCTATCAAAACAAAACCTCACATATCCACCTGTCATTTGCCAAGAGTTGTTCTGCCCCCATCTCTCTTCCAACTTTCTCCACCACCCCGTCCCAGCCACAATCTGAAGAATGATCCAGAGTCAAAACGTCACCCATCCACGTACTCCAGAAATGCGACCTAATCCGCTCATAGACACAAAAAGCTGGAGTAACTCTGCGGGACAAGCAGCATCTCTAGCATCTACAGTTCCTTCCTACACACCTCATCTGCTCAGTTACTCCAGAACGTTGTGCCTTTGTTTTCAACATAATTTTAGCCAAAAGCTATATCTCCCTTCCCAATATATGTGGACCAGAGGGCTGTAGGAAGGAACTGCAGGTGCTGGATTACATCAAAGATAGGCACAAAATGCTGGAGTAACTCAGCGGGACAGGTAGCATCTTTGGAGAGAAGGAATGGGTGACATTTCTGGGCGAGACCCTTCTTCAGACTCCTTCTACAGCACTACAATTACACTTCTACATGCAACCTGTCCGAAAAGGGGTCTCGCTACTTCTATCCAGAGAATAGTCTGCTGTCAGCTGCCTGTCCTGCTGAGTTACTCCAGCATTTTGTGTCTATCTACTGGACCAGAGTGCAGGTGAGGGGATCAATGAAACCAAAGTAAAAGGGCAACAATAATACTTCAAAACATTTTATTTTGTACAGGAAATTGGTAGACAGTGTCAATAGGCTATCAATAACATAGTATATACACACGGAACTAGTTACTGGAAACAAATGCATATAAAACTTGTTCAGAAAAACACCTGGCACATCTGAGAGTTGCTAAAGTGCATTAAATTATAAATGGGTTGTTTAAGCACACACCTGGGACCAGTTAAAAATCTAATCATGCATTAAAATTCAATGAAAGCAGAAAATAATTATTTCAAACCATTTTATTGCTACTTGTAAATGTTTATTTACGATTCAATAAGGCAAAATGAGATTATATGCAGAGTTCTCCTCCTTTAGAAATGAAATTCCTGTTAGGTGACACACTGATTCATTGCCATGCAGCCAAGTAATATTCCAACAGTTCAGAGAGTCTCTTGTTTAATTGTTAAACTCCGTGCCACAAAATACTCTCTTCAAGCAATTAGAAATACATTTCCTGAGACATTAGAGATACAACGTAGACACAGGCCCAGCGGCCCATCAAGTCCACCCCCACCAGCGATCACCGTGTACACTAACTCTATCCTGCACGCAATTTACAATTTACAATTTTACCAAAGCCAATTAACTTACAAACCTGTACGTCTTTGAAGAGTGGGAGGAAACCGGAGCACCCGGAGAAAACCCACGTGGTCACAGGGAGAACGTACAAACTCCATGCAGACTGCACCCATGGTCAGGATTGAACCTGGGTCTCTGGTGCTGTAAGGCAGTAACTCTACCACTGCACCATAGTGCCGCCCTGTTTCTGCTAAATTAAACATACAGTATAAGGTTATACAAAAGATGGCCAATCTATGAAATATTTAGTTTCATTTATTATTGTCATGTGTACCGAGGTACAGTGAAAAGTTTTTTTTGGTGCGAAAAGATTGTATGTGATTACAATCAAGCCTTCCACAGTATACAGATGCAGGATAAAAGGAATAACATTTAGGGCAAGATAAAGTCCAGTGAAGCCCGATTAAGATAGGTTGAGGATTTCCAATGAGGTGGATGGTTGGTCAGGACAGCATTCTAGTTGGTGACAGGATGGTTCAGTTGCCTGATATTTAGCAAATGGATTGTCACTGATTTAACGCTGGAAGAGGGGCAACATGAACATTGAAAAGTACAAACTTGCTGTGTGATGCCTATGATGATGTGCTCCGGCTGTGAATTGTGCTTTACTATCTCAGAAGCCAAATCCAAACACAGAGTCAGAAATCAATTTGTCAGCCTGTCTCTGGAACTCATAAACACCTTGTGTTGGTTGTTTTGGGATTTTTCTGGTCTTTATGCTGTTTGGCATTGACCTTTGGTCGTGACTACGGGGAGATTTATTAAAACAGGACAGAAGCATGCATTCAAAAGGCAGACGTTTTAAAAAGAAAGTTGTTTGGGTGAAACTTGAAACCTTCCAAAGTACTTTGTTGATTGCAGAACACTCGCGGATATACTGTGGGTGCGAAAGGTTCTATATTAATGCCAGCTTTTGCATTCATTGATATTTTGCCAAAATGCAGGATAGTATTTTGTTGAAGTCTAACAGGATAACTCACTGATGTGGGGAATAATTACAGGAAAAACATGTCATAATATTCAATTAATTAACCAAGACTGATCATGTTATTTCAGAGTTCTATCATCTGTAGGCTTATGCTTTTCATTAATCATTTCTCTACTTATGCATTTGCTATCTTTTAAATAAAGTATTCACTTGCAGTATAAGAAACAAACACACATCACATTTTTGCATGTCCTTTTCTCAATACCTTTGCAAAATAAACAATAGACAAAGGCACGGAATTCTTTCTTTTGACAGCATATGGGATGTTTTTGACTTCGCCCATGTAACTTGCTTTAATTGAGGTAGTGCAAGTGACATTGTGGGGATATATTGTAAACACTAGGATATTGCCTGGATTAGTGAGCTGAAGTTATAAGGAGGGTTTGGATAAACTGTTTATTCTTACTGGAACGTGGGAGACTTACGCGTAACCATACTGTGATTAGATAGGATAGACAGAATAGATAGGATAGATAGGATAGACATAGATAGGATAGACAGAATAGATAGATAGGTTAGATGTAGGGTAGATAGATAGGTTAGATGTCAGATAGATAAATAGATAGACAGACAGACAGACCAAGACATAGATTTCAACAGGATGGACATAGATATAGCAGTGGTAGAAGCAAATAGAATTACACCATTTAGTTTAGCGATATAGTGCAGAAACAGGCCCTTTGGCCACTGAGTCCACGCGACTAGTGATCCCCACACATTAACACCATCCCACACACACTAGGGACAATTTACATTCATACCAATGTCAGTTAACCTACAAACCTGTACGTCTTTGGGGTGTGGGAGGAAACCGAAGATCTCAGAGAAAACCCACGCGGTCACGGGGAGAACGTACAAACTCCAAACAGACAGCATCCGTAGTCGGGACGGGGGGAGAGGGGGGGGTGGGGGAGAGAGAAACTTGTCTCTATATCTACTACACTTTCTTTATCTGACCAGCTGCGATTAATTTGTATCTACATTAAGCCCAAGATAAACTTCTTTCTGAACAATGGTGGAGGACATGTTTCTGTGCTTTGAATTAGTCTCCAAGTCTCAAACTGTCTCTTCATCAAATAATTGAAGATTTTACTCTTTTGTATTTGAAGCTAGAAGGGTGTCCTCATCTGCATGTAATTTATTGTCAATTGTAGCTTGAAGGTGGGTTTGTGTAGAAGACTTGTACTAATCATCAAATATTGATTATGCCCCTTATCCATCATTGATTAAATATATACAATTAAGACACCTATTTTCATGAAAACTTTGGTTCCTGTCAATTCTGCAAATAGATTCTGATAGGCAATAGATATTGTTCAGTTTAGTAGCACCTTGTGATCAACATATAATCCAGCAGTTTACTTTTTTAGGCATCACTGCAAATACTGTTGCAATGAGTCAATGTATATGGAGAAAATTAAAGCTTATGGGCCTGTCCCACTTATGGGCATGTCCCACTTAAGCTACTTTTTCGGCGACTGTCGGCACCCGTCATAGGTTATTGCAGGTCGCCGAAAATCTTCAACATGTTGAAAATTCAGCGGCGACCAGAAAGACGCTACGACTCTTTGGACGACTGAGGAGACTACTCACGACCAAACAGGTGACACCCTGGCGACATATCGCGGGGTGAAGCCCGTATGGTCATGAGTATTCGCCCAAAGAGTCGTAACTTGTTCTGGTCGCTGTTGGATTTTCAACATGTTGAAATTTTTTGGCAATCTGCTGCGACTATGTCGGGTGCCAGCAAGTCGCCGAAAAAAATTGCGTGATTGGGACAGGCCCATTAGGCTATTTTTAGGCAACTGCCGGTGGCTGTCATAGTCATAGCAGGTCACCAAAAAAACGGCGACTGGAGCCCCCTTCGACATAAAATTTGAAATAGAATCATACTTTAACAACAAAAAAAAACGAAGTCAGCACCGGCGACAACCTACGTCACCCTGGCGACAACCCACGTCATCTTGGCGACAACCTACGACAGCACCTACATCAGAATAAGTCAAGCTACGCTCATTGGCGTTAAGCCAACTGTCGCCGAAAAGTTTTGAACATTTCAAAATCCAGCGGCGACCAGAAAAACACTACAATTCTTTGGGCAACTGAGGAGACTACTTACCACCATACAGGCGACACCCTGGCGACCACGTGGTGACAGCCTAGTCGCCTGTAGTCGCCTAAAAAATCGCCTAAGTGGGACAGGGACATTACAGTGCATTTGTTTAATACAGGGCTTGTACAAATGCGCTCTACAAAATTTACCAATAGTATGTTACAAATGGTTGGAAGTATTCTTCCCCATATGCAAACCGAGAGCAAAATTTAAACAGCGTTCCACTGTGCAGTTTACATTATATATTCAACATCAAATGACAAGATGGAGTTGACATGGTAGAGGTTTACCAAAGGACAAAACCAAAGATTTGGACAAAACTACCATGCCGGACAGCCTTGTTCTGAAACAATTAACAAATGCAAATTGCTGGAGCAAAACAATGGTTCAGGCAGCATCTGTGGAGGGAATGGATGGACAATGTTTTAGGTTGGGTCCATTTGTGAGTCAGGCTGCACCCTGAGAGAAACGATCTTCAGCACTAAATGCAAGAAACAAATCATGTAATTCTCAACCTGAAAATAGGTTCAAAGTTTTAAAATAAAATCAGAATCACAATGTTTTTGTAAACAATATTTAGAATCAATTTCTTTTTGTAACAATGAATCGAATCAGAAAGAAATTCAAATGTTTTCTGAGCTAAAGCTTTGACTGATCTAAATGGGCAAAAATAGCATTTGACCATCTTGAATCAATTCTCAAAGTCCATCCCTCTGGACTATTGTAATTGGATTGTAATTTCCAGGAAAATATTAACCTTTAACCTGTTGAATAAACAGAGATTCCATATGATTCTCAGGAGAGTGCTTTTAGTGATGCCTTAAATGATTAAAATCTTATCCTGTAATTGCTTTCAGTTTTACTGTTGTCATCTTGATAGCTCATTCTTTTATGTCCTTGCTTCTTCTGAATTTAATTAATGTGTGCAATGTATCACCTTTATACTTTATGATCTCACCACCTATATTCATCACGAAAGATGACCATAAAGAAACTTTCATAACCTGTGCTGTCTGGATCCCACCCCAGTCCTCAAACAATATGATGTTAAATGGAATATAGTCACAGTCTTCCTACAGATTCCTGACTCTTTGAAAAGTAATTGAGAACAATACAATATATAGACTTGTATTAATGAAGTGCAAGGAATTCATTTCCTTGGACTCATATTGAAAAAAAAAGATATGCTATATATTTTTAACGGCAACATAATTGGTTATATTTAATCCAATTAATGTGAAATTTTAAACACTTTAATGAAGAATTTGTACTTTAGTCTTTAGAGATACAGCGTGGAAACAGGTCATTTGGCCCACTGAGTCCATGCTGACCAGCGATCACTCCATACATTAGTCCTATCCTACCCACTAGGGACAATTTACAATTTAAACCAAGCCAATTGACTTACAAACCTGTATGTCTTCAGAGTGTGGGAGGCAGCAACTCTACCATTGTGCACTGTGTGGCCCCTGTACACTCTGGACCAAGGTCACTATTTCTTTGTTAGTTCCCCATTTGTTTAAATTGCAGGAAATATCTTAAAAAGTACATCTTAAAATAGTATTGGGTAGGGTAATGGGACTGAAGGATGATAAATCCCCTTGGCCGGTTGGTCTGCATCCCAGGGTCCTCAGGGAGGTGGCTCTAGAAATAGTGGACGCTTTGCATTGGTGATCATTTTCCAATGTTCAATAGATTCAGGATCAGTTCCTGTGGATTGGAGGATAGCTAATATTATCCCACTTTTCAAGAAAGGAGCGAGAGAGAAAATGGGGAATTACAGACCAGTTAGCCTGACTTCGGTGGTGGGAAAGATGCTGGAGTCAATTATTAAAGAGGTAATAATGGGACATTTGGATAGCAGTAAAAGGATTAGTCCAAGTCAACATGGATTTATGAAAGGGAAATCATGCTTGACTAATCTTCTGGAGTTTTTTGAGGATGTGACAAGTAAAATGGATGAAGGGGAGCCAGTGTATCTAAACTTTCTAAACTAGTGTATCTAAACTTTCAGAAAGCCTTTGCTAAGCCCATTGCATTTAGCAGGAGTGGTCTATCTTGCTCCCGCTATAGGATCATTGGCCAACGCCATGGCTCTGTGGGGGAGGACCACAGTCTCGGCTCGTTCCGCTGCTGGACATTTTGGGGCACCTCTCACACAAGGGTAGTGGCTTCACCCCAGGGGGCCACATGAACGCTTACTTTAGACTTTAGATACACAACACGGAAATAGGGCCTTACTGGCTACAGATTAAATTCCCAAACCAACTCCACGCTGACCAGCGATCATCCTGTACATTTATTCTTCTTCTTCTTGCGAATGAAACATAAATAAACCAAAGGAATAGTTCGATCTCAAGCCTGGTGTTGCACAGCCAGGTTGTTCCCTCTGTTGGTGTCAATGTCAATGTCAATGTCTGCCAGGCCCTGACAGACACAGCTCCATTTGGTGGGTGGTAGAGCGGGCACCCAGAGATGACATGGTTGGCTGTCTGTTGTTCTGCTCCACATTCACAGGCTGGGATCTGGTGGAGGGAGCCCCCATCTCCACACGCTGGCATTGAAACGCCCAACTCCAGTACCAAGCCTGTTGAGCTTCACCCATGCTCCTGTACCCTGACACTATCTTGCACACCAGGGACAATTTTACAACTTACCGAAGCCAATTAACATGCAAACCTGTACGTCTTTGGGACGTGGGGGGAAACCAGAACACCCCGAGAAAACCCACCCGGTCCAGGGAGAACGTACAAACTCTGGACAGACAGCGCCCATAGTCAGGATTGAAGTACAGAGAAGGTTTCCTAATCTGAGGAAAGACATTCTTGCCATAGAGGGAGTACAGAGAAGGTTCACCAGACTGATTCCTGGGATGGCAGGACTTTCGTATGAAGAAAGACGGGATAGACTCGGCTTGTACTCACTAGAATTTAGAAGATTGAGGGGAGATCTTATAGAAACTTACAAAATTCTTCAGGGGTTGGACAGGCTAGATGCAGGAAGATTGTTCCCGATGTTGGGGAAGTCCAGAACAAGAGGTCACAGTTTAAGGATAAGGGGGAAGTCTTTTAGGACCGAGATGAGAAAAAAAAAATTTCACACAGAGAGTGGTGAATCTGTGGAATTCTCTGCCACAGAAAGTAGTTGAGGCCAGTTCATTGGCTATATTTAAGAGGGAGTTAGATGTGGCCCTTGTGGCTAAAGGGATCAGGGGGTATGGAGAGAAGGCAGGTACAGGATACTGAGTTGGATGATCAGCCATGATCATATTGAATGGCGGTGCAGGCTCGAAGTTCCGAATGGCCTACTCCTGCACCTATTTTCTATGTTTCTATGTTTCTAGGTCCCGCACGGAAGACTGGTGACTAAAATTGTAGTACATGGTATTGGGGGTAGGGTGTTGACATGGCTAGGAAATTGGTTGGCAGACAGGAAGCAAAGAGTAGGAGTGAACGGGTCCTTTTCAGAATGGCAGGCAGAGGCGAGTGGAGTGCCGCAAGGCTAGGTGTTGGGGCTGCAACTGTTTACAATATATATTAATGATATGGAAGAGGGAATTAGGAGCAACACTAGCAAGTTTGCGGATGACACAAAGCTGGGAGGCAGTGTGAACTGTGAAGAGGATGTTAGGAGGTTGCAGGGTGACCTGGACAGGTTGAGTGAGTGGACAGATGCGTGGCAGATGCAGTATAATATAGATAAATGTGAGGTTATCCACTTTGGCAGCAAAAACACAGGGCCAGATTATTTTCGCAATGGGGTTAGGTTAGGTAAGGGGGAGGTGCAGCGAGACCTGGGTGTCCTTGTACACCAGTCATTGAAAGTTGGCGTGTAGGTACAGCAGGCAGTGAAGAAAGCTAATGGCCTTCTTAACAAGAGGATTTCAGTATAGGAGTAAAGAGGTAAGACCACATCTAGAGTATTGTGTACAGTTTTGGTCTCCTAATTTGAGGAAGGACATTCCTGTGATTGAGGCAGTGCAGCTTAGGTTCACGAGAGTGATACCTAGGATGGCGGGACTGTCATATGAGGAAAGATTGAAAAGACTAGGCTTGTATTCACTGGAGTTTAGAAGGATGAGGTCGGATCTCATAGAAACATATAAAATTATAAATGGACTGGACAAGCTAGATGCAGGAAAAATGTTCTCAATGTTGGGCGAGCCAAGAACCAGGGGCCACAGTCTTAGAATAAAGGGGAGACCATTTAAGACGGAGGTGAGAAAAAACTTTTTCACCCAGAGAGTTGTGAATTTGTGGAATTCCCTGCCACAGAGGGCAGTGGAGGCCAAATCACTGGATGGATTTAAGGAAGAGTTAGATAGAATTCTAGGGGCTAGTGGAATTAAGGGATATGGGGAGAAGGTAGGCATGAAGTTATTGATTGGGGACGATCAGCCATGATCACAATGAATGGCGGTGCTGGCTTGAAGGGCCGAATGGCTTCCTCCTGCACCTATTTTCTATGTTTCTATGTTTCTATGTGATAAACAATCTTATTTTGAACATGAGTCACGAAAAAGATTTTTAATTTAGCATTATTAATAGCATTTTTTTACATTGGACATGTAGTTTTAAAATATCTGTTGTTTTAGGACTCGGGGCGTATTACTGAAGAAACTTGACATGTTTGGACTTTTGCCAGTAATCTCCCAAAAACATCACAGAGTGCTGCAGCCTTTATTACTGTATTATCTCACAGTTAAAGAATTCTGAATGCACGTGCGTGACAATGTTGTAGAGCATCAACGAATGTCAATCCACATAAACTAATAAGTTATGAAAAGTACAAAATTAACCAAACATTAATCAGTGTTACTGGTTAGCATATTGTCTTGCCCTATGAAAAATTGGTCATTGTGAGTGTTCTTTCCTGTCATATTTTATTCATGAAATTGATTCCAGTTGCTTTTGCTGAAAGCAAACATATGTGGTAATCAACCACTTTCTTCAAGGATGTTTATTTGGTTCATTGAGTATTCATTTTCCATGGATCACGCTGCCAAATAATCTCAGATGAACACACAACTACGATCTATAAAATATTGAAGACTACAGGGAGGAAAACCAGTCCAATTTTACTTCACATTTTCCCAGAAACTAGGCTAGAGTTTGCAGTAAAGATAGACACAAAGTTCTCTAGCAACTCAATGGGTCAAACAGTATCTCTGGCTGACCTGGAGGTCCATTATCACCTCCAGCTCTTCACCTTCCTCCCAACCCATACTTTCAGTCTGCAGAAGGGTCCCGACCTGAAACGTTGCCCATCTATTTTCTCCAGAGATGCTGCCTGACCCGTTGTGTTACTCCAGCACTTTGTGTCTATCTTTGGTATAATCTGCAATTCTTTGTTTCTGGAGTTTGCAGGGTTCAAGTGCAATCATTGGAATAGTTACTGAATAATCAGGTCATAGATTTCTGCAACTATTCAATAAACCTTTACAGGAACCTGACTGGATTGGAGTGATTGTGCAAACCCAAATCTATAGTAGTAGGGAGCAAAGATTCACTAAAAGGACGTGCGCATTTTGCAAGAATACATTTTGCAGAAGAATAAAGAAAGGCATCCGTTTTACTCTTGTAATTGTTTTGACACTTGTTTAAAGAAATAAATTAAGTTATTCTCACTTGTACTTTCATTATTTTTTTTCCATTGAAAATAAGTAATGATCTAGAAATTGTATGTTTAGGAAGGAACTGCAGATGTTGGTTCACACCGAAGATAGACACAAAGTGCTGGAGTAACCTGCACTTTGTGTCTATCTTCGAGAAATTGTATGACACATATAAGTTAATTCAGTTAATGCTGGAAAGGGGGAGAAGAGTCATGGAGTCATAGAGTGATACAGTGTGGCAACAGGCTCTTCAGCCCAACTTGCCCACACCGACCAACATGTCCCAGCTACACTAGTCCCACCTGCCTGCATTACGTCCACATCCCTCCAAACTTGTCCTATCCATGTACCTGTCTAACTGTTTCTTAAATGCTGGGATAGTCCCAGCCTCAACTACCTCCTCTGGCAGCTTGTTCCATACACCCACCACCCTTTGTGTGAAAAACCTATTAAATCTTATCCCCTTCACCTTCACACATAGGTTCATGTCATCTGGTCCTTGATTCTCCGCCTCTGAGCAAGAGACTCTGTGCATCTACCCAATGTATACCTCTCATGATTTTATACACCTGTATAAGATCACCCCTCATCCTCCTATCCTCCAAGGAACAGAGACCCAGCCTATTCAACCTCTCCCTATAGCTCAGACCCTCTAGTCTTGGCAACATGCTCGTAAATCTTCTCTGAACCTTTTCAAGCTTGACAATCTCTTTCCTATAACATGGTGCCCAGAACTGAACACAATACACTAAATGCGGCCTCCCCAATGTCTCATACAACTGCAACATGAGCTTCCAACTTGTTTACTCAGTATAGAATAGAGTAGGCTATGGTGTGGATTGAAAAAGATTGTATTAGGATTTGGAGAAGGGCTATCTTGAGGTCAGGAGTGGAATTCAGCACACGATCATGGTTGGGTGGGTGGATGCAGGGTTGATGGTCAATATTCAAGTGGTATGGCACCCGCAAGTTAACTTATATAGTGACTAAAGGGCCTGTCCCACTATACGAGTTTACCCAAGAGCTCACCCGAGTTTAAAAAAAAATCAAACTCGTGGTAAGTACGTAGAATGTACGTAGCGGGTACGTCGGAGCTCGGGACGTCTCTTAGCAGTTCGTAATATTTTCAACGATGACAATGATGATGTTTTTTCAGAAAGCTCAGCATTTAAGAATATTAATCATATTTTTCACAGGAAATGGCTTATGCTGTGCTACTAATCTCTTTTAATGTAATTTTTGTATGTGTAAGAAAGATACCTTTGAAGGAAAATCATGCCTAAACTTTTGCCGCACCTCCAAATTAACAAAATATAACTGATGGTGCACAATTTTATCTTTACAATTGATCCCAGTCATTAATTTATTCCAAATTCAGTCAATAATTATACTTTCAGAACATCGTCACATTATAACAGTGTCGCAAGAATCCGGATTATGGAAGGTAGTGTTTATAGTACTCACGGTGCAATATATATTTATGGTCTTTGAAAATCACAGGACTCTGATAGTATTGTCAATAGGTAATTTAAGAAAAAGTATAATATGAAATTTGTAACCCTTCAGTGACCATTTACACTTGACTGGAAATACACATTATAAATGGCAAGAATCTTAGCAGCAATGATGTATGGAGGGAACGTGGGGTACAAGTGCATCACAAGTACAAGGGTGGCACATGGCGCAGCAGTAGAGTTGCTACCTTATAGCACTGGGTTCGATCCTGACTTCGGGTGCTGTTTGTACAGAGTTTGCACGTTCTCCCTGTGATCCCTGGGTTTTCTCCGGATGCTCCGGTTTCCTCACACACTCCAAAGATGTGCAGGTTTGTAGATTACTTGGCGCCTGTAACTTATTAATTGTCTCTCGTGTGTAGGATAGTGCTGGTGTACGAGGTTATCGCTGGTCGGCATGACCCAGTGGGCCGAAGGACCTGGTTTCCGTGCTGTATCTCTAAAGTCAAAAGTCTGAAAGTTTAAACCTTCCAGAAAGTGGCAACACAACTGGTTAGGGTGATCAAGACTGCCTGACCCACTGAGTTACTCCAGCATTTTGGGGCATTCTTTGGTATATACCAGCATCTGCAGTTCCTTTCTACACAAGGGGTACAGTATGCCTACCCTCGTCAATCGGAGCATTGAAGAAAAATACAAGAAATTATGTTGCAGCAGTTTAAAACTTTTGTTAAGCTGCATTTGAAGTTCAGGTCACCACACCATAGGAAGGATGGGAGAAAAGAAGACAGAGGAGGTTTACTAGAATGTTGCCGAGATTGGACTGTATTAGTTACAAAGAGAGGTGGGACAAAATGTGGATTGCTTTTGCTGGAAGGTTAGAAGCTGAACGGTGACCTGATAAAAGGATGTCAATTGATGAGGTGCAGCCAGAGTTTTTTTCCCAGGTGAGGTGCGGTGAGATGAGGTGAAGGGGTGAAAAATTTGTGGGAACCTGAGGGGTAACTTTTTCACGCAAAGGGTGATGGGTGTATGGAACGAGCTGCCGGAGGATGTACAGTGGCTTGCAACGGTTTTCATACCCCTTGAACTTTTCCACATTTTGTCACGTTACAACCACAAACGTAAATGTATTTTATTGGGATTTTATGTGATAGACCAACACAAAGTGGCGCATAATTGTGAAGTGGAAGGAAAACGATATATGGTTTTCAAATTTTTTTACAAATAAAAAACTGAAAAGTGTGGCGTGCAAAAGTATTCAGCCCCCTTTACTCTGATACCCCTAAATAAAATCCAGTGCAACCAATTGCCTTCAGAAGTCACCTAATTAGTAAATAGAGTCCACTTGTGTGTAATCTAATCTCAGTCTAAATACAGCTGTTCTGTGAAGGCCTCAGAGGTTTGTTAGAGAAAATTAGTGAACAAACAGCATCATGAAGCCCAAGGAACACACCAGACAGGTCAGGGATAAAGTTGTGGAGAGGTTTAAAGCAGGGTTAGGTTATAAAAAAATATCCCAAGCTTTGAACATCTCACGGAGCACTGTTCAATCCATCATCTGAAAATGGAAAGAGTATGGCACAACTGCAAACCTACCAAGACATGGCCGTCCACCTAAACTGACAGGCCGGGCAAGGAGAGCATTGATCAGAGAAGCAGCCAAGAGGCCCATGGTAACTCTGGAGGAGCTGCAGAGATCCACAGCTCAGGTGGGAGAATCTGTCCACAGGACAACTATTAGTCGTGCACTCCACAAATCGGGCCTTTATGGAAGAGTGGCAAGAAGAAAGCCATTGTTGAAAAAAAGCCATAAGAAGTCCTGTTTGCAGTTTGCCACAAGCCATGTGGGGGACACAGCAAACATGTGGAGGAAGGTGCTCTGGTCAGATGAGACCAAAATTGAAGTTTTTGGCCTAAATGCAAAACGCTATGTGTGGCGGAAAACTAACACTGCACATCACCCTGAACACACCATCCCCACTGTGAAACATGGTGGTGGCAGCATCATGCTGTGGGGATGCTTTTCTTCAGCAGGGACAGGGAAGCTGGTCAGAGTTGATGGGAAGATGGATTTAGTCAAATACAGGGCAATCTTGGAAGAAAACCTGTTAGAGTCTGCAAAAGACTTGAGACTGGGGCGGAGGTTCACCTTCCAGCAGGACAACGACCCTAAACATACAGCCAGAGCTACAATGGAATGGTTTAGATCAAAGCATATTAATGTGTTAGAATGGCCCAGTCAAAGTCCGGACCTAAATCCAATTGCGAATCTCTGGCAAGACAGGAAATTGCTGTTCACAGACGCTCTCCATCCAATCTGACTGAGCTTGAGCTATTTTGCAAAGAAGAATGGGCAAAAATTTCAGTCTCTAGATGTGCAAAGCTGGTAGAAACATACCCCAAAAGACTTGCAACTGTAATTGCAGCGAAAGGTGGTTCTACAAAGTATTGACTCAGGGGGGCTGAATACTTTTGCACGCCACACTTTTCAGTTTTTTATTTGTAAAAACATTTGAAAACCATGTATCATTTTCCTTCCATTTCACAATTATGCACCACTTTGTGTTGGTCTATCACATAAAATCCAAATAAAATACATTTACGTTTGTGGTTGTAACGTGACAAAATGTGGAAAAGTTCAAGGGGTATGAAAACTTTTGCAAGCCACTGTAGTTGGGACCGGTACTATCGCACCATTTAAGAAACATTTGGACAGATACATTGATAGGATAGGTTTAGAGGGATGTGGGCCAAATGCAGGCAGGTGGGACTGCTGTAGATGAGACATATTGGTTAGTGCGGGCAAGTGAGCTGAAGGACCTGTTTCTATTCTATGATTGAAACTTCAAATAGTGTTAAGGTGAGATGGAGACAGTTTAAAGGAGATGTGCCAAGCATATTTAATAGACATTTAGATAAACACATGCACAAGCAGGAAATAGAGGGACTGCGTGAAAGCAGATTAGCTTTACATTAGATTTACATCCTGCCTGGCATGAATAAGTGGTGAGGTAAAGCCTTCCTTTGCTGTATTGTTCTATTTCAATGTTCCATAATACTGTATATTAAACACCTATACTAATAAAAATAACTATGAATCTAAAGTCTGATCAGCACAGAGTCTAAAGAAGGAGCTCCTCCCAAAACATCACCCATCCATGTTGTCCAGAGATGCTACCTGACCCTCCGATTTCCCCCAGCATTTTATTTATTTTTTACTATTATGAATTGTGTGGTTATTTATTGGGATACTGTGAAAGGGAACCCTTGAGAATGGGAAATAATCTGATGGCGTACTGATAATTGCCCTTTTTTAAAAACAATTTTAACAACGTTCTGTGGAAATTCAGGAGAATAAACTTACTTAATGCATGCTGTTTGTGTAGGAATTTCATGAAAGTAAAAATGTCAAAGAGGGAGAATCCCCGGTTCTTAAAACATATATTTATGATAAAGGTGGACACACAGTGCTGGAGTAACTCCAATGGCCAGGCAGAATCTCTGGAGATGAAGGATGGGTTCCGACCCGAAACGTCACCCATCCTTTGTCTCCAGAGATGCTGCCTGACCCGTTGAGTTCCTCCAGCTTTGTGTCTACCTTTGGTATAAATCAGCATCTGCATTTCCTAATTTCTACCGATATGATTCCTGTATTACCTTTTCATTCAGTAAAATTTTCAGGTAAGTTTCTCTGACTGATTGATAAATAATGTATTGCCTGGTGTGGGAGGCATTAATCCACGCATCACCAGAGATGTCATACGTGCACGAAGGAACTGCAGATGCTAGTTACATTGAAGATAGACATAAAATGCTGGAGTAACTCACTGGGACAGGCAGCATCTCTGTATAGAAGGAATGGATGACGTTTCGGGTCGAGTCCTTTCTTCAATCTGAAGAAGGGTCTTGACCCGAAATGTCACCCATTCCTCCTATCCAGAGATGCTGCCTGTCCCGGTGAGTTACTGCAGCATTTTGTGTCTATCAACGGAAGTATCATATTCAGTCCCAGTTTAGATGAATCTATGGTAATAAAAAGGAAATGCAGATGTTGGTTCATAGCAAAGATAGACACTAAATGCTGGAGTAATACAGTGGATCAGGCAGCATCTTTGAAACATCACCTATCCCTTTTCTCCAGAGATGCTGCCTGACCCGTTGAGTTATTCCAGCATTTTGTGAATATCATTAGATTCATCTATTGTCAGAGTTGAAAAGGTATAATTCACCTCCCTCTTAGCGTTTTATCCAAGTAGCTGTGTAATGTCACACGTGGATGCAAGCTTTTAATGCTGGTGGACTTAGATGTACCACAAATGAAGTCTGATACAGGTGTCCATCACCGAGTTTCCTGCAACTGGTGGCAGGGCACCTCCTTTAATCCAGACATAATTATGAAAGAGCAACCGGGTCAGGGGGTGAGGCGTCCGATCTCAATCTCATCTGGACTTCCACAGCATATCAGCGGATTGAATTTGCCCCCCGTGGCCGGGCTGTGGGTGGCAACTCTGGCTCGGACAAAGCCGGCAGATCCATTCCCATAACCAACTTCTGAGGCCAAATTTACGGGCTGGTATCTGGTGGACCGTTCCAGTACGGTTTGTTTGACTTCTCTCGTAGGCCGTGACGTCTGTCAGTCTGGCACAACTGGAAGTTCTGGAAAAGCTCTGGAACCAAGGATGCCAGTGGTGGACCTGTATATCAATTTCGGCACGAATAATATTCCTTTTAACTTGGATTTAGTGCTTCAGTGGTAGACTGTAGCACGAGGGTAATTGTTCCTTCATGTGATTTCTATGACCTGTCAGTTATCACAGCTGGATTTTGTAGTTGCACCACCCAAGATGCATTATCATTATAATGAGGTTTTCATTGGAACTATCCATGCCTGGGGTATGTTTCACAAATCTTTGTCTTTAATTTTGTGAATGTTTTTGTGATTGCCAGTGAAATGTATACAATTGGTGCATATAAACAGCACCCTTGCAAATTACATAATTTAAACGTTGCTATGTGTCTTTGCATAAAGATTGAATTGAAAATGTAACTTATTTAAATTGTTCCATATAGTGTAACGTGTGCCTGTAACCCAATGCATTCTTTGTAGACAGATAAATGTTGGTACGCTGGTTTAATAATGGATCAAATGGGCTTACATTCAATGGAATTTAGAGGATGAGGGGATCTTATAGAAACATAAAATTCTTAAGGGATTGGACAGGCTAGATGCAGGAAAAATGTTCCCGATGTTGGAGGAGTCCAGAACCAGGGGTTACAGTTTAAGAATAAGGGGTAGGCCATTTAGGATTGAGATGAGGAAAAACCTTTTCACCCAGAGAGTTGTGAATCTGTGGAATTCTCCACCACAGAAGGCGGTAGAGGCCAATTAACCGGATGTATTCCAAAGAGAATTAGATATACTGTAATGGAATCAAGGGATTATGGGGGAGAAAGCAGGAATGGGGTACTGATTTTGGATGATCAGCCATGATCATATTGAATGGCGGTACTGGATCGAAGGGCTGAAAGGCCTACTTCTGCATCTATTTTCTATGTTTCTATGTTTCTATTTAATAAACATATGTGTCATGTGGCCAGTAAATGAAATAATGGCACTTAACTTATTAGAGATTACGTTATGTCCTATCAACACAAACAAAGAGATGCACTGCCTGTAACATACATTATAGACACAGGTCACAGAGAAATGCAATCGGTTAAACACACAAAAGGAATAGGTGACATTTTGGGTGAGTCCCCAGAGATTTTTTCCAGTGATGCTGCCTGACCTGTTGAGTTACTCCAGCATTTTGTATCTATCTTCAGTATAAATCAGCATCTGCAGTTCCTTCCTACACAATACAATCGGTTATATCGGTAGAAAACTGTTATTAGAAATGTATTTACAGTCCACAAGCATTGCCTAGTGGGAAGAATCTCATCTTGTCAAGCTGATGATCTGACTATGGTCTTTAACTTCCCTGAGCAATTTGGAACTTGGTTAATCCTATCATAACACATGAACCTGGCTCTGCCCTTACACAACCATTCGACGATTAACAGAGTGTTGTGTTGGGAATTGGAGAGAAAGGCGACGCAGTGGTACTGCCAGTAGAGTTGTTGCCTCACAGCACCACAGACCGGGGTTCGATCCTGACCTTGGGTTCTGTCTGTGTGGAGTTTGCACGTTCTCCCTGCGATTGTGTAGGTTTTCTCTGGGTGCTCCGGTTTCCTCCCACATCTCAAAGACATGCAGGTTTGTAAGTTAATTGGCCTCTGAAAAAATAACTGCTCCTAATCTGCAGGGAATGGATGTGAAAGTACGATAACATTGAAACGGGTGTGAATAGGTAATTGATGGTTGACGTGGACTCGCTGGGCTGAAGGGCCTACTTCCATGCTGTATTTTTCAATCAATCAGTTGCTCCTGCCTTCCCACCCCTCCCCTCTCTCCATTATCGTCCAAAACGTCACCTATTATTGACCTGAATTAAAAATTGGTTTGAGTGTTTCCATAATAAAATGAGTATAATCCCTGAAATTCTCTGGATTAAAAAAATGTTTAATGTCAAAACTAACTATCCCAACGAGCATTCAAAGCATGGTTTATAACTTAATCAGCAATAAACGCTGGGCAGATTTTTTTGTTTCAATGTCAATAACTTCCTTGAAGTCACCAGAGATTCCAACTGGATTTGAACTTGTCTCCCAAAGGTTCTTTTTGAACAAAGAACCTTAAGAGCAACCCTTTCTCATGCACCTGTCTTCACCGTGTGTGTTGTGGAAGATTGCCAGCAAGTGACACAGTTTAGGCATCTACTGAAAGTTAAATTGACCCAACTTTTCGACATTGCTTTTGGCAATAGTAAAGGTAAAAGCCCTTGATTATTTGCAGGGGAATAACATTACAAAGGAAGTATTTACTGAAAGTTTTATACAAAGACATCTTCAGGCAAATATTGACCCTGGTATTATGTATAGATTATTCTAAGATAGTTCACTTGCGTCACCTGAAGCAAAATGCGAATTTTCTAAAATAATAATTTGGAGATCTTTAGTTAGTGTGCATTTAGTTAAATACCTTCAACCATGAAGAATCATTAATTACTAATTAGATATTATGTACAAATCTCTTCTTATCCTTTGTTAAAATATCATGCAACTTATTGCAATCTGGTAACAGTTAACTTGCACACCTGTTCCTAGTATTACATTACTAGTAATGCTTTTGTGCTTCTACTGGTACCAATTGACTGTTTTCACAGTGAATTATTTTACCTAGATTAAATACACATGTCTATATTTTTGTTTCTCTTGCAGACGGCTGTCCGGAAATCACCTAGCACAGATTCCCGTTGAGGTTTTTACTGGTCTCTACAATTTAAAAGTCCTGTAAGTATCAATAGCTTGTGACACTCCAAAATGCCAGTGTATTTGTGACAAATGTAAACATCAGCTCTATCTTTAGAAATCGTCAGCCACCTTAAAGCATTGAATGAAAGTGGATGTGAAGAGTATGTACAGTTTGTATAATATTTCAGCACAATTGCCACAATGAAAAGCATTTCTTGCAATGATGCTTTTGATGTGCATTTACTTTTCTTCGGTATGCATTTTAACGTGTGTAAGGTCAATAGATTTGTTCTTATTAAGCAAAAACAATCAAGATATAATACAGTGGTGCAGCTGGTAGAGCTGTTGTCTCACTGCGCCAGAAACCGGGGTTCAATCCTGACCTCTGGTGCTGTCGGTGTGGAGTTTGCACGTTCTCCCTGTGACTAAGTGAGTTTCCTCCAAGTGCTCCGGTTTCCTCCCACATCCCAAAGACATGTTAATTGGCCTCTGTAAATCATCCAAATGTGCAGGGAGTGGATGCAAAAGTGGGATAACGGAACTAGTGTGAATGGGTCATCGATGGTCTGTGTGGATGTGGTAGACCGAAGGGCCTTTGTTCCATGCTGTATCTCCAAACTAAGAACATCATTTAATTGATGTAATCTAACTACAGAACATCCATTGCATCATCACTTTTTATTACAATCACCACATTATAGCTAATCTATTGAAGGTCTATTTTGGAACTCTATCCTCTAAAGAAACTAATATTAAGCATGAACAGTTTTTTATTTAAATAACTTGTTATGACTTAAGGCATTGAGAATCAGTGTATTAATATTTAATATCTGTTCAACTAAAAACAGAGTTAAATATTTTTTTACACTTTCTTACCCTGTACATAGTTTCGTTTTTGAAAACCTACTTCGTAACTGATCAATGTGTTTACAGACCTTTTTGTTTTTCAGAATAAAGTAAGATTGTTGAATCTTCCACAGCAGTTACCGTAAATGTGCAGAATGTGAAGCATGCCACAATTTATGCATCTGAAATATTCAGCAGATTGAACAGTAAATTTTCTGGAACAGTTATGGGTTTATCATCATAGAGCTTTAACCTAGGTGCCAGTTCAGTTTAAAGACACTGCAGCCAATTAACTAAAAACAACTTTCAATTAAGGCATGTTTCAAGTACATTGCAAGAATTGCACTCTAGGCAATCTGAAGCAGGGCATGGATGATGAAAATGATGTAATAATAATAATAATAATAATACATTTTATTTAATGGGCGCCTTTCAGACATCTCAAGGACACCTTACATAGTAATCGGAATAAAAACATATAATCGGAATATAACAAGTAATAAAGACATCACAGTGACACAAATTAAAAACAGAATTCAATCCAAAAACAGAAAATCAAAAACACAATGTGAAGAGAGAGCAGCGGCAGCCAAAGCGCGCCAGCGTCCACTCTCCCTTCACGGCAGCCATCTTGGACACAGACCTACAGGACTACAATTAGACAAAAAAATCATCCCCCCACAGTGGATAGCACTGTGGGGGAAGGCACAATGTCCAGTCCCCACCCCATGTTCACCCCAAAGTCAGGCCTATTGAGGCCACCGCAATTGCCTCTACGGAGGCCCGATATCCCTGGCCGTTCTCACCGGATAGCAAGAGGGCAGCATGGTGGTGCATGGGTAGAGTTGCTGCCTTACAGCTCCAGAGACCCTGATTCTATCCTGACTACAGGTGCTGTCTGTACGGAGTTTGTACATATTCCCCGTGACCTACATACTGTAGGTTTTCTCCGGGTGCTCTGGATTTCTCCCACATTCCAAAGACGTTAGGTTTATAGGCTAATTAACTTGTAAATTTGTAAATTGGCCTTAGTGTGTGTAGGATAGAGTTAGTATGCGGGAATCGCTGGTCTGTGCGGACTCAGTGGGCCGAAGGGCCTGTTGCCAAGCTGTATCTCTAAAATAAACAAAAATATATCAATTTCAGTTACTGTAATCAAATAATTCAATAATGATTGATTTTTAAGGTGAGGGGGGAAATTTCGGATGGGGGCAAAGATGTAAAAGGAACCTGAGAGATAACTTTTTTTACACAAAGGGTGATGTATGGAACGAGGCAGGTACTATCGCAATGTTTAAGAATCATTCAGACAGGTACATGGATAGGATAGGTTTGGAGGGTTATGGGCCAAATGCAGGCAGGTTGGACTGGTATAGATGGGGCATGTTGGTCGGCATGAGCAAGTTGAGCCAAAGTACCTGTTTCCACGCTGAATGACTCTGTGACTCTAATAAGTTATGGTTTATAAATATCGCTGCACAATTCTAGCCCAAGTGTTTCCCTTCAATCAGGATAGATCCTGTATTCTAATAAACTTACATTCTGCTGGAAGGACTCAGCAGGTCAGGCAGCATCCGTGGTGGGAAACCCGCAGATGATGCTTCGGGTGTGAGCCAGATGAAGACTCCCAACTCAATACCGACTGTCCATTTCCCTTTGCAGATACTGCCTGACTTGTTGAATTCCTCCAGTACTTTGTTTGTTGCTCCAGACACCAGCATCTGTCTTATGTCTCCCATATTTTAATATTTCAAAAACACTTGAATTTGCTTTAATTCTATAATCATACGTTTGTAAAATATTGTATTACTGAGGGAAAGACGTTTGTATTTAAACTTGTAAATGCAGTATTTATATGCAGTTTCATTATGACTTCGATACCAGGTGCACCATTTAGACTGATCTCCGTAATTATATTACACATAATCAGATCACTTTTGCAATTGAGTCCTATATCCTTGAGCCTGAAACGCCATTAGTTCCAGAACTGTTATTTACATTTATTTTTATTTCCCCAGTTTTCTCACTCCTCCCTCGAAATTACTTACCTGTGATGATACGTAGATTATACCAGTTCTATGCAGTTACCTTCAGTAACTGCAGACAAACATACAGGAACCAAAGTAGATAATTCAGCCCATTGAACTTGCTTCCCTGTTTCTTCCAGACCTAACCCTAACCCTAGCCATGGGTGTTTCTCCACTGGTTTTGTATCACCTAATTTCCAATAACTTTGCCGAACAAAAATTGTTAGCCAAGCATTCAACTGGCCCAATTTTAACAATGTTTTGGAAAGGCATTTCTATATTTCCACTGTAGGTGAAGGAACTGTAGATTCTGGTTTACACTGAAGATAGACACAAAATGCTGAGCAGGGAATCAGCGGGACAGGCAGCATCTCTTTGGAGGAGGAATGGGTGACGTTTCGAGTTGAAGAAGGGTCTCGGCTCGAAACATCACCCATTCCTTCCCCACAGAGATGCTGCCTGTCCCACTAAGTTCCTCCAGCATTTTTTGTCTATCATCTATATTTCCACTGGTAATTTTGTAGATAAGTGCTTCCGTATATCACCCTGACTACGGCGACACATTTCAGTATGGAGTTACAGCTTAAAATTTACTGATCAGGAATGAACAACAGAGTTTTGATTGAACTAATTTCTTTAAAATGAGCCCCATTAAGACCAAATGTGTTAACTCAGCCATAGCAGTAGATCAGATTATCAAACACAGGATAGATCAAGGACTGAATGTACAGTCTTCATTTTTTTGGTAATCCATGATGGTCAGTGATCATAGTGAAATCCCGGCTTCTTACAAAATACTAATTGCTAATGAAAAATAAATGTTTGGCTCATTAAGTCTGATGTTTGAGATGCTATTATTACAGTAGAGTTACAGCAAAGCAAAACATCCAGTGGAAGCCACTGAGTTTTTCCCAATATTGTAAGAGATGGGAATTAACACAAGAGGTTAGCTGCCCAGTACTTACAAGGATATTACCTGCCTCAAGGATAGACACAACTTGCTGGAGTAACTCAGCGAGTCAGGCAACATCTCTGGAGAAAAGGAATAGGTGACATTTCAAATCGAGACACTTCTTCAGACTGAGAGTCAGGTGGGTGAGAAACCAAAGGTAAGAAAAGATTCAGAACAAATCAGAGCTGGCACCGATGACCAATGAAAGGTGGAGGGCACAATGGTCCATGTTTGGCAGATGCAGTATAATGTGGATAAATGTGAGGTTATCCATTTTGGTGGCAAAAACAGGAAAGCAGACTATTATCTAAATGGTGGCCGACTAGGAAAAGGGGAGATGCAGCGAGACCTGGGTGTCATGGTACACCAGTCATTGAAAGTAGGCATGCAGGTGCAGCAGGCAGTGAAGAAAGCGAATGGTATGTTAGCTTTCATAGCAAAAGGATTTGAGTATAGGAGCAGGGAGGTTCTACTGCAGTTGTACAGGGTCTTGGTGAGACCACACCTGGAGTATTGCGTACAGTTTTGGTCTCCAAATCTGAGGAAGGACATTATTGCCATAGAGGGAGTGCAGAGAAGGTTCACCAGACTGATTCCTGGGATGTCAGGACTGTCTTATGAAGAAAGACTGGATAGACTTGGTTTATACTCTCTAGAATTTAGGAGATTGAGAGGGGATCTTATAGAAACTTATAAAATTCTTAAGGGGTTGGACAGGCTAGATGCAGGAAGATTGCTCCCGATGTTGGGGAAGTCCAGGACAAGGGGTCACAGCTTAAGGATAAGGGGGAAATCCTTTAAAACCGAGATGAGAAGAACTTTTTTCACACAGAGAGTGGTGAATCTCTGGAACTCTCTGCCACAGAGGGTAGTCCAGGCCAGTTCATTGGCTATATTTAAGAGGGAGTTAGATGTGGCCCTTGTGGCTAAGGGGATCAGAGGGTATGGAGAGAAGGCAGGTACGGGATACTGAGTTGGATGATCAGCCATGATCATATTGAATGGCGGTGCAGGCTCGAAGGGCCGAATGGCCTACTCCTGCACCTAATTTCTATGTTTCTATGTTTCTATTCAAGAGAGAGTTAGATTTTCAAGAGAGTTAGATTTAGCTCTGAGGGCTAAGGGAATCAAGGGATAAGGAAAAAGCCAGAACAGGGTATTGATTTTGGATGATCCGCCATGATTATATTGAATGACGGGCTCGAAGGGCTGAATGGCCTACTCCTGCACCTATTTTCTACGTTTCTATGTTGGATGTGGAAGAGGTGATAATGAAGGAATATATGGATGCGAACAGTGGAACTGGCTGGATGACTAGTGGGGGAGGGAGTGGTGAAGAGATAGAGAATGCAGGGGTTACTTGAAATAAGAGAACCTGCCTCATTTAATTAACTGATGTAGAAGGGACTCAATGACATTCCAACTTGTGCTCCAGTAGCCCACATTGTGATGAAAGGAAGGGACATCTTTTAGTGCCTTCAACCAGAACATATAAAATTATAAAAGGACTGGACAAGCTAGATGCAGGAAAAATGTTCCCAGTGTTGGGCGAGTCCAGAACCAGGGGCCACAGTCTTAGAATAAAGGGGAGGTCATTTAAGACTGAGGTGAGAAAAAACGTTTTCACCCAGAGAGTTGTGAATTTATGGAATTCCCTGCCCCAGAGGGCAGTGGAGGCCAAGTCACTGGATGGATTTAAGAGAGAGTTAGATAGAGCTCTAGGGGCTAGTGGAGTCAAGGGATATGGGGAGAAGGCAGGCACGGGTTATTGATAGGGGACGATCAGCCATGATCACAATGAATGGCGGTGCTGGCTCGAAGGGCCGAATGGCCTCCCCCTGCACCTATATTCTATGTTTCTATGTTTCTAACCCTCATAGAAATCTAACTTTAGACATTCAAAGATAATTGGTTCCCACCTCATGTTCCAAACCATGGAGGCTCCCCAACTTTGTTCTTTGGACATTTCTAACCACATATAAGGATCTCAACAAAATCCATACCATCCTTTAGCTGTCAAAAATAGCAGCCTTAAAAGAATGGAATGTCAGGAGCAGCCTCGGAAACTATTCATACCTAACCCTTTATTCTAAAGGATAGACAGATGTGCCTTTTTTCTTCATCCATAAACTGGTCTGGAATTTCTGGAAGGGGCTAGAGAAACCAAGTTCCACAGCAAATGTAATCTCCCAAGCAGATGAAATAACTGAGTCTCCAATGTTTCTATTCATAAGAAGAAGAGACTCATGATTAATAATGTCGACCTCCAAACCAAAGGCAGAAGAAGAACAACCAACACTTCTCTAGAATTCAATTTTATTTTTATTTTTTTTTAAACAAGAGGGCCACTTCCTCAATGGCGGAGGAATTACAGTGCTCCGATGAGCTAGAAATAGTCACTAACATGCAAACCATTAATGCTCATTGTGACATTAATTCTACCTATTCTGAGAGCCCTTTCATTTGGTTTTGCATTAATAGTTTTTATACCTGAATCAATATCAGAGAGTGACTTTGGCCAACATCAGTAATTTATTCTATATTAATAGGAAGTGCCAATAACATATCTGGAATCAGGCCATAAACTGGAGATTAATTCTACATTTCTCATATCAGCTACATCTACAATTGTTTGTAACAGTGCCTTTGATGTTATACCGAATTGAAAGGATGTTGGCAGTCTTGAAGCCACAGCTTTTACATCCTTTGTTAATTTAATAGTTGGGCTGTTGTTCAAATACATGTTAAGAGTCTAATTTACCAGCGTATCACTGCTCAAACTAACTTCCACTGAAAACAATGTCTGATATCTATTTTCGGGGAAATGTGTGTTTTATTCCAAAGGAGTTATTTGACAGCATTTGTCTGATTTTCATAGCAAGTCAGTTTTCAACAAGGGAATTTTGCATTAATTTATATTAATTCAGACCTTCTTATGGAAATGGTCAGCAGTCAACTTTTTTTTACAACCCCAATGATTTTACTTTCCATTAATTTCAGTTAAAATCACTGTCACCACACCAAGGATATTTTAACACTCCATCTACGCCTCATCTAGGTACAGGTCCACCACCAATTCTCAACAACTGTCACAACTTTTAAGAAACATTTGGACAAGTACATGGATAGGGTAGGTTTAGAGGATTATGATCCAAATGTAAGCAAGTGGGACTATTGTAGATGGGACATGTTGGCAAGTTGGGCCGAAGGGCCTGTTTCCATGCTGTATGATTCTATATGACTCTATAACTGATGGTCTGGCACCTCCTTTATTCTGGACCAAATTACGAGAGCACACATGAAATTCACTGGGTGGCCACAGATGGCGCTGCATGTGGCGCTTGCTCTTTCAAAACGTGGGCCTCCAACCAGAAAGGGCTATTTGTTTATAGGTACACAAAAATGCTGGAGAAACTCAGTGGGTGCAGCAGCATCATAGATGCTCCAGCATTTTTGTGTACCTTCGATTTTCCAGCATCTGCAGTTCCTTCTTAAACACAGGGTTATTTGTTTACATCTGCACTTGTTGGTGATCCCTCAGTTTTGTACATTTCTTATTTTGCCTACATTTAACTCCAGCTATGGCTTCCAAGACAAGTCCAAGTGACAGTCATGGTGTCAAGCACACACACATTTAATTTACACTACATCAAAATTGCAGTTGGGTCATTGCGATATCATCAGGACTCAAAATCTATGTTAAAAAAAACCTTCCCTTATTTAGAAATCGTAGCGTTGATTCCTACTGAGAAAACAACTGAATGTCACAATACATCAACTGCCAGCTCCCCAGGGCCGATATTTAATTGGCACCCTCCTGATTACCAATTAAGTTTATGACACAGTTTCTCTTCCCCAACCACACACACCTTAATATTAGAATTTGATACTTGTTATTTCAAAAACCATCTTCAAAGAAAATAGTCATCCCCTGTTGTCCCGACGGTGTTGGATTTCCTAATAGAGTTAGCGGTTTATAGAGCAATACAGCGCGAAAACGCCCTTTGTTCCATCAAGTCCATGCTGGCCATCAATCACCCATTTATACTATTCTGATTTAATTAGACTTTAGAGATACAGTGTGGAAACAGGCCCTTCTGCCCACCTAGTCAGCTCCAGTCGTTGATTTTCCATTATACTAGCAGTACCTAATGCACGAGGGACAATTTACAATTTTACCAAAGCCAATTAACCTACAAATCTGTATGTCTTTGGAGTGTGGGAAGAAACCGGAACACCCGGAGAAAAGCCACATGATCACAGGGAAAACGCACAAACTCCATACAGATTGCACCCACAGTCATCAGGATCGAACTCGGGTGTCTGGCGCTGTAAGGCAGCAGCCCAACCGCTGCACCATGGTGCCACCCTGTCACGAGATATCAACTTGGAGTCACATTATGGAGGGTGGGAGAGTGGGCGGCGCGACTCTCGTCAGCAGCGGCCTCTGCAGTCCGTCTGCGTTTTTATTATTTTATGTCTTATGTTTTTATGTCGTTTTTGTTATTTTTGTTGGGGTATGTGTGTGGGGGGGTGGGGGGGGAGGGGGTAACTTTTAAATCTCTCCCTGCACGGGAGACCCGACCTTTTCTTTGTCGGGTCTCCGTTGTCGTTGGGGCTGCAACGAGGAGCGGCCTCCAACAGGAAGACCGGGGGCTGTGGTGCCGACTACTCACCTCACCGTCGCGGAGCTGGCCGAGTCCAGAGCGGGTGGAGCTGTGGTGGACGCTGCTGCGGCCCGACCCCCGGAGATTCGGTGGCTGCAACTGCGGGTTTGGCGGGCGGCACCGGGAGCCCGCGGGTCCCTGGAGGGAGACCGCTTTTCGGGGCTTCCGCAACGGCGACTTCTCCCGCCCGAGTTGCGGGGTTGAAGAGCACCTGGAGCGGGGCTTTACAGCACTGCCCCGCGCGGCTTGGAATGGCTGCGGGTCTCTGCGAGCGCACGCCGGGGGCTCTAACATCAAGAACCCGGTGCGCGGCCTTGCATGACCCGGCGTGGCTTTAATGGCTGCGGGACAATTGCCATCGCCCGCCGGGGGCTTTGACTTTAACTTTGACTCTGACATCGGGGGGAGAGTGCAGTGGAGAGATAAGTTTTTTTGGCCTTCCATCACAGCAATGTGATGGATGTTTATGTAAATTATGTTGTGTCTTGGGTCTATTTGTTTGTAATGTATGGCTGCAGAAACGACATTTCGTTTGGACCTCAAGGGGTCCAAATGACAATAAATTGAATTGTTGTTGTTGTTGTTGTTGTTATTGCAGTTGCAAAATTAAGATTTTCGTTCTTTCTTGCCGTGCAGCAGCCCCACGTATTTAAAATTTCTTGTCTGTAATTTTGACAGTTTGAAGTTTCTGTATGATTAGGTTAGTATACGTGGAGGCCAACATTCAATTATGCACTATTTTGTCCTCAAAGGCAATCATGCTTTTCATCAGAGGAATAAATAAATGAGGTACTGGGCCTATCTCCAGGAAGTCCAGAATTATCGAGTCCAAGTGAAACAGCACAGAAATAGGCCCTTCATGACAACAACCATCGTTCCTATACTAATCCTGTTAATTCATATTTGTAAACCAGCACACCAAACAAGTGAACTTTCTCTAACGAGGAGTATTTGTCCTTTCTCCACTCAAGTATTTTGATTTAATGGTGTGCAGAGTTAAGATAGGAAAAGAAAACAAACTACTGTACTGTGCAGAAAGCAATAAAAATGTAAAGAAACAAAGAGAAAGGGAAAAGATGAAAGAATGAATGGAAGAAAACAACTTTCTGATCCTGAAATCTAGACCTTTACAACTCTTTGATCGTGAGACCTTTAAAATGGGTAGGGAATAAAAGACTTTATTACTACACAGATTTGGTTACTGTACATTGGTTAATAGCACAGAGTGACTTTTCAGGTTTAAGCCACAACTTATAAAGACGTATTCTTAAGAAAAATAATTCCAGAAACATTTAAGTAGAGGAGCCAAAAACAGCAGCGGTGAACATAACCGCCCCACCCCCTTCCTCACTCTACCTCTCCCCTCTCCCCCTCTCCCTCCCTCGCTCCCTCCCTCCCTCACTCTCTCTCTCTCTCTCTCTCTCTCTCTCTCTCTCTCTCTCTCTCTCTCTCTCTCACTACCTCTCTCTTTCTTTCTATCTTCTCTCTCTCTCTCTTTATTTATCTCATTCTTCCTCTCTATCTCCCCTCGCTTTATCTCTCTCTTTATCTTTGTCTCGCTCTCTCCTTCTCTCCTTCTCTCTCTCTCTCCCTCTAACTCCCTCCCTCCCTCTCCCTCTCTCCGTCTCTCCCTCCCAGAGAGACATAGCCCTGGATAAATTCTATTGATCGCAGTTCTGCTGTCAGCTCAGTAAAGCCCCACCTCTTTCCGTTGTACCTGATGGTCAGGAAAAGCTGTTGGTTCAGCAGAAGAGGGAATTAACAGAAGTACCTAACTGAGACACAAAAAATCAACTGCTTAAAAAGTATATTTAGATTTTTTGAATAATTCCTCTGCAGTTGTCTTGAGGAAGGATAGTTAATAGAAATATTTTATTCCATTGATAAAACAACTTGAATATTAACATGGATTTATTTAATTATTATAATTGTAACAACAGTAATTAAAAAAAGGTTTATTATGGAATTAATCCAAAATGTAAAAGTATACGGCCAAATTACTGACATTATTTTAGAACTTTTTTTTCCTGAAGTAACGTGGCAGGTCTCTGATAGTTTCATTATGTCTGTTAATCATAAAGGTACATTCTTCAACTTTTTAAACATTTGTTCTTAATATAGAAACTAAAGAGTACTTCAGTTTGATTCATCACCATTGACTTAATACAATAAGTAAGGTCTGCAGATTTTTTTCCCTTGCAATCCTATATTGGTAGAGGACATACATCATTTTTATTACCACTCTGAGTTTGGGCATTTTGATGTAAGATAGCTTATTGACTATTATAGTTAAAGATTGATGTTGAAAGTTTATACAATAACTTCCAATGCAATAATCTTTGATGAATTTCTAATCTGGCAAATCTTTCTGTTTTGTAAGAAACAAACTATTTGATCTTTGTTCAAAACTTTTCAATAGACTTTTCTTAATATTTGCGGGTTCACAAGAAATTTTTTATGTTCCTGCTTTTTGGATCACAAAGGCAACAATATCACACATTTATGCAGCACTTTCAGGAGCGAAATTCATCTTTGATTGCTGCTTTAAACATGCACATGTATCTGTCATCCATATATGTACAGTTAGACATGTGTTTACACTAATATCATTGAAATGATGGGCAGAGATGAATGTATTCTGCACTGAATGTTGTGCGTACATGTTTATTGTTGTTGATCAGAGACAAACTCTATCCCTTTGTAGTGTAGTGTATGGAAAGAGCTACGAGAGTAGGCAGTTGAGGCAGTTACCATAACAGCATTTCAAAGACACCTGATCAGGTACACAGATCAGAAAGGTTTGGAGGGAAGGATTAGTTTATAATCACAAGTAAAAAACTTTTGTTGAGTGCTAACCAGTCAGCGGAAAGACAATACATGATTACAATCGGGCCATTCACAGTGTACAGATACATGATAAAGGGAATAAAGTGAATGATGTTTAGTGCAAGATAAAACCAGTAAAGTCCAATCAAGTAGATAGTAGCTCAGGTTGTTGATAGGATGGTTCAGTTGCATGATAACAGCTGGGAAGAAACTCCCTGAATCTAGAGGTCTGCCTTTTCACACTTCTATACCTCTTGTCTGATAGGATAGGGGAGAAAAGGGAGTGACCGGGGTGCGATTCATCCTCGATTATGCTGGTGGTCTTGCCAAGGCAGCATGAATGCGATTAGCTTAGATGGGGCATGTTGGTTGGCATGAATGAGTCGGGCCAAAGGGATAGTTCTGTGCTGTGTGAACCTATGAATCTATATCTATGCAAATACATGAATCAAACAGACCTTTACAGATATGGCAACTTTATAAAACAAACAAGGACATAAATATCTTTGAATATGGACAAATCGATGATGATATTTATCCATAGGATTCTAGCACTGCCATGATAGGACATGCTCACTATAGAGCACATGTCAAATGGCTGTGGAATGCTTCATGAAGACCAAACTATTCTTCCAGATTCAAAAAAGTCAAATTGCATCCCATAATGGCAAAGCATTCTTGGCTCTTTTCCAGACATTAAAAAGGAAAATGTTGACATCTGGACAAAGAGGTTATGTTTTTTTTTTAAAAGCATCTTGAACAAGGATGGGAAAGTTGAAAGAAGGAATTCCAGAGGTTTGGCTTCAGCTGCTGAAATGATGAAGTGTTGATGGTCAGGATGCACAGGAAGCCAGGACAGAATGAGTCAGATCTCGGATTGCCTGCAGCTTGCCTGAATCAGGCGCCTCCTAACAACTCGAACGTGGACTGGATCTGGAAAATGGCACCAAAATCTGGTGCCTCTTACATGTGGGCTCAGCAGAGTATTTCTGTACCACGGCTAACTGGGGGGGGGGGGGGGGGGGGGGGTGGTATGGTGATACTCTACTGGACTGTTTGTAAGAGGAAAAAAATCACTGTGTGTTTGCACTTCACACATGTGAGAATAAAGCACCATTGAACCATTGCGTCATTGATTATGGAGCCACAAATCATCTCCTGGAGGAACTCAGTGGGTCAAGCAGCATCTATCAGGGGTGGAAGAAGTAATTGTCGGCGCTTTGGGTCAAATGCAGGGTTTTGGCCTAAAACATTGACAATTCCTTACCCCCCCCCCCCCACCCTGAACAAATACCTCCTTCAGGGTGGTGTTTGTTACACCTGATTCCAGCATCTGCCGTCTCTTGTTTCTCAATCTCAGGTTATTAGTTGGAGCATCGTAAAGAGATGAGAGAGAGGTGAGGTCATGTAGGAATCTGAAAAGGTCGCGAGTTTAGAAATAAGAATGCGATTTTTTTAAGTTTACACAGAAATTTGAGAGGTACAAAGTTCATTACAGTTTATAGTTTGCTTTATAGAACAGGTGGGTAGAATAGTAATTATGTTTTGGGTTAGGATTTGGGTGAGAATGTGGAAGTGAAAGAGTGCAATGTATCTGAAGGAAGATAAATATAATGTATGTAATATGCATGTATACGTAAGTAGACTCAATGGGCCGAATGGCCTACTACTGCTCTTATGACATATAACTATAATGCAAGAAGATAGTCACCAGGAATGGAATTCAAAGGATATCTCTTTACTTGAGGAACTTTTTACCACAGGCAGTAGAACTAAGTATTATTTAAGAGAAGGAGGGACAAACAGAAGAATGGAAATATAGATGCATAATAGTCTTAGATGAGAGTGAAATGGCTTGTCTGTACCAGTGCCTGCACTCTGTATCTTCATCTTTTGCTCTAACTATTGTACTTGAGTTTGACGTACTAATACATTTTAACCCTTAAAAGAAGATAATTTGTTGTAATTACGTAACATCTGAGATGGCAGATCAGGATTACTCCGTGGCGAAATGCCTAGCCTCTGTTAGTGTATATGAGTGTTCTCAGAATCTCTCAAAGAATCTTCAGCAATGGGTTGACAGAATCACCAGAGAAAACAGTGGAGTGAAAATCAGACAGCAGATAGGCACAGGATGCTGGATTATCTCAGCAGGCCAGGCAGCATCTCTGGAGAAAAGGAATAAGTGACATTTCAGGTCAAGATTCAAGAGTGTTTCATTGGCCCACACAGAACAATGAAATTATTGAGTCCCTTCTTCAGACTGAAAGTCAGGCGAGAGGGAAACTTGAGGTATGAAAAGTTACAGAGCAAATCAGAGCCAGCGCCGATGACCAAGGAAAGGTGGAGGCCACAATGGTCCATTGTTGGCTGTGGAAGAGGTGATAACAAAGGGATACAACCATTGAAACAAGCAGGATGACAATGAAACTAGCAGCAAGACCGTAAAACTAGCAGGTCAACAGTGAAACTAGCAGGTCAACAGTGAAACTAGCAGCACGAGAGTGAAACTAGCAGGACGATTAGGATGGGGGAGGGATGGAGTGAGAAGGAATGCAAGGGGTACTTGAAATTAGAGAAATCAATATTCATACCGAATATAGACACAAAATGCTGGAGTAACTCAGCGGAAAAGGCTGCATTTCTGGAGAGGAATGAGTGACATTTTGAGACCCTTTTTCAGATTCAGTATTCTTTAATATTCATACCGCTGAGTTGTAAGCTGCCTATATTCATACTGCTGGGTTGTAAGTCAGACAGATTCACTCATGTGCTTGTGATTCACTCATTTAGATTACTCATGCAGTTAAGGAGAAAAATTTAACTTTCTGGTTGGAAATCTGATATTTTCTAGTTTTTGCTCCACTTTTCTATTCTCCAGAATAATCAGTAAGTAAATGCAAAATTAGTATGATTTTATAGAAAAACTGTGGCATATCTTCAGCTAAATCTCGCTTTAACCTTGTTTATCCAAATTTCGTAATTTCCAGCATTCAGGAACAATAACCCAATGCAGTTGAGTTCTCCCTGCTTAGCCACGAATCCCAAGTTTATTGGTGACACATGAGATGCAGGAATGTTGAACAATACACTTAAAATGCTGGAGGAAGTCAAGGAGTCAGGCAGCATCTGGGAAGGGAATGGACAAGCAATGTATTAGGTCGGCTTCTTCTTCAGACTGAAGAAAAGGGGGGATTCCCATTCTGAAATGTAGAAACAAAGAACTGCCGATGCTGGTTTATATCAAAGATAGACACAAAGTGCTGGAGTAACCCAGTGGGTTAGGCAGTATCTCTGGAGGAAAACAAAGGGTGACATTTCGAGTCGGGACCTTTCTTTAAACTGCATTCTTCAGGGAACATGAGTTTCCCCTTTCTGTCATAGATGAGGCCTTCACACATGTCTCCTCTGTGTCCCGTAGTATTGCTCTTGCAATAAGGACAGACTTCCCTTAGTCCTCATCTTTCACCCACCAGCCTCTGCATCCAATGCACAGCAGTCTGAAGAAGGCTCCAGCTGGTTGACCCAGCAAATTTGTGTCTATCCCATTCCGAAATGTTGCCTGCCTATTCCCTCCCCAGATGCTACCTGACCTGCCGAGTTCCTCCGGCACTTTGTGCTTCGGCCAAGTTTATTATTTGCATGCCGCTCTCAATCGACTTGGCACAGTTGATTGCTGAACTTGATGCTTCCTGGTCTGCACGGCATTCTCTCTTGAAAACAAAATGAGCCACAGGGGAAGCCACTTTTGCAGGTCTTGCAACTGTACAAAGAGGTCCAATTGCAATACCAAAGAAATTAGATCAAAGAGTTTTGCAGGCGCCCTTGGCTAGTAGTTAAAACAAGCATTAGACCCCATACATATGTAAATAAGGAACCTAATGGCTGACTTCTGTGGAGCCGAATATGGGAGGTGAGTGCAAACTGAAACCAATATTCTCACACCCATTTATTACCAAGAACTATTTTCCACCACTTAAATTGTAAGCAGTTTGAGTGCAAAAACAAACCTGGCTGATTTCAAGGTAATTCATATATATTTCTTTTTAATAGAATGTTACAAAACAATCAGCTGAAGAGGCTCCCGAGTGAGGCGTTGTGGGACCTACCCAACCTCCAATCACTGTAAGTTGTTAAGAACTTTAATCATTGATTATGCGTTTGAACTCGGTGGGATTTAGTCTATGACATTCACTAGGAGTGCCTATCAAGTCTCATCTCACTACCCATGACATCTAGTTTGATGGATGATTCTGAGAAGCACGAACATGTTTCTAGACAAGCTTACAATTTGCCCTGAGCTTAACTATCATAAATCTTACAGCGTATAAAAAATATTCTATACTAATGATAAGCGTGTGAATAAGCTACATTAGAATGTGAATGTAATGATCTGAACCATCTGATTCTGCATAGTCCTAATTGACACTTTGTGCTTCATGGACAAGAGATTTAAGACGTTACTTTAGAAATACAGTGCGGAAACAAGCCCTTCGGCCCACTGAGCCTGCACCGAATAGCGATCATCCTGTACACTGGCACTATCCTACACACTTGGGACAATATTAATAAAACTAATCAACCTACAAACCTGTACATCTTTGGAGTGTGGGAGGAGACCAGAGCACCCGGAGAAAACCCATGCCATCTCAGGGAGAACGAGTAAACTCCATACAGATAATATCCATATTCAGGATCGAACTCGGGTCTCTGGCGTTGTAAGGCAGCAATGCTGCCACCGTGCCACAGTGCCGCCCTATGTTGAGTTGAACTGCCCAAAAATGATGAATGAAGAACAAATGGGGAAAAAGTCAGGCCACATACATTTAACGTTCTTGGCATTATATCTTTGGACTTCTACATTAATTGCATTTTAGATTTGAAGATTATATTGTAATTATGCATTGGGGAATTCTGTGTTTGTGGGAACATAAACTGTCTTCAATACCTTAATATTTTGGACCAGCCTTTTATAGGGTCTGTTAATTGACCATTTCATCAAAAGGCAAACAATCGGCATCACTTTGCAGCGGCTCACTGTTACCACATACACAAGAAAACTACTTTCACCAGAAAATTGTCCTAACCTTTACGCCACATGTCGGCTGCTGAGCATGTAATACACTTTGTGAAAATAAGCTTCTCTGTAAGCACGCAGGAAGCACCTTTTGTGGTGTACATGACCATTGTAGATCATTTGATTTAATTTGCAAACGCAGGGAATAAGATGAACAGGTGCTACTTTACTTAACCTGCATTTCGAGAAAACATTGTATGTAATAGTAGACTGCATCCAGACAAGAAAATGGGATAACATTCACATGCTCAATAAACAAACGTTGCCTTCATTACACTTGATACCATTCAAGGACGGTGCTTCCAAAATCAGATAAGAATGAATGTAAAAATTAGGCTGCAGATAACAATGCCAACATCAAGGAATGATCTGCAGTGAACTTTGTTATGTTTCCTACCTCCTTGTTTTTAACCCAATTGTTATGGGCCTTGGTTATCTTTTCATTCTTAATAAATAAAACAGTAATCTCATTGTGTTCAAAGCAAAGCTGAATGACAATTTTTTGTTCGGATCTTAAGAAAATGACAAATGCATCCTTCGGATTCTGTGCTCTGCCAGTTGAGGTAATTGAGGTTGCAAATGTGCATTGATCGGTTGGGAGTACCTGATTTTGTATTTGAATCAAGCAAAGCAAGAATTTCATTGTCCTATACAGGGACACATGACAATAAACTCACTTGAACTAGTCGAATCTACCGCCAAGGCAAAAGATAATAGATAGACACAAAAAGCTGGAGAAACTCAATGGGTCAGACAGCATCTCTGGAGAAAAGGAATAGTGACGTTTCGGGTCGAGACCCTTCATCAGACTGAGAGTCAGGGGAACAGGAAACGAGAGATATAGGTGGTGATGTAGAGAGAAATAAAACAAATGAATGAAAGATTTGCAAAAAAAATAATGTTGATAATGGAAACAAGGCATTGTTAGCTGTGGCCGAGGTGAACACGAGTAGATAGCAGTGAAAACGAGTGAAAACGGAAAGATAGTAGAGCTTGATTTAGAAAATGGTTCGGAACCACAAATAAATTGATTGATTATAGAGTAGAAACAAGGAACTGCAGATGCTGGTTTACACAAAAGGACACAAAGTGCTAGCGGGTCAGGCAGCATCTCTGGAGAACATGATACAGCTTGGAAAAAGACCCTTCAAGTAGCCCTTGCTATCCCTCTCTCTCCATCCCCTCCCCCTTCCCAGTTCTCCCACCAGTCTTACTGGCTCCGATTACATTTTATCTCTGTACCGCCCACTCCCCTGACATCAGTCGGAAGGGTCTCGACCCAAAACATCACCCATTCCTTCTCTCCAGAGATGCTACCTGTCCCGCTGAGTTACTCCAGCATTTTGTGTCTACCTTCGATTCAAACCAACATCTGCAATTCTTTCCTACACATGGAATGTGCGATTTCCCAACATGTAATGATCATCTCAAACCATTCATAACGTCTATTTTATTCCAATGAATTGTTCGTGCCACAATTATTTCCCAGCAACATGCTCTAAAGCTACCTTTAAATTATGCAGCTTGGAAGAAAACATAAGCCTTGATGGAGCAATGCAAGTTTTTCAACAGTTATAAAAGAGGTTCACAAGTTGCTCCTTTAGCCATAAGACATAGGAGCAGAACTAGGCCGTTCAACCCATCAAGTCTGTGGCTGATCTATTTTTCCTTATCAACCCCATTCTCCTGCCTTCGCCCCGTAACCTTTGACGCCCTTCGTAATCAAGAACCTATCAATCTCCGACTTTAAAATACTCAATGTCTTGACCTCCTCAGCCGTCTGTGACAATTAACTCCTCTGGCTAAAGAAATTCTTCCTTACAGTGCTAGACCTGGGTTCGACCCTGGCGACGGGTGATGTCTGTATGGAGTTTGTTCATTCTCCCTGTGACCGCATGGGTTTCTCCAGGAGCACTGGTTTCCTTCGACATTCTAAAGACGTACAGGTTTGCAGGTTAATTGGCTTTGGTGAATTTTAAATTGTCCCGAGTGTGTAGGATTGTGCTCGTGTATGGAGGTCGCTGGTCAGTGCGAACTTAGTGGGCCGAAGGGACTGTTTCGGCGCCGTATCTCTGAACTAAACAAAACTAAAAATGCTTCACTGTACCTCTGTACATGTGACAATAAACAGAACTAAACTGAACTTAAATAAAATTTAACAGAAAATGGTTGATTCCGCTTAAAGGGCCTGTCCCACTGACGTGACCTTTCAGCGACTGGCTTCGACCTTCAAGCTCGAGGGCACTCACCTGAAAAACCTCGAGCTGGATCGACCGACCGTGCACACAATCACATTGCAAAGGGGGAGCCAGGGTAAGCGGGGGAGCGCTGTCTGAAATTCACACCCGCGATCAAGAGGAAGGTAAAAGACAGCTGCACAGTGTATGGCAAGTTCTTTAGAGAGCGGGGAGGGGGGTGGGGGGGGGGAGAGGGGAGGAGAGGGGAGGAGAGGGGAGGAGAGGGGGGGGTGAAGAGAGGGGGAGAGGGGGGGGAGAGGGGGAGAGAAGGAGAGAGAAGGGGAAAGAAGGGGGGGGGGGGAGAAGGAGTGGAGGCACCTTTAAGAAGTCAGACAACGTTTAATAAAGTTTAGCGGGCATTTAACCTACCGGTAGGTTTTCCTTGGTCCTGAAAACTCCAATGAGCCAATTAAAATGCCCGGTCAGCGAAGGAGATTGCCTACGGCTGCCCTCAACTGCCTGTAACTACATAGCGACCCCACTCCACTGCACTATGAGTTTAAAAGAACCATGCCAACCAATTTTTACTCACGGAAAAATTTTCAACATGCTGATAAATTTTCCTCGACCAAACTGAGACCGCGAGTATGCGGGAACTTCCCTCGAGCATGAAGGAGAGTTCCAGTGACCTCATAGGACCTCCTAGGACCACATGTCGACCATGCTGCGAGTTTGAGTCGAGGGCAAACTCTTCTGAACTTGCAGATTAGGTTGCCGCAGTGGGACAGGCCCTTAACAACGATAATTGCACAGCAACAACATGGAGGGGGGGGGGGGGGGGGGGGGGGGAACACTGCTGTGACCAACCAAAATATTCAATGTAGTAATATGATAATTATAATTCTTGATAAGTAGGGGTTTCAAGGGTTATGGGGAGAAGGCAGAAGAATGGAGTTGAGAGGGAAGATAGATCAGCCATGATTGATTGACTCGATGGGTCTAATGACCTATATCTGCTCTTACAAGTTATGAACTTATGAGCTCATAATACATAGTCCACATCTTTGTAAACCATTGTTGTCTCAGCACCAAATCCGCAGTGCAATTTATGTCACACAAATCACATTTAGGTAAACAGTTCAAAGGAGATAGATTTGCCACTACAGCTGCCGAGCTTCTTTAATATAACCTCTCAAGCTTCACCATTAACCTGTCCATTGTTAACTGAAAGCTAACGGTTGCTTCATTGTGTGCCAACCTTAAGCTGCAGCAAACAGCAGGCACTTGTTGGCGCACACATCGGCAAGCTTCTAGTTCTCTGCCTCTGGGTTGCTGCCCATTCTGAATCATTCCCAACAGGTGTTTGCCCAAAGTGTTTTTATATTCTAACTAATAGACATCCTGGAGAGAGTTCAAAAGCAATAATTAAATCTCCAGGTTCAGCTTCCACGGCACAAGAGTGTATTAATTTGTAATGTCAACTGCGCCACCTTTGGTTAGATTACCACTTTCAGCTGTTCTGTGACAATGTCAACAACTGATTAAAGACTATTGAAACATGGGTAAAGGAAGAGCTGATATCATACTTTGGTTAATTGATAACTTTAATTTCACAATGTTCTCCCAAGTCTTGTAATTAAGTTATGTAATAAAACAAGTTGCTAACTCTGGTTCAGAATCAGAACAAATAATGTAATTTAAACTATTTTCAAATAATTTTCAATTAATCAGAACACACCAGTTATTACAAATAATCGTGTTCCTTTGTGAAACATTAAATAAGGAATCACAAAAGATAGCAAAGAACACATTTGCTCTGGTGTAACTGGGTCGATTAATGTGAGCTCCACTGAGCAAAATTCTTTTGCAAAGTATTATTTAAATTTATTGAACCATTCTATTGGCATTTATTGTTAACTACCCGGAGAAAATTTTGAGGATATCAGAAATGTACACCAACTGGTGAGATAAGAAGCTAATTGGAGGTAAAGAAAGTGATTTCCTCTTGCTCTCATGAAATTGTGCCCATCCTTCCCAGAAACGTTATGTTCAAATCCCTCTAATCTAATTTTCATCTCTTTAAATAAAATTAAGTGGCTCTTATCTGAGTTACAAAGAAGTTCATTGTTGCTGAGGCCTTGGGAATTTTTCAATCTAACTGTAGAAATGGTCAATCGTGCCATCTGGTCCAACTGTTCAGCATCGTTCCATTGAGTTGAACAGTGGAACGAACCCCTTCCTCCTCAACCGTATCATAGCTCTCATTTCCCTTTCCCCTGACTCTCAGTCTGAAGAAAGGTCTTGACCCGAAACGTCACCTATTCCTTTTCTCCAGAGATGCTGCCTGACCCGCTGAGTTACTCCAGCATTTTGTTTATCTTCAGTGTAAACCAGCATCTGCAGTTCCTTCCTACAAATTTTGTGTGCTCCACCACGAAATCTCTTCAATGTATGCTTATGTTGAAGAAGTTCTCTCTCTGACAAGTGTTCTGCAACATCCTCTCTCACTGCATTTGTTCTTTGTACCATTTCATACCTCTAGTTTCCCTCTCCCCTGACTCTCAGTCTCAAGAAGGGCCTTGACCCGAAACGTCACCTATTGCTTTCTCCAAAGATGCTGCCTGACCCGCTGAGTTACTCCAGCGTTTTGTGTCTATCTTCCACCTATCACTTGCCACTCTTCTCTTCCAGCTTTCTTTCTCCCCCCTCCCCCCCCTCCCCGCACCCAGCCCCCTACCACAATCAGTCTGAAGAAGAGTCTGTCCAAAACGTCACCCATACATGTTCTCCAGAGATGCTGCCCTGATCTGCTGAGTTGCTCCAAACAGAAACCTGAAACCCAGTAGCAAAACTATAGCCAGTAAGACTGTCATTTTCCCATTCATTTCCAGTCCACAACAAATATACACTCCTGACTCTTAAAGTTGGTTAATGCAGTTAATTCCCTTTTAGATGCAGTCAAACATCAGAGAGGATTTATTTTTCCTCGAGTCACTAAGGCCAATAAGAAAATAACCAAATGCACTAAGTGTAGAATCTTGCTTTAAACTTGTATCAATATTCTTGCTTAATATTAGTGAATGGAATTGAATATAATCCAAACTTTTTTTTTCATTCTATTCTTAAATATGTAAATGTTTTATTAAGTCATGCATTTAAGGATAAAGAGCTGACAGAAAATACAATCCAATGATATTAAACATATGGGAATTAATCTTTGCACCACATATTTGTTAAATTGACAAAGGATCTCTCTCTAAAGTTTAAAATCTAAAAGTTGTTATCCATAACTTACTTATATATTTAAAGTAAGTACTTGCTTACACTGTAAATGAGGTATGAGTACAATTACATATATCTGCATGAGTTTTAACTTTGATGATATATACATTCTTGCTCAGGGTCCTTTGTGTTATGAGCTTTTAGACCACCAATCTAACATGCCTATTTACAATACGATATGATAAAACTTTATTCATCCCCGAAGGGAAATTGGTCTGCCGACAGTCACAACACACAAGGTACACAAAAACTTGAAATTAAGAGTGAAAACAAAACGAAAAAGACACGCAACTGTTGGCTGGATGCCGTGTGCACAGCGCCTTCACCGGAACAAATGAACAAACAAAAAAACAAACACAGACTTATTCCCTGGGCAGAGGATTTTAAACTACAGTGCCCCCTCTCCCACAGTGCCCTTTGTTCTCCCACCGTCCCTCACGGCGGTCCCCCCATGCCGGGTCCTCATTGTCTTCCCCTCCCCCCTCCGACCGCGAGGCCCCCTTTGCCGCTGAAGCCCACGTTGCAGCCGAGACCCACATTGCTACCGAGGCCCACGTTGCTGCAGAGATTCCCACCGCCGCCGAGGAACACTGCCGCCGACGCACACGCTTCCGCCGTGGCTCCCATTGTCGCCACCGCTGAGGCTCCTTCGGCCCAGATGGCCTCGCCTCCTGGCTTCATCACATTCCCCTAGGAGGCCTGTGGGGAGAGTCGGGTCTACCGGGGTGTCTTCAGTCATTGTTCTGGCTGTCGGTAGCACGGTTGTTCGGCGGGTGGGAGCTACGAATAAGGAGCTGACAGAAAATACAGTCCAATGATATTAAACATATTGCATTTATTTATTTATGGACCATTAAATATGTGCATCGTATGAGGTAAGCTGTGTATGCATGTAATCCTGTTTATATTTATGACTGTGTATTCCAAAGACATTAAATGAGGATATTCAAGCTTTTAAGGAAATTGAATAATTGCGGTATATCTCAGTGGAACAGGGAAATGGGATATAACTCCCTTGATAGCTTTGTGGGTAAGTAGAGCCTTTGCTATGAAAACAAAGTGTAGAGACTGGGAAGATAACTGCTTTGATTTTTATTCTGTCTGGAATTAGCTGCTCCCAGTGGAAATGAAGCTAAAATTGACCAGTATTCATAAGGTACCAAGGGGAAATAACCCAGCCATGGCTTCCTTGCTGATTGCTATCGGATGTCCCATTGGGAAGCATATGTTTGTGTATGTGGAAGGTGAGGTCAAGATCAGGCTAAGTGGCAAGCCCTCTTGGATGGATAAATACACACGCCAGTGCATCTATTGATGTCTGTGAAGCAAAGTGCAATGTGAAAGAATCAGTTTCCTCAGGAAAATACGTGGCAAAAAATGTGAACATTTTATCATTTGTGATTATGCGTTATACTTCAGTTTTTGGTGTGGATTGTCAATTTTGGTCCATGTACCTCGAGGTGTCAATGGGGGGCAATTAATTAGTATGGCAAATGGACTTTATTGCAGGGAGGAAGCGTTATAAGTGCAAGGAAGTTTTACTGCAACTATAAAGAGATTTGGTCAAACTACAATGTAGAAATAAAGAACTCCAGATGCTGGTTTATACCAAAGATAGACACAAAGTGCTGGAGTAGCACTGCAGGTCAGGCAGCATCTCTGGAGAAAAAAGATAGGTGACATTTTGGGTTGGGACCCTTCTTCAGGCTGCTAAGTCTGCCAGTCTGAAGAAGAGTCCCAAGCCGAAGCGTCACTGATCCTTTTTCTCCAGAGATGCTGCCTGGCCTGCTGAGCTTCTGCAGCACTTTGTGTCTATCTATGGTCCAACCACACCTGGAGTATCATCTATAATTTTGGTCTCTGTGGTTATGAATAAATGCACTTGCTTTGAATGTGTAGGGTCATCGGAATGAATTCTGGGGAAAGGAGATTAGTTTACAAGGGACCATTGAGAAGAACTTCTCTGGACCATTTAGAATTTAAAGGAATGGAGAGAGAGAGCATGAAAGTAGGTAATCGAGTCTGCACCAACCATCAACTAATGATCTTGGTTATTTGAAACCAACATGGTCGCAGGGAGTACGTGAAAACTGCACACAGGCAGCACTTAAGGTCAGGATAGAACCTGGGTCGCTGGTGTTGTGAAGCAATACATCTTCCAACAATACATTTCAATGTTATAGCAGAGGCTTTATTTTCAACACATTACAACATCTAACACCTGCAGCTGAGCACTAGGATTGTTTGCTCATGTGTCAGATGAAGTATAGCTCGGTATTTGGCTTCCGTCGTTGTCTAACATGTTGACAGAATTGGTCGCCCGACGCGTCACAGAGTGCATCGTGTCGTCGTTTCCGGGGATCGCCACGAGAGGGCTTCAGTCATGATCCCCAGCACTGGGATCATACTGGATAATCTTTATTTTCCTACTAATCAAAATGGAAATGTGATTATGTCAATCCTGTAATAATGGCTGATTATCGATCCCTTGGTGGTCAGTATCCCCTTTATTAATTAAGGCATGTACAATAACAATAATTAAAAAACAGTTTGTCAGGTACCTGGATATGAAATGTTTGGAGGATTATTGGCCAAACACAAGCAAATTGATAGGGCTATCTTAGAGGGGTAGGAAGGAACTGCAGATACTGATTTACATTGAAGAGAGACACAAAATGCTGGAGTAACTCAGCGGGGCAGGCAGCATCTCTGGGCGGGGGGGGGGGATGGAATGGGTGACGTTTTGGGTCGAGACCCAACCTGAGACCCATCCAGAGATGCTTCCTGTCCCACTGAGTTACTTCAGCATTTTGTATCTATCTTAGAGGGGTATCTTGGACTAGTTGGGCTGAAGGCACCATTTCCCTGCTGTATGACGGTATGCCTATAGTTTATGTTTTCTATTGTATGTAATACTTGCACTTGGGTTGATTTGTTTTTATCCACTTGGTAAGCTCTTCCTCCAACTAATGCTGTTTGACAATGCTGTTAACCATAATTTAAAAAAAACATGTTTATTTGGAATTTGAGTATCTTTCAAAGAGTGGATGAGAAAGAAGGATAACGAAGAACTAGTGTGAACGGGTGATCGATGGCCAGCGTGGATACGATGGGCTGAAGGGCCTGTTTCTAGTTTCTTAACTTATTAGTTTCTTAACTTGTTCACTCTTGGGTTGAAGGTATTTCTGGGAATGCCAGCATTAGTTGTTTGGTCCTAACATAGAGACTAGATAGGATAAATACAGTATTTTTCATTTCTAAAGCGCATTAGCGAACAAGATAATGAAGCTCATTAACATAACCATTCCATACCATTTTATTTCATTTTTGTTATTCCAATTTATTTTCCCATTGAACACAATTTTTTAAAACTTGTTTATTTGGCCTTGAGTGCCTTTCAAAGAGCACTTTGTTAAATATACTGATAGATTTTAATGGAACAAAGGTGTAATTGAACCAAAGTTCACTTTAGTTGCTCAGTTTCAATTAAAAAAAGTAAAACATTACCAAAGCATTTTATTTACAGCAAATACCAGTTGAGGGAGCTATTATTAGTATTTATAAAGTAACTTATACAATTTTTAAACAATAAATCAACATAATATAAGTCATAATAAATATGATCATTGTATTTCATTGCCAACTTACAGCTTTTCATACGTTTCCATGTTTTCAATAAACCTGTAGTTTTCCCGTCTTTCAGTGCCCAAGCTACCCGACAAGTGCTTTTATTTGTAATAATAGTCAACTGTGGTATATTTTATTGAATTAATTGTAAAAAAAGTTATAATCTTCCATGCAAATTTTGCAATTGTAATTTGAATACCAACCAAAAAGAACTGCATTTTAGTAATTCGGCAAAAGCTCTCTGAGCAAGTGCCAAAGTCCATTAATCAGTGTACAAAAGGGTTTTTTGTAAGCAGTGTAAGATTAGACTCCCATTATGGGACTGAATGGTATTTTTTTCTAGTTAAATGATTTATTAGAATATCTCAAGCCACCAAATAGCCTTCAAGACATTTTATAAAGTGTACAGTCTGAATTTTGATGTGAGAGTACTTAAAGTGGTGGAACCAACTTAAAACCATTGACTTTTGGGTTTCATGATAACGTCTAAGATTATTTGCAAGATAATGATGATTAGACCAAACCCCCCTAAAGAAATGGGAAAGAAATGACAGGATTATAATCCACTAACAGTAATGGTTAACTTTTTTCAGTTTCTCCATTCTAATTAAGTTTAGTCTGTTCTAGTTTAGTTTAGTTTAGTTTAGTTTAGTTTAGTTTAGTTTAGTTTAGAGATACAATATGGAAGCAGACCCACTGGCCCTGTGTGTCCATGCTGACCCACAATCACCAATACACTAGTTTTATCCTACACACTAGGGACAATTTACAGAGGCCAATTAACCTACAAACCGCACGTCTTTGGAAAACAGGAGGAAACTGGTGCATCCGGCGAAAACCCACCCGGTTACTGGGAGAACATGCAAATGGAGAGCGCACAGCACCTGAGGTCAGGATCAAACTCAAGTCTCTGGTGCTGTGAGGCAACAACTCTATCGCCGCGCTACTTATATGCAAACTGCTCCATACATAGAAGAGGACGTTTGCATTAATGAAGATGCTAAGTTGTCTCTTTCAGGAGGTTGCAATATGCTTGCATTCAACAAGATACATATAACTTGAAGCACAGCCACAGTTGTGCAACAGTTGCACAGTTGGCAACAGTCTATTTGCACACAGCAAGTCCCTTCTCCCAATGCGATAGCCGCTGGCCATGGGTTGTGGGACGATGTGAGAAAATAAAACAGTCCACCTTCAAATATTTGCAAGAGATTCCCACCAGTGGTCTCACTATGTCTGCACTTGCTTTCCTTATTTGGATGAAGAAGTCCCACCAAACGTCCAGAAGTGCAGTAAGAAATTCCCACCCTAAAACATTCCTTCATGTTTTGACATACTAAGTTTAGTTTAGTGATACAGCATGGAAACAGGCCCTTCGGCCCACCGGGTCCTCGCCGACCATCAATCACCCATTCGCAATAGTTCTATATTACCCCACTTTTTCATCCACCTTACTTCTCTGGAGGCAATTTACACGCGCCGATTAACCAAGTAACCCACACATCTTTGAGATGTGGAGGAAATCTGAGCACCCGGAGGAAACCCACCCGGTCCCAGAGAGAATTTGTGAACTTCACACCTACAGCACCCAAAGTCTGGATTGAATGAGGGTCTCCGGCGCTGTGAGACAGCAGCTCCACAGCTGCGTCACTGTGCCGTCCTTCAGATATTAATTTTTGTTTAAATTATCAACATTTCAAAAAAATTAAAATGAGCTGAAAAGATAAATAATAAAAAAGACATTAAGCATTTAACTACATTGGAGTAATTTAAAAGAAGTACTACCCCCAACCCCCACCCAATATTTTATATTTTATATTGTTACAGTGAATAGATTTCAAAGGAAGCATGAAACCCAGCAAATAGTCCCCAATATAAATTCTGGGATTCTCAACAAAATATATGTCCATCAGCAGACCAAAGACCCAAGACAGCTCCGAAGCCAAAAAGCTCTGTGCGTTCTGGTCCCAAAAGTGAATCTGCAATCGTTCATTACAATCGCTCCACTCTTTCAAATTTTTATTTCAAGAGCAGATTCACCTTTATCTTGTATATCTACGCTGTAAACAGTTTGATTGTAAACATGTATAGTCTTTTCGCTGGCTGGATAGCATGCAGCATTGAAGCTCTTCACTGTACCTCGGTACAAGTGACAATGATAATAATAAACTAAACTAAACTATTAAATGTCCAAGTAATTGACAGATTCAATGTTCCCAATCATTCAGCCTGATCATGAATGTTCAGGTTCGACATTACATGCAAGGCTCAGAATGGCTTCCATTTAAACTGATAACTTAAAAATCAATACAAATTTAAGTGAAAAAAAAAAACCCAAACTGATAACTGCAGGGCTGTTTGATGTAAAATTATTGGCATTTACTAGGAATAACTGGGCTGGTGCAGATTATGTTGTGCAGAATTTTGAGAACATTTTTGAGGAGGTAGGCCAATAATGGTCTGAATATCAAAACATTGTCCAGAAGATAAACTTGCCTAATGTTAAAAGTTGGAAAAGATTCTGGAAGAGGCTTGACCTCTGCTTGCCAAATTTCATTTGTTCCTTATAAACCTGCCCAGCACAGAATAACTTGCTGACTAGATTATTCTAATTAATAATAATATATTTGTGTTTCATAACACGTCGATATACTGGTAAAGAAGACATGTGGTATATTTGCTTTCATAGGTTGGGGCATCGAGTATTAGAGTCAAGAAGTCAGAAAGCTGTATAGGCCCTTGGTTAGGCCGCATTTGGAGTATTGTGTGGAGTTCTGGTCGTCCCATTATGGGAAGAATGTGGAGGCTTTGGAAAGGCTGAAGAGGTGGTTTACCAGAATGATGCTAAGGGGATAATAGCCACAGGGAGAGGTTGCACAGACTTTGATTGTGTTCTCTGGAACACCGAAGGTTGTGGGGTGACCTAATAGAAGTATATAAAATTATGAGAGGCATAAATAGGGCAGATAGTCAGAACCTGCTTCCCAAGATGGAAAAATCCAGCACTAGAAGGCCTGGACAAGGTGTGAGTGCCAGCATCTCTGGAGAAAAAGGATGGGTGACGTATCTGGTTGAGACCCTTCTACAGATTCAATTTTCTCTATTTTCACAGGAAATGCTGCTTGGCCTGCTGAGTTACTCCAGCACTTTGTGTCTATCTCTGAGTGTCCTGGATATTGACACTGAATGCTCAAATGGAAAATGGTCCACCTTAAACCACAGGGTGCAGATAGGCCGAAGCTGTTGTTAACAATGTTGGCATAACTAAATTCACATGTCTCGTATATGTTCAGTATTTGAAAGAATATGTGCATGGTAATTTGACAGTTCATTCTGATGCGAAGCCCTAGGGTCTGCTTGAATCCACATGCAGCTGTAGCGAATAAATCACTACCCAGAGCATGTACACAAGTAGCATATGGCATGTTTTGTTTAAATTGACATGTGACACATTCAGTCCTACGTCTGAGAGAACCACTCATCCTTCAGAGCAAGACCCACACCTGCCGAACAAGTTTGAAGCTTTGCAATAACTATCCGATATGCTTTAAAAAAAAAATATTTTGGTATTTTGCCAAAATTAATGAAAAAATGATAGAATCAAAGCCAGTACAATCACCAGTCATGATTAAACTCAATGTAAACATCATGCACCATAAAATTCAAAGGGTGTGCTTCTTTAGTGCAAGAAATATTTTCTTTGAGCACTTATCTTTTATACAATGACAGCCTTGTATTTAAAAAAAACCTTCTTTCCTTAAGGCGTCAAAAATGACCTGTAGCTCAGCACACATTAGTTTAGTTTAGAGATACAGCATGGAAACAGGTCCTTCGGTCCACCAAGACTCTGCCGACCAGCAATCACCTATTCATACTAGTTCTATCCTACACACTAGGGACAATTTACAGATGCCAAAGAACCTAAAAACCTACTCATATTTGGAGTGTTGGAGGAAACTGGAGCACCCAGAGAAAACCCACGCGGTCACAGGGAGAACGTACAAACTCCACACAGACAGCACCCGAGGTTAGGATCGAGGTCAGGGTCTTTGGTGTTATAAGGCAACAGTCAGATGGCTGTGCCACTGTGCTGCCCGACCTGATGTTTACTAATATTATGATCAAACCACCACTGCTTGTTTTCAAAGTCCAATAAATAGCACATTTTTGGATACAGCCAAGGCTTAGAAGGGTTTATATATTTATAGCTCCTTTGAAATTTTATTTGCGTGGGAACATGTTTGCTGTTTAAAATGTTTCTCCAAAATATTCATACTTTTTGAATATAGAGATGATTAAATTATACCATTTTGTTCATTGCGCCAACGCAATAAAACACAAGGAAAAATGTTGGGGCATAATTTTGCATATTAAAAACATTCTATGTGTTTTAAAAATAATGTTTAAGCATCTTTGAAACCCATAAATTAATAACAACAGAAACTTTTTGTCTGCCCGTTGCATAAAGAGATGGTAAAAATTTAACTACGTTCTCAAAGATTTTATTTGGAACAGGTTACGCAAGCTCATTGCCTTTGATCATGCGTTGGTATTACGCAATTCATAATTATCTACTTGGGGAGACTGATCATCTCCACTTGTTTGAAATCCTTCTATACAGTAAATTGCGTTGCAATTCCTCGTATGCTTTTTAAATCCAGTACCTAAATAAGCGAATGTGTTTAGTTTAGTTTAGAAATACAGCGTGGAAACAGGCCCTTCGGCCCACCGAGTCCACGCCGATCGGCGATCACCAATACATGTTCTATCCTACACACTAGGGATAATTTACAGAAGCCAAACAACCTACAAAACGGCTTGCTTTTGCAATGTGGAGGAAACCGGAGCACCTATCCATGTTCTCCAGAGATGCTGCCAGACCCACTGAGTTACTTCAGCACTTTGCGTCTATCTCTAGAGAACATGGATAAGCAACGTTTTGAGTCGGTCTGAAGAAGGGTCCTGACCTGAAACATTGTCTGCCCATTCCCTCCACTGTTTCCGACCCATTGAGTTACTCCAGGTCTTTGTGTTTAACTATGGATTAGGGTTATGGTCTTATTCATGAGCAAGTGACGCACAATACAAATAATGGCATAACGGACCTCTTTGAGAACAGTATAATTCAAATGGCAAAATAAACCATCTCATTAACCTTTGCTTGCCTTTCCAAAATGAACACTAAATCTGAGATGCTATTCTTGATATTTATAAACCTGGAAGTCTATTCCACTAATTTATCATGTTGTGTTTAAAGGGAATGGTTTAAGACAGAATTTTTATTTTCCATGTTTGAATTTGTGATTCCCTACAATCAGTGGGCCAGGTCTGATAGCCTGAACTTATCATTACGGGTGCTGGAATGTAAATATCATCCAAATAATAGGAGTGCTCATGGACCAGGTCATAACAATTGTGTTCACGCGGGAGAGAAGGTTCTGTAATGCTGTCAAAGATTACAGAAGCTTGATGAAGGGCTTTAGAAGAGAACATAAATTTGACACAATGAGAACGGGTGGAAAAAACTTCATGTTCATAAATCATAGGTGCAGAATTAGGCCATTCGACCCATAAAGTCTACTCTGCCATTCATTCATGGCTGATCTTTCCTTCTTTCTCAACCCCGTTCTCCTGCCTTCTCCCCATAACCCTGGACACCCTTACTAATCAAGAATCTGTCAATCTCCACCTTAAAAAAACCCAATGATGGCCTCCACAGCCGTCTGTGGCAACAAATTCTACAGATTCAAGACCCTCTGATTAAACAAATTCCTCCTCATCTCCTTTCTAAAGGTATGTCCTTTTATTCTGAGGCTGTGCCCTCAGGTCCTAGACTCTCCCACGAGTGGAAACACCCTCTCCACATTCACTCTATCCAAGCCTTTCACTATTCAGTAAGTTTCAATGAAGTCTCCCCTCATCCTTGTAAACTCCAGTGAGTACAGGCCCAGTGATGTCACCGCTCATCATATGTTAACCCAATCATTCCCTGGATCATATCATGGGAGTCAGGCTTTGTAATGGACTTTGCAGTTGCTTTTCGCATCTGTTGTCTTTCCGCCGAATGGCTAACACACAACAAAAGCTGTTCATTGTACCTCGGTTCATGTGACAGTAAACTAACCTAAACTAAACTAGACTAAAAAGCTGGAGTAACTAGGCAGGTCAGGCAGCATCTCTGGAAAAAAGGAATAGATGACGATTCAGGGCGAGACCCTTCTTCAGATTGGAGAGTCAGGGGAAAGGGAAACGAGAGATACAGACGCTGATGTAGAGAGATATTGAACAAATGAATGAAAGATATACAAAAATGTAACGATAACAAAGGACAAAATATGTAGGAAGGAACTGCAGGTGCTGGTTTAATCCGAAGATAGATACAAAATGCTGGAGTAACAGCGGGATGGGCAGCATCGCTGGAGAGATGGAATGGGTGACGTTTCGGGTCAAGACCCTTCTTCAGACTGAGGGTCTCGGCCCGAAACATCACCCATTTCTTCTCTCCAGAGATGCTGCTTGTCCCGCTGAGTTACCCCAGCATTTTGTGTCTATCTACAATGATAAAGGAAACAGGCCATTTTTTTTTTTTTTTTTTTTTTTTTTAAATCAAAAATATTTATTCAAATATTAAAATAGTATTTACAATACAATAAAACAAAACAGCATCATAATACAAGACTAAACAAATATGGTAAGCAACTGGTAAACAACTATATTGCAATCATTGTCCAGGATACATTCAACCCCCCTCGGTGCCCAGCGGTCGCTGAACTACCTCAGGGTGCCCGTAGACAGGGCGTATTCCCTTTCTATCCGCACCCGGGCACGGACGTATCCCCGGAAAAGGGGCAGGCAGCCGGCTTGGGTAGAGCCCTCCACCGTCTGGCGCCTTGACTCGCGGATGGCCAGCTTGGCCGGAAACAGGCCATTGGTAGTTGTGTGCTAGGTGAGAATGAATACAGACAATGTGAATCAAGAAGACGACTTTGTAGCTGATACAACTTGGGTGGGGGATGGATGGAGAGAGAGGGAATGCAAGAGTTACTTGAAGCGGCTCAAAGGGAAAAAAATCAAGGAGAATTCAACAGTTGCAACAGTTTTGTTTGAGAAGGAATCCATGCTTTATTTAAGTTTTTCATCGAAAGGAAATGTTGTCCACACACCTGCTAATGGACCACATTCCACGCCACAGTGTCATTGAATGGGAAAAGTTAGCCCTAGTGACTGTCCTTTATGTGCAGGTCCATAAAATTCCAGTCAGCAGGTCAGTAGACTTACTGGAATGTTTTGCTTCAAACCTAATTGAATTTTTAGGACACACTACAATTCAAATATAGTTCAAATTCAGGAACAGTTTCTTCCCAGCCGTTATCAGGGAACTGAATCATCCTATCGCCAAGTAGAGTGCGGTCCTGAACTATAATCCACCTCATTGGAGACCCTCGGACTATCCTTACTCAGACTTTACTGGACTTTATCTTGCACTAAACGTTATTCCCTTTATTGTATACTTGTACACTGTGGACTGCTTGGTTGTAATCATGTATAGAATTTCCGCTGACAGCATAGCATGGCGCAAAAAAAGCTTTTCACTGCATCACGGTACACGTGACAATAATAAACTAAACTTCGTAATATATTTTTTTATTAAAGGTAATCAATTACAATGCTTCAAACAACTTTATATCAAATTAATTCAATTTGCATTAAGTAAAACACTAGTAATACTTATCTACTGTTTTTTTAGAAATAATGATAGAGAAAGAATAGAGGAAGAATAAATCATTAAGAGAGTGATTAAATAATAATTTGATTATATATAGGAAAGAAAAGAGAAACGAAAAAAAAAAAAAAAAAAAAAAAAAAACATTTTTAGTAACCACAATATGTATTATTAATAACACTACTACAAGTGATAGTATCAATAAAGACATATATGTAATTCCAATATAAAAATGAATTATTCTCACCAAATCCCGCAGGGTGCACGTCGAGCTGTGTTGCCAAGAACAGCTACTTCTCTAAATACTGTATATATGGAGACCATATCTGTTCAAAAGAATTATACTTGTCCAATAGGACAAATCTAATTCTTTCCAGATGTAACGTCTCCATCATCTCTGTTGCCCACATTTTGGTTGTGGGGGATAATGTTCCCTTCCAAAATTTCAATATGATTTTTTTTCCAATTATTAAACAGTAATCAAAGAAATTTCTTTGATTTACTGTAAGTGATAGATGTAAATCCGGAATTCCAAATATTATTAGCTTTGGGTTAGGGTCCAATTTAACTTTGATGACTTCAGAAATAACTTTAAAGATTTCTGTCCAGTAATAATTCAATTTAGGACATGTAACGAAACTATGTATTAAATTTGCCTCTGCTTTCTTGCACTTATCACAAATAGCGGAGAGATTCGGAAAAATACTATTTAATTTAGTTTTCGAATAATGTAACCTATATAATACTTTAAATTGTATCAGTATATGTCTGGCGTTTAATGAACACCGGTGTATTCGTTGTAGACTTTCTTCCCAGTTTTCTTTTGTTATAGCCAATCCCATTTCATTTTCCCATGCTTGACGATATACTTCCGTTATTGGATTCTCCTTATCCAAAATGATGTTATATATATAGGCTATTAATTTTTCTGTATTTGGATATAAATTAAACAGTTCATCTAACAATCCTGCTTCTTTATTTTTATAATCTTGTGTATTGGATTTAATATAATCTCTAATTTGTAAATACCTAAACAAATGTTGTGGAGACAATCCATAAATATCTTGTAACTCCTGGAATAAAAGAAATTTTCCTTTTCTATACAGATGTTCTATCCTTGTAATTCCTAAATCATCCCATTGTTTAAACCCCCCATCTAATATAGCAGGTTTAAACGATGGATTATTCATAATTGGTAATCTAAATGAGAGATTATCCAAGTGTAGAGTCTTAACTATTTGTTTCCAAATACGTCTATTATTATATATTATTAGGTTGTCTTTATAATATTTTTTTTGTACTTCCGTTGGTGCAAAAATTATCGAACCTACATTGAAAGGTAGACAGTCCTCCTTTTCTATATTTAACCATGTCGGTTCATGATCCATATTTACCCACCAGAAATTCATATTCTTAATCTGAACAGCCCAAAAATAATATAAAAAGTTTGGAAGTGCTAATCCTCCATTTATCTTAGCTTTACATAGATGTTTTTTATTTATTCTGTGATTTTTATAATCCCAAATAAAGCTATTGACAATATTATCAATTTTTTTAAAAAAAGTTTTCGGAAGAAAAAAAGGAATAGCCTGAAACAAATATAACAACTGCGGTAGAAATACCATCTTTATGGCACTTATTCTACCAATCATGGATATAGGCAGTGTTTTCCAATATAAAATATTTTTTCTAAGTTTATCTAATAGTTGAGGATAGTTGGATTTTATTAATGCGTTATGAGTTTTAGTTACGTTAATCCCTAAATATTTAAGTTTGTCTGTAACTACTTTTAATGGGTATTGTTGTAATGTATTAAGATTTATTCCTGTTATTGGCATAATCTCGCTTTTATCCCAATTAATCCTATACCCAGAAAATGCACCAAACTTAGTTATAATGTTTAGCAGGTTGGGAATACTAATTTCCGGTTTTGTAATATAAATCAAAACATCATCTGCATATAAAGAAATTTTATTAATTGTTGTATCAGTATTATAGCCATATATTTCAGGTTCAGATCTAATTTTTTCCGCCAATGGTTCTATCACCAATGCGAACAATAAGGGTGATAACGGACATCCCTGTCTGCATCCCCTAGAGAGTTTGAATTTGGCTGATAAAATTTGGTTAGTCAAAATTCTTGCCATAGGATTCGAGTATAAAATTCTTACCCATTTACAAAATCTATCCCCCAATTGAAACTTTTCCATTATATTAAATAAATACATCCATTCCACCTGATCAAACGCTTTTTCTGCATCTAGTGATATAACCGCTAGTTCCGTATCTCGTATTCTTTTTGAATATATAATATTAAACAAACGTCTGAGATTATGGGATGAGTAACGTTTTGGGATAAAACCTGTTTGATCATAATGTATTAATTTAGAGATCACTAAACTTAATCTCCTAGATAAGACCTTAGTTAATATTTTTTGGTCTGTATTTAAAAGGGCAATCGCTCTATATGATCCAGGATCTTCCAAATCCTTATCTACTTTAGGGATGAGTGTAATTGTGGATTCATTTAAAGATTCTGGTAATTTTCCTTGGTCATATGCATATCTATACATTATTTGTAATCTTGGGGAAATCAGATCTTGAAATTTTTTATAAAATTCTGCACTCAGGCCATCTGGGCCCGCTGCTTTTCCGTTCTTAAGCGAACTAATTGATTCTATAATATCTTTTACTGTTATTTCAGCATTTAACAATTCTCTACCTTCCTGATCTAAGCTATTGATTTGACATTCTTGTAAAAATATTTCCATACTATCTGTTTGTCCTGTTAGTTTTGACGAATAAAGATTTTTATAATATTGTAAAAATCTATCATTAATATCTTTTGGAGTAATTAATATATTTCCATACTCAGATCTAATTCCGTGTATCATCTTCTCATCTTCTAATTTTCTAAGCTGTCGTGCTAGTAATTTTTGTGGCTTATCTCCAAATTCAAAATACACTTGCTTAGTTTGTTGAAAAAGTTTAATCACTTGATTAGAATATATTTTATTTAATCTATATTTTACTGATGCAATTTTATTACTTAACTCTTTGGAAGGCTGTTTTATATTTTCATTATCTAGACGTTTTATCTCATTTTCTAAATTTTGTTCTATTTTTCGATTTTCTTTATTGAGATGTGCTTGTGCGGATATTATTGCGCCACGCATGAATGCCTTAAATGTGTCCCAAAATAGTGATGGAGAAGTTTCAGGATTATCATTAGTTTCAAAAAATAATTTAATCTGATCCATCACATATTTACAACAGTCATTGTCCTTTAATATCTGAGGGTTAAATCTCCAGGTAGTAGTTTTATTAGATATATCTTTTAATTTTATCTTAAATGTTAATGGCGCATGATCTGAGATGATAATATTATGATATTTTGCATCATACGTAAAGGGAAGTAATTTAGAATCTATTAAAAAATAATCTATCCTCGAATAGGTTCCATGTACGGGCGAGAAAAAGAATATTCTCGTCCGGATGGGTTATCTAACCTCCAGATGTCTTTAATATTAGATGTATTGATAAAAGCATTTATGAATTTACTTGATTTCGAGGCAGCTTTCCTTTTTGCGGATGATCTATCTAGATAATTATCTAAAGTACAATTTAAATCACCTCCAATTATTAAATTGTGTTGAGTGGATATAGGAATATTATTAAATATTTTCTTAAAAAATAATGGATTATCAAAATTAGGGGCATATATATTCATTAAAATTACCTTTTTTGAATATAATTCCCCTGTAATTATTACATATCTGCCTTCTTTATCCTCTATAATAGAACTTTGTATGAAAGGTATACCTTTGCGAATAATTATTGCAACTCCTCTAGATTTATGAATAAATGTAGAATGATACACCTTAGAAATCCATTTAGCTGTTAATCTATGTTGAGCATCTTTTTTAAGATGAGTCTCTTGAAGGAAAATGACATCTGTCTTCAATCTGTTCAACTGAGCTAATACCTTTCCCCTTTTAATTGGTTCATTAATGCCTTTTACATTCCAACTGCAGAAGGTTACTCCATCACCCCCAGTCTTCACCTTTATATCATGCATTTTACTATTAGGGCGGCTTTTTTTGGAGTAGCCTTCTTGACTCACCCAGCTCCCCGTTGCACCCGGACATCAATCCAATGAGAATTTCTTTCCACCTTAATCCACATCTATGTCTTCTTAAACTAAATACACAATATCCTTCACATCTACATTCAAATAATATATAATATAAGATCAATAAAAAACAAAAACAATAAGAAATATCAATAATAAAAAAAAGTAAAGGGTGTTAATAGGGTGCTCAGAAAAAAAAGAAACTACACTTGTATAGTGTGTAGTATGTGAAGGTGAAAGCCACACTAACGTGGCCATTAATCTAAAGACTTCCGTTTTTTTAATTAAAAAAAGATGTTGATTATACCAGCTCCTATCTCAAATGCTATATATATTGGGGTGGGGTACTAACTTTATATACTTAGTACTTAGTAATTATTTCTATTATTCATATTACTATTTGCTAATTACTAATATCAATTGTATTTAATACTATAATATGTAATACTATTATCATGGAATAATTAAATATTTTCTAATAATTAATACAGAACTACTACTAAATGCCCATTATTCCACTTCCTTCTAAGTGAGTATTTCATAACCACAGGTCGATGATAAAAGTTCAGTCCTCTCCTTCTCCCTCGGGTTCTTCCTCCGCATCTTCTCTCTCTTCATCTTCTGGCTTCTGCTGTATGCCTCGGGCGAATTTCAATGCTTCAGTATGCTTAACGAAACGATATTCCTTGTCATCATAAGTTACTCTCAGTATTGCTGGGTACATCAAGCCATATCTCAGATTCTTAGTATTCTGTACATTCCTCAGAATACCTTTTGTTTCTTTAAATAGAGCTCTTTTCTTGGCCACTTCTGCAGGGAAGTCTCTAAAAATACTGATGTTGTCTCCCTCGTATTTCAGGTTTCTCTTTTTTATTATTATCTTCATCATTTCTTCGAAGACATGGTCAAAGGCCACTTTTACAATCATTTGTCTGGGCGATGAACCTATCCCAGGGCCCCGTCTTAGAGCCCTATGTGCACGGCTCAACAGGGGTTCATGATCCAAATTCAAAATATCCATTAAAAGTTTTGCAACAAATTTTCGAGGATCTTGACTCCCCTCACGACCTTCGCTCAGACCAACTATACGCAAATTTTTACGGCGTTGGCGTCCCTCCAGATCGATACATTTCTCGTTTGTTTTATGTAATAATTCTAAGAGGCGTTTGTTCTCGGCACGGAGTTTTTCGGTCTCCTTAGTATTCACTTCAGCAATTTTAGTTAGCTCTTTAATTGCTTCGCCTTGTTGGTCTAGCGAAATTATAGTAGGATCTATCTTGTCATCCAGCTTTCTTTCCATCCCAGCAGCTATTTCCTTTACATCCTCAATTTGAGTTTGTAACTCGGCATTAGCCTTTTCCTTCCACTCATCCATCATACTTTTTACCGTCGTTATAACTTGTTTTATTAAGTCTTCTTTATCTTCTTTATTTTTCTCGTGAGACACCAGCATATCCGCTTTTAAACTTTTTATCTCCTCCATATACTCCTTCCTCTGCTTCTTTATCTCCTCCATATACTCCTTCCTCTGCTTCTTTATCTCACCTAGAATGGTAGTCTTAAGTTCCTCCATTTCAGCTTTCCTCTGTGAGATATCTTCTTGAGAAGCAGAAGCAGTAGCAGCTCCAGAGCTGAGGCCAGTTTCCCTTCTCGTAGATTTTTTTCCAGCGGTGGGGGTGGGGGAGCGCTGGGTCATAATTTCTTCTTAAAATCGCGCGCCTGATGACGTCACGCACCTTTTAAACGCTGCCGGAGCCGTTCACAATCGATCTCCTGTGGTAAGTGCGTTTGTTTGACCCTTTTACCCCCGTTTTAAATACAGTTTTTTTCGGAGCTGTAATGGCGCGATTCCACTCACATCGTGGCGCCAACCGGAAGTCAATAATAAACTAAACTAAACTAAACTATGTATACTTCTTAACTGTTGGGTACTAACCAATACAATTAGTAATGTACTAGGGCAAACTCAATTAAAAGCAAATTATAAACTTTCCTACCAAGATATTTATAAAGGAATTACTTTTACTTTTTGTATTTTTAGAATGCACCAGCGTGATATTTTCCTTTAAACCATATTACAAGACAATTACGGTTGTTCTATGTAACTCCTACTCCGTGGATAGTGATGAATAGCTGTAGGGAGAAGCTTTCCTGTTTTTGCAGGTGAAGTCTGTTTGTCAATGTTCTGAATTACTACAACCCATCAATCTAGCCGGATTCACTTTGGAGACCATAGTCAATTTGTTGACTGCGACTTGACATCTTAGTGGGGAAGACAAATGCTTTCCTTGTTGTGTCACTGGACTTTGGCTTTGATCTCAGAAAGTGTGTGTGAATTAAGACATGGGCACATCCACTATTTGTGACCCTCCGCTCCCTGTACTCTACAACGTTGGCTGAAATGGAGCAAGTGTCTGCCTTTGAGCAACGAGGAGAGGTCAAAGATTAAGAATCATACTTCGGAGTTGCTCCTCAACTGAGTAAGTGCTCCTGGCAAACTGATTGAAGCACTTGGAAATGTTTAGTTGATGCTTTATGTTTCTGTTTCAAAGCAGCTCGCTTTGTCAATATGTGGCAAATAACTGCACAAATGTTTCATCTTTCCTGATCACTAACTTCTGTATCATGTATCCTGGGTCACTCAGGTCCATAACATACTTATGCATACTTACTTTGAATGTTGACATTGGAGGCATCTGAATGTAAGTGCTGTTGTTAGCATCGGAGAGTTACAAAAGTGTATGGCGACAAGGTGGTTTTCACTTAAGAACTTACCAAATGTATTGCAAGGAAGTTTTTTTTCCTTCAGGTGTTCTTTAGTTTCTTCTGATGCTGTCAAATACAATTACATCTGGGCATTTTCCATTAATCAATTGTGGCAGAAATCAAGTCTCAGATACTTAATCTTGTTACCACCCAGAGGTACACATAAGCCTACTGGATTGGTTATTTATAGAGAAAAGAAGCCTTTATAGATTTCTTTGCCATCCATACTTTAGTTTGAGTTTGACATTAGTTTATTGCCACATGTACAGAGGTACCGTGAAAAGCTTTTGTTGTGTGCTAACCAGTCAGTAGAAAGAAAATGCATGATTACAATTGAGCCTTTCACAGTGTACAGATACATGATAAAGGGAATAACATGAATAACATTTAGTGCAAGATAAAACCTGTAAAGTCCGATCAAAGATAGTCTAAGGGTCTCAATTGAGATAGATAGTAGTTCAGGACTGCTCTCTAGTTGTCATAGGATGGTTCAGTTGCCTGATTACAGCTGGGAAGAAGCTGTCCCTGAAACTGGAGGTGTGCATTTTCACACTTCTATACCTTTTGCCTGATGGGAGAGTGACCAGGGAGTGACTCGACCTTGATTATGCTGGTGGCCTTGCAGAGGTGTAAATGGTTTAAATGGAAGGGATGTTGGTTTGCGTGATGGTCTGCGCGGTGCCCACAATTCTCTGCGATTTGTTGTGGTCTTGGATGGAGCTGTTCCCAACCCATGCTGTGATCCCAATACAATTCTTTCCACGATGCATCCATAGAGGTTGTAGAAGTTAGAGTTGTTGGGGAGATGTTAACTTCCTCAGCCCTCTCAGGAAGTAGAGTTGTTAGGACTGTGCTCAAGTTGCAATGCTATTTCACTGAGGTAACTGCACTGAGCTGAACCAAATCAAAGCACATAAAATTAGTGGAAAAACTATTGTGGAATATTTTATTTTGGCTTTTTGTGTAGGAAAGCAATTACAATTGAAATCTTATTAATTTCTGTAAGCACCATTCTAAATAAATGACAACTTTAATGATTTTCAACATGTTCTTTGGGAATTTCCAGAGTTGTGTAGGAAGGAACTACAGATGCTGGATTACACTGTAGACACAAACTGCTGGAGTAAAGGCCCTGTCCCACTTACGTGTCCTTGGCATGCAAATTACGCGAACTCGTCGTCGCGTTGAGGCACACGGGCATCGTGTGGCCGCGCGGGGCCGGTCCCACTGAGAAGCGCGGAGGGGTATGGAGTTGTCCGTGGTTTTGTACCAAACTAAATCTTCGTGCTCCTCCAGCCTGACGGCCCGTGTACGCACGCGGGCGTATTGCAGTCGAGTACAGGCATCTTGACGTCATACGCGTAGCGTGTGGCATTGTGTGATGACGTCACCGTGCGATGCCGTGCGACGCCCAAAATCAGTCGGCCCGCCTTTTTTGCGTCAGCAATAAATGCGCGCGCTATTTGAAAATCCTCACCACACTCACCGCGTTCCTTGCCAGGAAGTGAGGGCCTGTTCAGCAATGATAGTTTCAGGACCCATCTCAACACAATTAAGTAGATTTATGAACATCAATTTTAACATGTAGGATAGATCTTGCTAGCTAATACCAGTACTTCTGCAAGGAACTGCCAGTTTCAACCTTTTAAAAAGCTGGAGGTCCAAGATGCATGTATTCCCTCCACGGAAATCCTAAACTCAATGACTGATTTGGAATGCTGAATGTAGAAACAAGGAAAAAAGAACAAAGAGCTAGACAGGTCATCCTCAGAAGGTACACAAAAATGCTGGAGAAACTCAGCGGGTGCAGCAGCATCTATGGAGCGAAAGAAATAGGTGACTGGGTATGTGCTTTATAGGCCTTTCTCACGGGGCGACTTGACGCAAGATGTAACCAGATGTAACCAGAGTGAAGTGGTCGTGGTCTAGCACGATATCACACGATATAACGGGGGGTAGATAAAGAGTTCCCACGGATACTCGGCATTTCTGTTATTTGTGCGAGTGACTTGTCCGTCTCCCGAGCTTTCCCGTTAAATCTTGAATGAATATTGTGAACTGTGAAGTGTTGTTAAATCATCACGTGGCACACATGATGTCACTTTTTTTTTCACACACTATTATCCTCCGTTGGTTGAATTGGCTCATTTGGAGACATGCCTGTACTATGTAGTTTCGAGTACAGGATGGTGGTGTTTTTCATTGACGCGCTGTATGCAGCAGCCTCTATGTGAATCGAGGACGCTTGCGTGAAGGCAGAAGGGTGAGATTAATTAAAAAGAGAATTAAGAGGAAGTCTCACTGGGTGAAGCCCATCTTTCAACGGAGACCTCTATTTGGACAATATGATAAACTGCTTAATGTGCTTAATCCACAGAGGAATCTAACTAGGGAACAGAGGATCTTCAATTACAGGCTGTCAAGGGCTAGGAGGGTTGTAGAAAATTATTTTGGCATCTTGGCAAACAGATTTAGATGCTTGCTCAAGACAAATGGAGCAGAAGCCCAAGAATGTTGAGACTATAGTATATGCAGCATGTGTTCTGCACAACCTGATCCGAATGAGAGGTGCAGCTGCAGGATCAGCAACAGCCATCCAGGACGGTGACCTAGTGGACAGTGACACAGGGGGAATAACACTAGGTACATGGAGAAGTGGTGCAACCAAGGCGGAAATGGTCCCACTGCAGCGTTTCAAAGGTAACTTGGGCACATACAGTGGGAAAGAGCAAAGAGGCCATCTCTGCGCTTACTACAATTCACAATTGGGGAGTGTGCCGTGGCAGGACAGCTCTATTGATGGGTAGCCGACCACAGGAACACTACTGCATGTTAGCAGACATGCATAGAAAATAAGCTGATAATAATGTCCCGTTGTAATCCTGCTTACTTCTCTTTGTTTCACTTTCTAGTGTTGTCCTCTGAAAAGTGTTTCCTATAAGATGGTCGTCCGCAAAACCTGCCATTTAGCACATTGCATTGTCCCTTTTATTGCCTGAGTTTAGGCTTGTTGCGGAGGTTAATGAATAGAATCTGTTTTAAAAAATCTAGCGTGCCTCATTTGTTGATTTTCATGTTTGCTAAGCCCTTTTTTAGACAAATGTTGTTTGGTGTGATGCACCTTCTCTCAATATGTGCAAGAAGTCGTCTTTTTATATTGTCAAATAGGAATAAAGACTTTGTCTCACATTGACCGTGATGATTGTCTTATTTAATTATCTACTGAGAGGTGAAACTTTAAATCGTTTAAATAGCTCAGCAATTGAGGGACATGAACACTCAAAAATGAAAAAGAATGAAAATGTGATTATATCACCTCCCTTCAACTATTTTGTGTTTCAGCATGAGAGGGATTATAACATTAGAGACATTCATCTTGTAGTGATGTGTTAATGAAGAATTGCAGACATCAATCTGATAGTAAAAAATATATTTATTTAACAATGAGGTAAACAAGCACTGACAATCAAACTGCTGAGTTAAAAGCTTTATCACACTTCAGGCTATAATAAAATGTGGAGCCTCCAACAGAAACAAAGTAATGCCCAAGAGGAAAAAACACACGTTAACAGTGTACAACTCATTGGACAAAGTCAGCATGGATTTACAAAAGGTAAATCATGTCTGACGAATCTTATAGAATTTTTCGAGGATGTAACTAGTAGCGTGGATAGGGGAGAACCAGTGGATGTGGTGTATCTGGACTTCCAGAAGGCTTTCGACAAGGTCCCACATAAGAGATTAGTATACAAACTTAAAGCACACGGCATTGGGGGTTCAGTATTGATGTGGATAGAGAACTGGCTGGCAAACAGGAAGCAAAGAGTAGGAGTAAACGGGTCCTTTTCACAATGGCAGGCAGTGACTAGTGGGGTACCGCAAGGCTCAGTGCTGGGACCCCAGCTATTTACAATATATATTAATGATCTGGATGAGGGAATTGAAGGCAATATCTCCAAGTTTGCGGATTACACTAAGCTGGGGGGCAGTGTTAGCTGTGAGGAGGATGCTAGGAGACTGCAAGGTGACTTGGATAGGCTGGGTGAGTGGGCAAATGTTTGGCAGTTGCAGTATAATGTGGATAAATGTGAGGTTATCCATTTTGGTGGCAAAAACAGGAAAGCAGACTATTATCTAAATGGTGGCCGACTAGGAAAAGGGGAGATGCAGCGAGACCTGGGTGTCATGGTACACCAGTCATTGAAAGTAGGCATGCAGGTGCAGCAGGCAGTGAAGAAAGCGAATGGTATGTTAGCTTTCATAGCAAAAGGATTTGAGTATAGGAGCAGGGAGGTTCTACTGCAGTTGTACAGGGTCTTGGTGAGATACCTGGAGTATTGCGTACAGTTTTGGTCTCCAAATCTGAGGAAGGACATTATTGCCATAGAGGGAGTGCAGAGAAGGTTCACCAGACTGATTCCTGGGATGTCAGGACTGTCTTATGAAGAAAGACTGGATAGACTTGGTTTATACTCTCTAGAATTTAGGAGATTGAGAGGGGATCTTATAGAAACTTATAAAATTCTTAAGGGGTTGGATAGGCTAGATGCAGGAAGATTGCTCCCGATGTTGGGGAAGTCCAGGACAAGGGGTCACAGCTTAAGGATAAGGGGGAAATCCTTTAAAACCGAGATGAGAAGAACTTTTTTTCACACAGAGAGTGGTGAATCTCTGGAACTCTCTGCCACAGAGGGTAGTCGAGGCCAGTTCATTGGCTATATTTAAGAGGGAGTTAGATGTGGCCCTTGTGGCTAATGGGATCAGAGGGTATGGAGAGAAGACAGGTACGGGATACTGAGTTGGATGATCAGCCATGATCATATTGAATGGCGGTGCAGGCTCGAAGGGCCGAATGGCCTACTCCTGCACCTAATTTCTATGTTTCTATGTTTCTATACAGACATTTATAAAGGACTCTAGATGTCACACCAAATGGTGAGTGGCCAACAACTAAAATAAACTAAAACTCAAACTTCCGGGTTCACCGTTCGCAGGAGTTCCCACGGTAAACGCAAGAGTTATTACGGATATCGCACTGGCCACTACGTCCATATAATGTTTCAATGTTCAACCACAAGTGTACAAGTCACTCTTGGAGAAATTCAAGCTTGCTTGAATTTTCTCCCGAGTCGACAAGTTACACGAGTACCTGCCGTTAGCGCCACGGTGGTCCACGGTGGTCCATGAATGCCGTACGGTTATCGTACGAGGTTCCCACGATGTTCAACTCTGGTTACCTCTTGCATCAAGTCACCCCGTGAGAAAGGCCTATAAAAGTAAATAATTGATTTAATGCTGGCACAAGTTATTTAGAGGAAATGTTTATAGAATGCATTACAGCCATTGTTAATATGTTATAAACCAATAAGGGAACTGGTTACGTTACATCTTATTATGTGCACTGAGTTTAGGGTAATTAGAAAGCTCCTTGCACTGGATCTTTCCAAGAAACCATGTCAGTTTTGTTGTAGCTTCCAATTTGCTACTCGCAACTACATGTTACGTGGATTAGGGGGCGTTAGCTACAAGGAGAGGTTGGACAAACTTGGATTGTTCCCTCTGGATCACCAGAGGTTGAAGGGAGAACTAATAGATTTATATAAAGAGAGGCATAGATAGAATAGACAGAATCGTTTTCCTAGGGTGGAAATGTCCAGTGCTAGTGGGCACAGCTAGGTGAAAGAGGGAAATTTTAATGGAGATATGCGGGGCAAGTTTTTTTGCACAGAGAGTAGTGGGGACCTGGAACGTATCGTGGTGATGGAGGCATCTAAGAGGCTTTTAGATGAACACATGGAGTTCAGGGAACAGAGAGATATGGATCATTTGCAGGCAGATTTGATCATTTTAACTTGGCATCATGTTTGGCACAAACACTTTGGGCCAAAGGTCCTGTTCATGTGCTGTACTGTTTAGTTTTGTTTAGTTTAGTTTAGAGAATGAGCCCGGGAACAGGTCCTTCAGCCCACCGAGTCCACATTGACCAGCGATCCCCATACACTAACACTATCCTACACACACTAGGGACAATTTACAATTTTACCAAGGCAACGCCTACAAAACTTTACGTCTTTGGAGTATGGGAGGAAACCGGAGCTCCCGGAGACACAGGTCACGCAGAGAACGTACAAACTCCATACAGACAGAACCGTAGCCAGGATTGAACCCGGGTCTCTGGTGTTGTAAGGCAGCAACTCAACCACTGTGCTACCAAGCCATACTGTTCTATGTTCTACGTTTTCACAGCGTGGTCATTAGGCTCAGAACATATGCTTTGCACAATAGCATTTCTGAGCCAAAGATATGATCCCCAGGAAGAATTTATTGTTATTTTACAAACCATGCCCAGGAAGGGGAGGGATTGTGAGGCCGAGAATAACTGAGAATGTGTAGCCGTTGAAGATATCAGTGAAATATTGCCACAGGAACTTTTTCTGCTGATTACAGTAAATTTGGCATCTCTCCAGTTTTATTTATTTTGTTGATCCAACCATTAGGAATAACTTATCTTTGGTGTATCTTAGATTTAAAGAACAATGGAAACAATATGAAAGGGTTTCTTACACCTTCAACATTAACAATCCCTCGTCGAATGTTGTTTTAGCATTTCCAGGTGATTTAATGTTTGGCATATAATTTAAGAATCCTCTCATTTAATACAGAGCTTAAGTGAGAGAAATGTCAATTATATATAAAATTTGGAGCCCTGGAAGATATTAACTTTTTTTTTCAACATTCTTTTTATGTTAATCAATGAACAAAGCAGTGACAATTACTTGGAAAATATAGGTTTTGAAATAGCACAACTCTTTTCCGCAAGTCTATACCAATCTTTCTTTGAAGTTAGTAATAGGGGAAAAGATAAAAAAAATATCTATTTCTATTTTGTCATGAATGGAAACATTTCCGATAATTATAATTACAGCCAACTTCTTCAGAGGTTATTAAAATAGACTTTGCTACGGATGAGCATATGTGTAAGTCTTAATGCAAATTTTGGTAAATAAGTACGGGGGAGAGGTGCACAGTGAAGGAGAGAGGGGCACAATTTAAAGGAGATATGTGGGGCAAGTTTACATTACGGCACAAGTTTAAATATATTGATAAGCATACTATACTATACTCAAATCAGTTATGCATTGATAATGTTAGTTTAGAGATACTGCAAAGTTTAAGAAACATTTGGGCAAATACATGGATAGGGAGAGCTAGAGGGATATGGGCCAAAAGCAGGCAGTTTAGTTGGGGCGTGTTGGTCGGCGTGGGCAAGTTGGGCTGAAGGGCCTGAGTCCACACTCTATGACTCTATGATTCAGCATGGAAACAGACCCTTCAGCTCACTTGGTCAATACAGACCGTCGATCACCCACTAACACTAGTTTTGTGTCATCCCAATTTCTCATCCACTCCCTACACACTAGGGACAAGTTTACAATGGCCAATTGTTCTACAAAACTGCACGTTTTTGGGACATGGGAGGAAACCAGAGAACCCAGAGGAAACCCACGCAGTCACAGGGAAAACGTGCAAACTCCACACAGACAGACAGCACCTGAGCTCAGGATCAAACCTGGGTCTCTGGCACTGTGAAGCAGCAGTCCTACCAGCTGCTCCACTGTGCCGCCCTGTTAATCAAAATGTACATCTTTTGCTGTTCCGCACAGTGGCGTCTGCTTAGAGTTGATCCAGCTCATGCTAACCAGTAGCAGCTGAGATTTGTACCTCCTCCATCCATCATCTTGATGGCAATTTGAGTCCACAAACTTGGTGTCCCAGGGCTATCTGATGAATTGACTGATTTCTTGTACGTCACAGTTGGAAGCAATTATGATGTTAAATTGTGCATGGTGTAAGCAGATAAATATGACATGTCTGGATGATATATTTCAGGGCCCTGATAGCTTAATCGGTAGAACGCAAGACTTTTAATATGATGGTCCAGAGTTCAAGTCCCTGATGAGCTGTTCACTGTACTTTTCTCTAAGCATGTTGCATAGAAATGTAAGTGTAACACAGTGGTACAGCTGGTAGAGCTACAGCCTCACAGTGCCAGCGGGACCGTGGGTTCGATCCTGACCTTGTATGCACGTTCTCCCTATCACCATGTAGGATTTCCTCTGGGTGCTCCAGTTTCCTCCCACATCCCCAAAATGCGTGGATATTTAGGTTAATTGGCTTCGTCTATTGCACCTAATGTGTAGCGAGTGGATGCGAATGTGGGATAACATAGATAACTATTGTGAATGGGTGAACGATGATCGACATGGTCTCAGTGGGCCAAATGGCCCGCTTCATTGATATATTTCTAAAATGGACGAAAACCAAATAAATAAATAAATAAACAAATAGATAGATCGATAAATGAGAGAATGGAGCAGCTGGGCTTGTACACTCTGGAGTTTAGAAGGATAAGAGGGATTCTCATTGAAACATATGATTGTTAAGAGCTTGGACATGCTAGAGGCAGGAAAAATGTTCCCGATGTTGGGGGAGTCCAGAACCAGGGGCCACAGTTTAAGAATAAGGAGTAAGCAATTTAGAACGGAGAGGAGGAAACATTTTTTCTGAGTGAGTGGTAAGTATGTGGAATTCTCTGTCTCAGAGGGCAGTGGAGGCAGGTTCTCTGGATGCTTTCAAGATAGAGCTGGATAGGGCTCTTAAAAATAGCGGAGTCAGGGGATATGGGCAGAAGGCAGGAACGGGGTACTGATTGGGGATGATCAGCCATGATCACATTGAATGGCGGTGCTGGCTCGAAGGGCTGAATGGCCTACTCCCGCACCTATTGTCTATTGTCAATTGTCTATAACATTCTTTTGTTCATATCCTGAAAGAAGATCAGGATAACCCAAAAAAGGTTACTGGATTAGATTTGTATTTATTTTTCATGAAACCTGTATCATTAAACATGTATCTATAAGCATGTACTGTACATACTGTTTTTGTCTCCATACATACCTTCATATTGTGATCCTTATGGACTAGAGAGACATGTAATGTGAAGGCTTAAGTGACTGTGAATGCTGAATCTGGCGCAAAAAAACAATCTACTGGAGGAACTCAGCAGGTTGGATGTCATCTGTGGAGGTTAAATGGACGATCGATGTTTCAGGTCGGGACCCTTCAACTGGGCTCTGGATGAAGTGTCCTGACCCAAAAAGTTGCTTGTCCATTTCTCTCTACATATACTGCTCAACCTTTCGTGTTGTTCCAGCAGATTGTTCATTAAGGCACACAAACACTCTCCAATATTCAACTTTCCAGATTAAAGTCTTAGATCATTTAAGTGGACTGCCATACAATGAAACCCAAGCGTTGTTAAGATTAAACTATAAAGTGATCTTATATTTCCTGGTTTTAGTCTCAACAAAACGTAGTCACTGGAGGAGAAAACCCATTTCTCCAGATTCAGGAACATTTTCTTCCCAGTTGTTATCAGGCAACTGAACCATCCTATCATCAACTAGATAGTGGTCTGACCTACCATCTACCACATTGAACTATCTTTAATCAGACTTTACTAGACGGTATTTTGCACTAAATTATACTCCTTTTATCCTGTATCTATACACTGTGGACGGCTTGATTGTAACCTTTCTGCTGATTGGATAACATGCACCAAAAAAAGCCTTTCACTGTACCTCGGTATATGTAACAATAATAAACTAAACCAAACTAAAAAGTTTGGCTCAATTCTTGTTATTTCTTCTCAAAGCTCAAAGCTCTGATTTTGTCAGACAAGGGCAAACCATGCATCTTGATGGCACAAGCCAGGATATTAGTGATAGTTGAACTGTCCAGCAGTACAAATAATTCCAATATGTACTCAATGTCAGGGGCAGACTGAGAAACGGGCAGCTCTGATGTTAAAAAATACACACATATATATATAAAAAGAGAAAAAGTCAGATAGGATGAAGAAGTACAAAGTTTGAAAGATTAAAGGGACCAGGGGAGTGTAAAGAGCAGGAGATCAGGAGCCCGTGGCTATAGACAGTGAGAGACAGATGAAACAAGGGAGTGTTAAGAGCTAAAGATCAAGAGGTCAAGTGTGTGTAAAGAGTGGAAGATCGAGAATCATGTGAATTTAAAGAGCAATCTATTCATGTCTGTCAGTGCCTAAAGGGGGTGTCCCACTGCGGCAACCTAATTGGGGAGTTTAGAAGAGTTTTGGAGAGTTGGAAAAAGTGTCATGTTGAAGACCTCCTTCGACTATGTAGAAGACTAGCTTCGACTAACTTCAATTAGCTTCGGGAAAATTGGATACGGAATAGTGGAGAGTAAAGACGACCTCCTTCGACCTCCTTCGATCTCCTTCGACTATGTTGAAGTCTATCTACGACTACCTTCGACTACCTTCGATTACCTTCGACTACCTTAGATTACCTTCGACTATTCTCAATTACCTACGAATATCATGCTGACCTACCATGACCTACTTCGACTAAACCTACGATTTAAAAAAATATCTATATTTTTCCATGGCGGACTTTTTTTACTCGCAGGCATTTTTCAGCATTTTGAAAATTACGCCGCGACCTAGCTGAGGCCTCGAGTACGCGGAGACTACTCTCGAGCATGAAGGAGAGTTACAAAGACCTCCTAGGACCTCATGTCAACCAAGCTGCGAGTATGAGTCGAGGGCAAAAACTCTTCTAAACTCGCCAATTAGGTCACCGCAGTGGGACAGCCCCTTAAGTGTGATTTCACAGTACAATGGGTACTTAATTGAAGAGTAATTCTTCCCATTGATTTCTGATTCGCCCCAAGTCCAAGTATCCAAGGCAAATGTGCAAATTGGATCTGACATCGTCTTGGTCATAGGAGACAGACTTGTGGCCAGCATTGTACCATGAGGATTCGTGCTGGGATTCTTGCTATGTGTAAATTTAATTACTCAGATATGCATGTGCAATGTATGACTAGTTTACAGACGACATGAATGTTGGTGGGTTCGTTTAGTTTAGTTTAAGCGGTTTAGTTTAGTTTAGAGATACAGTACCCTTTGGCCCACCGACAACCAGCTATCCCTGTACATTCACACTATCCTGCACACTAGGGACAATTTACAATTTTTACCGAAACCAATTAGCCTACAAACCTGTTGGTCTTTTTCTCCAGGAGCGCCTGGAGAAAGCCCACGCAGGCCACAGGGAGAATGCACAAACTCCGCATAGACAGTACCGGTAGTCAGGATCAAACCCAGGTCTCTGGCGCTGTAAGGCACCTACTGCTGTGCCACTGTGCCACCACAGGTGCTGATGTTCATGGTGTGGCTATATTATAGTATCGATCAAATGGTAAGTTGGCATGGCAATGCAAGATGGAATTTAATTCTGATAAGTGCAAAGTCATTCATTTTGGGAGATCTAATAAAGATACACCAAAACCCATGAGCCCTAGGGCCCTTGGAGGTATTGCGGAACATAGGAACATGTGTTTTTTTATTGAGCTTTCTTTCGTTTATTGTGTTTTCCATGAGTACTGTGTTTACAAACTTCTGACATAAAGGTGAATGAGAAGTTTGACAGAAAGTGCAGGTCATTAATTGGAATAACATCCAAAACTCATTCATCTTGCAAATTAGATGAAACACGTAACTTTACAACAGGTCAAGGGAGCAAAAGCAGACAATTCAACCACTTGAACTTCATTTCTCATTAAAGTACACAAAGTGGTGGAGTAACTCAGTGGGTCAGGCAACATTGCTGGAGTGGAGAACACTGATAGGTGATGTTTCAGTTCGGGGCCCTTCTTCAGATATTTTTTGTCTGAAGAAAGGTCCCAACCCAAAAAGTCACCTATCCATGTTCTGCAGACTCTCTGAGTTACTCCACCATTTTGTGTCCTTATGTGTAAACCAGTATCTACAGTTCCTTGTTTCTGCATTCATCTCCCATTCATTTAAATTATAGCTGGTCTCAACTCTATCAATCTGGTATAGTTCCATGGTTCGGACAATAGTCGGCATTGGTAAAAAAATTATAAATTATCCCTAGTGTGTAGGATGGTATTAGTGTACGGGATGATCACTGGTCGGTGCAGATTCGGAGGGTCAAAGGGTCTGTTTTTGCACTGTATCTCTAAAGTCTAAAAGTAAAGTTATTTATGGTTTTACTTTATAATATTCTGCAGAAGGGTATCTGCAGAAGGGTATCTGAAACGTCATCTGCCCATTTCCCTCCACAGATGCTGCATAACCTGTTGAGTTCCTCCAGCAATTTGTCTCGTTCAAAGTTCTGTTCATCTATTTTGCAACAGACCCGGAGTTTGGAGACTATTCCAGATTTCCACAACATCAACTGTTTTTAAGAAGCCTTTGAACTGCCTTGTTCTAGTTCTATGAAAGCGTATAATTAATTTGTACCTTTCAAAGGTGTTAAATTATTTTACCACCAACCAGTCTTGCAACAAGCCATTAAGGTAGAAAAGTAATTGAAATATCATTGTTCTTGCAGGCGTCTGGATGCAAATCTGATTTCAGACATACCTCCGAACAGCTTTGAAGGGTTGCAGTCCCTCCGACATCTTTGGCTCGATGATAATGCCTTGACTCAAATTCCTGTTCAAGCTCTCAACAAGTTGCCGTCACTTCAGGCAATGACACTGGCTCTCAACAAAATAGCATACATCCCCGACTCTGCTTTTGCCAACTTATCCAGCCTCGTTGTACTGTAAGTATTGAATCATTTCTTGGAAATGTAACTTTGGCACTTAAGGGACTTTTGTATGCAGCGAATGGAGGGATATGGATCATGTGCAGGTGGATAAGAGTTGGTCTTAGCATCATTGTTCGGCATTGACATTGTGGGCCGAAAGGCCTATTCCTTCACACAAAGTGCTGGAGTAACTAGAGGGCATATAAACTTGCTGGAGTTTAGAAGGAAGAGGGGGGGGGAGGGGATCTCATTTAAACTTACCGATTAATGAAAGACTGGATAGAGTGGATGTGGAGAGGATGTTTCTATTATGGGAGAGTCAAGGACCAGAGGCCATAACCTCAGAATAAAAGGATGTAACTTTAGATCTGATGCACTACCATGCTGAGAACTATATTCTGCACTATGTATCATCCCTTTGCTCGACTTGTTGATCTCAAGTTTGACGATTGTATTTATGTATAGTATTATCTGATCTGATTAGAGAGCATGCAAAACAAATCTTTTCACTATACTTCGGTACACATGGCAATAATAAACCTGAACGTAACCTAAAATGAACACAGTATTAAGGTGGTTGATCCATTTAGAAGTCTGATAACATTAGACTCAGGATTAAGATTCAGATTCAGATTATTTACCTGTCATATAGACCAGGGTGCAATGAAATTGTTTGTTTACACAAGCTCATAGAGTAAACACAATGCATGGTAATGATAGGCACAACTGATAATGCAATTTATGATAAATACATCTGAAGTAATGCAACATATACGAATGTACAATATCAGAGCAACTGAATGAGGTAGAGTTAAAAATAAGAGTACGTGGTCTGAACGAAGAAGGGAAGAGTACTTTTCAGAATTTTGTTGCGGCCTTTGTGGTAACTCTGCGTACTTGTTTAGAGAGTTGTGAATTTGTGCAATTCTCTGCCACAGAAGGCAGTGGAGGCCAATTCACTGGATGAATTTAAAAGAGAGTTATATAGAGCTCTTAGGGCAAGCAGAATCAAGGGGTATGGGGAGAAGGCAGGCACGGGTTACTGATTGTGGAATTTCAGACATGATCACAATGAATGGCGGTGCTGGCTCAAAGGGCCAAATGGCCTCCCCCTGCACTTATTTTCTATGTAAAACAGAATTTCACCGTACCTGGGTACAAGTGACAATAAAGTATCATCATCATCATCAGAAAGAAGGCAGTGACAACCCTGTGATGAACGGGGCTGTGTTCACCTTGCAAGCTTAGACAGTCAAGAGAAGACCAATTGCCCCACTAGGCTAAAATGCATCCCGTCAGAAAACTTTCTATTACGCATTTGTAGAAAGTCGAGAGAATCCTCATAGACCTGCCAAGTCTTCCCAGATGCCTAAGAGAGGAAATACACTGACGCACTTTCTTGATCATCACATCGGTGTGAAGGGGCCAGGTTAGGTTGCTAATGAAATGGAAGCCTCGTGACCATCCCTACAACAACTTCATTGATGCATATTAGGTTGTGTTCAGCAACACCCCACCTCCCATCATTCCCACCCCTATCCCTAGCACCCAATGTGGATGAGAGAGCTTGGCCTAGCCAAGATGGCCATTCGCGGGTCCAGGCAGCAGGTCGTCGATGGTCACACCAGAGTCGACTGCCTGCCCCTCTTCCGGGACTACGTCCATGCCTGCGTGTCCCTGGAGAGGGAACACGTGGTGTCCACTGGGACTCTGGAGGCCTTCTGTGAAAGCTGGTCGCCGCGGGAGGTCGAGCTTATTGTTGATAAAGTTGGCGAAATTTTAATTTGATAAATGTTTGTTGGCAAACTGACATTATAGGCAGTATTTGATTGTATTACTAGTCTGTACTTTTGTTTCTTTTGAATAAAAAAATGTTTTAATGTGGATGACATTAAACACTGAAACCCAAGGGGTAAAGGTTAATTCGACCTAGGTGCATTTAGATTAATTTAGTTTAATTTAGTTCAGTTTAGTTTATTATCACGTGTACCTAGGTACAGAGAAGAGCTTTTGTTATGTGCTAACCAGTCGGCGGAAAGTATACATGATTACATTAGAGTTGTCCACAGTGTACTGATATATGAAAGAGGAAATAACATTTAGCGCAAAATAAAGTCCAGTAAAGTCCAATAAAGATAATCTGAGGGTCTCTAATGAGGCAAATAGTAGCTCAGGACTACTCTCTAGCTGTTGATAGAGTGGTTCAGTTGCCTGATAACAGCTGGGAAGAAACTGTCATTGAATCTGGAAGCATGAGTTTTCTCACTTCTGTACCTCTTGCCTGATGGGAAAGGGGAGAAGAGGGACTGATTGGGGTGAAACGTGTCCTTGATTATGCTGGTGGCATTGCTGGGGCAGCATGAAGTGTAAATGTAGTCAATGAAAAGGAGGTTGGTTTGTGGGATGGTCTGGGCTGCGTCCACAATTGCCTGGTGCTTGTGTAGAATGAATATAACTTTTTATATTAGCTCCAGTTGGCAGGTTCTCCAAGTTTCACTGCAAAAGGTACACAATCACCGCCACAATCATCTTACTTTATAAAAGATAGACACAAAGTGCCAGAATTACTCAGCGGGTCAGGCAGCATCTCTATTTTGGAGAAAAAACCGGCATCAATCAGGGCTGACAACGGATAACCTCAGGCTGGTGGCTGGTAGGCCCATTGTTGTCTAGGGAGGGTGTGATCTTAAGAGGGATACATTGTCGAGAATAGTGAAGCTGGTTAAACGACTAAAGTGGTGAAAGGGACAAGGGAATAGGGGAGAGAGTGTTAGTAGAAGTTACTTAAAATTATAGAATTCAACGTTCATACTGCTGGGTTGTAAGCAACCCAAGCGAAACATGAGGTGCTGTTCCTCCAATTTGCATGTGGCCTCAATCTGGGGCCAGCTTTATGTTCTGGTGGGTGTAGATTAATCACCCTGATTTTAATTAATTTGTTTATCAGCATGTTTTCATGCCAAACTCACTCAAAAGATGCAGTAATGTCAAGAACAGTCACTTCCATTGCATCTCTGGGATTCAACTCTTTGGTTAAGAAAAGACCAAGAGAGAGTGGATGTGGAGAGGATGTTTCCAGTAGTGGGAAAGTCTAGAACCAGAGGGCACAGCCTCAGAATAAAAGGACGTACCTTTAGAATGGAGATGAGAGGAATTTCTTTAGCCGTAAGGTGGTGAATCTGTGGAATTCATTGCCACAGACTAGGGTGGAGACCGTGTGGGCGGCACGGTATCGCAGCGGTAGAGTTGCTGCCTTACAGCGCCAAAGACCCGGTTTTGATCCTGACTATGGGTACTCTCTGTATGGAGTTTGTATGTTCTCCTCATGACTGCGTGAGTTTTCCCCGGGTGCTCCGGTTTTCTCCCACACTCCAAAGATGTATTGGTTTGTAGGTTAATTGGCTTTGGTAAAATTGCAAATTATCCCTAGTCTGTAGGATAGTGCTGGAATATGGGGATCCCTCATTGGCACAGACAGTGGGATGAAGGGCCTGTTTCTATGCTGTATCTCTAAACTAAATGAAACTAGACGGCTGCGGAGGCGAACTCATTGAACGCAGGCGTTCGGGGGTACAGGCGATAGTAGTCGGCACGGACTAAGTGGGCTGAGGATCTTCCACACTGTATCTCTAAACTAAAAACAAATGTCTTTCACAGGCATCTCCACAACAACAATATTCAGTCCCTTGGAAGGAATTGCTTCGATGGACTCCACAGCTTAGAAACACTGTAAGTACGTTTATAGCTGCTCCTTATAAATAAAGGTAAAGTTTGTTATAATGAGTATATAATGTCATAATAAGTATCTTAAAATTATAGTACAGACAATCTTCAAAATAAAGTGTGCTGAAGAAAGATAATTTCAATCTTTTAGCTTCACACCAAGAGAAGGACGTGTCTTTTTCCAAAATCTGACCACTTTAGAGTTTAGAGTTACAACATGGAAATAATTTGTTGGCCCACGGAGTCAATGACGACAATCGATCACCCTGTACAATAACACTATCCTACACACTAGGGGCAATTTTTTTTTGCAACTTACCAAAGCCAATTAACCTACGAACCTGTACGTCTTTGGAGTGTGGGAGGAAACTGGAGAACCCGGAGAAAATCCAAGCAGTCAAAGGGAGAATGTACAAACTTGTACGGACAGCGCTCAAAGTCAGGATTGAACCCGTGTCTCTGGTGCTGTAAGGCAGAAACCCTATCATTGCACAACTATGCTACCACTGAATTAAATTTGCTTGGCACTATTTGCAGTAAAAGCATGTGCACGTTTTAAACAGACTCAATTGGCCCTAATGCAATGAAATCATCACTTGAGTGGTAGCATCTCGATTCTGCATTCTAATCTCTCCAGCACATCTAACCAATAAGGGGCATATTGTGCTTTAGTAGCCAAACACGTCTGATGAAGCAGTTAAATGTTTATTTCTTAATGGGGGGTTTTTCTGCTTCCATGGCAAAAGAAAGTCATAGAGTCAATGCAGCATGGAAACAGGCCTTTAGCCCCTCAGCCATGCCAACCAAAATTCCCCATCTAAGCTAGTCCCATTTGCCAGAATTTGGCCCATATGCCTCTAAACCTTTCCTGTCTAAATGTTGTTATTGTACATGCCTCATCTGGCAGCTCATTCCATAAACCCACCACCTAAACACTCAGATTTTCAGCTTAATTTGAAGATATTTTTTGAAGAAAGGATGATTTACAAAAAAAGTCATGAATTGGAATAAAATGTAACATATTGACATTTTAGTTTTGTCCTGCATGATTTTGCCAGTTGTATCGGATTCAGTGGAAGATCTCATTTTTCAAATGGTGAGGCAACTCTGTAAATGGAATACAATCACTTATGCAAGTTAGTTATGGGAAAATGCCAGGAACTCTTCTATTTTATTAAAACCGAAGAAACAAGCCTTTTTAAAGCATATTGCTCCTTAACTTCACTATGGTGTTTATGAGTTAACAATAATAGGAAGAGAAGGTTTGATAATCAACAATGATCTGTGGTGTCCAAAAAGATCAATACAGACCATTCAAACAACAATACATAAATCACTAACATTTTTAATGATAACATCTTAAATTACTAAGATTTAAGTAAGAACAGTTACACTTATTTTTTACATTTTTTTAAAACAAATACATGTAATTTTAACTTATAACTACTTCTTGATTAGTAGGGGCATCAAAGGTTACAAGGAGAAGGCAGGACAATGGGATTGAGTGGGAAAAATACATCACCCATGATTGATAGACTCAATGGGCTGAATGACCTAATTCTTTTCCCATGTCTTATAGTCTTATTGTATAACTAGATCTTTACACATTATGCATTTTAGATATAACTGTTGGTATTTAAAAAGCTTACAAATTGACAAGTAGTATCACAGGGCTGTCAACATTGGGTGAGAGTTGAGAGTGAGAAATCTGGACCCACCCTCCAACAATGTCTACAGCGAGCTATCAGTTAGTCATTGTCGCTACGACAAGCTACGTCGACCGGCGACACAATTCCTCGAGAATTGGGACGTCCACCTACGACTACACCGACGTCAACCTACGACAACCTGTATCAGTACTTTTTGAAAAATATTCACTTGCAACAGATGTTTGAAGTTCATAGGAATAATGAAAATCAGCTGCCTGATTTGTCGTTATAATAACTACCTCTTGATTAGTAAGGGCATCAAAGGGAAAATTAGTTCAAGGGGGAAAAATAGATCAGCCATGGTTGAATGGTGGATAGACTTGATGGGCTGAATGACCTAATACTGCTCCCATGTCTTACAGTCTTGTGGTCTAACTAGATCTTTATATATTATGTATTTTAGATAGAACTATTGGCATTTAAAGAGAACATTTGCAAGTAGTATCAGTATTTTTTGAAGTAATTCCTCAACCTCACAAAAAGCATTGAGGAGATAACTTTATTTGAGTTTATCCAAAGAATATTATTCTGTATTTGGATTTGTTGATGTTTCCAGGTAAATATTCACGTGAAAGATGTTTGAAGTTCATCGGAATAATGAAAATCAGCTGCCTGATGTCTTTATAATAAATTACACTAGGACTAACTAAAATCAAAATCCAGTGCAGCTAAATAGGTTTTGTTCTCTGAGGTTTAAATTATCTGCTTATAATATGGTTTACAGACAATATATAAATAATAAGTGCAGGAAAGAACTGCAGATGCTGGTTTAAACCGAAGATAGACACAAAAAGCTGAAGTAACTTAGCGGGTCAGGCAGCATCTCTGGAGAGAAGGAATGGATGATGTTTCGGGTAGAGTCTGAAGAAGGGTCTCGACCCGAAACATCACCCATTCATTCTCTCCAGAGATGCTGCCTGATCCACTGAGTTACTCCAGCTTTTTGTATCTATCTTCCATATATAAATAATAATCCTAACTGGTTTCCCTACAACTGAAGGTAAGCTTGAGGCAATGCAAAATTCTGCTGCTTGTGTCCACGCCCTAAATCCTACTCACCTCACTTTTACTTGCAAACCTGCTACTCTCAGCCTCCTTTATAAATCCATCCATGGTTTCATCCTCTCTCTATAATTTCCTCCAATTCTGGCAGTCTTAGATACATATGTTTCCTTGTCACTGGTCTTCTAATTGCTTCATTGTTGGTGACTGTTCCTTCAATTGCCAAGATGTAACTCCCTGAAATTTTATCCTGAATCATGTCCTAATTAGGGCGGCTCAGTGGTGCAGCGGTAGAGCTCAATTATAACTAATAAGCCCAAGCTAGTGCCATCAAGTTCCACGGTTCGCCTTAGGCACAGTGGCGCAGTGGTAGAGTTGCTGCCTCACAGCACCAGTGATCTGGTTTCGATTCTGACTATGGGTGCTGTCTGTGCGGAGTTTGTACATTCTCTATGTGATCACGTGGGTTTTCTCCAGGTGCTCTAGTTTCCTCCCACATTCCAAAGACATGCAAGTTTGTAAGTTAATTGGCTTCTGTAAATGTCCCCTAGTGTGTAGGTGAAAAAGTGGGAAAACAAAACTCATGTACGATACTAGGACGATCGATAGTCGGCGTTAGCTCGGTGGACAGAAGGACCTGTTTCCACGCTGTATCTCCAAACTAAACTAAACTAAACTAATTTCTTTATTTCTATTTTTCCTACCTTCTACGAGTCTATCATTTGACTAAGACTTTGGCCATGTGCCCAAATATTTCATATATAATATAAAACTTGGTAATTGTTTTCGTTTGATAAACCTTTATAGAGCACCATGGGATGTTTACCTTTGTTGAAGAGTCTGAAATGGTTGGCGTTATTCCTTCATACATTTTATGATAACAGTACTCTTACAGTTTTTTTTTATGGGAGTAATTTGCACTGTTAACATATTAACTGATAGCATTCATAGGTATCTGGACTGTTTGACATACAGATTGGATTATTTTGTGGAAGGGTTACTGTGGTGTACATTAGCAGATGAAACAAGTACTCAATGGACACTATTATCAATAAGGCTAATTGAAATCTGGGATGTGGTCAAACATTTTTGGTTAGAACATTGTGTGTATTTTGAACACCTCTACTTCAAAGAGATGATGAGGAATTCAATAGTGCTCAGAGCACTGCAAAGTTATGAATAGATGCTAAGTAAATTGTTTTCTTTGGAGAAGACAGTGAGGACAGTGATTCAACTCTACACGATAATGAATGGAGCAGGTAATGTTTATTCAGACTGAACTTTGATAAAAGAATTTAAAGAAATAAATCTGACAAATCTGTCAGATGTAGCTGAAACTAGAAAAATAAATTCTCAAAGATAGACACAAAATGCTGGAGTAACTCAGCGGGACTGGCAGCCACTGGATAGAAGGAATGGGTGATGTTTCGGGTCGAAACCCTTCTTCAGACTCTTTTGACTCAAAACGTCACAAATTCCTTCTATCCAGAAATGCCGCCTGTCCCGCTGAGTTACTCCTGCATTTTGTGTCAATCATTGGTTTAAACCAGCATCTGCAGTTCCTTCCTACACAATTCTCACATTAACTTGGATACATTACTTCAAGCTATCTGAGAAAAAAAAACATATAGTGTTATTTAGTTACTTTACAAAATACAGATCTTTTATAGAGTTTGGATAATAGTTATATTGAACACAGATCATCTGATGTCAACCTGCAGTGGTCCTCAAGTACAGGTCCACCACTGATTTTTCAACACCCTCGGTTCCAGAGCCTCACACGATCTACATACTCTCCCAAAAAAAGATCTTCTAACTATACTTAAACTCTGACCCATCTAACCCCCTTGCACTAAGACAATTCCTGTCTCTTAGAATCCCTGACTACTATTAGTATTTCTCTTTGACCTTCCTGTGATTAGACTACATATCGTGTCCTACAATTCCCACCTATGCTATAACCCCATCAAAGTGATAGCCCCTCTTTCTTTCCCAAGTTTTACCCATAAGTACTCTAGGGATTATTATTCCAGGAACTCATTTTGAAGTACTGCCTTAACGTTCTCCAGTATCAGTTGTGCAATTTTCTCTCCACTTTTGCATCCCCTCTGTCACATCTGAATTTATGTACCCTTCTAAAATAATAAATAAAAACTATAATCAGTCTGAAGAATGGTCCAGAAACGAAACATTCACCTGTTCAAGTCCTCCAGAAACCCATTCTGTTACTCCAGCACTTTGTGTCTTATTTTTGTAAACCTGCACTGCAGTTGGGTCTGCATCCCAAAGCATTTCCCAGGAAACAGTGTACTTCTGAAATGAGGTAAATATTGGCAAATATTCATCTTATAGTTGCATAATAACATGAGAGGAATAGATTGGGTGGACACACAGGGTCTCTTGCCCAGAATGGGGGAATCGTGAACCAGAGGGCATAGGTTTAAGGTGAAGGAGGAAAGATTTTATAGGAATCTGAGGGGTAACTTTTTCACACAAAGGGTGGTGGGTGTATGGAACAAGCTGCCAGAAGAGGTAGTTGAGGCAGGAACCATTACAACTTTTAAGAAGCAATTAGGCAGGTACATGGATGGGACGATTTAGAGGGATATGGGCCAAATGCAGGGAAGTGGGACTAGTGGAGATGGGACATGCTGGGTCGGTGTGGGCAAGTTGGGCTGAAGGGCCTGTTTCCACACTGTACGACTCTTTGACTCTAAACGGGCACCAAATGGTTTTATTAAAATTGCAATGTGCTTATAAACAGCAGAGTGAAGCTATTTATTTCATAACTGGATACCTCTGCGTGCACAGCTCCAGGCATGGGAAAAGTAATGAATGCCTTTGACAGTGCGTACATGTGAACGTCAATTTGTCTTTGATCTTGGCCCGTCACGTCTAATTATCAGATCAAATGGAAAATTACGAGCACCAATATTGCTGCTCTCTCCCAATAAGCTGAAAATGGGACGGGAGTTTTGTTTACTCTTTCAACAGGTTGGGAAGTGCCTGCATAATCCTATTTTGACTAAGCATTTTCCTGGTGCGGCACGGTGGTGCAGCCGCAGAGTTGATGCCTTACAGCGCCAGAGACCCGGGTTCAATCCTGACGAAGGGTGCTGTCTGTACAGAGTTTGTATATTTTCCCTGTGACCAAAGACGTACAGGTTTGTAGGTTAATTGGCTTCGGTAAAATTGTAAATTGTCACTAGTGTGTAGGATAGTGCTGGTGTATTGGGTGATCGCTGGTCGGCACGGACTCAGTGGGCCGAAAGACCTGTTCCCACACAGTTTCTCTAAAGTCCAAAGTCTTAAATTCTAAACTAATATCTCTGAAAATAGTGACATTTTGGGTCAGGACTGTTCTTCAGAAGAAGATAAGATAACCTTTAATGTCATTCAGACCGAAGTCTGAACGAAATTGAAGCAGTCATACATACAATACAATACAATAAAAAACAACAATAAACACATATTAACATCCACCACAGTGAGTCCACCCAACATCTCCTCACTGTGATGGAGGCAAAAGTCTTAGGTCTCCAGTCTCTTCCCTCCTCTTCTCCCTCTGCGCTGAGGCGATACCCCCCGGGCGATGTTAAAACCTGTCCCGCGGCTCAAACACCGCGGCCCGGGGTGGTCGAAGCTGCCGCCCACCAGTCCTGCTGACGCAGCCGCTGGCGCGCGGCCGAACCCCGGACTCAGGCCACCACCGCCAGAACACCGTCCAAGCCACCGGAGCACCGTTCCAGCCCCGAGCCGGATCGCCCTCACGTGAGTACTGCCACCGTCTCAGCCTCGCGCCAGGCCGCCCCGACTGGGCGCCGCTCCTCCCTCGGGCTGGGCCGCCCCGACCGGGCGCCGCTCCTCCCTCGGGCTGGGCCGCCCCGACCGGGCGCCGCTCCTCCCTCGGGCTGGGCCGCCCCGACCGGGCGCCGCTCCTCCCTAACGTGCCCTAACGTGAAACCTCAACTGTTCACATTTTCCAGAGATGTTGCCTAACCAGCCAGGTTACTCCACCACTTTGTGTCTTTTTTTTAAACCAGCACCTGCAGTTCCTGTATCACAAGGTACATGGATGACATAGGATTGGAAATAACTGCGGGGATGACAATTGTGTGTCAAAATCTTATTTCTTCCTACAAAATGACAAGCTTTCTTGTATGTTATTTACTTTAATCAATGTTTTTATCCATGGTCAAATGTGTTACCAGAATCTGTAGGGATACACTTGGATTCAAATTCCTTGGTTTAGTTTTGAGATACAGCGCAGAAACAGGCCCTTCGGACCGCCATGTCCACGCCAACCAGCAATCCCCGTGCACTAACAAGATCCGACACACTAGGGGCAATTTACATTTTTTACAAGAGCCAATTACCCTACAAACCTGCATGTCTTTGGAGTGTGGGAGGAAACTGGATCACCTGGAGAAAACCCACACGGTCACAGGAAAAACGTACAACTCCGTACAGACAGCACCCATGGCCTGGATCGAATTTGGGTCTCTGGTGCTCTACTGCAGCGCCAATGTGCCGCCCTCTATTATCTCTCCATTATCCCTCTATTATCAATCAATAAAATTGAATACTTTTACATCGGCAAAATGTTTTTTTTTTCCAAGCTCCTCTCTATGAAATTGTTAAATTCTCCATAAACTTTTCGTTTGCAAGAATCTGTTGTGCATCAAAATCTTTTCCCTCAATTACACATCGTTTTCAGTAGCTGTGGAATTCATTTCTATGGTTAGTGGTTCAGCAGGAACTATGTCAAACATTCAAGATTAGATTAAACATGCTGATGAAGGAACAGCGGTTGAAGGGATATGGGAACAGGGTGGATAAAAGCAATTAGAGTTATTTACTCGAACAGAGTGTAAACGCCGATCACTCAGCGATTCCTGTGTAAAGCACATCTTTGCTGACCCCCACTGGCTTCCCATCTTGCAGGGCACACAATTCAAATTCATAATTACCTAATTACAAATATTCCTTTGAACTTTCCCATCCCCATAACTACTTCCATTCCCATGTCACCCCTGCATCTTGTCACTTAGCTCCTGGTTTTGATAATTTTTTTAGTGTAGTTTAATTTAGAGATACTTTGCGAGATCAGGCCCTTCGCCCCACTGACCAGTGATCCCCATGCACTCGGGTCAATTTACAATTTTTTTTAACCAAAACCAAATAACCTACATAACCTACATAACTTTGGAGTGAGGGAAGAAAATGAAGCACCCAAAGAAAGCCCACGTGTTCTCGGGGAGAACGTACAAACTCCGTACAGATAGCACCTGTATTCAGGATCGAACCTGAGTCTCTGGCGCTGTAAGGCAGCAACTCTACCGCTGCGTCACCGTGCCATTGAATATATGAATCATATCACAGATCTGACTCCCTTCTTACTCTCCCACTTTTATATCAGTGATGTAATAAATTTAACAGCAGCCATGTTTCCATTGTGTAATGACTCTCGTCATTTGACCTTCTTTGCCTTTGGTTGCTTTGATTAATTGTGCTTTTATCATGGGTGAGGTGTGTGAGTAGTTTGCAACAACAAGATCAAGCACTGACTGAGTGAATGGTTGTGAAGGTTTTTGTTGTTGTTTGGGATGAGGGGGCCAGGTCAGATCTGTGGAAGGAAGGTTGGTGGCAGCTGAGAGCTGAATGCCTGCGGAGAGGACAGGGATATGACCGTAGGAAGGGCAATGACTGGGTTTCCTGAGAGAACTACCTTGTGGCGCAGCGGTAGAGTTGCTGCCTTACAGCAAAATGCAGCGCCGGAGACCCGGGTTTGATCCCCACTACGGGCACTGTCTGTACGGAGTTTGTACGTTCTCTCAGTAACCTGCGTGGGTTTTCTCCGAGATCTTCGGATTCCTCCCACATTCCAAAGACGTACAGGTTTGTAGGTTAATTGGCTTGATAAACGTAAAATTTGTCCAGTATAAAATAGTCCAACTTCCGGTTTAGTCCCTGATGGACTCTTTGGAAGGTACAAGGTGTTACATGTGCTGGTTTATGAGCCATTTAAGTTGATCAGGAAGAAGCCTCACAGGCAAGATTACATTTTTATTAGTGGTTTTAGATACTTCAGTGATACAGAGCAAGTCCTGCGGCCCACCGAGTCCACGCCGACCACCAGCACTATCCTACACACTAGGGGCAATTCATAATTTTACAGAAGCCAATTAACCTATAAACCTGTACGTCTTTGGAGTGTGAGAGGAAACCGGAGTACCCGGAGAAAATCCACAGTTTAAAGGAAAATGTATAAACTGTGCCACTGTGCTGCCTGTTTGAACAGAAACTGAACAGAATGGACAACACATCAAAATTATGGGCGTGGCATGCGAGCATTTGAAGCCCTTTATAAGGTGCCATTTTACATTTCCTCGTATATATCTGTCCTCCATATATTAGCCTGCCAGATGTTCAGAAGAGTCACAACAAAGCTTCAGACCTGCATGTTCACTTAGTCATAGAGTCATACAGTCGGGAAACAGGCTTTCGGCCTAACTTGTTCATGCTGACCAAGGTGGCCCATTTAAGATAGTCCCATTTTCCTGTATTTGGTCCATATCCCTCTAAATCTTTGCAATCCATGTACCTGTCCAAGTCTTTTAAACATCGTTACATAATCTGCCTCAACTGCCTGCTCTGACATCCCATAGAAACAAAGAACTGCAGATGCTGGTTTATACCAAAGATAGATACAAATTGCTGGAGTAACTCAGTGGGTCAGGCAGCATCTCTGGAGAAAAAGGATAGGTGACGTTTTGAGTTGGAATCCTTCTTCAGACTGAAAGTAGGGGATGCGGGGGGGGGGGGGGGGGGGGGGAGTGTTGGGGTGTGAAGAGCTGGAGGCATTTGTTGCCAGCCTTGGTTGATCCTGGTTTTTTCTAACCTCCCCACTGCTCCCCCCATCCTCCATTTTTAGTCCAAAGAAGGGTCCCGACCCGAAACATCGTCTATCCTTTTCATTCAGAAAAGCTGCCTGACTTGCTGAGTTACTCCAGCACTTTGTGCCTATCCTCTAACATCTCGGTCCATATACCCACCACCCTCTGAGCGAGAAAATTGCCCCTCAGGTTCCTGTTAAATCTTACTCCTCGCACCTTAAACCATTCTCTGGTTTTTATTTTCCTGCCCTATCCTAATTAATGAATGCCCGATTTTCAATGATATTTGTTCTTGATGGAACTTGAATTGTGGACAATATTTTCTTAGAAATCTGCGTGAGAATGCTTTCGCGATGGCCATTGCCAGCGGGGATCAAAAGAATAAATAAAGATTGGCGACAATTGTTATTATTCTAATTCTAAAGCCAGTAGGCATCTGAAAAAAGAAAGAAGCAAAGCGTATTGACATTAAGACATGTGGACTTATTATTTTATTCTGTTTTATAAGTGGGAGAAGCAAGGGAGATTCAGAAAATACACTGACCCAATGCTAAGAGTCGAACGTGTAATAATAGTCATATGTAACAACAATGGGACAATGAAATCCTAACTTGCAGTAGCATAAAAGACCTGTAAACACAATACACATGGACAATCTATATTACTAAAAGTCTGATCTTGATCACCTCCTGTTGTTCTGTATATTCATTTTAGAAAAAACGCTGCCACTTACGGCTGTGATTTTTGGCCATCTTACTCAGAGTCCCCCTCTGCTGCGCAGGTCAAGAGGATTTTTCCCATTGATTAAAAATAAAACAGTTATTAGTGTTTAAAAAATGTTTCTGCAAGATGGGGGAGTGAGAGGGTCATGTCTCTCAGTCTGAGGTGTGAATAACACTGAACACATGTCTACTAAACTGTGAGTGGTTTTACTGACCTGTCAGTGCCCTTAATGTGGTTTGAAAATCTAGTTTGGAAATGCTAAAGCTGTGTTGCCTTTGGTTTGGAAATGCTAAAGCTGTGTTGCCTTTGGTTTGGAAATGCTAAAGCTGTGTTGCCTTTGGTTTGAAAATGCTAAAGCAGTGTTGCCTTTCGTTTGGAAATGCTAAAGCTGTGTTGCCTTTGGTTTGGAAATGCTAAAGCTGTGTTTCCTTTGGTTTGGAAATGCTAAAGCTGTGTTGCTTAATTAAAGTTGCCTTGCCTAATTAATGTTGCCTTGCCTAATTAAAATTGCCTTGCCTAATTAAAATTGCCTTACCTAATTAAAATTGCCTTGCCTAATTAAAGTTGCCTTGCCTAATTAAAGTTGCCTTGCCTAATTACAAGCTTGAGTGACTGAGCCGCCAGCCCAATTATCCATTCGGCCCACAATGTCCAAACTAGACCTCTGGAAACCAGTCCCTTCAGCCCACAACACCCATACTAGTGCTCCAGAAAGCCCCCACCCCCAATGGCCACCAATATTGTAATTGGTGGAGAGGTGGAATATTGCGTTGGGGCACTAGCCCTCCCGTGTGATGCTGGGACCCAACGGGTCCCACTTAGTCTAGTAGATTATAAATCTCTTCTTATCGAGTCCACACACACAAGATTAGAATTTGTTCAGCCAGAGCTGAACACACTTCTCGGCATCTGCATACAATGGTGTCTGTCTTGCGCGTGGTGGTGGAAAGATTGGTGGATACAGGGCCGCGACGTGAACGCTCTTTCCTTCTATAAATAAAAATGTTATAAGTGAATAATCGCAACAGTTCAGCATAAAATCCCAAAGTCCTTAGTGCAACTAAAGACACTCCATAGTTCATAGTTGAGGTTAGTGTTGTGTAGTGTTCAAGAGCCTAATGGTTGGCTGGAAGAAGTTATTCTTGAACCTGGTGGTCATGCTTTTCGGACTCCTATACCTTCTCCCCAATGCTAGGAGTGAAATGAGAGTGCTATTAACAAAATGAGTGCATGAGAATGTTTTGAGTGAAAGAAGTTTACAGAGGCTATTGCACGCATTTTGTCCTGGAAACATCTTAATGGATGAGAGACCATGTTGATTGCAACTTTAAGAGAATAGTCGGCAGTTTGACCATTATAGATAGTAAAAGACACAGAATGCTGGAGTAACTGAGTGGGTCAGGCACCATTCCTGGAGATCATGGATTGGTGAATATCCAGGTCGGGATCCTTCTTCAAACTGATTAATGGAGGGGGATAAAGATAGTTGGAAGAGAGGAGGGGAAGAACAAAGCGTGGCAGGTAAGAGGTGTGTGAGGGAGGTTTTTTGATAGCCTCATGGTTGGACAAAGGCCAGAGATGAAAAAAACAGAAAGTGTGAGACAAAAGAGTTGAGAATTCCTTGAGAGGAAGGAATATGGATGGAGGGGTGGGTTACTCCTGCACTTTGTGCCTTTATTTTGTAAACCAGCATCTGCAGTTCCTTGCTTCTACATTTTAGCAACTTTCTCAACCTGTGTTAGAAAGAAAAGTGATGTTAAAAAGTGATGTCAATATATTGTCTTAAAAGATAGCAATTTAATTAAAAAGCATTTGTTTAAGAAGGAACTGCAGATGCTGGAAAATCGAAGGTACACAAAAATGCTGAAGAAACTCAGCGGGTGCAGCAGCACCTATGGAGCGAAGGAGATAGGCAACGTTTCGGGCCGAAACCCTTCTTCAGGGTTAATTAAAAAGTATAATCATACTGGAGCAACCACTTTTCCCAGTAGATAATTCCACAGGCCCTGTCATGTGTGAGGAAAAAATCTTCTCACACCTTTTGTTTTTGGACAAACTAAATTAATCTGTGCTTTTCATTAATTTGAAGACATTTCAGAAAAGCTGCCCCAGAATTTATTTTGCCTGGAATATATGAATACATGTCGTTAAGCGAGTCTTCATATTTGATCATTTTGACTGGGTGACAGAAGTTGCAGCACGGTGGCGATGGATGGCACGGTGGCGCAGCGACAGATCTGCTGCCCTACAGCGCCAGAGAGCCGGGTTTGATCCTGACTACGGGTGCTGTCTATACAGAGTTTGTACGTCTTCTCCGTGACTGCGTGGGTTTTCTCTGGGTGCTCCAGTTTCTCCCACAGTCCAAAGACATACAAATCCGTAGGTTAATTGGCTTTGATAAATATTGTAAATTATCCCTCGTGTGTAGGATAGTGTTGGTGTACGGGGTGATCACTAGTCGGTGTGGATTAATCGAATCGTCATTTTCAATATAACTTTGGGCCGATTCTGTGAAACTCAAATGGAGATGGGGAGCTCTAAGTGTGTGAGTACTGAATGTGACAAATCACTACCCCACCAAGCCTTTCATTACTTTACTAAAACAACATTCAATTCACGTTCATATTTCCAGCACAGCTTCATCGATACAACGTTTCTTGATCTTCCTTGTTGTGAATGTAATCGGTTAATTCACTCTTTATACAGAAATAGATTTTTACATATTTAATAAATCAATGTCTTTTGTCAAAGTCATAGAGTTATACAGCATGGAAACAGGCCCTTCCGCCCAAATTGCCCAAGTCTCACCTGCCTGCGTTTGACCCATATCCTTCCAACCCTGTCCTATCCATGTATCTGTCGAATTGTTTCTTAAACTTTGCTATAGTCCCTGCCCTAGCAGCTTGTTCCAAACACTCACCGCTCCTCAGATTCCTATTAAATCTTTCCACCTTCACCTTGAACCTATATCACTCTGGTTCTAGATTCCCCCACTCTGGGCAAGAGACTCTGAGCTATCTGAGACTCTACCTGATCTATTCCTCTCCTGTTATTTTATACACCTCTATAAGGTCATAGCATAGTCAAAGCATTCTGTCTTGTAGTGTTCTAAAGCAGTTTTGCATCAGATAAATGAAGAAATTACTCATCAGTTTTAATCCACTTTCTCCATAAAATGATAGACATTTAAACTGATGACGTTTTTAGCAAGCTTCTTTTGAGATTATTATCTCCTTTGGCTTTTTCGATCGAAAGATAAATTTATAAAGAAGTGAATTGACTTTATGTTCTAAGTTGGCACAACTTTTTGAAACTCAATGCCAACAGCAAAAAACGGAATCATAAATCACTGCCTTTTTTTAATGTGCTCCCATTTTCTGTATAGATCAAAGGTATGCAAATAATTGGATGTGATTCAGTTGCATGACAGCAACTATAATTAAAATTATTGCATGGTACAAATATGCACAAAGTTATTTTTGTGAAAATGAAAAGTTAATATTAATATTTCATATATACTGAGTGATCAGCTCATATATACTGAGTGGTTAGCTGGCATGTGAATGCTTTCTCAACCTATCCATGGCCAAAAACATTGAGTAAAGGAAAGAAATTATAGGAAGCTTTTCTTTTGTGGGAAGAAATAAGATTTTGGAGTTATCCCTAATTAAAATGAATTGAATGCCTCTCATGGAAAACGTACCTGTAATTCCTGCTTCATTAATAACTTTTTTTCTATCATAAAGTCAGAAGCAGCAATATTCACTAATAATTGCGCAATGTCCCATTTAATTTACAATTATTCAGGGCAGCACAGTGGCGCAGCAGTAAAGTTGCTACTTTTCAGCGCCAGAGACCCGGCTTCGATCCTGACTATGGTTGCTGTCTGTGCGGAGTTTGTATGTTCTCCCTGTGACCACATGGGTTTTCTCCCACATTACAAAAGCATGCAGGTTTGTAAGTTAATTGGCTTCTGTAAATTGTCCCTAGTGGGTTGCATAGGGACAATTGTGAATGGGTGGCCATTGGCCGGTGCAGACTAGGTGGGCGGAAGGGCCTGTTTCCACACTGTATCTCTAAACGAAACTAAATAGAGCAACTCATGCCTACACACAGCAACACCTGGACAATGTAGATGAATGAGTTGATTTTGTGCGTCTTAAGCATGGAACATCTTGGACTGATGACTCGCTTGTCTGAAGAAAGGTCTCCACCCGAAACGCCACGCATTCATTCTCTCCAGAGATGCTGCCTGTCCTGCTGAGTTACACCAGCATTTTGTGTCTATGGACTGATAACTGTTGCCTGGCAGGTAACATTCATGTTAGGCAAAGATCATCTTCAACATGGGCAACACAACTGCCCTTAATATTCAATGGCATTAGCATTGACGAGGAATTCAAAATAATTGTGGATGTAGCCCGATCCATTACACAGACCAAGCAACCCACTGTTGACTCTTCAGGAGGTAAACCAACATAATCAAGGACCTTTTTCATCCCTCTCATACCCTCTTCTCCCCACTCCCATCGGGCAGAAGAGACAAAATCTTGAAAGCATATCCCACCAGACTCAGGAACAGCTTCTCCCCGCTGTTATCAGACTTCTGAACCGTTCTCCCATAAGCTAGGGTGTGGTCCCAATCCTCCAACCTACCTCACTGCGGGATTTGTTCTCTGGAACTGTGATAAAACAAGGCTGAAAACTATATTATTTCTCTTTTCTTTTGCTTTTGCACGTGTATTATTGATTGTATTTGTGTATAGTATTATCTGATTTAATTGCGCAGCATGCAAACAAAAGCTTTGACTTTATCTCAGTACATGTGACAATAATAAACCAATATTATTGGCTCCAATACTAATACCGTGCATCGGCTCACTGTTGAACAAAAATTCTCAGTTAGTAGTTTTCATGACTTAGCTTCATTAGATAAAATACACACATATTTACCACCAGTAAGAAAAATCTCCCCTGGATTCAATTTGTGAGCTGTTTTAAGCCCCTGTCCCACTTTCACGACCTAATTGGCGACCTCTGCCGAGCTTGCCCTTGACTCATTCTTGCAGCATGGTTGCCACAAAGTCATAGGAAGTCTTCGTAACTCTTCCTCATGCTCGTGAGTGGTCTCCGCGTCCTCGTGGCCTCAAGTAGGTCGCGGCGTTTTTTCCAACCTTATAAAAAATGTCCAAGAGTAAAAAAGAGGTCGGCAAAAAATAAAGATTAGATTAGATTAGATTAAACTTTATTAATCCCCTTATTCAGGGGAAATTCTGATGTCCTTGCAGCACACTAATAAAAATACAACATAGCATTCAAAAAGAAGTTCAACACAAAAACATCCCCCCACTGTGATTCCCACTGTGGGGGAAGGCACAAAGTCCAGTCCCCATCCTCATGTCCACCCAAAGTCGGGCCTATTGAGGCCTCCACAGTCGCCGCCACGGCGCCCGATGTTCTCGCCGGGTGATGGTGCTCTGCGTCGGGAGAACTCCCAGCGGCTTGGGGTGCCAGGAACGACCACCTTCCCACCGGAGACTGTGGCTTCCAAGCCAACAGACCGCGTCGGACGGAGCTCCGCACACTGGCGATCTCAGCAAGAGATCCCAGGCTCCGGGATGTAAAGTTCAACGTCGCAGCTGGCCGCTCCACAGAACCGCGGCTCCACAAATCGATACTTTTTACTCGTAGGTAGGTCGTAGTAGGCCGTGATTGTAGTAGATAGTCATAGGTAGTCGTAGGTAGTCATGGGCCGGTAACTGGCCCGAGAAAAAAAAATGTAAACATGACATTATTTTATCATGTGATCATTTCAACTCGTAGCTAGTTGTCGTTAGTCTTAGGTGTGAAAGACTGAGGTCGAGGGGGGTCGTAGGAGGTCATAGATATAGTCGTAGGAGGTCGTAGACATAGTCGTAGGAGGTCTTTTACTTCTGCGAGTCAACACGACCTTGACTTTTTTTTCAACTCATCTAGGGTCATCTAAACTCGTGGATTAAGTTGTCCAAGTGGGACAGGACCTTTAGCTCACACTATTTTTTTCTGTTAAACCTTTTCAGCTTTTTAGGTTAGGGATACAGTATGGAAACAGTACCTTCGACCCACCGAGTCCATGCCAACTATCAATCATTCATTCGCACAAGCTCTATATTATTTCACATTCTCTTTAACTCCCAACACATTGGGGGCAATTTGTACAGAAGCCAATTAACCTACAAACCCGCATGTCTTTGGGATGTAGGAGGAAACCAGAGCACCCAAAGGAAACCCACATGGTCACAAGGAGAAAGCTTAAACTCCACACTGTTAGCACCTGAGGTCAGGATTGAAGTGGATCTCTGGTGCCGTGAGGCAGCAGGTCTATCAGCCTCACCACAGTAAAATTTACTATAGTTTTGATAGATAGCAAAACTTGCAATATTTTAATGTAATTCCATAAATTAATACACAAATCATACTATTTATGAAAACGGAATGGCTAAATCTTTCAAAAGAAATTCAAAGCAACTGACAATAGTTTTCAAATATGACTCAATGCTGTTGCAATCGGCTTATAGTGCTAATAGTAAATTTGGCAACCCTTATAAAGTATTAAAAGCATCCATTGTCTATTGTGTACAGGACTCTATCTAAGACAAATATTGCAACCAACTATAAGAGATAAAAAACATAGTTGAGCACTTATTTTTACACAAAAGCTTTGATGTTTCTATGATTATGACAAATAATTAAGTGAATGGATAAAATATAAGAGTGAAATTAAAACAATGAATACATTGAACCAATGCAGAGATTACAACATCTTACTCACTTTTATAAGGCTCTATGAATTTACTTGCAAGAAGTAAAAGATTTTACAGATTTTTTTACCAAAAGAGCAGCTTATTAAAACAGACTGCAGATAAATATAACCTAGAACATAGAACAGTACAGCATAGATACTGACCCTTCGGCCCACAATGTTTGTGCCAAACATGATGCCAAGTTAAACTGATCTCATCTGCTTGTACACAATTACAATTACGTTTATTGTCATTTGAACCTCAAATGAAGTTCAAACGAAATTTGGTTTCTGCAGTCATACAACAAAAATAAACAATTAACAACCAACACAGTTCACACAGACATCCATCACAGTGATTCTCCTCCTCAATGTGATGGAAGGCAAAGTCTTGTCTCATCCCTACTCTCCATTCTTCTCCCGATGTCAAAGCCCCCGGCGGGCGATGGCAAGTCCAGCGGTTGTTAAGGCTGCGCCGGGCGATGTAAGGCCCCACTCCGGGTCTTGATGTTGGAGCCCCCGGCGGGCGCTGGCAAGTCCCATGGCCGTTAAAGCCACGCCGGGCGATGTAAGGCCCCACTCCGGGTTGTTTTCAACCCCGCAATTCGGGCGGGAGAAGTTGGCTTTGCAGGAGCTCCGAAAAGCGGTCTCCCACCAGGGACCCGCGAGCTCCCGATGTTACTGTCCACCGGGCCTGCAGCTGGAGCCACCGAAGCTCCGGAGCCGGGCCGCAGCCGCGCACCACCACAGCCCTCCACGCTCCGGCCGGCCAGCTCCACGATGGTAAGTCTGGAGGCTCCGCGACTGGAGCCCCCAGGTCGTTCCGGTTGGAGGCCGCTCCACGGTGCTAGGCCCCAACGACAACGGAGACCCGATAGAGAATAGGTCGGGTCCCCCATACAGTGAAGAGATTTAAAAGTTTCCCCGCCCCCCACACATACACAGTTAAAAACAAAAAACAATATATAAATCACTACAAACTATACACTCAACGGGACAAAAAAAAAGACTGACTGACTGCAGAGGCCGCTGCAAACGTCGGTCACACCCCCTCCAAAAACACGATCCATATCTCTCTATTCCTTGCACTTCCATGTGCCTATCTGAAAGCCTCTTTAACACCACTATCGTACCTGCCTTCACCACTACCTCTGGCAAAGCGTACCAGGCCCCAACCACTCTGTATAAAAAAACTTGCCCCACACATCTCCATTAAACTTTGCACAACTCCACCCTGGGAAAAGGGTTCTGACTGTCTACCCTCTCATTATTTTATATACTTCTATCAAGTCTCCCTGCAGCGTCCAACATTCCAGAGAAAACAATCCAAACCTATCCAAAGTCTGCCTGTAGATGTAATCCTCTAATCCAGGCAGCATTCTGGTGAACCTCCTCTTCACCCTCTCCAAATCCTCCACATCTTTACTGTATTGGGGTCACTAGAACTGCACGTAATACTTCAAATGTGAAGGGTAACAAAAATGTTTTAATCTCCCTCTGCAAACATTCTCCTCTGCGGATATGTTCTCACTCATAGAAAGAACCTGCAGATGCTGGTTTACAAAAAGAGACACAAAGTGCTGGCGTAACTCAGCACAGACGGCCACAGAGGTGCAGCAGTAGAGTTGCTGCCTTACAGTGCTTGCAGCGCCGGAAACCGGAGTTCGATCCCGACTACGGGTGCTGTCTGTGCAGAGTTTGTACGTTCCCCCCGTGACCTGCATGGGTTTTCTCTTGGATCTTCGGTTTTCTCCCACACGCCAAAGACGTACAGGTATGTAGGATAATTGGCTTAGTGTATGTGTAAATTGTCCCTATTGTGTGTAGGATAGTGTTAATGTGCAGGGATCGCTGGACGGTGCGGACTCGGTGTGCCGAAGGTCCTGTTTCCGCGCTGTATCTTTAAATTAAACTAAATTCAATGGGTCAGGCAGCATCACTGGAGAACATAGATAAGTGACATTTTGGGATGGGACCCTTGTCCAGCCTGAAGAAGGATCCCAACCCAAAGCGTCACCTATCCATATTCTCCAGAGATGCTGCCTGACCAGTTGAGTTACTCCAGCACTTTGTCCTCACCTTCAACAACTTATCTTTTGACTCCACTCTGTCTGCTCAAATGGATACAAGATTGCCCTAAAGGACAGAGACAGTGGGTAGTGATGAATAGTTAGGTAGGTCTTGTCCAGAAACATCACCTAGCCATGTTTTCCGGAGATGCTGCCTGACCTGTTGAGTCACTCCAGCACTTTGTGTTGTTTGTCAGACTGAAGGCCGATAACAAGTGTGCCAATGGTTTTTAAACAATTGTTTGTTATTTATATTAAAGAGCTGGATGAAAATATAGGTGGAATTTTTAACGGGTTTGTAGATGACACTGAAATTGTTGTCAGTGAAAAAGGTTTTATTTTGGTATTATCTATTTTGAAAAATAAATACCAGGTAGACTAAAGGGTCTGTCCCACTTGGGCGACCTAATTGGTGAGTTTAGAAGAGTGAAAAAATGACATGTTGAAGACCTCCTTCGACTATGTAGAGACCTCCTTCGACCTCCTTCGACTATGTTGAAGACCAGCTTCAACTAGCTACGACTAACTTCAGGAAAATTGGACACCGAATAGTGGAGAGTGAAGATGACCTCCTTTGACCTCCCTTTGACCTCTCTTCGACTATAATGAAGTCTATCTACGACTACCTTCGACTACCTTCGACTTCCCTTGATTACCTACGACTAACATGCCGACCTACTACGACCTACTACGACTAAACCTACGAGTAAAATAAGTATCGATTTTTTCAATGGTGACCTATTTTTACTCGCGGGCATTTTTTAACATATTGAAAAAACGCCGTGACCTAGCTGAGGCCTCGAGTACGCAGAGACCACTCTCGAGCATGAAGCAGAGTTACAAAGACCTCCTACGACCTTGTGATGACCATGCTGCGAGTCTGAGTCGAGGGTAAACTCGCCAGAACTCACGGATTAAGTCGCCCAAGTGGGACAGGCCCTTAATTATATTAGATGAATAACCACTAAATAAATTCATTTGATAGGAGCAGAATTAGGCCACTTGGCCCATCAAGTCTCCTCCGCCATTCAATCATGGCTGATCTATCTTCTCCTCTTAACCCTACTCTCCTGCCTTCTCCCCATAACCCCCTGACACCCGTACTAATCAAGAATATATCTATCTCTGCCTTAAAAATATCAAGTGACGGCCTCCACAGCCTTGTGTGCCATGAATTCCACAGATTCACCACCCTCTGACTAAAAATAAATCCTCCTCATCTCCTTCCTAGAATGTCCTTTTATTCTTAGGCTGACCTCTGGTCCTAGACTCTCCACTAGTGGAAACATCCTCTCCAGATCCACTATATCCAGGCCTTTCACTATTCTGTAAGTTTCAATGAGGTCTCCCCTCATCCTTATAAACCCGAGCGAGTACAGGCCCAGTTCCGTTAAATACTCATCAAATGTTAACCCATTCATTCCTGGGATAATTCTTGTAAACTTCCTCTGGACCCATAGTACATTGGTCCCTCTATTTTTTTCATGTGGTTTTGTTCAACTCAGTGTGGGTTTTGATTAACTTTCTACTTTGGCAAATCTTTTGTAATAATTTCAGCACCTGGAGCATCACACATTTGATGTATTTTCATTGCTCCTTGATACATGAAATTGTTATTCAAAAATTTAAGTTAGTAAAAATGCAATGAAAATTTGAAATCAATCTCTTCAAAATTATTTGAGTGGCTGCAATAGAAACTTGTTCTGAAATCTGAAATCATCTCTTTCTTCCAACTACAATGCAGGTCTATTAATATTTTCAATTTTATATAAATACTGTTAAATTGTTTATTTTTTTCAAATTTGATAAGCACTACTGAAGATGGGTCCCGACCCGTATCATCACCTATCCATTTTCTACAAAGATGCTGCCTGACCCACTGTTACCCCAGCATTTTTGGTTTAAACAAGCATCTGCAGTTCCTTTTTATTACATCTTTAATATTGTCTGCAGAACATTTGTTGAAAAGGTGTTTTTTTATTCTCTAAGAAAATTAAAAAGACAGCACCAGCCATGTGCTGGAGTTTTAACTGTGAAAGAAATGTGTTTAGCTGAGTAAATACCTTATCACATATCCTGTTCAACATGCTTATCCTTTCCTTTGGTAATTTTTTTTGGAACATATCCTAACAGATAATTATAATCCCTCAGTTCATTTGAAGAACTAAGAGCCTAAACGTGAAGTGCCTAATATGACAATAGACAATAGACGCAGTAGTAGGCCATTTGGCCCTTCAAGCCAGCACTGCCATTCAATGTGATTATGGCTGATCATCCCCAATCAGTACCCAGTTCTTGCCTACACCCCATATCCCCTGACTCCGCTATCTTCAAGAGCCCTATCTAGCTCTCTCTTGAAAGTATCCAGAGAACCTGCCTCCACCGCCCTCTGATGCAGAGAATTCCACAATGAAGAATGCTTTAAGCATTGAAGGAGAATGCCCTGCTTTACAGGGTAGGGAGACAAGAAGTACTTCCACAATGGACACCAACTCAGACCAAATGCAAAACGCAAACTCAGAAGTTTGTGGTCTCCTCAGCACGCAATTAATTCTTCTCTCCTTCCAGCCGCAGAATTCTCTTATTTCTTCCCATATCTTACATCCTAATCTTACATAGAAACATAGAAACATAGAAAATAGGTGCAGGAGTAGGCCACTAGGCCCTTCGAGCCTGCACCGCCATTCAATATGATCATGGCTGATCATCCAACTCAGTATCCCATACCTGCCTTCTCTCCATACCCCCTGATCCCTTTAGCCACAAGGGCCACATCTAACTCCCTCTTAAATATAGCCAATGAACTGGCCTCAACTACCTTCTGTGGCAGAGAATTCCATCTTCCCACCTTACGACCTTTTCCCCCTCTTTACCTCTAATTCTTTCCACTGATTGTGTTTCTCCCAAATCATGTTACCTCCCACGCCAACCAAATAACCTTCAGCCGATGGTTTCACCGTTCCAAACCACTTCCCTCAAATTTTCCCCAGAATCATCCCCAGTGTCAGTCACAAGATTGCTCGTTGCCAAGGAACCCACACTACAATATTCTAATAGGGTCCTGCTGTTAAGATTGGTGAGGCTTTAATGTTACTGGCTTTGATGGGTTCTTTGGCCATTTTCAGGCTTTAATCAAATCCCTCAGCTCTCTATTTAGACAGCATTGTTCACTTAGTTTTCCATCACAGGCAAAACTTGTAATTTTCTTAATTAAGCAAACTTTCACCAATCGAGAGTTCAAGCCTGGAAAATGTTCACTTCAGAAAGGTTTGTGTCAGCATGTGCAGTTTGACCAGCGATGTTACTCCCGCATTTATTAATAACTTGCTGGTGATAATAGTTTTGATTGTGACAGACCATTTCTTGCTGCGATGAGAAAAGTTTGGATAATTTTGTGGTAAGAGGGAAGAGAAACTATGGACAGGAAAGTGTAGGTTCAAAGATTCCGAGTGCTGATTAAATCAAAATTCCAGTCTCTTTAATTTAATTTAACAAAGCTTCATGCACAAATAATGTGCCCTGCATCTATTTTTATTGCACAGTTTTATTTGGTAATGACTGGGAGTTCTCAACAAACCTATGTTGACTAAATTGCATTTGGATAGCAAGAGTTTCCAGTGTTTTAAACAACATGGTGAACCATTTTTAAATGTGCTAATTCTTTCCAATAAATAGGAGGAATTGTATAGAAAGGTGGAATTGCAATTTATAAACCATGAACTGTTTAAATGTGCTAATGTGGTAAAATAGGAGGAATTTTACAGAAAGGTAGAAATACAACCTATAAAACTATTAGTTTAAAAAGTGTTCAAAAAGGAACTGCAGATGCTGGAATATCGAAGGTACACAAAATTGCTGGGGAAACTCAGCGGGTGCAGCAGCATCTATGGAGCTGGGTCTGAAGAAGGGTTTCGGCCCGAAAGGTCGCCTATTTCCTTCGCTCCATAGATGCTGCTGCACCCGCTGAGTTTCCCCAGCAATTTTGTGTACCTTCTAAACTATTAGTTTAGTTTAGTTTAGAGATATAGTACAGAGACAGCCCCTTCGTCCCATCGAGTCTATGACGACCAGTGAGCCCTGTATACTAGCGCTATCCTACACACGAGGGACAATTTACAATTCTTACCAAAGCCAATTAACCTGCAAACCATTGGAATGTCAGTGGAAACCTGAGCTCCCGGCGAAAACCCATACGGTCACGGCGAGAACGTATGAACTCCGTACCTACAGCACCAGTAGTCAGGATCGAACCCGGGTCTCTGGCGCAGTAAAGCAGCAACTCTACCTCTGCCCTACTGGGCCACCCTATTGTTAAAAGATGCTATGGCTAAGGAAACCATACAAGCAATTGTCGATTTATAGACAATCCAGAAAATCAAGAGTGTTTAATTGTTTGGTGTATGTACCGAAAACAGAGCAATGAAATGATTATTTGCAGCAACGGCTAAACTGATATTTATTTCTATGTGCTCTTACATTAAAACACAAGAATGCTAACTGATACCTATCTTTAAAATAATATAACATCTGCATAAATGCATAGTTTATAAAGCTGCTGATTAATAGGAGATAACAACATTTTTGAGATTATCCATTTAAAAGATAATGTGTATTATCTATTATATCACCTTATCGTGCGGTGTAAATTCAGTTTGAACATTGGGATTTGCTGCTTTACTGAATTGACTGTGGCACTTAAAAGTGCTGAATGTGGCTCTTGCGATATGTCAGTTCAAAAATTGTCATTAGATTTTTTGATGAAACCTTATTTAATTAGCATTTTAAGTCAAGCAATTGCATCTTATTGTAGAAACAAAGGGCTGCAGAGGCTGGTTAACACACAAAGGGGCGTAAAGTGCTAGGTAATTCAACAGGTGAGGCAGCAACCCTGGAGAACATGGATAGATGACGTTTCAGATGAAGAAGGGTCTCGACCTGAAACGTCATCTATCCATGTTCTCCAGAGTCCAATAGGGTCTTTGTAACTAGTAAGTAGAAAGCTGGAAAGAGTGCAGAGAAGATTTACAAGATTTACGAGTTGCCAGGGCTCGTGGGGCTGAGCTATAAGGAGAGGTTGGGCAGGCTCAAACTTCATTCCTTGGGGTGCAGAAGCCTGAGGGGTGGTTTTATGGAGGTGTACAAAATCATGAGTGGGATAGACAGGGTGAATGAGTCCTTTACCCAAATTTGAGGAATCAAGAACTAGTGGACATACGTTTAAGGTGAGAGGGGTAAACCTTTTCACACTGATGGCGGTGGGTATATGGAATGAGCTGCTGCAGGAGGTAGTTGAGGCATGTACTATAACAACATTCAAAAGACATTTGGACAGGTGCATGGATAGGAAAGGTTTAGAGGGATATGGGCCAAGCACGAGCAGGTGGGACTAGTGTAGATGTGGCATCTTTGTTGGCATGGGCATATTGGGCCAAAGAGCCTGTTAACAGATTTACTGATAGGATTCAAGGGTATCTGGACTGTTTGACAGACTAAGAAATATAGATTGGATTATTTTGTAGAAGGGTTACTGTATTGTACATCAGCAGATTAAACTAGTACTTAATAGACACTATTATCACTACGGCTAAATGAAATGTACGATGTGTGTCAAACAATTTTGATTAGAACATTACTTCAGAGACCCCATTAGTGCCAGTTAACTGTACAGAACACAATATGTCATCAATAAGGAATTTCCCATTTTGTTTTAACCAGAGACCTGAATTATAATGACTTGGATGAATTTCCGATAGCCATCAGAACTCTAAGCAAGCTTCAGGAACTGTGAGTATCAATTAATCAATTATAATGAAAACAAAAACTTGATTTTGGAATTCTGCTATAAAAGTTAGCAATAATTGTGTCACTGACTGAAGCAAGTGCTGAGTCTTTGTGATATTGCCAAAAAAAATCAAATGGGTTTGTGCATTTCCAAGAAAGTGGATCAAAAAGCATACAAATTCCTCACAAGATATCCATCCACCATGCAAAATATCAAGGACAATTGACACTAAAATTAACAATATTTACGATAATGATTCAGGGGGTGATGGGATTAACGCATGAGAAGTGTTTGAAGGCTCTGGGCCTGTACTCGCTGTAGTTTAGAAGGATGAGGGGCAATCTCATTGAAACCTACTGAATAATGAAAGGCCTAGATAGAGTGGATGTGGAGAGGATATTTCCACTAGTGGGAGAGTCTAGGACCAGAGGGCACTGCCTCAGAATAAAAGGACATACCTTTAGAATGGAGATGAGGAGGTATTTCTTTAGCCAGTGGGTGGTGAATCAGTGGAATTTATTGCCACAAACGGCTGTGGAGGCCAGCTCATTGGATATTTTTAAAGCAGAGATCGACAGGTGCTTGATTACTAATGGTGTCATAGGAGATGGGGTGGAGGCACGAGAATGAGATTGAAAGATAGATCAGCCATGGTCGAATGGAGAAGCTGACTTGATGGGTCGAATTGGCCTAACTCTGCTCCTATAACTTATCAATTTATGAAATTATTCTGCTCCTATGACTTAGGAAGGAGGTCTTATGGATGGAGGTTATGTCCCAGGAAATGGTCGGATGTATTGGCAATCTATTCTTTAATCACACGCACTGTAATGTTATTATGTTCCAGCAATGCAACTGACTGCTAAATAATTGTGTTATAAAATGTTAAGATCTCAAAAAGTTCCTTTTAGCTGATATATCAACCCGTGAAAGGCTCTGGCGTTCCAAATCCTCTTGATTCTTTTCTTATTGTTGAATAATATCAGGCTGGCATTTTCATGCAGAATGGAGCTTAAAATGTATTGAAAATTAATTTAATCCAGGAACATCCAGTGTGGTCTGGTCAAATTTGTTTTCCAAGTTCTTATTTGGTGGTGTTAGAAGCTTTGGGTTGAATGTTTTCAATTTACATGCCTGTGAGACATTAGCTACACATATTCAGGAACCAGTGGATTGGAATAGATTGTTCTTAATTTAATTAACAGCTTAAAGTTGCACGAATAGTTTAGTTTAACTTTGTTTAGAGATACAGAATCAAAACAGTCCCTTCGACCCACCAAGTCCATGCTGACCACCTGTTCTTACCAGTTCTACGTTATCCCACTTGCCTATCCACTCCCGACACTCTGGGAACAATTTACCGAGCCTGATTAAGTATAAACCTGCGCATTTTTGCGATGACGGAGGGAACTAGTGCACCCGGAGGACACCCATGTGGTCGTAGGGAGAACGTGCAAACTCCACATAGACAGCATCCAAGGTAATGATCGGACCCGGGTCTCCGGTGCTAGAAAGCAACAACTCTACCTGCTGTGCACTGGCTGCCCTTTACAAGAAATTTGATTCTCTGATTTTAGGCCAATTTTACCCATGGTTATTTTAATAAAACGGAAAGATCTATGAGCACTGCAAGTGAGAAAATAAGAAATTAGGCCAAGATCAGACTTAATATTTTCAGTGACTTGAGACTTGAAAGTTGCAAGATAGTGCCAGAGCATGGTGACTCTTTGCATTCTGTCCCTTACGAGGATCTACTCTAATTAACAACTATCGTTCCACTCTCTAACTTGTGTATGATTGTTCTCATAGTATGATTTAACTGGATAACATGCAAAACAAAGCTTCTCACTGTAATCTTGGTACACGTGACAATAACGAACTAAGATTCGTCCGACATTTCGGACCAACAATGAAGAGTCCTTATGTCTTCATACAACTTAGTGGCACAGTATTTAAAAGACACTCGTCACCTAGAAACATAACTGTGTTAGGCATTTTGCATGTGCAGTTAAATTTTAGAATCATAGCACCAAAGAACACTTGCACCAGACAGGGAGACTCATTATGCAAACTGTTTGACAATCGATTATTTCTCTCAGTGTCAATTTATTTAGTAAAAGGCACACGGTGAAAAATTAGTAATATTTCCACAAACAATGCTCTGCCCTCCTCTGCATTCACAGTTACAAATTCCACAGATCTCAACTGTTCATGCAGTTAACCAGAAGACCAACTATCCCTGTGTTACTTACAGGGCACAACAACCTTGATTCAACAATTCCTGCAACAGGCCGGATGTGCCTTAGATCGCCCCTCTTAATATCTGTAAATTATTTATTTTAGTTGGGATAATGACATCTAGAGTTCTTGCCAGGGATGCTCATTATTGCTCATCATAGAGAGGTTTGGCTCTCATTCCCACCACACTGCCATTCAAGGGAAGATCTTGCTCAAAGCAGTAGAGCTAGTTCTAAGAACTGCATATTTAAGAGCCCTGCAATGCACAATAGTAGGCTACAAAGTTTTACAAGAAACATATGTCTTATATGTGGTTCACTTCCAAAGGCCCAAGACTGGCAAATCCATTGAGCGTGACATGTAACATATTGCCCAGAAAACTTGCTCCAAAGTGGTTCCCACATCATGTTGCTTTGTGGTTTGGTTTCAAAAGGGAAGAATTCTAACCCAACATAATTCAAGCCCGATTTACACTGAGCACTTAAAAGTGTTTGATCATCTAAGAGGAAATTTTGCTCAGTAGGTTACATGCACATAATGTTAAATCCATTTGGAAAGATAATGCATAAAACTGATATGCATTGAAAATTGTGATCTCTGTCCATGTACTGTGGAATCTGTCTATTAATTAGGTGTATGGTATGCTTGCCTTCGTAGCTGGGGGCATTGAATATAAGGGTCAGATAGTCATGATGCAGCTCCATAGGACTCTGATTATGCCACATTTGGAGTATTGCATGCAATTCTGGTCGCCCCATTAGAGGAATGATATGGAGGCTTTGGGGAGAGTGCAGTGGAGGTTTACCAGATTGCTGCCTGGATTAGAGGGTTTCAGCTACAGGGAGAAGTTGGATAGATTTGGATTATTTTCTCTGGAAGGTCGGAGGTTGAGGGGAGACTTGATAGAAGTATATAAAATTCTGAGAGGGATAGATAGGGCCCACAGTCAGAATATTTTTCATCGGGTGGAAATAGCAAACACTAGAGAGCATAGCTGTGAGGTGAGGGGGGAGAAGTTTAATGGAGATGTGTGGGGCAATTTTTTTACATACAGAGAAATGGCACAATCCTAGAACGCTTTGCCAGGGATAGTGGTGAAACCAGGTGTAATAGTGGTGTTTAAGAGGCTTTTGAAATAGGCCCATGGAAATGCAGGGAATAGAGGGATATGGATCATGTACAGGCAGATGAGATCAATTTAACTTGGCCATGTCACAGCACAAATGTTGTGGGCTGAAGGGCCCATTCCTGTGCTGTACTGTTCTTTGTTCGATGCTCTATGATCGTAAATCAGCAAATCCTTCGACATGCCAGATGTGTCCAAGATCATACCACTCAATATCTGTAAATTATTTATTTTAGTTAGGATAATGACATCTACAGTTCTTGCCTGGGATGTTCAATATTGCTCATCAAAGGAAGGTTTGGCTCACATTCCCACCACACTGCCATTCAAGGGCAAATCTTGCTCCTAGTAACGCAGCTAGTCCTAAGAACTGCCAATTTACGAGCCCTGCAATACGGGATATTGGGCTACAAAGTTTTACACTCTGAACAAGAAACATATGTCTGAAAGGTAATTCACTTCCAAAGGCCCAAGACTCACAAATCCATTGCGCCGACCAGCAATCACCCTGTACACTCGCACTATCCTACACACTAAGGGCAATTTACAATTTTACTGAAGCCAATTAACCTACAAACCTGTACGTCTTTGGAGTGTGGGAGGAAACTGGAGCACCAGGAGAAAAAACAGGCAGTCACAGGGATAACGTACAAACTCTGTACAGCCAGTACCCATCGTCATGATTGAACCCGGGTCACTGGTGCTGTAAGGCAGCAACTCTATCGCTGTGCCACTGTGCCGCCCCCATGTTAAAGGGCCTGTCCCACTAATGCGACTTTTCAGCGACTGTCTTCGACCTTCAAGCTCGAGGGCACACGCCTGAAAAACCTCGAGCTGGATCGACCGTCAACGATGAAACCACGAGCCGGATCAACCATTTGCACACACGCACACACACAAACACATGGCAAAGACGGGGGCCAGGGAAAGCGGGGGATCGTGTCTGAAATTCACACCTGCGATGAACAGAAAGGTAAAAGACGGCTGGCACAGTTAGGTAAATCCTTTAGAGAGCGCGGAGAGGATGGGGAGCGAAGGGGAGAGAACGGGAGAGAAGATTTAACATTACTGGTAGGCTTACTTACCTTTTTTTTCTCAACGAGCTTTACCTTCGATTGCCTTCAATTACCTATGATAGCATTACAACCTACTATGACCTACCTTGACTAAACCTACGAGTAAAAAAAATCCATGGCGACCTTGTTTACCTGCGAGCATTTTTCAGCATGTTGAAAAAAACGCCATGACCTAGCTGAGGTCTCGAGTATGCGGGGACTCCTCTCGAGCATGAAGGAGAGTTACAAAGACCTCCTAGGACCTCGTGTCAACCATGCTGCGAGTATGAGTCGAGGGCAAACTCTTCTAAACTTGCGAATTAGGTCGCCGTAAACCCATTTGGAAAGATAATGCATAAAACTTTGATATGCAGTAAAAATTGTGATCTTTGTCCATGTACTGTGGAATCTGTCTACCAATTAAGTTAAATATTTGGTTACCAAATATATCACATAAAAATGATATTACCAGCTATCTCCAAGGCCAAAAGGATATGGATTCAAATATTTGGCTTCCTCTAAACAGATACTGAGGGAGTTTTTCACTAATGAAGGAGAAATTCTTTGAGATCAGATACGGACTAAGCTCCTGTCACTGTTTTGAATGGGTTAGGTGGTCAAATTTCCCTACTGTCCATTCAAAAGGTCAGGAATATTATTGATATTGTGAAGCTTTGAAGGAGAACCAGTGAATAAATAGTATTAAAGGGTTCTAAACGAGTGTGGACTAACTTGCTTGAGTCAGAAGGCTTATGAAAACGTTGTTGGATAGTGAATGCCCAATGATAGACATGCTTTCAAAATCATGATTTAATTATTTTCAACAATTTTCTAAAGAACCAACTGCAAGAGGAGTTACATAATGTTGTGACTGAATTTCTCAGCACACTGTGCAGCACGGTGGAGCAGTGATAGAGTTGCTGCCTTACAGCGTCAGAGACCAGGGTTCGACCCCGACTCGTGTTGATGCCTGTAAGGAGTTTGTACGTTCTCCCTGTGACTGCGAGGATTATCTCCGGATGTCCACAATACACAGATAATATATAAGAAGCAAAAATTCTATAAATTAATAACTCCATTGCTCGTGCAAAGAAGCCCAAATTCCTTAGTGCTGCCAAAGACAGTTCATTGTTGAGGTTAGTATTGTGTAGTCTGATGGTTGTTGGGAAGAAGCTAATCTTCAACATGGTGGATTGTGCTCCGGTTTCCTCCCACATTCCATAAACATGCAGCTTTGAGGGATAATAGGCATCTGTAAATAATCCCTAGCGTTTAGGATAGAACTGATGTATGGGGTGATTGTTGGTCAGCACGTACTCGGTGGGCCGAAAGGCCTTTTTACACACTGTACCTCTAAACTTTCCTTCAAGGGAAATGAATTGAATCTTCTGAAAAAGTATAAAATGCAACTTTTAGAAGAGAGATAGAAAAATATGCATTTCTATTGTGCCTTTCATAACATTACAATATTTCAAAGGGCTTCATAGCTAGGTATTTAATGACCTCTGATCTGTAGCTGGTATTGTACATAAAGAATTACTGCCAATTTGTTCACAGCAAGGTCTTACAGATACTGTGTCGAGATGGCACAGTGGCACAGATGATGGAGCTGCTTCCTCACTGCATCAAAGACCCGGTATCAATCCTGATGTTGGTGCTGTTAATGTGGAGTTTACATGTTCTCTCTGTGACTACCTGGGTTTCCTTTGGATGCTCCAGTTTCCTCCCACTTCCCAAAGATGAGCGGGTTGTAGGTTAATTAGCCTCTGTAAATCGCTCCTCGTATGAAGGGAGCGGACATGAAAGTGAGATAACATAGAATTAATATGAATGGGTAATCGATGGTTGCTGAGGACTCGGTGGGCCGAAGGACCTGTTTCCATGTTGTATCTTTGAAACAAAATCAACAAATCTAATTGTAATCTGATAATATGTTTTGTAGATGTTAACTAAAGGATTAAAAAACAAGGGATGTATCCTCGGCAAACAATTATTTAAAGGGAGAACTGCAGTTGATATTTGCTATGGTAATATAATTTCTACATTCGCATGGCTGATTTAACTCATAAGATGTATTTCTGATTGTACAATAGGGGATTCCATAACAACAATATCAAAACAATCCCAGAAAAAGCTTTTGTTGGAAATCCATTACTTCAAACAATGTAAGTTTAAATGTCTCCTGTTCACCGTTATTTATTCTGTCTCAGTGTGTCTTTTGAATTAGGGAGGAAACATTATCAGGGATGATCAGTCCGCCTTGACCTACGCAATCTCCCAGTTGCCAAACATTTTAACTCCCCTTCCCATCCCCATACTGACCTTTTTGGCCTGAGCCTCCTCCACTGCCAGAGTGAGACCCAATGCAAATGGGAGGAACAGAACCTCATATTTAGCTTGGGCAGCTTACAAACCTAGTTTTGTTTTTTCTAGTAACCCTTGCATTCCCTCTCTCTTCGTCCCTAAATGTCCTACTAGTTTCACTGATTGTATTTCTTCATTAACATCTCCTCAGCACTGCATTGGAAGGTCAGTCAAGACTTTTGTGCTCCAGTATCTTGAATGGAACTTAAAATATATAAAAGCACATAGTGGTCCAGAAAATTACTTTTGCTGGAGAATATTTCTATTGCTTAGCTGTTTAAAATTCGTTATTGGCCTTAGAATCTGCTCCCTATAGAGGGGTGAGTTCATGGATCAACAATTAGCAGATTTATGTTTGCATTTGGTAGAGTGGGGGTGTGGGTGTAGCACACTTCAAAGGAATATCCTTTATTTATTTTTCTTGGCAGAATTAGCCCTTCACACCTAAGAATTATACTTCTATGTGATCTGAACAATACTACGTTGTTAATTATTTAATATCAATTGATTCAGTTGGGTTATAATATATATAAATCATTCATCCATTGTAACTCAGTCAAGAGCCTTTCACAGCCCGTTCCGAACTATTTTATACAAATATCAATGTAATTTGTTTTCAACTTAGTGCTTAGAAAGAAGCAATAGATAGCTAATTACTGGTGAGCAGATGCCATCCAAAGTCTACTTCTTAGGACTGTACACAAATGTTAGTAGAAGGTAAAGAAAATTGTCCTCCATCATCTGTTCAAACAACTAAATAAACCATATGGGTCCCTTGTCTGATTGTAAGGCTGGTTTCAATTAATTCTACAGGCAACTACATTTTGTTATTGAAGCTGATTCTACACTCTGTTCACATCAGCATAGCAGATGTGAGCTTTGACACTGATTGATGTTGTATGAAAGCTTATCTAAACAATTTACTTCCTTTTTAGTCATTTTTATGATAACCCGATCCAGTTTGTGGGGAAATCAGCCTTTCAGTATCTGCCAAAGCTTCACACCTTGTAAGTATGAGCTGAATTACATCTTCACTTTCCAATGTTCACAGGTTGCTGGCCCAGTAGCTTATGTAATTGAATGCTTGACTCCCAATCTGAGTGCGATGAATCCGAGTTATTGGAGCGTTTCCAGTGGAACCTGTTAGACTTTGGACATTTAGAGATACAGCACGGAAACAGGCCCTTCACACCAACCGGCCATCACCCCATACACTAACATACACACTAACCTACACACACATACAAGTTTACAATTTGCCAAAGCCAATTAACCTACAAACCCGCACATCGTTGGACTGTGGGAGAAAACTCGTAGAAAATACATGCGGTCACAGGGAGAATGTACAAACTCCACACAGACAAAATTGCTGGAGAAACTCAGCGGGCAGCATCTATGGAGCAAAGGAAATAGGCGACTTTTCGGGTTGAGACCCTTATGGTTGTTGGGAAGAAGCTATTCTTCAACCTGGTCGTCACTGTTTTCAGACATCTACATCTTCTTCATAAGTTCATAAGTCATAGGAGCAGAATTAGGCCATTCGGCTCGTCAAGTCTACTCCGCCAATCAATCATGGTTGATCTACCTTTCCCTCTCAACCCCATTCCCCTGCCTTCTCCCCGTAACCCCTGACCCGCATACCAATCAAAAATCTATCTATCTTTGCCTTAAAAATATCCCTTGAGTTGGACTTGGATTGGAAATCAGATTTGGTGAATGTTTTCGAAAAAGGTGCAATGCTCAACAAGTGCTTTTGAATTTTTTGTCAGATATACTTTGTGGGGTTAGAATAAAATTCAAGGATAAGTAAATTACTTATATTAGGCTTAGCATCGCTCTAATGGAGTAGTTTGCCTTCGGATGTAGTGCTGTGGTGTTAGTGTGCAACTTACAAGGGCGGCACAGTGGCGCAGCAGTAGAGCTGCTGCCTCACAGTGCCAGAGACCCAGGTTTGATTCTGACTACGGGTGCTGTCTGTGTGGAGTTTCACATTCTCCCAGTGGGAGATGCTTCGATTTCAATCCACATTGCACAGACGTGCAGGTTTTTAGGTTAATTGACTTCTGTAAATTGCCCTAAGTGCCATCGATGTGAACGTGAGATAATGTAGTCCTAGTGTACCTGCAAGTTCGTGGCATAAACAATTGTACTTGATCGATTGAATTGGTTAAAAGATACAGCAGGGAAACAGGTCCTTTGGCCCGCCAAGTCTATGCCGACCTGTTTCCCTGCTGTATCTTTTAACCAATTCAATCGATCAAGTACAATTGTTTATGCCACGAACTTGCACAGGACGTGTATGCTGACAAAGGCAGATTTCTATACTGTTATCACATGAACGCAACTTCCAGTGGTAGGGGAAATCAATTGCAAAATTATAAATATAGCACATGAATAAATGTGTGGATGTTTGAATCGGCCAAGTTGTATATTCTGGTTTATACGCACAAGATGAATTGGTATGAATTTATAACACTGAACTGCAGAACAAAAGGATACAAAATATTCATAAAACCCGAAAAGGTTGCAAGACTCTAACCAAATCAAATGGATTATTGAAATATTCAAAATACAAAATTAATTTGAAAGACAAATTGACCATACATTTTCCACAACAACTTTAGAATTATGAAAATAAATGGATATATTTCAAACACATAGATGGGATAGTATAATTACTTGTTGGGACGGGGCAATAATTGCAATCTGCAGTGTTATGTCAGATTTTTTTCTTTTAAGTAATGCATGAAGAAAGTAATGGGTTTTCACTGTCAATTCCAGGTCACTAAATGGAGCAAATGAAATAAAGGAATTCCCGGACCTTAAAGGAACAACCAGCCTGGAAATACTGTGGGTAGCAAATTTATGTTTATCAAACGTAGATTGTGAATGAACAGCAGGCACCATTTTGCTGCAATTATTACTCTTTTCTTTTGATGCCATTCATTCATCGCAAATTATCCATTACATTGTCAGTTCTGTCAGTAAAAATAAAGGTCATGTACTGAAGAACTTCTCGCATGCCTTCCTCCAAATAATGGCATAAATTTTCTGCTTCTGATCAGGACCCTGACACGAGCTGGAATCACCTCACTTCCCAGGGGACTCTGCCAACAACTCCCAAATCTGCGAGTGTTGTGAGTACAGTTTACAAGTGAATTCCTCACTGACTTTCAGTGAAGTGCTTCGGCATCCCTGTGTAAAAATAAATCAGAAACTGAACTGACCGATGATTTCAAGAATCATTTAAGTTTTTGCTTGTTCTTAAGATGTCATGAAACCCAAGTTTCATCTTAATAAAGTATATCATGCAGTTTGTCATATCTAAGTGCCTGGCCTTACACCAGGCATCATGGTGGCGCAACGGTAGAGTTGCTGCCTTACAGCGCCAGAGACCCAGGTTCGATCCTGACTACGGGTGCTGTCTGTAAGGAGTTTGTACTTTCTCCCTGTAATGGCGTGGGTTTTCCCCGGGTGATCCTGTTTCCTCCCACACTTCAATGATATACAGGTTTGTGGGTTAATTGATTCTGGTAAAATTGTAAATTGTCCCTAGTGTGTAAGATAGCATTAGTGTACAGGATGATCGCTGGTCCGAGCAGAATTGGTGGGCTGAAGGGCCTGTTTCTGCAATGTATCTCTAGAGTCTCAAGACTAAACATTACGTTGCATGTAACGTACTTAAACATGTCATGGTTTGTAGGTTAATTTGGTTTTAGTAAAAATTGTAAATTGTCCATAGTCTGTAGGATAGTGCTAGTGTACTTGGATCTCTGGTTGGGCAAAGACTTGTTGGGCCAAAGGGCACTGTATCTCTAAACTATACTAAACTAAACTAAACTAAACTAAACTAAACCATCTACTGTACCTCATTGGAGGCCCTCAGAGTATCTTCAATCAGACTTTATCTTCCACTAAAATTATTTGCTTGATCCCCTTTATCTACACACTGTGAACGACTTGATTGTAATCATGTATAGTCTTTATGCTGACTGGATAGCACGCAACAAAAAAGCTATTCACTATACCTCGGTACAAGTGACAATAAGCTAAACCAAAAATATTATCCTTCTGAATGGTTAACCAGAATAGGCTCATCGAGAGACTTTAGACCTCCTCAGCAGTATGAATGTAATTGAAAACTCAGATTATAAACCATATTCCGTGCCCATTTTTCTATCCGTATGATGTACTGTATATTGAATATCTTGTTAAATATGAACAGAAGATCTCCATAAAATGGTTACAAGTGAATCATTGATATATTCCTACAGACTCAGGGTTTAGTGTTCAAGAGTTAATCATAGATCATACCTCACGTAGTTACACTCAAAATAACTTTGTATTTGTATTGGTTATACATTGGATAATATAAATATGTTAAATGGTTTTCTGTAATGTAGAAACAAGGAACTGCAGATACTGGTTTTCATAAAAAGTGCTGGAGTAACTCAATTGGTCAGTCAGCAACCCTGGAGAACATGAATAGGTGACATTTTGGGTCGGGGCCCTTCTTTACATTTGTCAGTTTCTTGTAATGCTTGTCTTAAAACTCCACTTTGAGAAAAATAGCGCAACATGCTTTCATATTATACAACTTAAATCCTTTGAGTTAATGCAGACTTTATCTTTTGAATTTTAAATGTGAATAGGCCCACATTATTGATGTTGACATTCATTACCAATCTATCAGCAGATAATGGAATGACTACAAACCAACCAATAATACAGCATTATGTGTTAAGTTTAGTTAAGAGATACAGAGTGGAAACAGTCCCTTCGGCCCACTGAGTCAACACTGACCAATGATCACCTATGCATTAGCTCTATCCTATATCCTTGGGACAATTTACAGCAGCCAATTAACCTACAAACCTGCATGTCGTTGGAATGTGGGAAGAAAGTGGAGCACTCGGAGAAAACTCATGCAGTCGCAGGAAGAACGTACAAAGTCCATACAGACAGCACGCACAGTCAGGATCGAAACTGAGTCTGTGGCAAAGAGAGGCAGCAACTCTACCGCTGCGCCACAGTGCAGCCCTGTTTTACATGTGATGTAAGAGATCCCTTCAAACAAATTTAGGGTGTAGTTTCATATTTAATGAAAGGGAGGCAGGTACAAACACTTTGTTGTTATGTGCATAATGGATAAAAGGGAAATGAAAATGTATGGGCTTTTATTTTAGTGTATAATATCAATCAAGAGAGATCTAAACAAACATGAAACGTCGACATAGGATTTGGAATGAACCATTTGATTTGTAATGTGATATGAAAGCCTCATCAAGCATACTGACATGAATGCAGGGGTTGCATGTGCTCCATGGAGTCACCTTTAGTTGATGCTGTAATCATCATTTTTCTTTCAGAAATACAATAGGAATCTGCCCAAACAATTACAATGAAAAATCTTTACATTTTAGAGTAGTGTATTACCCCAAATCATGGGACAATTAACAAAGAGGGCAGCAGCCCCCTAATAACTACACTACTTGAAATATGATGAGTTTCTTTACAATGTGGAGTGATAAAGATGCCTTTATCTGCAATATTATTTTCTCAATATGCGCATCTAAAATGGTATCACTATTTGCCATGCACATTCAAAGCCTTTAATATCAACAAATGTGATAGGTATTGCTAATCCGAGTGAGAACCTCATGTTGTTTGAACGGAGAAGTCTCAAGCTAATACATCAGATAAACAGCTGTCAGAACATTGAAAGCAAGTAGCATGTATAATGTTCACACTTCAGTTCTATTGATGTGGTGACAATGCATCTTAGTGACTATTCCAGTGATTGGAAGCAAGGTAAACATGTTTGTTTAGGCACAAGCAACTGCAGATGCTGGTTTACGAAAATACAAAGTGTTGGACAAACTCAACAAGTCAGGCAGCCTATCTGGAGAACATGGATATGTGACATTTCAGCTCTGACTCCAAACCTCGCCTATCCATGTTCTCCAGAGATATTGCCTGACACGCTGACTTACTCCAGCACTTTGTGTCCTTTTGTGTAAACCAGCACCTGCAGTTCCTTGTTTCTTCAGCCAAAAGCAAAGATCTGAAGAAGAGTCCCAACCCAAAACAACATCTGTCCATTCTCTCCAGAATGTTGCCAGGACTCGAGGGCCTGAGCTATTGGGAGAGGTTGGGCAGGCTAGGACTTTATTCCCTGGCATTCAGGAGGATGAGGGGTTATCTCATAGAGGTGTACAAGATCATGAGAGGAATAGATCGGGTAAATACACAGTCTTTTGGCCAGATTATGGGAATCGAAAACCAGTGGACATAGGTTTAAGGCGAGGGGAGAAAGATTTAATAGAAACCTGAGGGGCAACTTTTTTACACAAAGGGTGGTGGGTATATGGAATGAGCTGCTGGAGGGGGTGATTGAGGCAGGTACTATCAGAACATTTAAGTGACATTTGGACAGGTACATGGACAGGATAGGGTTAGAGGGTTATGGGCCATGCGCAGGGAGGTGAGATTAATGTAAACGGGGCATGTTGTTCGGCGTGGGCAGGTTGGACCAAAGGGCTGCATGACACTATTACTCTACGACTCTCCACAAATGCTGCCTGACCTGCAGAGTTCCCACAGAACTTTGTGTTTTAATAAAAAAGAAGAGCCTATGTTACTTTAAATTTTTGTCGTAGTGCAGCAGCCCTGAGAACGGCCAACTCGTTGTGGTCATAACGCAACAGGAATGTCTTCTGGCTCTTGTTCTGCATCTTGCTTCCACACTGGACAGCGTGCTTGCCAATTTCGCTCATAAAGTCGCTGAAAGAAAACTTGTGCATGTCATTCATCTGCATGAAAGACTGGAGCTGAAGGTCATCAAGCTTAGATTATCAAGAGACTGAAATACCTGCAAGCTAAAACCGTGTGATTAGATTATATTAGTATGTCAAATATTTTCTTTTTAAATCTGGTGGCAGGAAGTAAATAGTTCCCCCATACTTGACTTTTCTTTCGTAATACATTGATATGTACATTGACAAAGGGAAATATTCGGTAAGTTCACACGATACTGATACAAGCTGAAGTATATTATCGCCGACACTGCTTTCAGTCTGAAGTAGGGTCTCGCCCTGAAACATCACCCATTCCTTCTCTCCAGAGGTGCTGCCTGTCCCACTGAGTTACTCCACCATTTTTGTGTCTATCTGCTTTAATTTGGTAACTCTCAGCATGGATATTTTTCTTAGACAGCAACTATTTGTCAGTTGTCTGAGTGTTTTACATCAATTTCTACTTGCTGTGAAAATCGTAGCAGTTTTATAAATGGCATTAAGCTGCACTTCACAATGAATAATTAACATGCCCAAATCTGCCCTTACAATGCCTTTAATGAACAAAATCTTTCAAAGGCATTTCATACAGATGACTTCAGGCGACAGTCAAAACCCAGATAAGTGTGTCACTAGGACAAGTTTCAATCATGGGGTAAAATCATAAGATCACAAGTGATACAAGAAAGATTAGGCCATTCGGCCCATCAAGTCTACTCTGCCATTCAATCATGGCTGATCTATCTCTCTCTCTTAATCCCGTTCTCATGCCTTCTCCCCATTACTGACACCTGTACTGTTGGGGTATAAGGGTATGAACTATGTCATGTAAGGTTTATGAACCTCCGTTACAAAGGCCCAAAATGTGTCTGAAAGGATGAGGGGGGGTTTCCGTGCCCAACCTGGCTGGACATTGTGTATGTAATTTAGAATCTGAGCCACTGAACCCTGATGTATCCAAATCTGTATTACTTTTCCCTCGAAGATAGGCACAAAATGCAGGAGTAACACGGTGGGCCAGGCAGCATCTCGCAAGAAAAGGAATATGTGACGTTTTGGGTCAAGTTTTATCTTCAGACTGAGAGTCAGGGGAGAGGGAAACTAGAGGTATGAAATGGTACAGAACAAATCAGAGCAGGCACCGATGACCCAGGAGCCCACAATGGTCCATTGTTGGCTGTGGAGGAGGAGATGGCGAGGGTATACGAACAGTAAAACTAGCAGGGCGACTAAGGTAGGGGAAGGATGGAGAGAAAAGGAATGCACGGGTTACTTGAAACTAGAGAAATCAAAATTCATACCGCTGGGTTGTAAGCCGCCCAAGTAAAATATGAGGTGCTGTTCCTCCAATTTGCACGTGGCCTCACTCTGAAAGTGGAGGAGGCCCAGGGTAGAAAGGTTAGTGTGAGAATGGGAAATGTTTGGCAACCGAGAGATCGTGTAGGCCAAGGCTGACTGAGTGTACTTTGATGGAAGTTTTTCAAAGTGTTCACTGGGATAAAATTTCAGTTGATATTACGTGTAAATCAACGTGGATCACTATTAATTTCTAATCGTCCTAATCTCCATCGACCTTCCATTGACAGGGATAGTGTTTATTCATCTAAATTAATTAATTTAAATTAAATTATGCAGCAATGGGGGTTTCAAATCAATTGGTCATATGAACTGATCTCCAAAACAAACCAATTTTAGACATTACTGTAGAGTTTAGACCTTGTAGATACAGCACAGAATCAGGCCCATCGGTCCACTGAGTTTGTGCCGACCACCATTCACCCCCTACACTAGCACTATCCTACACACTAGGGACCATTTACAATTATACTGAAGCCAATTAACCTACAAACCTGCACGTCTTTGGAGTGTGGGAGGAAAAGGAGCACAAGGGAAAACCCACACAGTCACAGGGAGAACGTACAAACACCATACAGACAGCACCAGTAGTCAGGATTGAACCCGGGTCTCTGGTGCTGTAAAGCAGCATCTCTCGCCCCGTGCCACTGTGCCTCCCCAGCACCGCACCCGATCGTTCTTCAAAAATCTAATTAAAATTTCTAGTTTGTCCGCACCTATTCTTAAATTAGGTAGATCCAAAGAACTGTGGATGCTGGTTTATACCAAACAATAGACAGAAAGTGCGGGAGTAACTCAGCGGGTCAGGCAGCATCTCTGGAGAAAAAGGATGTGTGTTGGGACCGACCCGAAACCTCACCCATCCTTTTTATCCAGAGATGCTGCCTGACCCGCTGAGTTACTCTGGCACTTTCTGTCTATCTTTCTTAAATTAGGTGCTCCCTGCAAATTTAGACCAGTTATTCTAAGTCCCTGTTATTAGCTAATTACTATTCATTACTATCCGAACAGACACCAAAATGTTTGTGTACCAGGCAGTGGTGAATCCAATGCTCCTGTATGCATCAGATACCTGGACACCATACCGATGCCATCTGAAAACACTTGAAAAGTTCCGCCAACGATGTCTTCGAAGCAGCTTAAATATCAGTTGGGAAGACAGAAGAACCAACGTCAGCATGCTGAACGAAGCGAAAACATCTAGCATCAAAGCCTTCGTCATCAAGAACCAACTAAGATGGGTCGGTCATGTTGTTCGGATGGAAGATGAGTGTCTACCAAGGCAAAACCTTCTTCTCCCAGCTTAAAGAAGGCAAACGGAAAAGAGGCAGACAAAAGAAGAGATTCAAAGATGCCTTAAAAGCCAGCATGAAGAAATGTGCAATTGACATCGACAATTGGGAAACCAATGCCAAGGACAGGAAACTCTGGCGAAACATCATCCAAGAAGGAATGGCGACCTTCAAAGCCAAGAGATGCGAAGAATTAGAAGAAAAGAGAAGAAAACGGAAAGAGAGGCAGCAATAACCAAAGCCCAATCTGCCATATGGAATTACCTGTCCTGAAAGTCGAAGAACTTTCAAAGCCAGGATTGGACTCATAAGCCACCTGAGAGTCCATAAAAACAACAGAACGTCATCATCCTCAACCTCGAGGGATAGCCGCGACTACCCAGGGACGCACATTCACCACATCATTGTAGTTTTTGGTCCTAAAAATTCCTCCCCCATTCCCTCCTTCTCTGTGCAAATTACATGACCTCTTGGTTGCAAAACCTATACTTATTTTGCTTATTTCTCAGGACGATTTTGAAATTCACTATAACTTGTACACAGCATTCTTTGCCAATCAGAATTAAATAAATAATAATTATTTTTTTCTCTCTTTTACAGGGAATTATCATACAACCAAATTCATATATTACCAAGTTTTCACAATTGCCAGAAGCTTGAGGAAATGTAAGTTCTCATGTAATATAAATAATATTTCCTGCAATAATCTACCCAGCATTATTTATCCTTTCTTTACAAATAGACGACTCACACTTACTTCTAACTTGTAGTTTAGAACCTGAATGTTGCAGTCCTGAATACCTAGCTACTTATTGTTGTGTCACTGGGAATGGCTGAAGTAACCAAGGTACAACATTAGTCTCCCAAAAACCTAAGCTGAAACAAGACTTAGGAAGGAACAATCCAATAATAAGTTCATGTTCATAAGTGGTAGGAGCAAAATTAGGCCATTCAGTCCCTCAAGTCTACTCCGCCATGTATCTATCTCTCCCGCCTAACCCCATTCTCCTGCCTTCTCCCCATAACACTCGACTCCCGTATTAATCAATAATTTATTTATCTCTGCCTTAAAAACATCAATTGACGACCTCCACACCCTTCTGTGGCAATTATGTGTATTTTTCATGAACTGGATTCTCGAGTTCTGGACCCATGGACCACAAGCGCTAACCATAGGCGACAAAATGTCCTCCAGTGCTTCACAATGCCAATGCCCCACAAGGATGTATTCTCAGCCTCTTACAATATTCCCCATAAACATGACTGCATGGACAAATTCTGCTCCCCATCCATTTAGAAGTTTGCAGATGATTCCAACATTGTGGGTTGAACAATGAAAAGAATGAGTACAGGAAGGAATTATAGAGATTAGTAGCTGTATCTTTGAATCAATCAATCAATTTACCAGCATGTCTCCACTGGATTTGCATGTAATGTACAGTAGGCAAGTTTAGATCTTTTGTGCTCCTGCATATTGACATTAATGTTGGTCTATTATTGTCACATGTACCAAGATACAGTGAAATACCTTGCTTAACAGGTCATATAAGTAAATCATACCCAGACATGGCCACAATCAAACTAATCACAAGTACAACAAGCAGTGCTAAAAGAGAAAGGAAGCAGAATTAAAAATAGTGTTATAGCCACAGAGAAAGTGCAGATTTAAAAAAGTGCAATGTCCTCAGCAAGGTAGGTTGAGAGATTGTCATTACATCCTTATTTTCCGAGTGGTCAATTCAAGAGTCTGATAACAGCAGGGAAGAAGCTGTTCTTGAACTTGGTGGTACGTGCTTTCAAGCTTTTGTATGGTTCCGCAGGCAATGATTAAGTCCTTAGTGGGAGGCTGGTTTGGTGTGATGGACTTTGTTGCATTCACAACTCTTGTGGTCTTGGGAAAAGTAGTTTAGTTTAGTTTAGTTTAGAGATACAGTGCGGAAACAGACCCTTCAGCCCACCAAGTCCATGCAGACCTGCGATTCCCGCACACTAATGCTATCCTACATAAATTAGGGACAAATTACATTTATACCAAGTCAATTAACCTACAAACCTGTACGTCTTTGGAGAGTGGGAGGAAACCGGAGATTCCGGAGAAAAAACCCATGCACATCATGGGGAGAATGTACAAACTCCGTATAGACAGAACCCCTAGTCAGAATCCAAACCGGCGCTGTAAGGGCAGCAACTCTACCACTGCCCCGCCATGTCGTACCTGTTGCTTAACCAAGTTGTGATACATCTCAGTAGGTTGCTTTCCAATAGAAATTGGTAGAAATTTGTTGAAATTGGCAAGTCTTTGAAAACATGCCAATTTTGCCTATTCTTATGAAGAGGTAGAGGCGTTGGTGTGCTTTCTTGACCATCATTGTGGTGGGACCAGGACAAATTGTTGGCAATATTTATATCAAGGTATTCAAAGCTCTGACCAATTCCAGTTCAGCAGTATTGATCCAGTTAGGGACATGTGTTCCACCCGACTACCCGAAGTTGATGATAAGCTTCTTCATTTTGCTGACATTAAGGGGTTGGTTATTGTCCATGCTACTAATCTCCCTAATTCCTTCCTGTACTCATTCTTTTCATTGTTCAACCCACAATGTTGGAATCATCTGCAAGTCATTTTATCCCAATAAGCAACCAATACCAATACATAGGAGCACAGACAGGGCCGGCCTTAAGCCAATTGAACAAATTGCTCCAAATTGGGCCCCGCGCCAAAGGGGGCCCCGCACTAGGCTGGTGGGTAACACGCGCTATCCCCTCAGCAGCGACCCCAGTAGGTGAAATTCCTCACTGACAACACAGCCCCGCGGTTAACTCTCAATAGGGAGGTTGCACGCAGTCGAGGTCACGACCCGTGACCCGTACTGTTACCACGCAATGCCAACTGGAGTACACGCGATGAACTGCAAGTATGCATTTGCTATGGCTGCCAGCACAGCGGGCCCTTCTTCTGGCCCAGCATCCGGACTAGTTGCACACCCGCAGACCCCTGGCCGTCTATCCCCGCCACCGGGGATGGGGGGGGGGGGGGGGGAAGGAGAGGTCAGGGGCGGGAGGAGGGAGTCGGGGGAGGAAGGAGGGGTCAGGGGCGCGAGGAGGGGGTCGGGGGGGGAGGAGGCGGTTGGGGGGAGGAGGCGGTTGGGGGGAGGAGGTCGGGGGAGGGAGATTGGAGTGTGTAGGTCGGGGGGGTCGGGGGTCAGGGGGGGAGGAAGCGGTTGGGGTGTCGGTGCAGCGCTGACGTTGCCTGGAGCCGTGGCCCCGCTCCACCCGGCCCCATGTGTGGGTACTGCTGCCCACAGCCCCTGACAGTGCGGCCAACATGGGAGACCGGGCAGAGGGCGGCCGTGGCTGGACAGCGCTGACCCCGGGAGGAGAGTGGGGGCTGTCCCGAGGGATGCGCTCCTTCTGCCGCTTACACCTTGGTGCTCGGGTTCAGAGCAAAGATACTAGAGCATTTGGTTCTGAGCGCTCAGTCACCCAAAAAAACAACCTCACAATATTGCAATCAAATTGCTCTGACTTTGAGTTCGCTTTATATAGAGAAGGCTTATCGAGATGGTGCTGTCCCTCTGGACACGCCAATGAATGCGGCTATTATTCGCAGATTGTAAAAGACGCTACACTATGAGATAACACCAGTTTAAACCTGATACCTTCCCGCATTCAAGGACAGCACCCACAATTATTTACAGCGCAAAAAATGACTATTTCGGCGGTTTTTAACTGGTAAGAAAGTACACATTTTGTGTGTTAACAGTGTATACCGAGGCCGCCATGTCCTCCACATGGATTGAGCTGCTCTGTGCGTCACGCCCTTTGACCCAATGACCTTACGTGCAACCCCCCTATACTGTCATCACTTTCCGGGATACTATTCCCGTATCCCTTTCTGCACTCACACTTTACCCAGGTATTTTACACCCGGGGCACGGGGGACCCGTTACTACAACTTTATTTCAGACAGTTACAGTGAGCCCGCCAGCCGATGTGTACAAAAGCATGATAGTCACTGATCGAGCAGCTGATTCTTATCTGGAATTAGCCAGTCAAGGTGCATCTGAAGCAAACAGCACCGTCCGCTCCCAAAAGCAGCAGTTAGTTACCAGTGGAATATCGTTTGATTTATGCCACACACGTTTAATGGTAATTAACAGCTCCGGTAAAGTTGGAAGCCAGCGGAGGTACTGACAATCAGACGAGGATTAAGATAGTGTATAATCCATAGCACCTCAGCGTACAATTTCATAATATATACTAAATAACAGAACTGACAGACCTTGGCTGGGAACTTGGGGCTCACCAAAATTGTTCCCAATTGGGCCCCACACCTACTAAGGCTGGCCCTGAGCACAGATGATTTAAACTTACCTACTGCACATTACAGTCCAGTGAAGGCATACTGACAAATTGATTGATTAATTGATAGATACACCAATTGATAAATAAGCCCTTTGGCCCTCAAGCCGACCATTGATCATCCGTTCACACAAGTTCTATGTTATACCACTTTATCACCCACTCCCTCCACAACAAGAGGCTATTTACAGAGGCCAATGGACCTACAAACCCGCACATCCTTGGGATGCATGAGGAAACCAGAACACCCGGAGGAAACCCACATGATCAGAGGGAGAATGGACGAACTCCATGCAGACAGCAGCTGAGGTCAGGATCGAACCCGGCTCGCTGGTGCTGTGAGGCAGCGGCTCTACCAGCTGCACCACTGTGCAACCCTTGAAGCCGACATCTGAACCTGCACTTGGTGCAGAAGCAGCTTCTCCTTCCATTGGAATGGAGAGAAATGGCAGCAGGGAATGCAATGGAATCATTAAAATGGTGGTCAAGGCATAAATGACCTCAATGTCACTTGGTCAAGAGAAGAGGAGGTCAGGCTGTTTAACCGCTTATGATTCTAATCTGCAGGAAGGAACTGGAGCTAGATGCAAAATGCTGGAGTAACTCAGTGGGACAGGCAGCATCTCTGGTGAGAAGGAATGGGAGACATTTTGGGTCAAGACCATTCTTCAGACACTGGAGACAAGGAACTGCAGATGCTGGAGGAACTCAGTGGGTCTCGAGGCTTCCAACTCTGGTTTAGACCTCCCAGTTCGGATCCAACCCCGATTACCTCTAGTTTCCCTCTCCCCTGACTCTCAGTCTGAAGAAGAGTCTCGATCTGAAACGTCACCCATTCCTTTTCTCCTGAGATGCTGCCTGATCCACTGAGTTACACCAGCATTTTAGTCCATCTATGCTTTTAATCTAGTGGACTTGTCTGAAAGGTGTCGGATTTCAGAGGAGAGCGCGATCAGCCTGGACTTTAATGCCTCTCGTGGTAAAATACCCAGGCGACCTATTCTTAGGCTTTACATGTAAAGAAATCCCTTGTAGGCTAGGTACCAGATGGCGACTGGTACCCAAGGAGACAGGTTGGTACCCTCAGGCAGAAATTGGAAAGGAAATTGATTGAAAAAAAAATCAGATAATGGCAACTTATCTTCTGTTTAACATTAAGCCACTTTGTGGACATCTGATAAAAGTCACTTCCGTTATGTTTTGTCTTTTCTCATGCCAAAATGATTGATTTTTTTCTCTCTCTGTCCTCTGGAACAAGAATGATGTCTTGAAACCTTGATCCCATTGTCCTGTTTGTCTTTTCAGCGGCCTCCAGCACAATAGAATCACTGAAATCCGAGCTGACACGTTTCGACAACTAATGGCTCTGCGTTCTCTGTGAGTAGGTTTTCACATTCTTTCCTGAAGCAACCCTCCCCGATGAACTTGTACTGCTCTACTGATAAGCTAGAAACCTGATTCCAGGCACCAAACTGGAACTCAATCACACAGCCAGTCATATAAAATAAAGATGCCTGTGAATGTTCTTTGTAGCTGTAGCATCAATTGCTCTCGCAACGGATGTTTTAAACTCTTTGGATACAAGGGCAAGAAACTGCCTCCTCATCCTGACTTGCGTTGTCTTTTGTCAAGGCTATAAGTTACCTTTTGCCTCTATTCTGTCGTAAACAATCATAACCAATTAGAAAAGACAAAAACTTTCAGCCTCCAGCATGAAATGCCATAACTTGCAACAGTAAATACATTTTGTCCGTAGTCATTTGCTCCTTTTGTGTTCATTGTCCTGATTCAACAAGCTGTGTGGGAAAGTGACTTTTTCTCACAGATGTAACCCTCTGTTACAAAGCATTAACCCTTTGTAAACAATAGCTCATCGGCATCTCATGCTACAAATCACCAACCCCTGTTAAGCTGTTTAACCTGGTTTCTAATATTATTCCTTGTAGCTTATGGTATCTGTGTTATAACATAACTATTTCTTTGCCTTGAAAGAAAGCAGAACAGTTCTGGCTATTCAATAGGCACTTCAAGAACACTGTCATTTTCTCAGTCACAACTTATTCATGTGTTTCCTTTAATTAGTTTAGTTTAGTTTAGTTTAAAGATACAGCGTGTAAACATGCCTTTCAGACAACCAAATACACGCTGACCAGTGATCACCCATACACAAGTTCTATCTTACGCACTAGGGACAATTTACAGTAGCCTATTAACCTACAAAACCTGCTCATCTTTGGAATGTTGGACGAAACCGGAGCACCCAGAGAAAACCAACACGATCACAGGGAGAATGTACAAACTCCATAAAGACAACACCCATGGTCAGGATTGAACCCGGGTTTGTGGAGCTGAATGACAGCAACTCGACCACTGTGCCACCGTGCCACCATAATTGTACACCATTGATGTATATGGAAGCGAGTAGCCTGACCGATGATCAATGAGAGGCTTGGTACTCTCCCAGTCCATAGTTCAGCAGGTCCTTTGGTGAACAAAGAGCAGCACAGGTTGGAACTGAAACCATCGGTGAGTCACATGTGAACATAGAATTAGATGATCAAAAAAATGTAATTAAAGGCTGTGAGTGCAGTTCGTTATCAATTGAGGTTGACTTTACGTGTAAAAGTCATATGTTTTCAGTTTCATTATAACACTCAATGGGTTGCAGCTGAAGATACACACAAATGCCGGAGTAACTCAGCAGGTCAGCCAGCATCTCTGAAGAGTCTGAAGATGGGTCCCGACCCGAAACATCACCCTTCCTTTTTCTCCAGAGATGCTGCCTGACCCGCTGAGTTACTCCAGCACTTTGTGTCTATCTTTGGTTTGCAGCTGAATATCTGTTTATTGTGTGGGAGCAAAATATGTTTTGCTTGACAACCAATCCTATTTCTAGCCTCCAAAGTGTGGTATTTTGCTTAAGGTTGACCCAGGACAGGGTGGTGATAAAAAAATAGCTTTAAAAGGTAAAATTCAGGAAATTCCTGACCTAGAATTTAACAGAATATTGTTGATGCAGACTGCACCATATTATATAACGCATGAAATCATTATTTAATTCAATCACTAGTGTAAAAAATAGAGCATCACAAATGAGATATCAGATATTTAGCTGATGGTGATATTTGTTTCCCTCCCAGGGACCTGAGTTGGAACGATATAGCGTTCATTCACTTTGACGCTTTTTCGTCATTGCGTTCTTTAAAAAAGTTGTAAGTATTTTCATTTACTGTGGCTTATAAAGTAACAATTGAAACTGAGTAAGAAAGCATGTGAACTTACCAATAAACATGAAGCATTAATGTTTAATATCATTTCATATTAACATAGACAATTATTTCCAGAATTTTTATGATTTTGGCCATAGTTAATAACATTTAGCTATATGCAAACATTTGGAAATAATAATGTGATAAATAACAAGGATTTATTATACATAGGTCTTTTGCTCTTAAAACATTAATGTCCAGGTCACATGTAGCGTTTCCCATGCTTTAATATGTCCTGGGATTCATATGTAGTTTATTGAAAGATATCATTTCTGATTAACAATATTTAGAGAGTCTATGAATTCTTCTCATGGAGTTGTGTGACATGCCTCAGGGTTCTACTGTGGCTTGCTCTGCACACTACTGGAGGTCTCTGCTTTTTGTATTGTTAATATGGTACACATGAGGAAACATAAGAGAAGCCTAGGAAACAATGGGAGGAGGTTTGCGATCATGTATACTTCAGCAGGTGACGGCTGGAGAACGTTTGGTGAGAAACTCATAAATTATCATAAATTCGGCGTTAATAAAGGGAAACTCAGCCATTGCCTGTGAGCTGTCGCTATCATGGCAACTTTGAGCAAATTTGAGCCCCATATCTGAGGAAGGATGTGCTGGCTCTGGAGAGGATCCAGAGGAGGTTTACAAGAATGATTCTAGGAATGAGTGGGTTAGCATATGATGATTGCTTGACAGCACTGGGCCTCTTCTTGCTGGAGTTTAGAAGGTTAAGGGGGGAACTAATTGAAACTTACAAAATAATGAAAGGCATAGATAGAGTGGATGTGCAAAGGATGTTTCCACTGGCGGGAGAGTCTAGGACCAGAGATCGTAGCCTCAGAATTAAAAGGCGCTTTTTTAGAAAGGAGGTGAGGAGGAACGTCTTTAGTCAGAGGGTACGTAATCTGCGGAACTCATTGCCACAGAGGGCTGTAGAGGCCAAGTCAGTGGATAGTTTTAAGGCAGAGATAGACACATTCTCGTTTAGAACGGATGTCAAGGGTTATGGGGAGAAGGCAGGAAAACGGGATTAGGAGGCAGAGATCAGCCATGATTGAATGGCAGAGTAGACTCGATGGGCCGAATGGCCTAATTCTACTCCAATAACTTGTGAGCGTGAACTTCTCTTCAGAACCAATCTGTGATCCCAATAATAAATATGATGATTGTGGAGGTTGGGGCCAGTGGCAATGTGTGATCAAGAGGGTGATTGGAGAAAGGGCAAACATTAGCTGACTGGAAGATTTTATTTGACTTGGAGTAACTTTCATGGATTCAATTTTTACTGCTTTGATCTGAGCATTTGAATTTTACTTTGTAAACTGAAAAAAAATATGCCCCAACCAAGCCTTGAAGGAGGATCTTGTAGAAACAAGGAACTGCAGATGCTGGTTTGCACAAATGGACAAAAATTGCTGGAGTAGCTTAGTGGGTCAGGCAACATTTCTGTAGAACATGGATAGGTCACAACCATCTTCAGAGTGAGCTTCTTCCTTGGTAACACAAGAGCACGGACATTTGAAGCAAGGAGAGGCCATTCAGCCCTTCAAGCTGCACCTCCATTCAATATGATTGTGTAGCCTTTTCCTGTTTTCTTCTCTTCTCCCTCAATCTCTTTAGACATTACCACTGTATCTAACTTTTCCTTGAATTTGAATTGGCTTCAGTTTTCCTTCCGTGCAGATAATTTTGAGTGAAGCCATTCATCCTTATCTCAATCCCACATGGCCTGACCCACTATGTATTAGTCCATGGCTAGTTCTGAATTTCCCTGTCATCAGGAACATCTTTCCTGAATCCATTCCCAAATCCATCCCCATGAGGAGTTTATAGCTTTCAATTAGCTCCCCTCACATTCTTCTAATGAATGTAAGTCATAATGCACAGAAACAGGCCCTTTGACCCAACTTGAGTCTACTATTTCAAGTGCATGTCCTTTTGGGATGATGAGTCGTGGGCCGTGGGAATTGAACCGCATTCAAACCCATCAATTTCCACAATATTTCCCTACTGATACTGATCGCCTTCAGATCCTCTCTCCGAGATGCCAGGGTGGTGGTGGGGGAAGATATGATTGTGGAATTTAAATGTTTTTTTGATACAGGGAATGGAGGGATATACTTGATCATGTGCAGGCAAAGGAGATTATTTTAACTTGCCGTCTTGTTTGGCACAAACATTGTGGATCGAAGGGCCTGTTCTTCTGCTGTACTGTTCTATGTTCCATATTGTTTTCTGCTATAGGCAGGAGTTCTTGTTTGTTTTAACTATTTTTTATAATCAAAAGCCCTTTAGTTCTTATTTAGATATATCACAGCTAGGAATCAAGTTAACAGATCAGTATATAGAAAAAGAAAATGTGCATTTCTATGAGTGAATTAAATATCTCATTTGCTGCTTAGATATTCATAGCAAATTTATTCTTCATTGCAAATCTTTAACATATTCACTATCTGGCAGGGATCTCACATTCAACCAGCTTTCTTCCCTCCCGTTGAATGGACTCAGTGGACTAACACATCTGAAGCTGAAAGGAAACATGGCACTATCAAAGTCCTTTTCAGAAGAAAGTTTTCCCAAGCTGAGGTAAAAAAAATCCAAAATGTTTATTACTAGATCTTGACATTTGCATCTTCTCCTTCAGAATGGCATTATTTTTCTTTTGACCATTTATATTACGGGCATTTCACCTACAGAAGTGACATAAACTTAAAGGTTTATCTTTTTATAATAATTGATTCATTTACAACAAAGAATAATGGCTTATGTCTTTATATGCAGCGGTGATGGACAGATTTTGAATGTATTTGGGAATGACTAAACTTAAGCCAAATGGACAAAACATATGTGCAGCTGGTTATGATATCATTCCATCCAGTGACCAAAATTTACTGTTCTCTTGGCTCCTTTCAAAACGCATAGATCAGTTGAAGCAGCAATTAGACTCAGTGAGGACCGTACAGGAGACAGGGTGTGTGATAGACAGGAATTTCAGGGAGGTGGTCTCTCCATTGGTTCAGGCAGGTGGACAGGTGATGGCCAGAAGAGGCAGGCAGGGGGGCAGGAATCTCTTGCAGCTAATCCCCTCCAAAGCAAGTACACTATTTTCTTAAAGAGCATAGAGGTGGATAAAACCCTGAGGCCTGACAATATGTATTCTGGGACTCGCTCAGGTAGGCAACTAGATTGGCATGGAATAGTTGGGCTAAATAACTTTATAATAACTTTATAACTCTGAATTGAAGAATGAATGCGCAAATGGTAGTAAAAATAATGACAATCATCAAGTGTAGGAGGGAACTGCAGATGCTGGTTTGTACCAAAGATAGACACAAAAAGCTGGAGTAACTCAAGCAGCAACCCTGGAGAAAAAGAATAGGTGACATTTCAGGTACGTAGGAACTTTAGACTGAAAGTTATGGGGGGGGGGGGGGATAAACTATGTGAGATCCTCCTCATATTAATCTTTGTTATGTTTAGTGAAGTAAAATATTTATACAGAAATATCCACATGTAAAATTCTACATTCATAACACAAAGGTATTGTAAATGTAGACAATTTAGAGGAAAAATTAAATTTTTTTGCAAACTATTTGTTCAACTTTAATCATTTGTCTCTGCTTTGTTGTGAAACATTGAATAAGAAAATTGAAGAAATTGCAAAGGAAGATTGTTATAGCAGACCAATGTGTATAGATGAGTTCAGTGTTATTTTCAATATGAGCAATTCATTTTAAAGAATAATTCCACATTCATCCTTTTTTCCATGGGAAGAAGATAGGGTAATTTAATTGTCTATAATCCATGGTTAAAGAAGTCTAAATGAAGCTGAGAGCAAAATGCCTTCTGTCAACGAGTCAAAGAGTCATTTAGTCATACAGTGTGGAACCAGGCACTTCGGCCCAACTTCCCCGACCACTCCGACCAACAGGTCCCATCTACACTAGTCCCACCTGCCTGCATTTGGCCCATAACCCTCTAAACTTAACCTATCCATGAATACCTGTCTAAATGATTCTTAAATTGTGCAATATTGCCTGCCTCAACTACCTCCTCTGGCAGCTCATTCCATACACCCACCACCCTTTGTTTAGAAAATGTACCCCTCAGATTCCCATTAAATTTCTCCCCCTCACATTAAACTATGTCCTACAGTTCTCGATTCCCCTACTCTGGGAAAGAGTCTCTGTGCTTTTACATGAATTATAACTCTCATAATTTTTTACACTTCTATAAGGTCACCCCTTATCCTCCTGCGCTCCAAGGAATAGTGTCCAAGCCTGCCCAACCTCTCCCAATAGCTCAGGTCCTTGAGTCCTGGCAACATCCTCTTAAATCTTCTCTGCACCCTTTCCAGCTTAATAACATCTGTCCTATATAATGGTGACCAAAACTGAACACTCTATGCTAAATGCTTTAACGAAAAAGTCTGAGATTACTATACAGTATGAGAGTATGACTCCAATGATTTAAAGTTAAATTAAAGCAAATCAATCATTTTACAGTGTAAATGTGTCATCTAAAAATGTTGAAGCCATACAATGTTCCTGTTTAACGGGAGAAATCGCTAATAGTTTGCTACAATACCAAAATGATGATATAATTAAAGCCTTAAAGGGCCTTTTCACGGGGCGAGTTGACGCAAGATGTCACCAGAGTGAAGAGGTCGTGGTCCAGCACGAGTCTCGCACGATATAACGGCAGTAGATAAAGAGTTCCCACGGTACTCGGCATTTATGTTATTCGTGCGAGTGACTTCGCCGTTTCCCGAGCTGTCGCGTTAAATCTTGAATGAACATCGTGAACTACACGTGACACAAATGAATAATTTGGGACCTCTGCTGAAGAAGACTGACACTGTAATGAGAAAAGCACTGGAACCAGGGTTGCGCATAGCAATCACCCTCCGCTACTTGGCCTCAGGCGATTCTTATACTGCGACTTTTTTACTTTGCAGCTGCAGGGCAGACAGACAGACTTATAAGAGAAATTTAAGTTAACTGCAAACACAGCACTTTTACATCAATAGCAATGTATGATTTTAAATCTTGGATAACATTAAATGGTTCTCCTCTTGATGAACTTATATATCGTTATATAAACTCACATGAGCACTCGGGAAACTCGGCAGCCTTCGTCTCCAGCAGGTTCCTTTTTCTCTCCCTGTTTCTATAATCCTCTCTGGATTTATCGTACAGAATCTCGTTAAATTGGAACCATTCTACAAGTTCCCCCTCTTGTTCCCTGGTGAAGTTATATGACTTTACCTTCTGCCATCTTCCCTTTACGTCTGTAGAGGCTATTCCTACAACTGCTACTGGGGAGGCAATCTGAATTGCACCTTGCTCACCCTCTCCCTGCTCCAAGGAGCCCACAGGCAGTGTTATCTGTGGCATCTCCTGTTGCCTCTCCACCTGTCTCTCTTGCTGCGTCTCCTCCTCATTCTCCTGCATGGCAAAAACATCTCTGACCCGCTTTACCCCCTTCCTTTGAGATTTTCTGGGAGCCATCTCTGCAAGTGTTCCTGTTAAAAAGATTATCCAACAATGACAATTAGGTGGGACGTCCTCGAAGGACACATGTTCCCATGTGTCCTTTTGAGACCACCTTTTTTAGTCACCCTCTGTCCCCTCTGTCCAGCTTCCGGGTTTACCGTTCGCAGGAGTTCCCACGCGCTATATCTCTAAAATCTGAAGTTATGTAATGTCTAAAGGAACTGCAGACGCTGGTTAATGCTGGTTAATATGCACAGAAGGACACAAAATGTTGGTGTAACTCAGCAGGTAAGTCAGATCTGGGAAGAAAAGCATAAAAAGCTGGAGTAAGTCAGCGGGTCAGGCATCATCTCTGGAGAAAAAGAATAGGTGACGATTCGAATCGGAGCCCTTCTTCAGACATCCTAATCGGAATTGAGTCTGAAGATGTGTCTCGTCCCGAAACATCAGCTTTTTTTCTCCAGAGATGCTGCTTGACTCGCTGAGTTACTCCAGCTTTTTGTGTCTGTCTTCGGTTTAAACCAGCATGTGCAGTTCACTCCTTACACGGGTCTCTGCACAACATTGATTGGTAGCGTTCCGGACCCCTGGACCCGAGGACTCCGACCTGTATCTCTCAAAGAAGTACATATGAAAAATATCTCACGGACCATAAAAATGCGTAACCTTTCAGTAAAGTCCCTTTTAAAGTCCCTTTTAAAGATTATAGTTATTTTCTTGAATCTCATTAACATAACTCATGAATAAGTTGATGTCCATATGCGGATGCAAATCTTTATTTTTATTTATTTTTTAAATTCAATCCCACTGAAGATAATTTGTAATCACCTTCTGTCCCCTCTGTCCAGCTTCTGGGTTCACCGTTCGCAGGAGTTCCCACGGTACCCGCAAGAGTTATTACGGATATCGCACGGATATCGCACTGGCCACTACGTTCATATAATGTTGCAATACTCAACCACAAGTGTACAAGTCACTCTTGGAGAAATTCAAATTTTCTTTAATTTTCTCCCAAGTGACCAAGTTACACGATGACCTGCCGTTAGCGCTACGGTGGTCCACGGTGGTCCACGAATGCCGCACTGTTATCGCACGAGGTTCCCACGATGTTGAACTCTGGTTAACTCTTGCGTCAAGTCGCCCCGTGTAAAGGTGCCATTAGGCTAACATATATCTAATGAGAACACAGAAGACATAAACAACTGTCCTGATTAAGTGCTAAGGAAAATTAGTTCCTAATGAATCTCTATAAAATAACGTTCTCATTTGTGGTATTTACAGCAAGGCATATCTGTGTAATATAAATTACTTTATGGCAAAACAAGAAATATTGATCCCAGCATTTCATATTATTATTTTGTTGTATGATTATTGTTACTTAGAAGCACACAAACCATTGAGGTTATATTACATTCATGGATACAAGTTTACAAAGAAATATCTGCCCTCACTACAGTTCGTTTTAAATGCTCCTTCCATCATGCTGTAATTATGGCACCCATTGGATAAAGAAATGGCTAATATTCATGGACTCAATTGCTTAGGCTCAATAGTTGTACGTATGTAGAGAACATCACAACTGAGTTCATTGAAATATGGAACTTGTGTGCAGAGTAACAACTGGGTTTGAGTAAAGTTGTACTATACAGTGCACTGAAATGTTATATTATGTCATTGAGTTTCTTGGTCATTTTCATTCCATGAATCCATTAACAATGTTGTATCGTGGTACCCACGTGGGTTTCCTCAGGGTGCTCTGATTTCCTCCCACACACCAAAGACGTGGGACATGTTTGTAGGTTAATAGGTATCTTTAACTTGCTCCTGGTGTGTAAGGAATAAATGGGAAAGTGGGATAACATGGAGTGAATGGGTGATAGCTGGATGGTGTGTCCTTAATGGACTGAAGGACCTTTTTTATGCTGGCTCTCGAAACTAAACTCAATTAAGTTTTAATAACAGTGAGTATTATGCTCCTCAAGTCTGTTCTGCCTTTCAACAAGATTGTGAGTAATTATCTACTTCAAGCCATCTTTCTGCCTGATCACCAAATCTTTGATATGGTCTCAAACCGCTGGTATTTTCTCAAGGAATTTATTGTCCATTATGTTTATGCTGAGAGATACAATTGTCCTATTGACACTCATTATATATTTGCTTTCCACCATGGTATCTTACATACTGCAGTTCCACAATTTCACAGTTTAAACCATTCATCGGGTATTTTAACATTGCACATAAAATTAGCAGTATAAAGTAAAAAATAGTGCATTGTTTTACATAATGCAAATAAAATGGCAGTCTTATTGTAATACTAAAAAAGCAAAGAATTCATTGTCCTCAGATACTGCTCATATATTATATAATATATTAAATTAATATAATTTATTATATATATATATATATTACTGGGTTATATATATTTTATATATAATTATTATAATATGAAAAATGGTTAATTGTTTAGCTTTAATAAAGTAATTGGAAGATGTTATACCTTGTATGCAGGGTCCTGGAAATGCCATTTGCTTATCAGTGCTGTGCATATGCGTCATGCAAAAATAACCACAAACAGCTCAACCTGTGGGATGCAGATGCAACGATACGTGACGATGAAGATGGGCAGAAAAGAGCAACGGGAGTATTTCCTATCCAGCCAGAGAGTAATTGTAATTATTTTATTACCATTCTGGGATTCTACGTATTCAGACCATAGATTGTACTCTTTTTTTGGATAGAGGTGATGTTCAGAACGGGTGGCAATCTACTATAAGGGATTAGCTGGTAGAAATGCTGCCTCAAGACACCAGAGATTCAATTCAATCCAGACCTCGGGTGCTGTCTGTGTGGAGTTTGCACGTTCTCCCTGTGAACACGTGGATGTCCCACAGGTGCTCCGGTTTTCACCCACATCCCAAAGACGTGCAGGTTTGTAGGCTAATTGGCCTCCATAAATTGCTCCTAATGTGTAGAGAGTGGATGCAAAGGTGTGATAACATAGAACTACTGTGCACTGGTGATCGATGGTCAACATGGACTCTGTGGGCCAAAGGACCTGTTTTCATGTTGTATCTCTAAACTCTAATAGGATTTAAAGTTGATCGCATTCTAAAATACACCTTGCCTTCCATCAACTTGTAGGTTAATGTGCCTCTGTAAATTGCCCCAAGTGTGCAGGGAGTGGATGCGAAAGTGGGCTAACATAGTGTGAATGGGAGATCAATGGTCAGCGTGGACTTGGTGGGCCAAAGTCCTGTTTGCATGCTGTATCTTTCAATCAATCAATTTCTGCACGTTGTTGATAGCTCTGTGCAGAATTGCTTGCTCCAAAGTGGAAAGGAAATGTTCATAAGAGCAAATATTCCTGCACCTGAAACTATAATATTTAAGTTGGTAGCTAACAAGTTTCAACTGTGGGAAACCACCCTCTAATGTACTATATTAAAATCTAGGCTTATATTGGGGAAATTATTTGGGGAAATCTCAATATAATTGTACTTTTAAAGATGTACTCAATGTAATGTTATGTTATGCTCACAAAGCTCACATATGTTTATGTTTCTATTGCTATAGCTAAAATTCTCACAACCCCCCACTAAAACTATTATTTATTCTTATAATACATAGATTACTTGCATATGGATGACTTCCAGTTGGATGTGGAAGATCCCAAACTACATCCCAGTATTCAGTGCACACCTGCGCCAGGTGAGTTACTAAAATATTTCAAAGGCAAATATAATACTTAAATGAGCATAACAAAGATTTTGAAATTAAAAAGTAGATACGAGGAACTGCAGATGCTGGTTTACACAAAGTACTGGAGTTACTCAGTGGGTCAAACACCATCTTTGGAGAACATAGATAGGTGATGTTTCAGGTTGGGTCTTCCACCTATCACTCACCAGGATGTGTCCTGCCCCTCTCTTTCAGTTTATCCCCCCCCCCCCCCAATCCCCCCCACCACAATTAAAAGCTTTTTGATAGCACACATCAAAACGCTTTTCACTTTATCTCGATACACATGACAATAATAAACCTGTAAATTAAACAATCCTCATTTAGATGCAACCTACAATCCAGTGTAATTAATATCCATTTCAAGTAACCCTGCATTCCCTCTTTCTCTGTCCCTCTCCCACCCTAGTCGCCTAGTTTCCTCATGTATCCCTTTCCCACCCTAGTCACCCTGCTAGTTTCACTGTTCATATCCCTTTGCTATCGCCTCCTCCACAGCCAACAATGGACTATTGTGGGCTCCTTGGCCATCGGTGTCGGCTCTGATTTGTTCTGAACATATTCATACCTTTAAGGGCCTGTCCCACTTGGGCATCATTTGAGCATTATTTACGCAACATAATTTACGCGTCACGACGCACAACGCGCGCATGGTGCGCATTACGTGTGCATGGTGCGTGGTGACGTAGGCAGGGACGCGTGGTCGCCGCGGCGCCCCAGGATTTTGGGATGTACAAAATCTTCGCTCGCCATCTGCATGACGCGCAAATAACGCCCAAGTGAGACAGGACCTTTAATTTCCCTCTCCCCTGATTCTGTCTAAAGTAAGGTCTCAACCTGAAACGTCACCTATTCCTTTTCTCCAGAGATGCTACCTGACCCAGAGTTGCATTTTGTGTCCATCTTCACTCTGAAATAAGGGCCTGACCCCAAACGTCACCTTTCCATATTCTACAGATATGCTGCCTGACCCGCTGAGTACTCCAGTGCTTTGTCTTTTTTTTAAATTTCAAAATTAAATATTCATTTAACCTACAACCTATCTGTTTCAGATTAAAGTGCCAGATATCTGTAATCTTTTTGTACAAATGTGATTTAAAAAATGCTACATCATGACAAACACGATGATTCAACAAGCTTTGAGTAACAAGAGCTGCATATTATTATTTCTGTTTTCTAATGTGTTTTTTTTTTTTTTGCAGGTCCATTTAATCCATGTGAATACCTCTTTGAAAGCTGGATAATACGCCTCGGAGTTTGGGGGATTGTTCTTATCTCTGTGGTGTGCAATGGTCTAGTCATCACAACTATATATGCGTCACCCAGCTATCTATCTCCAGTGAAATTTGTGATAGGTTTGATAGCAGGGGCCAACATGCTGACAGGGTTGTACAGTGGCACCTTGGCAATTGTTGATGCAATGACCTTTGGGCAATTTGCAAAGCATGGTGCAGAATGGGAGACGGGTATGGGATGCAGAATCACCGGATTTGTGTCTGTGTTTGCCTCAGAAGCATCTATACTGTTCCTGACTCTGGCTGCCGTTCAGTGCAGCATCTCTGTGTCCTGTGTTCGTGCCTATGGGAAATCACCATCTTTCACCAGTGTGAAATTCGCTGCCTTTTGCTGCACAATCCTATCATTCAGTGCAGCTGCGCTGCCTCTCTGCTCAGTCGGTGAATTTGGGACCACACCACTTTGCCTCCCATCACCTGTCCCTGGTGGGAAATCTTCTACTCTGGGCTTCATGGTAGCTCTGATTATGATGAATACCCTTTGCTTCCTTGTTATAACTGGAACCTACACCAAACTTTACTGTGACCTAATGAAAGGGGAGTTTGATAGCATCTGGGACTGTGCCATGATTAAGCATGTGGCTTGGTTGATCTTCACCAACTGTATTCTGTATTGCCCCGTGGCCTTTCTTACATTTTCTTCCCTACTCAATCTTTTCTTAATCAGTCCGGACGTAATTAAATCGATCCTCCTCGTGGTTCTTCCCCTGCCCGCTTGCTTAAACCCCTTGCTTTATCTGTTATTCAATCCACATTTCAAAGAGGATCTCCGCATGCTCCGGGAGTGCAAATGGCAGAAGCGGTGCCAGTCTAAACAGACCAGCCACGATTCCCTCAGCTCAGAAGATGTCGACAAACAGTCGTGCGATTCCACCCTGGCGCTGATGACCTTTGCCGATAATGAAATCATCCTCGATCCATCTGAAAGCCTCGGCATGCTGTCAGGTCATCACCAGATGATGCACGCGTACCCCTTTCCACCTGTGACTCTAATTCCATGTCAACAGAGGAAAGACAAGGAAGAAAACTGCTCAACGCAACAATCCTGTCTCACTGATGAGGAGCTCTTAATTGCTTCAGAGAAGACAGAGCAAGCACATAACAACATTCAAATCAGTTTCTATCCAACCAAAGGACCTTCATTCACATCAAATGTATAAATGCTTGAAATGCATAATCCCAGGAGGGTCCCCAAACACTGGGAATCACCTCATGATATAAAGAACTGATTAAGAGAACAGCAGATTGATTGCGATCATCAGCAAAAATCTGTTCAATCAGTCAACAAAAGGCATTGCCATAAATATAAGGAAATAATGGATAGGCAGGAGATGATTTTTGGCTGATATGTGTGAATAGCAAAACTGAGTACACATATGAGCCAGAAACCAATGAACCACATTTTCTGTCGGCTTATAAAAGTAATTGCGAAACATTAAGAAATAGTTCCTTTCACATTGTTAAGTTAATTAAAGGGAAAATCTATTAGCACTTGAATCTTAATGAACCAATGTAAATGTATTCTGTGTTGAACCCATTGGCAGCTTGCTGAGGTATGGCAATGTAATGTTGTATAAACTCTACATTATATTTTTACAATATTAATATGACAAATTACTCCAGCAAAGGGTAAATAGTTGAAATGTTCATCTCACATAGTATCATATTCAGATAGAAAAGCATAAGTACATGGTGCCTTTAAAGTGCTGATTTAAAAAAAATATTTTGGTATCTTTGTAGAAGTAAATGTTAAATGAACAATAGAAATATATTTATTACAATAGAAACCTTTCTCCATAGAGACCTTTATAAATCCTTCTTTTTCGTACAATCGGACCACAGAACAGATGATGTATAGTAAAACTACCTCTTACTAGTACGCTATATATTGCTTTACTGACAAAAATGTTACTTTTTATAAGAACTGTTTAAACTGCTTAGTTGTAAAAATATAGAAAGTTATTTGGATGTACATATGTTATGTACTGTACTCTGTTTTTATGAGACTAAAATTAGCAAATTGATGTCAAAGTAAATCATTCTTTTCTTACACCCGCTTTGTGGTCATGCATTGATATCCTAACGGGCTCCCGTTCCATTTTTATCCTTTTTTTCAATCAAAAATATTTATTCAAATATTAAAATAATATATACAATACAGTCAAAAACAAAACAGAAGCCACCACCATAATACACGTCAAACGATAAACGACTATACAACTATGTTACAATCCTTGTCAAGGTTGCATTCAACACCCCTGGGTGCCCAGCGATCCTGGAAATCCCCAGGGCACCCGTGGACAGCGTGTAATCCCTCTCTAGCTCCACCTGGGCATGGATGTAGCCCCAGAAAAGGGGCAATGTGATCAATTCTGTGTTTGTTTATATAATAAGACAGTGCAGGTCAGGCAGCATTTCTGGACAACAGGGTAGGTGGTGGTGTTTCGGGTTGGAACCCTTCTTCAGACAGATATGGTGAGGAGGGTTGGGGGGTGGAAAAAAGATGAGATTCTCATCCAACACCATCACGATCAGATGTGTGACGACCCAAAAAGTCACCTATCCATGTTCTACAGGAATGCTGCCTGACCCACTGAGTTACCCCACTTTATCCTTTTTTGTAAACCAGCATCTGCAGTTCTTTGTTTCGACAACTCTGTTATTTACCTTTTGAAGGTACATCAATGGCCATTATGGTAAAAGAGAAAATAATCCAGAATGTATTCCTGTCAGCATATAAAGAACACATTCAACACCACCTTCGCTAGCAATATTATTGCCAGCTTACAGATTAGTCTAATTGAGCTGTTGTAAGAGAACATCTAGCTCGCAAACATAGTATTAATGAATTATTGAGGATATTGACTTGAAATCCATGACACCTTATATCAAATATGAAGCTAATTTGTCCCCGGCCGTTATAATCTCTTTTCACTAATTTACTAAGCTATTATATCACATATGTCTCATGCCTCCAGCAGGAAATAGCTCCTCTGAGAGGTATAACTGTGGTATTGCAGATCTATCCATGATCTATGCTTCCTTGGAGGGTGATAATAAATTGGGAGCATTGAAATGGATGCGGTGCGGTAAATAGTGTCAGAGACCCATGTTGGATCCTGACTATGGGTGCTATCTGTACAAAGTTGTATGTTCTCGATGTGACCACGTGGGTTTTCTAAAGGTGCTCTGGTTTCTTTCCATATTCCTAGGACGTACTAGTTTGAAGGTTAATTGACTTCTGTAAAATTGTCCCTATATGTTTACGATGGAACTAGTGTATGGAAGATCGCTGGTCCATGGTTGTTTCCATTGTGTATCTCTAAACTAAACTAAACTAAACTAGTAGTCAACGTAAACATACAAATTCACTGATTTATACAATTAAAATATTTATCTCTCTGCATTGCTATATTAAGCAGTTACAATGATAGCAACTATTAATATTCTATGTCCCAAAACATAATGACTGGCCTAGATGTAGAAAGATGTAGACTGACCTTTTGGCTCCCTGGAGATGCATTTCATTCCCATTACAGCACAGTTGTGGAATCTATCTGATCCACATGGAATGAGATTGTCAATATTCAGCTATGTTGCAAAGTAAAGCATTTCACCTTGACACGGGCACAGAAGCTTTATCTGTCTTATCCCTGTAATGTAAGGGTTAAACAGTGCTTTCTCCACTCACTGATCCAAGTCCTTGTTTTTAGTTTAGTTTAGAGATACAGCGTGGAAACAGGCCCTTCAGCCCACCGGGTCCGCACCGACCAGTGTTCTCCGCACATTAACACTATCCTACACACACTTGGGACAATTTCTCGGTGAAACCCAAGAGGAAACCCAAGATCTCGGTGAAAACCCACGCGGGAACGGGGAGAACGTACAAACTCCGGGCAGACAGCACCCGTAGTCGGGATTGAACCCGGGTCTCTGGCGCTGTAAGCACTGTAAGGCAGCAACTTTACCACTGCACCACCATGCCGCCATATCCTGCATCCTTGAATCCTGCATATATTTTGTTACAATCCCGTAACAAAATCTTTTCTTGCATGGAAGGAGCACTGGTAATATTGGTTAAAAAAAATAGTGCAAGTGGAACTCAGCGAGTCCGTCACCATTCATGGAGGGAACGGACAGGCGATGTATCAGGTTGGGACCCTTCTTCAAACTGATTGGAGAAAGGGGTAGAAAGCTGGGGGAAAAAATGGAAATGAGAGGGGGGTTCATGAGAAAGCCTGACAAGTGATAGGTGGATACAGGTGAGGAAGTTTATTGACATGTGGGTGGAGTAGGTGACAAAGGATTGAGGCGAAAAGAGGATGAAAGGGTGTCAGTTAAGAAGAGGAGGCGTGCAATGTAAAACCAGAGGGAGGGTTACAGGTGGGATAAGGGGATGGGGAAGCAGAGGGGATAAAAGGAAATGGGGGGAATTCGAGGAGGAGAGATGATTATATGAAGGAGGGGCAAGGAGAGGGTGACTGGGGGTGTGGTGGGAAACCGTGAGAGAAATGGGTGCACACCGATGAAGACTGGAGAAGGGGTTGGGAAAGAGAAGAGGCGGCAAGGTATATTACCTGCAATTGGAGAATTCAATGTTCATAGCATTGGGTTGAAAGCTACCCAAGCAAAATATGAGGTGCTGTTACTCCAGTTTGCATGCGGCCTGAAACTGTTGGTTATGGGTGTAACCATAACTATTTCCGTATTGGAAGAAGAATTCTAAATGTTATCATCTGGGCTCCCTTTACGTCGCAGCAAGTTTCTGCAATCAGTAGCTAATCCATATTAACCAGGAGCAAGTCAGAAATGTTCTCTGCTTTACTCGAGATCTGGATTCCATTCACGTCAGAAATTTCTGATGTAGGTGATCATCTAGGTGGATGGCAGAGGACGACATAAGAAGAATCAGGCTCAATTTCAGCGTTTGTTAGAGTCAAATTACCACTCACAGTCCAGACTTGCATTTGAATAGCAACTACGTTGTGCGGTGAAAATGAGGTACAGTGGAAATCTGAAATAAAAATTGAAAATGTTGGAAACACTCAAAAGGTGAGAAGGCAGAGAAGCAGGGCAGCACAGTAGCACAGCGGTAGAGTTGCTGCCTTACAGCGCCAGAGACCCAGGTTCGATCCTGACCACGGGTGCTGCTGTACGGAGTTTGTACGTTCTCCCAATGACCGCGTGGGTTTACTCCATGTACTCCGGTTTCCTCCCACATTCCAAAGATGTGCTGTGTTTGTAGGTTAATAGGCTTCTGTAAATGTTCAAGAAGGAACTGCAGATGCTGGAAAATCGAAGGTAGGCAAGAGAAACTCAGCATCCAGACTTCTGTAAATTGTCCCTAATGTGGAGGATGGAACCAATGGATCATTGGTCGGTGTGGGCTCAGTGGGCCAAAGGGCTGTTTCCATGCTGTATCTCTAAACTAAACTAAAAAGAGCTAATATTTCAGGTCAAAGACTTTTATAGGGGACATTTAGTTTGTGACAATAGAAAACAATAAGAATAGCATACACGATACAAGATATACTGTATGCAAGGAATATATATCAAGAGAGTCGTGTCAATAGTGTTTTATTGTCATATGTCCCAGGTAGAACAATGAAATTCTTACTTGCAGCACAACAGAATATGTAAACATAGTACACTGTAAACAGTATAGTAAACGAGCGAGAAAATAAAAAGTTCAATGTGCATACACACACACACAAGTACACACACACACCCACACACATATATATATATATATATATATACACACATACTCAAAAAACAAACAATAGTAGTGCAATAATAATAATAATAATAATAATAATAATAATAATAATAGCCTATTGTAGTTCAGAGCTTATGTAGTGTTTACTAGCCTGAGGGCTGTAGGGAAGAAGCCGCTCCTGAACCTGAACGTTTCAATTTTCAGGCTCCTGTTCCTTCTTCTCGATAGCATGGGTGAAATGAGTGTGTGGCCAGGGTGGTGTGGGCAGTGTTCACTACTTTTTACAGTCTTTTCCAATAATGGACGTTCAAGTTGTTGAACCAGGTCGTGATGCAACCAGTCAATATGCTCTCTACTGTACACCTGTAGAAGTTCAAGAGAATCCTCTGTGACATACTGAATCTCCGTAATCTTCTCAGGAAGTAGATGCGTTGGTGTGCTTTATTTATAATTGCATCAGCGTGCTGAGGCCACGAAAGATATTTGGAAATATGCACGCCCAGGAATTTGAGGTTTTGGACTCTCTCCACCATCATCCCGTTGATATAAACAGGATTGTGGGTCCTCACCTTTCCTCTTCCAAAGTACACAATCAGTTCATTGGTTTTACTGATATTGAGAGCCAGGTTGTTGCGCTGGCACCATTTGGTCAATCGGTCGATCTATACTTTGACTCATCACCATCTGTAATTCGTCCAACAATGGTAGTGTCGTCGACTGTGGTCTGTGGATGAGGAATTTGAGGATCCAATTGAATAGGGATACGCAGAGACCCAGTTCATTGAGATTGGTAACCAGCTTTTTTTAATCAAAAATATTTATTCAAATATTAAAATAGCATTTACAATACAATAAAACAAAACAGAACCCACCACCATAATACAAGACAAACAAATATGCAAAGTAAACTGCTAAACAACTATATTGCAATCCTTGTCCAGGATACATTTAACCCCCCTCGGTGCCCAGCGGTCCCAGAAATCCTCCAAGGTGCCCATGGACAGGGCGTAGTCCCACTCTACTACCACCCGGGTGCAGACGTAACCACGGAAATGGTAACCAGCTTGGAGGAGATGATGGTATTGAATGCTGAACTGTAGTCTATAAACAACCTGACATAAGTGTTTTTATTGTCCAAGTGATCCATTGAGGAGTGGAGAGCCAGTGAGATCACATCCTCCGTTGACCTGTTGTGACGGTAGGCAGACTGTAATGGATCAAGGTTCTTGTTGAGGTAGGGGTTGATATTCACCATAACCAACCTCTCATAGCACTTCATCACCACAGACGTTAGTGCCACCAGTCGATAGTCGTTGAGGCACGTCACCTTATTGTTCGTGGGCACAAGTATTATTGATGCCCTCTTAAAGCAGGTGGGAACCTCAGACCTCAGTGATGAGAGGTTGAAAATGTCTGCAAATACTCCAGCCAGTTGGTCTGCACAGGTTTAAAGAACTCGACCGGGTATAACATCAGGTCCGCGCGCTTCCCGAGAGTTCACCCACCTGAAGGATCTTCTGACGTCGGCCTCTGTGACTATGACTGTAATATATAAGGAATCACAAGCAAATGAACTGAAAATTAATTGTTAGTTGACATAAATTTCACAAGTAAAGTAATCATCCAGCTGAGTTACTCCAGCACTTTGTGTCTATCCTTGGTATAAGCCAGCTTTGCAGTTCTTTTCTACACATCATCTATCTATGTTCTCCAGAGATGCTATCTGACCTGCTGAGGTAGTTTAGCACATTGTATGTATTTTGTAAACCGGCATCTGCTGTTCCTTGCTTCTAGAATTCTAATAAGTTGTATTTACAATAACAGTTACAAGACTCAGGAAGCAATGGTGTTTATTCTGATGTGGAATATGGAATATGACCAAGCAAAGAAACTGGGAGAAAAGCAATTCCGAAAACCAATTATTTTAGTCATTATGAAAGCTTACTCCCAAATATGTAAGTCAGTGCGAACGGGTGGTTTTGAAAAGCTTTTTACATGTATTAACTAGCTTAGATGGGATATCTTAGTCGGCATGGAAGACTTGGGCTGAAGGGCCTGTTTCAGTACAGTAAGACTCAATGACTATTAACAAGGAAGTCTCCATGAGTTCATGTTTATGAACATGGCCTCAAATCTATTTACAAAACCATATATACAAGACCAACGCATGTCACTCCCTTTTTGAAGATAACATCTTTAAACTTTTTACATACTTATAAATAGTCATTTCAGACTCAATCTGTTGATTGCATTCCTTAGTCGATTTGATCTCATCATTTGTTTACCTGACTCTGATGTTGTGCTCAGCCCTAAAACTAAGGGAATTAAAATCTCTTGATTCACTGTGATCTTTGAATAATAAGAGAGTGGCACAGCCAATAGAGCTGCTGCCTCAGAGCCAGAAATTTGGGTTTGATCCTGACCTTGGGTGCAGTCTGTGAAGTTTTCATGTTCTCCCTGAGACCATGTGGGTTCTCATTGCATGTTCCAGTTTCTCCCCACATCTCTGTGCTGGTTTGTAGGTTTGTAAAAGTGGCCCTCAGTGTGTAGGCAGTGGATAAGAAGTGGAGTGACAGAGAACAAGTGTGAACGAGTGATCAATAGTCGATGTGGATGCTTCATCTCCAAACTAAACAGTTTACATTGTACAGGCATCGGGAGCAGACCAGGGTTATGCATTACCTCAGTGTCATAAGGTCATGTCATAAGTATTTTGAGGAAGGACACTCTTGCTATTGAGGGAGTGCAGCGTAGGTTTACAAGGTTAATTCCCGGGATGGCGGGACTGTCATATGCTGAGAGAATGGAGCAGCTGGGCTTGTACACTCTGGAGTTGAGAAGGGTGAGAGGGGATCTCATTGAAACATATAAGATTGTTAAGGGCTTGGACACACTAGAAGCAGGTAACATGTTCCCGAATTTGGGGGAGTCCAGAACCAGGGGCCACAGTTTAAGAATAAGGAGTAAGCCATTTAGAATGGAGATGAGGAAACACTTTTTCTCACAGAGTGGTGAGTCTGTGGAATTCTCTGCCTCAGAGGGCAGTGGAGGCAGAGAATTCCTAATTCTCTGGATGCTTTCAAGAAAGAGCTAGATAGGGCTCTTAAAAATAGCGGAGTCAGGGGATATGGGGAGAAGGCAGGAACGGGGTACTGATTGGGGATGATCAGCCATGATCACATTGAATGGCAGTGCTGGCTCGAAGGGCCTAATGGCCTACTCCTGCACCTATTGTCTATTGTTTATTGTATTAGGAGTAGAATAACTACAGCAGCGGTCTCCACCCGACGCGGCCTACGGACTTTGGGAGCCGCCGACTCCTACCGGAGTTGGGGGCCGACTCTGGTGTCCACGCCGCTGAGGACGTCCCGCAGCCCCGACGTCGGACTTGTATCACCCCAGCGAGCGGTCCTGGACATCGGGCCGCCCGTAGCTGCAACTGCGGAGGGCTTGGGGAGGCCCTGACCACGGGGAACAGTGGAGGAAGAGACTGACTTTGGTGCCTTCCCACTCAGTGGGAAACTTTGATTCTGCTGTGTGGGGATGTTTTATGTTAAATTCTATAGTGTGTTGTGTCCTTTATTTTTATTTTTATTGTATGGCTGTATGGGAATTTCATTTCACTGTGCCATCTGGCACATGTGACAATTAAATCTATCTTGTATCTTGTATCTTGTATAAGGGCATTCGGCCCATCAAGTCTACCCCCCATGCAATCCTGGCTGATCTATCTCTCCCTCCTAACCACATTCTCCTGCCTTCTTCCCATAACCTCTGACACTTGTACTAATCAAGAATCTATCTACTCTGCCTTAAAAATATCCACTGACGGCCTCCACAGCTTTCTGTGGCAAAGAATTCCACAGATTCACCACCCTCTAAAGACATTTTCCCTCATCTTCTTCCTAAAAAAACATCCTTTAATTCTGAGGATATGAATGAATGAATGAATGAATAAATAAGTTTATTGGCCAAGTATTCACATACAAGGAATTTGCCTTAGTGCTCCGCCCACAAGTGACGTGACATACAGTGACAGTTAGGAATGATACATAAAACATTAAACATTAATAATAAAACATTATTGATTAAACATGTGCATTAAATTATTTTAATGACCTCTAGTCCTAGACTCTCCCACTAGTGGAAACTTCCTCTCCACATCCACTCTATCCAAGCCTTTCACTATTCCGCATGTTTCAATGAGGTCCCCCCTCATTCTTCTAAACTCCAGTGAGTACAGGCCCAGTGCCGACTAAACCTCATCATAGGTTAACCTACTCATTCCTGGGATCATTCTTGTAAACCTCCCCTAGACCGTCTCCATAGCACATCCTTCCTCTGATATGGTGCCTCAAATTGCTCACAATATTCCAAATGCAGCCTTTCCAGCGCCTTATATAGCCTCAGCATTACAGCTGTTTTTGTATACAAGCCCTCTTGAAATAAATGCTAGCATTGAGTTTGCTTTCTTTACTCCCGATTCGATTTTCAGATTAACTATCTTGCACCAGCACTCCCAAGTCCCTTTGCACATCCGATTTCTGGATTCTCTCCCCATTTAGAAAATAGTCTACACCTTTATTCTTGCTACCAAAATGCATGACTCCACACTTCGCTACACTATATTCCATCTGCCACTTCTCTGCCCACTCGCCCAACCTGTCCAAGTCCTTCAGCAGAGTCCCTGCTTTCTCTACAGTACCTGCCCTACCACTTATTTTCATGTCATCCGTAAACGTAGCCACAAAGCCTTCAATCCCCTTGTCCAAATCATTAATATACAACGTGAAGAGTAGCGACCCCAATACTGACCCCTGCGGAACACTGCTAATCAGTGACTGCCAACCAGAAAAAGTCCCCTTTATATCCATTCTTTGTCTTCTGCCATCTGGCAAACCTGCTATTTATGCTGGTATCTGCCCTTTGATACCGTGGGCTCCCATCTTCCTTAGCAGTCTCATGTGTGCACCTTATCAAAAGTTCCTGAAAATCTAAGTAAACAACATCTACTGACTCTCCTTTGTCTGTCCTTTTATTTACTTCTTCAAAGAATTCCTGCAAATTTGTCAAGCAAGACCTCCCCTTCACAAAGCCACGCTGACTTCAGCCTATTTTAGCGTGAATATAGTATAGTGTCTTCAGTTCTGCTCTTGTGATCATTTTATCCAGAAGAATATTTTGATTTGATTTTCAAGGTAAACTAAATGCCTTTGCAGGCTATTATTCAGACAAATTACCTATGTGGCATTGCTGAATATTAGACATGCACACTCCCTGCTCTGATGACTCGCTCTTATTCAGTTGAGGTTCTTTATCTCTTCCTTGAAACATTCCTTCCCATTCAACTGACAAGGCTCTGCTCACCCAGCTGAGTTAGGCTGCACCAGGATCAATCACATCTGAAGATATAGTCATGAAGCCGTAGAGTTATAAGGATCGGAAACAAGCACTTTGGTCCAACTCATCAATGCTGACCAAGATGCATAACTGAGCTAGTCCCACAACCTGATGCCTGGCCATTATCCCCTCAGATCCTTTCATAGTCAGGCAACAGTCCAAGTGTCTTCTAAATATAATTGCCTTCACCACTCCCACCCCAACCCAGGCAGCTTGTTCTATATCTGCCCTACCTCCTACACTCTGTGTCAACACATTGCCTATTGGGCACCTTTTTAATCATTCACCTTAAACCTATGTGCTCTAGTTTTAGACTCCTGTTCTCTGTGGAAAAGTCAGTGGTTATTCACCTTTTCCTTGCCTCTCATGATTTTATATGCATTTATAAAGTCATTGCTTGGCCTCGTGTGCTCTAAGGAAAAATAATTCTTGCCCTTCCAGTCTTTCATAAGTCAAACCCTACAATCCTGGTAACATCCTCTGAAGAAGGTTGCCTACCCAAAATGTCACCCATTCATAAGTTCATAGGTTCTAGGAGCAGAATAAGGCCATTCGGCCCATCAAGTCTACACCGCCTTTCAATCGTGGCTGATTGATCTTTCTCTCTCAATCCCCATTCTCTTGCTTTCGCCCCAAAACCCCTGACACCCTTACTAATCAAATATCTATTGTTGGCCTCCACAGCCGTCTGTGGCAATGAATTCCACAGATTCACCACCCTCTGACTAAATAAATTCCTTCTCAACTCCTTTGTAAAGTTGCGTCCTTTTATTCTGAGGCCTCTGGTCCTAGACTCTCCCACTAGTGGAAACATCCTCTCCACATTCACTATCAGGCCTTCTCTCCAGAGATGCTGCCTGACCCACTGAGTTAATCCAGCATTTTGTGTCTATCTTTGGTTCTATCCGAATCATTTTTGCTCCCATTTCAATTTAATGACATCCTTCCTCTTACTTTTCTGTCTCCAAATTGGAGTTTGTTTTTGAGAATATGTGTCAATAATCAGATAATCATTTCTTGAATTGTTTTTTAAAAAAAGGTCCAATTGCTTACAAAGTAAATATATAGTTGCATCAGAACGTAAAAGTAAATTCACCTGCTGGACCAAAGTACTTAAATGATAGTAAACCACTTCAGTTTTTTATGGTGGCATCATGCACTCTATTTGAACCTGGAATTGGGTTACATTAATACAAATTGCAAATGTGTAACACAATCCATTCAAATGTTAAGCATTATATTCGCAGCTTTAATCCATTTGAAAAAAAAGTTCCTCTATTCATATTAAGTGTGCAAAGTTCTTATCCTGGAGGTTATTTACAAATAATTCCAGGGAACCAAAGAAAAAGGAAGCAAAGAGGGGAAGACTTGTTTTGAAGAGGTTTTGGGTTAATCTAATCTTTGTTAGTATTGTAATTGAAGCATTTGATTATTACACCACCATAAATTCTACTCATTAGATTTTAAACAACTAAATGTGAACAACAGCTTGTTTTAATTGATCTTACCAAGTTTTGTTTACTGGTAAAGTTTCCTGTCTGAATGGTCTCTCCCAAAAGGCCACCACTGGTATTCAAGCAGTGTGTGGTCTACATACTTTTGTTCCACCAGTAGACAGATTCAATTTGTGGCACTATCATCTAACCCTTATATTTGAACTAGATGCTGTTTCGCGATGTGTCTAATTTTTCCTGTGTGTGGCATTCGGATGGAAGTAATTTCTATACAGCAGTCTTGGCTTTATCCAGTCTCCAGCTTTATCGTCTGCTCATCACCCTTGCTATTACTTTGTGGCTTTCTGCTATTCATATATGGGGCACTATTTCCTCTGTAAGGGATAACTATCTGGCCCCCGTTCTATTAATTATTTTCAGCAACAGATAGCAAACATCATGCACAATTAATTGTTTCTAAAACTTATAGGAAATATTTTTGTATATACATACTCTAGTGTCATTCAGTTTGCCAGAGTTTCTGTCGGCAGAATTATTGGGGAAACATTTATTGGGGAAAAATACACGTGGTGAAAGCAATAAAATATAGAAAGGAGAAATTCAAAGACATTTTTTTTGCAGAAAGTGAACCAAGCTAATTGTATTTAACCAGCCTTTTGAAAGAATCATTAAAGCATCCCTTGGACTTTTGCAAAGACAGTAGATGAGAGGATAAATAGAGAGAAAGTAAATCAACAAAACAGTTTATTTCTCCATCCACTGCATATCAGCCAGATCGGAGATATCAGCAACATTCATTAAATGGTGTAGTTAATAACTTTCAAAAACACTTTAAAAGAGTACTTATTACTAAATAGACAGAGCCACATAAGAAAGTGTTGTGATAGGTGACCTGGCTAAAGAAGTCTTTAAAGATGGAGAAAAAGATAGAGAGGCAGAAAGGTTTATGGAAGGAATTAAATGTATGCCAGACACTATGAAAGGTCATGCATGCTAATGTGGATCATGGACAGAAGGACAGAAGTACCCAGTTCATTTTCACAATTGGCACAATCTTGCCTTCAGTATTCAGGAGAACAATTTTGTTGGGGTAAAATAAGAAAATAGGCACAATGTAATACTATTTCCAAGCAGATATGTTTCATGCTTGTGCTGTGGATGAATTATTTTTGCTTATATCTAGTTTGCCGATGTCTAGTTTATACCTGTGACTAGTGGTGTATCTCATGTTTCGGCACTGGGCCCATTACTGTTTGTCATCTATATCAATGATTTGGATGAGAATGTACTATGAGAATGAGAAGAAACTAAACTAAACTAAACTACATGGCAAGATTTGCAAGTTTGCAGATGATACAAACGTGAGTGGTAATGCAGAGGGTGAAGAAAGTTGTCAAAAATTGCAGCAGGATCTTGATCAGTTTGCCAGGTGGGCTGATTAATGGTTGATGGAATTTAAAACAGAGAAATGTGAGGTGTTGCATTTTGGTAAGTCTAACATGGGCAGGACACACTCAGTGAAAGGCAAGGCTCTGTGAAGTGTTGTAGAGCAGAGGGATCTAGGACTGCACAAACACAGTTCCATGAAGGTGGAGTCGCAGGTAGATATGGTGGGCAAAATGGTTTTTGGCACATTGGTTTTCATCAGTGTTGAGTATAGAAGTTGGGAGGTCATGTTGCAATTATAATAGATGTTGGTGAGACTGCATTTAAAGTATTGTGTTCTGTTCTGGGCACCATGTTACAGGAAAGATGTTAAGTTGGAAATGGTACTGTGAGGATTACAAGGAAGTTGCTGGGACTCGAGGGTCTGAGCTGTAGGGTGAAATCGAGCAGGTTGGAACTCTAATCCCTGGAGGACAGGAGGATGAGGTTTAATCTTATAGAGGTGTATGAAATCATGAGAGGATAGATCGGGTAGATGCACAGGGTCTCTTGCCTAGAGTAAGCGAATTGAGAACTAGATGCTCTTAATGCCTAACGGTGGCACTGCGGTGCAGCGTTAGAGTTGTTGCCTTACAGCGCCAGAGACCTGGGTTTGATCCTGACCACGGGTGCTGTTAGTACGGAGTTTGTGCGTTCTCCCTGTGACTGAGTGGGTTTTCTCTGAGTGCTCCTGTTTCCTCCTGCACTCCAAAGTCATATAAGTTTGTTAGTTAATTGGCTTCGGCAAAAAATGTAAATTGTCCCCAGTGTGTAGGACCGTGCTAGTGCACAGTGATTGCTAGTCAGTGTGGACTCAGTGGGCCGAAAGGCCTGTTTCTGCTCTGTATCTCTAAACTAAATTAAACTAAACTATGCACAATACTAATTTTAAACATGGAATATACTTGCAATACAAATTCCCCAAATAAAATAGATACATCAAAGGGGAAATTTTGCAGATCTAAGGGGAACGAATTAGGAGAAAATGCGACAAACTGGGCTGGGCTTAGAGATAATATGATTATAATCATTATAATTCAGATCAAAATGTCAAAGCTTCAGTGTTTTTTTCTGGGTCCTGTACAATTCTGTACGGAAATTGTACCTTCTCCCTGTGACCTGCGTGGGTTTTCTCTGGGTGCTCCGGTTTCCTCCCACACTCCAAAGATGTACAGGTTTGTAGGCTAATTAGCTTCAGTAAAATTGTAAATTGTCCCTAGTGTGTAGGATAGTGCTGGTGTATGGGGATCGCTGGTAGACGGTGGGCCAAAGGACCTGTAAGTCTAAACTAAACAAGTAAACTATTGGTAGTCATTTACCTCTTCTCCTTAACTAACTCAATCTGTTGTCAAACTCATTTGTGCTATGGTTCACATAGAAATAGACTTCCTAGATGCAAGGCAAATTAAATGCCATTGATGTTTGATATGGCACATGACACCCCCTTGTGTTACCAGCAAGAGGTGGCACACAGTTTCAAATCCAAATGTTGCAGGACTGAGTATTTGATGCAATGACCCATTTATTTGTTGTACATCCTACTTCAATAATGAAGTCAAAAATTACCTTTAACAATGTTAGTGCCTAAGCCCTTCCTTTCGTCCACTATGCTAGCTGGGCTTTTCTGCTGTATAATTTGAATTGATTAACCGTCTGGCACAATAGGTCTTGGGTAATATATATTGAACATAAAGCACTTGAACTCTTTCAATTTAGTTTTGTTTAGAGATGCAACGGCAAAACAGGCCCTTCAGCCCAACGAGTCCATGCAGACCTATGATCACCTGTATACTAGTTTTATTCTACACCCGAGGGACAATTTTACAGTGGCCAATTATCCTACGAACCTGTAGATCTTTGGAGAGTGGGATGAAATCAGAGCACCCGGCTAATACCCATGCGGTCACAGGAAGAACGTACAAATTCCATACAGACAGCACCCAAGGTCATGATGGAACCCAGGTCTCCGGAGCTGCAAAGCGGTAACTTTATTGCTGTGCCACTGTGCTGCCCAAATTAATGAATACAATACTAAAATTGAGACCTCAATCCTTTGTGCAATTGCAAGCTAAAGTTGCACTTCTGGTACAGTAATTAATGGAATAATATCAGGTTTCAGAGCTTCTATTCAATAGAGTTTCAATGACAAATAACTCCAATGACAATGATTGAAGTATCACATTCACTCTGAATGCACAAACTATTTTAAGCCTCATTGCAGTAACATTGAGTCAAGCTCTGCCAGTAAAGTCCAATTAGCACTGCGAGGGTGTTCTGAAATGGGACTACCAGCTTAGCGGGAAAGGGCATTAGATGCCTGAGTAGCGTTGGATGCTTTGCATGAAGATTGTATTGGATTGGATTGGATATTGTAGAAGCATAGATACCTGAAAGCTAGTGACCACAATAAATCTTACTGACCTTCATTGCCGGTGGGCAGTTTTGCTGACACCAAATGAGGTGGTTCATGGCTAACATATTAATTCCATATTAACAACCTCATGTCCACCACCAATTTTCCGGCACCTCCTTTAATCTGGACAATATTACAAGAGTGCACTTGAAAACCTCCCTAGACGTCTCCCCGAAAATGTGGCTCCTAGGCCGGGTGAGGTGGCCGATCTCAACCTCATTGGGACTTCTGCGCTGATCGACAGGTCAAATTTGCTGCCTGCAGCTAGGGCTCTGGAACATAGCCGACAGATCTGCTCCCATAGCCAACTTCTGAGGCCGACTTTGCTGGCCTATATATATCACCCCCCCCCCCCTCCCGAGGTCGTGGCAAAAAAGATAACATGGCAAGGGTGCAAGGGTGCTGGAAAATAGGTGGTGGACCTGTACTTGTCTAATTTGGATCCTCGTGATGTACTGGGTGCTCTTCAGCTGCCTCCCATTCAGCTGCAGATACGGTGATATCCCCTGCCAAACGTAGAACATTTAAGATGATGTTTCATATTGTTGCCGTCTTCCCACTTTTCAAAGTTTCAAGAAAAGCTGTTAAGTGTTGCAGTAACTCAACACATCAAGGAGCATCTCTGGAGAACATGGTTCGTTGACCTTTTGGGTCGGGACCCTCCTTCAGACCCGAGCCAGCGACTGCAGTTCCTTGTTTCTACATTTCAAAGTTCAAAACCAGGCTAATGGAACCAAATACAGAGTCCGCGGTCACTTTGGCCAGGATGAACTAATCCCACTGAACATGACGAATAAAATAATAAGCCCCAAATCCAGTCTCCAGTTTTGTTCATTGTATGAAGTGGGGGAAGGGTAGGTAAGTGTATTCTGCTACAAAGCTTTGATGTAAGATCATATATCACATTTCAAATTCCCATTTTGAAAATTACATTATTATGTGGAGATAAAAGGGCAGGGAGGAGTCGTTCACAAGTTGGCGCACACTTTGCTGGTGAGTTTAGGAATAAAATGATGATAGATGTTGTGTGAAGGTTAATGAGCCAGTGGCGTCCTGCAACATGATCATATGTCGTTATGGGGCACCGACTGTTGGTAAGTGTTTGCTCTCGACTGTCAACGCATTTGTCTCCAAATGGAATTTCCTGCTCGTGAAACAAACATCTAAAAAAACCTGCGCATTTCAAACTTGAATGTTCCTTTGGTATCAGAAAATTGCATGTCAAAGTGGTGCAGCGGTAGAGTTGCTGCCTTACAGCGACATAGACCCGGGTTCAATCCTGACTACGGGTACTGTCTGTACAGGAGTTTGTACGTTCTCCCTCTGACCACCTGGGTTTTCTCCAGGTGCTCCAGTTTCCTCCCACACTCCAAAGACATACAGGTTTGTGGGTTAATTGGCCTCTGTAAATCGTAAATTGTCAGTAGTGTGTAGGATAGTGCTCATGTACGGCGTGATCGCTGTGCCGAAGAGCCTGTTTCCACGCTGTATCTCTAATGTCTAAAGTCAAAGTCTTTTTCCCAGGGTAGGGACGTTCAGAATGGAAGGGCATAGGTTTAAGGAGAGAGGGGAAATATTTAAAAGAGAGCTGAGAGGGACTATCTTCATGCAGATGGTGTTCCATTCAGGAATGAGCTGCCATAGGAAGCTGTAGAGGCAGGTACAATGGCAATGTTAAAAAGACATTGAGATGATACATGATTAGATAAACGCAAAATGGAGTAACTCAGCGGGACAGCAGCTACTCTGGAGAGAAGGAATGAGTGATGTTTCGGGTCAAGATCCTTCTTCAGTCTGAGAGTCAGGGGAAAGGGAAATAAGAGGATGCATGATTAGGACAGGTTTTTGAGTGATATGGGCCCAATGCAGGCAAATGTTGCTGCAGGAACTCTTCTTGAGGGTTCTGACTTTCCAGATCAGGCGTTTAATATTGTAGAGTGGAAATTGAATGTGCATGTTTCTTTTTATATGTAGCTATTGCAGTCCAGTTAATATCCAGACCTAACAGATCAAGATCTTGATTCAGTGGCAAAAGCGGACCAAGACATTTAGACACAAGTCATCTGGAACCAATCTAAAGAAGGACCCACAAAGTCACCCATCCATTTTCTCCAGGAATGCTGTCTGACCTGCAGAGTTACTTCAGCACTTTGTGCATATTTTGTAGACCAGCATCTGCAGTTCCTGTTTCTTTGCTAAAACCAATAGAATGGTCTAGGATTGACTAACTTCCAATCTGTTCAGGTGCTGAATATTAGAGAGTTTGTTTTTAAGCAACTTTAAAATACACTTTACAAAATACTTATTTTAATATTTGTGATGTCAAATTGCCTATCTGCTTGGCAAACTTAAGCTTGACTTTAGTTTAGTTTAGTTTAGTATTGCCATGTGTACCAAAATACACTGAAAAGCTTTTTTTGTTGAGTGCTACCCAGTCAGCGAAATTCTAATCACCATGATTACAATCAAGCTGTCCACAAAGTACAGATACGGGATAAGGGAATAACGTTTAGTGCAAGTTTGTCCAGTAAAGTCCGGTATAAGACAGTCCGAGGGTCTCCAATGTGATTAATGGTAGGTCAGGACTGCATTCTAGTTGGTGATAGGATGGTCCAGTTGCCTGACAACAGCTGGGAAGATTTTGATTGTATAGCACAAGGAATTTAATTCACACAACTGAGGGTCTTTATCAATCTTAATCAGCAATTTATTTAAGGTACAACCTCAATGCATTCAGTTTAATAAAAATCTCAGGTGCCTCTGTCCTATAGCAGTTTTTCAGTATAACTTAAACCATTGATCTCACAAAATCTGGAGGGAATATAAATATCACGGATATTAAAGTTGCTGAGTGCCATGAACGGATTGATGCCTTGATTTTGGTTTACCTCTGGGACCTGGATATGAAACTAGTCCAGATGAAGCAGATGGATATATCCATCCTGCCAACAGGAGGAATTGCAAGATAAATCATTCTGCATAGTTTCAGCACGGCTCTACCCCTTGACATACAATGCTCCAAAACGTAGACTTATACGATGACAAAGATGGGGAAATTAAATGTTAAACCGGTGAAGCTCTAGGAGCTGTTCTGAGGTTTGGTATGAAATTATAAGATTGGCAAAGGAATCAGAACAACACTTTTGTTCTGGATATAAAAACAGAGATTAGCATGGATTTAACATATTTTATGACCGCAACAATTCAGAACATTTTTATAGCTAATGAAGGAATTTTTAATTGTATTCACCGTTGGCATTGGAGGAAAACACAGCCCAGTTCAGAAATGTTGATTTGGGCCAAGGGTTACAAGAAATTATATCATTGGCAAAGGAATGAAAGAAGGAATGACATTAGATGGTAAATGTTATACCATTGGTATCGTAAATAAGCAAATACTGAAGCAAGGTCTTGATCTGAAACATCACCCCTCCCTTCTATCCAGAGATGCTGCCTGTCCCGCTGAGTTACTCCAGCATTTTGTGTCTATCTTCGGTTTAAACCAGCATCTGCAGTTCCTTCCTAATCATGAACATCCTATTATTCTTTTCAGCTGGATTGTAAATGAAAATTATGGAGATTCTTGTGAGCTCGCAACAGATGCTGAGTAATTTGTAACTTTTTCCCTGATGTGTCTTAACATTCTGTTCCAGGAACATTCATCACATTCACTGAAAATTGTTTGACTTTGTTCCAAGAAGTCTTCGTACCCACAGTATTTGGACCTCTGCTGAATCAAGTACCAATGTAGATCTATACATAAAGGGTGGAAAATAATGCTCTTTTTCCCAAGTTCTTTCAAAATTAATGAATTGGAATGAATATGAAATGTCATGCAATGTTCTAGGCTTCTGGATGATTTGGCCAAAACTTATGATTCAACGCATAACCAACAGATGTTTCACCAACTTTATTTGGATAAAAATTAGAGTCACAGAGTCATACAGGACGGAAACAGTCTCTTTGGCCCAATCTGGTCATGCCGACCGAAGTGCCCCATCTGCTTTAGTCCCACCTGCCTGCATTTGGCCCATATCCATCTAAACCATTCCTGTTCATGTAACTGTCCAAATGTCTTTTAAATGTTGTTGCAGTACCTGCCCCAACTACCCCCTCTGGGAGCTCTTTCCATATACCCACCACCCTCTGTTTAAAAACGTTACCCCTCAGGTTCCTATTAAAACTTTCACTTCCCACCTACAGTATATCCTCTGGTATTTGATTCCCCTACTCTGGATAAAAATACTCTGTGCATCTACCCAATCAATACCCTTCATGATCGTATACAGGTGCTCCTCAACTCACGACGGGGTTACGTTCCGATAAACCCATTGTAAATCGAAAATATCTTGTCGAAAATGCATTTAATACACCTAACCTACCAACCATTCTCTCTCTTCTGATAAGGCTCGAGAATAGTGGGAGAAGGCACTGGGGCATCGACACTTGTTGATTGTTTAGCAGTGTATTAAAAAAACGCTGGCAACACAGTACACTGTAGAGTATCGGTTGTTTACACTTGTGATCGCGTAGCTGACAGGGAGCTGCGGCTCGCTGCCGTTGCCAACATCACGAGAGAGTATCGTACCACATATCGCTAGCCCGGGAAAAGATCAAAATAAAAAATGCTAAGTACGGTTTCTACTGAATGTGTATCGCTTTTGCACCATCGTAAAGTCGAAATATCGTAAGTCGAAGCATCGTAAGTCGAGGAGCATCTGTACACCTCTATATGATACACACATCCTCCTGCGCCATAAGGAATAAAGTCCTAGCCTGCCCAACCTCTTCTTTTACTCTTGACTAAGACTTGTACATTCTTTAGGATGTTTTTAAAGGGCTTATAAACAACAATCATGGTTAGGTCTTGGAAAGCTGTGAAAACTAAATCATTACAAATGATCTGAAATTGCTAGACTCCTGGACGTCATTTGGATTGGTCACTAGTTGAGTAACAATGTTCCCTCATGAGTTTCCCACCCTGATTTGCCACTGCACCTTCTAGTACAAAGTAAATGTTGATGTCCCTCCATTTCCTTCACAAATTTCTCAACTCTTGCAGTGCACAAATTGATTTAATTATGAAATATTAGCTGCCAATAATGTTAAGAAAATGCAGTGAGTACAAGAAAAATACTTATTTTCAATTAAGCAGGTGATGCACACTTCACTTATTCTGTGTCCTTCTATAAATAAATTGATCTCTCCTCTTAATACTCTTTACTTCATTGCATAAAATATTCCTTGAAAAATCCTCTCTGTGCTATCTAAAATAAATAGGTTAGCATAAGACTATGAATAAAAAAACAAACACAGGAGGAACTCAGCGTATAGGGCAGCATCTATGGAGGAAAATGCATGTATGACATTTTGGGTCGAGACATCATCTACCCATTTCCCTCCACAGATGCTTCCTGACTTGGTAGGTTCCTCCAGCAGTTTGTTACTTTATTCAAGATTCCACCATCTGCTGTCTTTGTTAATCCGGGCTAAATTGGAGCAGCCATGGTATTAAAATTGAGTAAGGGCTTCTGTACTGCTAGGCCATTTTGGTCAATTTAAATGTGCCTTTGCAGAACTGGGACAAGCTGCTGAATGGTGCCAGTTTGTCTGTGGCCTAGATAAGAGCTGCAGAGAAACAATGGGACATCTGCAGAAGTCTTACAACGAGGTGTAAAATGCATGGAACTGATTGGGTCAATGCAAACCAGATATACATAGTTTAAATAAGGTTGTAAAGCCTTATTTGGATAATTGTTGATTGGTTGAAATGTTAAGCTTTGTCTGGGTTGTCTGAATTCCAGGGCACATGTTGCATAATTCATCTGTGTTAACTTCCATCTCGAAGCCTTGCCAGATACAATGTATTAGTTACTATGTTATTGGATTGGGGAACTGTCCATCATTTATTGTTGTAATCGATGTGTTATTGGACTGTACAGAGACCACCCCCATTTGGTTCAGCCCCTCAAGGTTCGGGGACCTATAAAAGGTAGCTCCCACGAGGTACGATGTCGATCGTCTGGAAGAACGTAACCTTTTGGAGTGTCTCTGCTTGCACGAGGCTAGAAGGGCTTGGCCAAGCAGATACAAGGATCGAACCAGCGGTGGTTAGGTATTGTATAGGGTGATTTCACGAAAAGTCACTGGAGCGTAGATCCGCACCCACGTGACCGAAAATTTTAACTGGAGTACATGCGTCACTTTCACACCCGTTAAAAACATCGAAAACGGCCCGTTTTTGAGCTGCAATTAACTACCAGTCGGGGTGACCGTGAGGAACAGCTACCTAAATTTACAGTCCAAAAAAAAGATAGAAACTAAGGTAAATTCAAGAGGGAGCTGAAGGTGTCAAAACAGCGGAGGTTGTTATCGGACATTTGCCGTGGAGATTTAAAGATCGAAAATATCGGGAATTATCACGTTTGCTCGCTGCATTTCATCAAAGGTAAGGCATTATTGACTTTTTATCTTTATTCATTTGTTATATGAAAAGTATTAAAAGTTAAAAATCCGTCAGTAAAATTGCAAAATCGCCCATGGTTCTCAGGTGGGTTTTAACATGCAAAATGATAACGCTTCTGAAGCTCCATTTACCATTTAAATAATCGTAAACTATCAATGCGTTTTGAAATAAATTTTACTGAGATGCAAGCTAAGGAATGGGATAATTGTCAGCTGTTGGACAAAAGCAGAACATTTTATTATTTGCCAAAATATATTTCTCAATGTTTCTTGTTTAAAGCCTGCACAATCACCCAAACTACTTATTTATTTATTTATCATCTAATAACAGACAAGCCTGCAGCATGGAATGATGTCAACAATCCTGATTGGGCACCCACTGTGAGCAGGATAGACAATGTGCACAAGAACGCCATCAACTTGCAGAGCTATAGATGCTTGAGCTGCATCTGCTTTAATACTCTTCTTGTTGCACGTGCATGGCGTTCTTGTGCACATTGTCTATCCTGCTCACAGTGGGTGCCCAATCAGGATTGTTGACATCATTCCATGCTGCAGGCTTGTCTGTTATTAGATGATAAATAAATAAATAAGTAGTTTGGGTGTTTGTGCAGGCTTTAAACAAGAAACATTGAGAAATATATTTTGGCAAATAAGAAAATGTCCTGCTTTTGTCCAACAGCTGACAATTATCCCATTCCTTAGCTTGCATCTCAGTAAAATTTATTTCAAAACGCATTGATAGTTTACGATTATTTAAATGGTAAATGGAGCTTCAGAAGCGTTTTCATTTTGCATGTTAAAACCCACCTGAGAACCATGGGCGATTTTGCAATTTTACTGACGGATTTTTAACTTTTAATACTTTTCATATAACAAATGAATAAAGATAAAAAGTAAATAATGCCTTACTTTTGATGAAATGCAGCGAGCAAACGCGATAATTCCCAATATTTTCGATCTTTAAATCTCCACGGCAAATGTCCGATAACAACTTCCGCTGTTTTGACACCTTCACCTCCCTCTTGAATTTACCTTAGTTTCTATCTTTTTTTGGACTGTAAATTTAGGTAGCTGTTCCTCACGGTCACCCCGACTGGTAGTTAATTGCAGCTCAAAAACTGGCCGTTTTCGATGTTTTTAACGGGTGTGAAAGTGCGTGTTTTCCCATTCACTAACATGTACCGGAAGTGACGCATGTACTCCAGTTAAAATTTTCGGTCACGTGGGTGCGGATCTACGCTCCAGTGACCTTTAGTGAAATCACCCTATAGGGGAATTTGTCTTGTGTTATCCAAAATAAAGTTGAGTTGCTTAAGTGCTTGATTAAGTATTTTATTGCCAGATTATGCTGCATTGGGAAGTCTAACAAGAGCAGGACCGTCACAGTGAATGCTAGGGCTCTGGGGAGTGTTGTAGAGCGAAGGGATCTAGGAGTGCAGGTGCATGGTTCCTTGAAGGTGGAGTCGCAGGTGGCTAGGGTGGCCAAAAAGGCGTTTGACATATTGGCCTTCATCAGTCAGAGTGTTAAGTATAGAAGCTGGGAGGTCATGTTGCAGTTGTACAGTATAAGATGTTGGTGAGGACACATTTAGAGCATTGTGTTCAGTTCTGGGCACCATGATGTAGAGAACATGTTGTCAAGCTGGAAAGGGTACAGAGAAGATTTACTAGGATGTTGCCGGGCTAGAGGGTCTGAGCTATAGGGAGAGGTTGAGTTGGCTGAGACTCTATTCCCTGGAGCGCAGGAGGATGAGAGGTGATCTTATTGAGGAGTATCCAATCATGAGAGGAATTGATCAGTTAGATGCATAGAGTCTCTTGCCCAGAGTAGCTCTTATTTGCTGAGGTAGGATTAAAGTGTAGAAACAACTGATATTATCCATCAATTATTACATCAAAGTTGAGGGCAAAGATTTTAAAGAATACCATCAAATCTCATAATGTTAAAACATAGGAGATTTGGTTACCAAATCTGATTTGTATTACCCTGATAGAAGGAAGGATATTGTCTTCAGATTCTTTTCTGGTCTTTAGTTTTTATTTAAAGAGGAACATTGCTATTTTGCAAGCCAGCTGGGTAAATATGCATGAAAATTATACAAAGTATTACAAATTGATTAGGTTAAGGCCGATCCTAATGAGTTTCCTGCAGTCATCCTTCATGCGGATGACTTACATTTCAGACACATCACAACAGGAAAGTATTTTCCAAAGGAATTTTATTTTTGTGTGGTCTATTCCCAAAGCAAAACTAAGTAAGTGACCTGGTCACGCACGGTTCATTGAATGCCCGGGCTGTGTGTGTGGTACACATTTTATTTTTTTGTTATGCCTATGTATTTCAAGGAATTCTCTATATTCACAAATAGAATCTGGAAAATGTTGTGTCAGGAAGTCACAGTTAATTGGAGTCAATTAAAGCAGATATTTTCCGCGCTGCATCATCAGTGTCAGCGCAGGTCTCATTCTCTAGTTATTCTGTGTGACTTGGGTTCAAAGAAATGAACAAAAAACCCACTGAAATCATTTAAGCAACAAAAACGATAATCTTTCAAGGATAGACTGTTGTCTCTAGAATGGACATTAGATCCTCTTTTCCGGCACTCTGGTGTTCCACCATACTGTAATTTTGTGACGGAAAAAGACTGCAAATCACGAAGGAATTATTGTTTCGATCAAGAACGGATCTAATTCACAAGATCTGATGATGACACCCGTGGAATAAAAAATCCTGAACTTGATCGCCTGGAAATTCTATCAAACTATGCTACAATATCAATATTAGTCTCAGATATACTGGCCAATGTACACCTGGCCAAAAGCTTATTGTTCTCTTCCTGAGGTTGGGGTCAGAAACTCACAAGCTAGAGGTCCAATTAAGCCTGTGGCTGTGGAGAGTGTCTGGGCAACCAAACTTAATATTTGTAAGGATTGAAGAAGCGTCACGACCCGCAATGTCATTCATTCATACAGAACAGTGTCTCGGGCACCATCTTGAGCAGCACAGGGGCTCCACAAGGAACTGTGCTGGCTCCGTTCCTGTTTACCATCTACACAGCGGATCTCCAATGTAACACCAACAGCTGCTTTTTGCAGAAGTTTTCGGATGATACAGCTGTTGTCGGCCTCATTAAAGGGGGCAATGAGGAGGAATACAGAGACATAATAAGTAACTTTGTGGAGTGGAGCGCACACAATAACCTCCATCTTAACACCAAAAAAACAAAGGAGATAGTTGTGGACTTCAGGAGGGGGAGGAGGAGGACTCAAGCAACGCCGATCACCATTAAGGGCACTGAGGTGGAGGTGGTCGCTAATCACAGGTACCTTGGGGTGCAGCTTGACAGTGAGCTGAACTGGAAGTGTCATATGGAGGCGGTGTACAGGAAGGGACAAAGCCGACTGTATTTTTTAAGGAGGCTGAGGTCATTTAATATCTGCCAACCCCTACTGTGCAGTGTCTACCATTCAGTGGTGGCCAGTGCTCTGTTTTTTGCTGTGGCCTGTTGGGGAGATGGCGCCCGTATAGCGGATAAAAACAGACTGGACAAACTAATCAGGAAGGCCGGCTCAGTGGTCGGGGCTGAGCAACGAACGGTCCAGCAGGTGGCAGAGGCCAGAACTCTAAATAAACTAGGTTCTATAATGACAAACCCCACTCACCCACTCCATGCCCTGAAGGTGATCAAGAGCAGCATCTTCAGTCAGAGGCTGATTGCACCAATGTGCAAAACGGAGAGATATATGAAGTCCTGTTTACCAGCTGCTATAAGACTTTATAATGCGCATAAATAATTGCACTTTTTTTAAATTAATTGTATTTTAACTTGTATTTTAACGTATTAAGTATGGAAGCCATTTGAGGAAATGTGTGGTGTTATGTTTGTCTTGAAGCTGTCGTGGCACTGTAATTTCCTGAAAAGGATTATTAAAGGTATAATCTAATCTAATTCCCTCCACAGATGCTGCCTGACTACCTGTGTTCTTCCAACATTGTCTTTTGATAGAATTCAATATTTAAAGATGCATTTGCCCCCCCTCCTCCCCACCTATATGAGATATTTGATTGTTTCTTGGCTCTGCATTGTTTTGTGGATCAACAATCATATTATTGACTTACATGACTATCTGTTCCATCTGTTTATATAACCCTCAGATTTAGTCTGGAGGACATTGTTGATGAAGAATGCCTCTTCCTTTTCCTGCAGAGTCTAAGACGCTTGAGGTTTTCTCTCTCAATAACTGTGCCATTCTTGAATGTCTACTGGGTCAGAACTGCTCCCATCACCTACCACTCCACTTAATGTCACAGGTTTATCATAGATTGTGATCCATGTACCTCATTTTAGGCTCTATCCAATTTGGCTTTGACTATTTTTCATGCTCCAAATCAAAAATGCAATATACTACAAATATTTGATATCCAAAATTAAAACAGAAAATGCCGGGTACATTCAATTAAGCTTCATCTTTGGATAGAAGGGAGTTGGGTTCACATTTAATGTCAGTATCCTCTTATTATTTTTTTTCCATAAGAATTGAGAACCAGTGTGAAAGGCTTTAACAATGTCTTTGTGTGCAAAACGTAATGTTAAATTATGTTTATTACAAGGCAACAGGTGACACAGCTGGTAGTGCTGCTGCCTCACAGTGCCAGAGACCCAGATCAATCCTGACCTTGGGAGCTGTCTGTGTCGAGGTTTACCTACTGCCTGCGAACCATGGGTTTCCTCCAGGTGCTCCGGTTTCCTCCCACATCCCAAAGATGTGCGGGTTTGCAGGTTAACTGGCCTCTAAATTGTCCCTGGCGTGTAGGGCGTGGATGCAAATGTGGGATAACATAGAACTAATTTGAACAGGTCGGTGTGGACTCAGTGAGCCAAAGGGCTTGTTTCCATGCTATATCTTTCAATCAATCCATAAATATGTCATCTATTAAAGATACATTGATGGCAGGATTAATCATTACAGAGAGCAGAGAACAAAATTCCTGTTTATCCAGAATAATACTTACGTTGTCGTTTGGAATACTAAAGTGAATTTAAAGGCTAGAATCAATGTACAAAAACATATAGAAAATCAATGGGATATATGAGAAAAAAGACCAGGGTATTTGGACCCTTGTTCCTCCTGTCAATCCACTATCTCAGCAACACTATTGAACTAATCCGATGTTCCTTGATTCTCTTAATACCTAAACATGTATCAATCTCTCTCTCGAATACTATGAGCTATTGGATCTCCAAAGCTCGCTTGGATGGTGAATTCCAAGGATTCACTACAGTCTATCAGAAGTAATTTCAACACAATAACTGACTAGTTATTCCAGATGTGACAGTTGGTTGTAGACACCCCTGCCAGCTCAATCCTTCATCTACCCCATCAAGCTTCTGAATATTTAGAGACACAGGGAACTGCAGGTCTTGAGTAAAACACAAAGTGTTGGAGTAACTCAGCTGGTCAGCAGCATTTGTGGAGAGAATGGATAGGTGATGTTTCGTGTTGGGACCCTTCTTCAGACTGATTGTAGCAGGGGGGGAGAAACCTGGAAAAGATTTGTGGGTAGGACAAAGCCTGGTTAATAATAGGTGGATGCTGGTGAGGGGTGAGTGAATGGCAAAGGCTAGAAGTGAAAAGGAGACAGATAATAAGAAGAGTGGAAGGCAAAGCCAGAGAAAAGCAAGAGGGGATGGGTATTTAAATATTTAACTGAAATCATTGCTCATTCTTCTAAACTCAAAAGTACAATCCTATTCTTTCTTGATATGACAAGCTCACCATTCTAGAAATAATCTGGCAAAACTTTATTGGATTCCCACCTTTGCAAGTTTAGTTTAGAGAAACAGCGTGGAAACAGGGTCTTCGGCCTACCGAGTCCACGTCGAATAGTGATCACCCATACACAAGTTCTATCCTACACGCTAGGGACAATTTGCAGAAGCCAATTAACCTACAAACCTTTCTTAGGCAGGGAGTCCAGACCTGTACATAATATTCCAGATGCGATCACACCAGAATTCCATATAAGAGGAGCAAGAAGTTATTGTCATATCTCTAATCTTGTATTCTTATAACCTTAACCGAAACATGGGGTAGAGGAAAGAGCGTTCACATCATGACCTTGTTTTCACTAATCTTTCTACCGCCATGCACAAGAAGCACAAGAAATGCAAGACAGACACCATTGTATGCAGATGCCGAGAACTTCTAATCTTGTGTGTGGACTTGATAAGAAGAGGAACCGAAACATCACCCATTCCTTCTCCCCAGAATTGCTGCCTGTCTCGCTGAGTTACTCCAGCTTTTCGTGTCTATCTTCATCCTTATAACCTTGTCTGCAAAGTTCCAAAATTCATATTTGCCTTCTCTTATATACTTGTGTTCCCAAGGTATTGCCATATGTTTGGCAACTATTTGTAGAATTTGATGAAAATGGAGTCACCTGTGTGAAAGTGAGGATTTGTAAAACTCAAAAAGAATTGTTCATAAGTTGGTTATTCAGCCCATCGAATGAATGATGAAAACAAGGAACTGCAGATGCTGGTTTATACCAAAGATAGACACAAAATGCTGGAGTATCTCAGCGGAAAGTTATTCCACTGAGTTATTCCAGTATTTTGTGTCTTTTGAAAGCAATAGTGCCCATTTGTTATTTATCAGGCTTTTGAAGGAATAAAGCAGAGCAATAAGAAGAAAGTAAATGTTGCTGCTGACATATGAAGCACAATTTACTGCATGGTGTGGTATATGACCACAGGTGTGTGAGTTCAGCCATAAAGTATATTATAGTTCCCAGATGGCTTCTGTTAGACCACTTATTGGGGCGGGTGGGGGAGGGGGGGCATCTTTTTATGGTACGTCAGCATGAGTTTCCAACATATTATTCCAGCAACCAAAGGAAGGAGTGGAATGTAGAGGAAGGCTGTGGGGTCAGAAATTAGGAGAATTAAAAAAAAAAAATTATATTATAAAGCTTATAATTCCATCCTATTTCACTGGATGACATTTTATAATCAATAGAAATTTAAATAGTTTGAAAACTTTAGCCTGAATGAAATGAGCATTTATAATACCTAAAAATGGCTGAAGACAAATATATGTGAATTAAATGTTATTGGTTGGAGCTACACTGACAATATTAAGGGCACAATACAAATCCAAACACTTTCTATTGTTCATCAATAGATACAGTGTCAGGGGTTATGGGGAGAAGGCAGGAGAATGGGGTTAGGAAGAAGTGGTAGATCAGTCATGATTGAATGGCCTAATTCTGCTCCTATCACTTATGACCTTATGGCAGGTGATAAGATAATATGATGACAGAAGTAATTATGAAGGAAGTCTGGGAATTGATAAACAAGCTATCACAGTAGAAGTCTTGAGAAAGGATGATAAATCAGACAAAGATTATAGCAGGATAGTCAGTAATACCTCAAAACTGGGTAAAATAAAGACATTCATTTGAGAGTTCACTCAATGATAATATTCCAGAAAATAGAAACTAATGCGAGTTCAGAAAACCCCCCCAATATATTCTGAGGAAATCACATCTTAAATGGATTACATACAACCATATAACATGGCGTACCTATAACTTCATATATCTTCGACATTGGGCCCCAGCTGTTGCCAATTATCATTCAGAAGCTAAAATCAAACATATCTGGTTAGCAGATAGTGCTAAAATGAAGAGGGGGTCGTGAGAAACTTTCAGAACCAATAAAATGTGTCACAATTTAATTGCGACAATCATGAAGTATTGCAAACAGGAAGTAATAAAAAAAAAAGGAGGGTTATAAATACTTACCGAGTGATTTCAAAGTAACTAAGGTTGGAGTTGAAAGAGATCCTGGAATAACCATAACTCATTGCTCAACAGGTTCAGTAAATGCAGGTCATCGAAGAAAATACGGTGCTAAATTTAAGATGCCTTGCAACACTCCAGGTCCAGTTTTGTTACTGACACTTAAAAGTTAATGTAAACTTAGGTGCATGGAAAGCCACAAGACTGATCCTTATTCCCGAGGAAGGTTATAGCAGGTGGCTGAATTCAGGGCATATTGCATGGCAAAGGTAAATCAGATGCAATTGCAGATTAAGCCATGAGAATGTGCGATTCTATTTATTCAAACTGGAGAATGGCTCCCATTAGTTAAATGTGGTAAAAGCAGAAGGAAAAGCAGTCAAAAAATCATAAATTATTAATTATAAAGACTGATCTTAATCCAATGTTTTTATAAAGTCTTGTTTTTAATTAGAATGGAGAATGTGGGTTGGGAGAAGAAATCAAATCGGCTTGAAAAGGGTAACAAAAATTGGAAAACTGTGAATCAGCCAAAAGATGGGTTTCATGCTAGTGAAAGACATAAAGGAAGACACAAAAGGCTGGAGTAACACAACGGGTCAGACAGCATCTCTGGAGAAAAGGAATAGGTGATGTTTCGCGTCGAGACCCTTCTTCAGACTGAGAGTCAGGGGAAAGGGAAACAAAAGATATAGACAGTGACATAGAGAGATATAGAACAAATAAATGAAAGATATGCAAAAAAGTAACAATGATAAAGGAAACAGGCCATGGTTAGCTGATTGTTAGGTGAGAACGTGTAGAGACTGTTGACAAATGTGGGACCGATTTCAAACAAAGAATAAGCAACATATCAAATGGATTCTAGGTGAGATATAACGATAAGGAAACCTGGAATAATTTAAGAAACAGCTTGCTGTTGTGATGGGAATCCTATAATTTATTTTTGGATGGATGGTCAAAGGATCTTCCTAATTCAAAGCTATCATGCAATCTAAAGGTGAGCCATTTCCAAAAGCTCAATGGAAAATAGGAAATTTATGTCAGATGGGAAATTCTATAAAACACAAAATTCTTTTTTGGAAGAATTTCAAGGAATCCGTTACACTATTGTTAATTCAAAGAAAGTTCACATTAACGTTATGTCTAATGTGTCTTACGTTTTCTTTCCACTTCTCAAAGATGTTCCACATGCAAAGGTCTAACTTAACAGAAAGGCATTAAATAGTTAACATGACTTCTTTTTGTTTCGGATGGATCTGTTCGTTGGAAAGGTCGATATAAAATTTTGTATGCATGATGGTATGACATACTGTAATTCGAGCCATCCAAAACAGATTATGTGGCAAACGTTTTGCGGAACATCGTCGCTCAGCCTGCCTGAACCTACCTCATCTCCCAGTTGCTGGAAACTTTAATTCTCCTTCACATTCCTACACAGACCTTTCTGTCCTAGGTCTCCTCCATTGTCAGAGTGAGGGTAAATGCAAATTGGAGGAACAACATCTCTTATTTTGCTTGGGCAAGTGGTATGAATATTGATTTCTCTCACTTCAGGTAGCCCCAGCATTCCCTCTTTCGATTTCTCCCTCTCAAGCCACTCTGGCTTCTCATTTTCACCCTACAAACAGCTAACAATGGCCTGTTTCCTTTATCGTTACTTTTTTGAATATCTTTCATTCACTGTTCTTTATCTCTCCACGTCACTGTCTATCTCTCGTTTCCCAATATCCCTAACCAGTCTGAAGAAGGGTCTCGGGCCGAAAAGTCACCCATTCCTTCTCTCCAGAGATGCTGACTGTCCCGCTATGTTACTCCAGCTATTTGTGTCTATCTTTGGTTTAAACCAGCATCTGCAGTTATTTCTTACAGATTATGTTGGATTGATTTGAAGTATCACCATATTATGCAAAGTTGTAGACATTAATTTCAACATTACAAACACGACACTTACAAAAACATCTTTGTTTGGTTAATATTATGCCTGGAAAATTGTAAGTCAGTTCATTAATACAATGTCCTCTAGGTCCAGAATGGTTTCATGCCAATTGAATGTTGTTATGATCCCAGGATGTATTCCAACATCCACATTTTCATTTTAGACATTACAGCTCACATGGATACAATTGCAACTGTGATTGAGTTGATTATAATGGTGTATAACATGCTGTGTTGCCATGAAATTGAGCTTGTAAAATTCTGTTAGTTTGAAGAAAACATTGGAATGTTTGTGACTGATTAATACATGACCCATATATCCTACGTAAATAACATTGAGGGATAGTGTTCTGAAACTTGTTTTTCCAGAATGCAGTGATAAAATATAGTTGAAACTGCAAGTTGGTCTATTCTCTTGAAGAAATGTTATGACGAATGGTTTGACTATTCATTTCTATTTTTTTCTTTTATTTTCAAATCTATCGTCATTTTTAACTTTATTAGATCATACATTTGGGTACCACTTGAAAGCAGCTATTTTTCATTAATATTCCTACATTGTCAGTTTAGACATAAATTTCAACTTCAATAGCCATCACAGTAAAACTGAATATACTCATCTGCAATGTTATTAGATGGTGAAGCAGGTTAAGAGGTCATATGAACTACGCCTGCTATTTCATATGTTGTTGTGTAACATTAAGGAATTGGAATAACACCCCAAGAAGATTAATGGTCAGACATGTGTGGTCAAGGCCACCTCCAGTTTAAATTCCATTTGGAATATTTTGGAGGACCAAGAAACCAAGATGTCCCATTTGCACCATACTAAGTGAATGCAAATAAAGTTCAAGTGCTAAATGAATAAGCAAAGCCCCGTTTCAAATTTGTAATGGTACATCTGTAATAATGTCAGCAATGTAACTTTAATTCTCCAAATCCAATATTAAAAAAGGGGAAAAATGTAGGAACTGCTCATCAGATCATGTAATATATCATGTAATAAATTATATTTTATCAGAGCAGCCTTTCCAAAGAAAGACCATTGAAATAATTTCTCTCTCTCGAAATGCTGTTTGACCTGCTAAATATTTAGATATTTTCTTTATAGTTTAGACACCAAATTTCAAAACCTAATAGGCCATTTAAGATTTAGTTTAGTTTTCGTTTTTTAGTTTAAAGATACAGCACGGAAACAGGCCCTTCGGCCTACCGAGTCCGCACAGACTAGCACCATCCTACACACACTAGGGACAATTTACAATTTTACCAAAGTCAATTAACCTACAAACCTGTACGTCTTTGAAGTGTGGGAGATCCCGGAGAAAACTCACGCAGGTCTCGGGGTGAAAGTACAAAGTCCGTACAGACAAGCAGGCTCGAACCCAGGTCTCTGGCGCTGTAAGGCAGCAACTCTATCACTGCACCACTGTGCTGCCATGTTGCTGTTATAATTTACAGTATGGTTTGTTGCTTTCCACTTGAATTATGACCCTGTAATTAATTTCCATCCATTAACGATTCAAAATGTAATTAGAACTGGTGAGGCTGTTGATTTGATTTTGGCAGATTTGAAGTGGAACTCATGAACACTAGCATTAAGCATTCTCTCCTCATGAAAACAACGTATTTAAATGGAACAATGTTTCTGTTTTATTTTCTCAACTTCTCTCTGGTTAAAGGAAGCAAATGTAAAATAAAACAGCTTTACAAAGGGATAATACAATATTTAATAAGTTGCCAAAATAATAAGAACTTGGTGCTTCTGACTTTTGATCCAATTTAAATAAACTTGACGGGGCCACTTGAATCAACAGTGATTGCAACAGCAGGGCAAAGGCTGATTACTCTGCACTGAGTTGCTTACCTCCTGACGTTTAAAAATCATATGATGAAATACTAGTTGCTTGCTTGCAGAGGGCAGCAGCTACACTTAAGAAATCAAACCGCAGCAAGTGGTGTACATATCCAGCAATCCGGGTTCAATCCCGACCTCCGGTGTTGTCTGTGTAGTTTTTACTTGGTTCCTGCGATCACGCGTCTCTTCTGGGTGCTCCGGTTTTCATTCACATCCCAAACTGTGTAGTAGCGAGTCTGAAGAAGGGTCCCCACCCGAAATGTCACCAATCCATGTTCTCCTGCTGCTTGACCCACTGAGCTACTCCAACATTGCCTTCTCTCCCAAAATGTGTGGGCTGGTTAGAATCTTGCTTGGCCACTCTAAATTGCCCCTGTTGCATAGATAAGTAGTTGAATCTGGTGGAAGTGATACGAGTTAAGGGTGGCACAGTGGCACGGTTGGTAAAGCTGCTGCCTCACAGCGTCAAAGCTCACTCGATCCTGATCTTAGGTGCTGGCTTTGAGGAGTTTGCATGTTTCATCCCACATCCCAAAGACGTGCGGTTATGTAATTTAATTGGCCTCTGTAAAATTGCACCTCATGTTTTGGGAGTGGATAAGAAAGTGGGATAGCATAGAACTAGTGTGAACCGGTGAATGATGGTCGGCATGGACTTGTTGGGCTGAAAGGGCCCATATCTATTTCCATGCTGTAAACATAACTAAATTAAATAAGGTTTACTGTAAATTGATGCTTGATGGCCAGCATGGACATAGTGGACTTACTGTAAGTCTCCATGAATGACAGTCTAATTAAAGAAGTCTGTAAAATCTGCACCCGTCACTCTCAACTACTGATCCATTGTGGCTGGTATGTGTATTGTTTACACAATGAGTAACACGTGTTTCCCATATACTCATAACACATTGGTTGGTATCATTGTAAGAATCTGTGTTTAGTTTAGTTTATTGTCACGTGTACCGAGGTACAGTGAAAAGCTTTTGTTGCGTGCAAATCAGTCAATGGAAAGACAATACATGATTACAATCGAGCCATTCACATAAGGGAATAAGTGTAATCTGTTCCTGCAACATTGTTTACTGTGGAACAAAAAGGAAACTGCAGGAGGAATTTAACAAGTTAGGCAGCATCCGTAGAGTCATTGGAATGGTTGATTTAGAAACAGGCCCTTTAGCCCACCAAGTCCGCGCTGACCAGCAATCACCCCATACACTAGCACTATCCTACACGCGAGGGATAAAAATGTACAAATTTACCAAAGCCAATTAACCTACAAACCTGTATGTCTTTGGAATGTGGGAGGAAACCGGGGAACCTGGTCACAGGAGAATGTACCCATATGGGTACAGGAGAATGTACAAACTCCATACAGACAACACCCGTAGTCAGGATTGAACCCAGGGCTCTGGCGTTGTAAGGCAGCAACTATGCCACTGTGCCGCCTTCTTGTTGCTGTTTCAGGTCGAGACCCTGCATCAGGACAGGACTCTTGTTCGGTATGCAGGTATGGAACTCGCTATCAAAATATAGAGGGGACGGAGGGAAATAATATTTTGCATGCGCACACTCACACACACCCGCGAGGCTTCGGAGGATCAATCCAGCGCTAAATGCAGCTCAACTCTGCCCGTCTCGCCGGGTTAACTACAGTCCTGCCTGGACTGACGGGACCCAGCGTTGCTTCTCCGCGCTGGCCATATTTCCCGCAAGCCCAGGCAGGTTCACCTGGCGGGACAGGCAGAGTTGAGCTGGGTTTAGCGCTGCTTTTCTGCGCTGGCTGTGGGCCTGGGGGTACAGCTCACGTCTGACTCCCGACCTCTCTGGCCATCTGTTGGGATGGGGGGGGGGGGGGGGGGGGGGCACTCGGGTGGGGACGGGACAGCACCGGAGACCCGACCGGGATCGATCCTGCCTGTGGATGAGGTGCAGGTCTGTGCCACATCTCCCTCCTCCAATCAGCGCGCTCTATCCTCAGTCCCACCCCCCCCCCCCCACTCCTCCAATCATCGCGTTGAATCATCATGTCTCGCCCCCATTGCCTGCTGACCGACGTCTCTCTAATCCAATCGGTGCCCTCGATCAGCAGTCCCACCTCCACTGTCTCGCGGAAAGCGGAGATTTAAAAATTGAGATGACAAAAATTTGGGGGGGGGGGGGAGATGTCCCCCACCTCTCAAAACATGGGGGGGACGTGTCCCCTCTGCCCCCGCCCCCCCGCCGGGTTTTCCGCCACTGTCGGTATGGAACATGTCCATGCTTGTAGAAGAGTCTCCATAAGAATGCTATTCTCACCCAATATTTAATTTTGTACCATCCTTGTTTAAATTACAGACCTTTTTCCAGTATCTCAGAGAAAGACTGAGATAGAAAGCACTGCAATAACCAGTTAGTACTTCCCAGCCTTACTTCTAAGAACCACGAAGACACCATCATAGTTATTATATAACTGAAAATTTCTTGATATTTTGTAAAACAATTCCAATGGCAAAACCCCATGATTTTAAATAAAAATAAGAAATTAAATTGGTAGCATGGCATATAAAAGCATAGGAAATTAAGTATATAGTCAATGCAATTTGTTCTCATTAAAGTAAATTGGGAAGTTCAGAACACATTCATTTTATGCTATTTAATAAAATACATTTGCCCTTTTTAAATCATTTACAAGGCTGTCATTTGTTAAAATTTCAGATTAAGATCATGTGAAAATATGTAACAAAATAATTCTAGACATTCAATTCAATCAAATTAATTTGGTAATTATGTGCAGATAGAGTTTTTATCCCATTTATGTCATTAATGCAGGTGGTATCTGTATAATTTCCCTCTTTATATCTTCAGTAATTAGCCTTGGCTGTTTGTTTCCCCAAAAGTATTCTTGTCTCCAGTTGAAAGGAATCATTTCTGTCACATAGAAACATAGAAATTAGGTGCAGGAGTAGGCCATTCGGCCCTTCGAGCCTGCACCGCCATTCAATATGATCATGGCTGATCATCCAACTCAGTATCCCGTACCTGCCTTCTCTCCAAAATATTATAGCATTTATTATAGTTTTGAAGATGTTAATTATTTTTATTAGAATATTATTTATTTCTTAAGCTTAATGTTAACTTGTTTCAATCGGTTTCCATTAGCATTAATAAGAAGGGCGGCATGGTGGCGCAGTGGTAGAGTTGCTGCCTCACAGCGCCAGAGTACGGGTTCAATCCTGACTACGGGTGCTGTCTGTACAGAGCTTGTGCGTTCTCCGTGTGGGTATTCACCGGCTGCTCCAGTTTTCTTCCACACTTCAAAGATATACAGGTTTGTAGGTTAATTGGCTTCAGTAAAATTGTAAATTTTCATTGGTGGGTAGGATGGTGCCAGTGTACAGGGAACATTGGTCAGCGAGGATTCAGTCGGCCGAAGAGCCTATTTCCATGCTGCATCTCTAAACTAACCTAAACCAATTAGCAAATATTATTGCCTGCAGGACTGGAGTGCTCAACAGAGCTTATGAATATTTCACATTTTAGAAATGTTGACCGTTTTATTTTAATTTCACCCTATAAAGTTGTAGGAAGACTAAACAAATATGTTTACTGTTAATAGTTACATTTTTCTTAATTATGACCCTTCCAAGCCAAAGGAGTCAACATAAATCTAATTACATTTTATTGTAACAAGTATTTACAGCAAAAAGGAAAATAGCTACAACATGTCAAAATCTTAAAAATTTGATTTAATATTAACGCCAAACATTATCTATGCCTGGCGAAATGTTGATTCTAGCAATATTTTCCTTTCCTCGGAGTTTCTTCTATTACTAATTGCAACATATCAAGTGGTACCAGGAAGTTGTGTCAGGAAGCAAGTATCAATTATGGATTCTTGTGACCATTACATAGGGTGCAAACATAGAACATGTGGTGCAAAATATGAAGATATACCCAGCCTTGTGAATAAATATTTGTCAGCAGCCAATGACTTTTCTATTTTTCACCATCTGCCTTTCCCATATTTTATATTAAATAACTGCCAGAAGCAATATTCATTTTGATTGGCAATGCAAAATAAATTGAGAACAGTGCTCCCTGCACATTAAACATAGCTATATCTCGTTTCCGGTCAAATGCCAGCTGTCTTATTTTATCCTGTTTTCTGGACGTCAGCACAAATCCAAACTTACGATAAACAATACAGAGAACTAGGTGGCAAGTATGACTAAGCAACACAGCTCACCAATGATTTTTTTTAAATTGCAGAAATACCTTCACTGGAAGATGACTTTTCAATGGCAATCAAAGATGGACAATCAATGCCAACATTGCTATCCTGTAAAGTGATCAAGTGGAAAAATGAAATCAGATTGAGCTTTTTGTGTCGTTTAATGATCAATTCATGTGTCAATCTAACAGTTCTGACAATACCAGGAAACAAATAGTAAGATTACATTTCTGTAAATGCTGGAAATCAAACTGAAAGTTCCTTGTTCGCAAATCAGTATATGTCTTAATAGCCCAAATTTACTTTTGATTTTCACCCAAGAAGGCAGCATCCTTAACATACTAATTTTCCAGCAAATGCATAAGAAATTTGGTTAATATAGAAACACAAGGAACTGCAGATGCTGGCTTACAACCGCGAGGGATTATGTTGTGGAGCAAAATTAACTTCAGCCAACCCTGTGACAAACATCTCTATTCCATTCAAGGGTGAACAAGTTCATCTACTGCCACTTGAATGCCAAGCTTCTGAGGTCTTTCATCAATAGCCTTCCCTAGACCAAGCACAGGGCAAATAAAGCAGCAGTCTTTCGATTTGAAATGTTTCATCTCTCTGGCATACATGTTGCCCAATTCTTTCTAATCTTACTTTAGCTAGACTTTCACGCTATGGGTTCCAATCTGCATCCAAATACGGCATTCAACGATTTACAAATGTCCTCAGGTGTCCTTCACCCACCACTTCCATCATATACCAGTAACATAGTCAAGCAGTTTCATAGTGGTTCGCTAACATAGTTAGTAATTACAGTTAAATAACAAAAAACAGGATATTACATACATAAATTAACACAAAAATAACACACTATTCACAAACAAAACTTTTTGCCATTTTCAGAATCACAGGCAGATCTTTTTCGTGCTGCAGCTCTATCCTTCGTCACATCTGGTTCCACCTGGTTCAGATTCTCTTTGAGGCATTCAGGTACCTGAAAGAAAAAAAGATGAATTAATTTACTGTTAAACTTGACTGCAAGATTATTTAATAACAGCAGGGAACTAAAATATTATGCTAACTTACTTGCCCATGATATAAAATATATTTTAAACAGGAGTATTTAAAATCATTACATTCAGATCTTTACTCAAAATGCAACTATAGATAATACATACAGCTTAGATTAGTATCTCCATCACCATATTACTTGGCTCACTTCCTCTTCTATTGAAACGCTCATTCACATAGTTGATAAAAGTATACTTGAGTTTTCCAATATTACAGTGACTCTCCCAAATTCTTCTGTACGCAAACTTATCATTCAAAACCATTACTTAGTGTCCTAACTTGCCTTGTCCTTTTTATCTATCTGTCTAGTGGCAGCTGACCCTATATAGGCTTCTATTTTTGATTGATAACATTTTGGAAGAACTTAAATTATTTTTGCCTCACTCGTAGCAAAAGTGTACAAAACTAGTCGTTCTGCGTAAATAGAAATTGTTTAGTTTAGAGATACAGCGTGGAAACAGACCCTTCAGCCCACTGAGTCCACGCCAACCAGCTATCCCCGCACATTAACATGATCCTACACACACTAGGGACAATTTACACATACACCAAGCCAATTAACCTACATACCTGTACGTTTTTGGAGCGTGGAAGGAAACTGAAGATCTCAGAGAAAACCCACACGGTCACGGGGAGAACATGCAAACTCCGTACAGACAGCACACGTCGGGATTGAACCCGGGTTTCCGTCGCTGCAAGTGCTGTAAGGCAGCAACTTTACCGCTGAACCACCTAAATGGTGTTACTGGAGCAGCAGCTTTACCTCCACTCATCAGCTTGAGCATTTTGTACTTTAATAAACTGGAAGCACAAGCTGATGCAGTGTTAGAGAGGACAAGCTCTTAATTACCAGTTATAACTTTTTACAAAAAAAATGAAATGAAACAGGGACTAAAGGCAAAATAGCATTTGTCCAAAACAAACTAAAGGGCAATGAAAATCATATACCGTTCTGGCACACTGTAACTCATGGGATTAATGCCCAAAATGCAAAAGCCATTTACCCATTAACGATGGTTTCTTAAAAACACTTATTTTTCCCCAACAAGCTTTGCTCCAATAGTCACCATTATCAGCTGGGGTTTAGGGCTTAATTATTGGGAAGAAAGGTGAGGCTGCGTACTGCGGTCAAGAATTTCTCTGGACTGATCTTGGCATGGATCATTCAAGAGCCCCAAGTATTAGATTAATCAAATATGTATTTACAAATGCCGAGCGCAAGGGCAGCACAGTGGCGCAGCTGGTAGAGCTGTTGCTTCACAACGCAGAGACCTGGATTTGATCCTGACCTCGGGTGCTGTCTGTGTGGAGATTGAACGTTCTCACTGCGACCAAGTGGGTTGCCTCTAGGTGCTCTGGTTTCTTCCTACATCCCAAAGATGTGCAGGTTTATGGGTTATTTGACCTCTGTAAATCACCCCTAGTGTGCAAGCAGTAGATGAGAAAATGGGATAACACAGAACTAAAGTGAATGAGTGATCAATGGTCAGCGTGGACTCAGTTGGCTGAAGAACCCATTTCCATGCTGTATTTCTATTGAAAAAAAAAGAGTACTTCAGGACTTAATGTTTATTTTAGGGGACTAATAAAAACCAAAAAGTATTAAATATTTATTTAGCTAATTCTCTCCCAATTCCGTAATAATTACAGGTGTATGAGAAAGCAATATTTATCACTTCCATTAAAGTTAGTCTACTTTTTTCACGTAAACAAGCTAAACCATGGAAAGCAATTGTCCGATCAGGCACTAACAAAAATGAATGCATTTCATCCAAAACCCGATGGACATTAATAATTGGGAATGATGGTTGATTCCTTCCTCAGTTCAAAATCAAAAATATCAACCAATGTATACCTACGTTAACAAATCAGCTCAAACTAAACACTTGATTACAATTGTTGTCTAAGTTATCATGCTCTTGAGACATTATTTTCACCAACTGTATGCTGTCTATGGGCAGAGGACAAGGGTGAGATCAGCAAATTACAGTTGGATAAGCCAAATCCTATTTTTACAATAAGATTGCAATTATATGTGAACAATCTTGTATATTCTCACATTTATATTGAATCAATCCCTCATAAGCCAAAATTGTAGCCCTGATCTTCCAAGCTACCTCACTGTGGCTTTGCCACTTTAAAAAAAAAGCAGTCTCTGCAGCTGTGCACTATATTTTGCACGCTGCATTACCTGTTGTTTTTGTGCATAATTTGATTTTTGATTGATTGATTATACCTTTAATAATCCTTTACAGGAAATACAGTGCCACGACAGCTTCAAGACAGACATAACACCACACATTTCCTCAAATAGCTTCCATACTTAACAAGTTAAAATACAAGTTAAAATACAAGTTAAAATACAATGAATGAAAAAAAGTGCAGTTATTTATGCGCATTATATAACCTTATAGCAACTGGTATACAAGACTTCCTATGTCTCTCAGTCTTGCACATTGGTGCAATCAGTCTCTGACTGAAGATGCTGTTCTTGATCACCTTCAGGGCATGGAGTGGGTGAGTGGGGTTGGTCATTATTGAACCCAGTTTGTTCAGAGTTCTGGCCTCTGCCACCTGCTGGACCGTTCGTTGCTCAGCCCCGACCACTGAGCCGGCCTTCCTGATCAGCTTGTCCAGTCTGTTTTTATCCGCTATGCGGGCACCATCTCCCCAACAGGCCACAGCAAAAAACAGAGCACTGGCCACCACTGAATGGTAGACACTGCACAGCAGAGGTTGGCAGATGTTAAATGACCTCAGCCTCCTTAAAAAATACAGTCGACTTTGTCCCTTCCTGTACACCGCCTCCATATGACCCTTCCAGTCCAGCTCACTGTCAAGCTGCACACCAAGGTACCTGTGGTTAGCGACCACCTCCACCTCAGTGCCCTTAATGGTGATTGGTGTTGGTTGAGTCCTCCTCCTCCTGAAGTCCACAACTATCTCCTTGGTTTTTGTGGTGTTAAGATGGAGGTTATTGTGTGCACTCCACTCCACAAAGTTGCTTATTATGTCTCTATACTCCTCCTCATTGCCCCCTTTGATGAGGCTGACAACAGCTGTGTCATCCGAAAATTTCTGCAAAAAGCAGCTGTTGGTGTTATATTGGAGATCCGCAGTGTAGATGGTAAACAGGAATGGAGCCAGCACAGTTCCTTGTGGAGCCCCTGTGCTGCTCAAGATGGTGCTTGAGACATTGTTCTGTAGGCGCACGTACTGTGGTCTGAGGGAAAGGTAATCCAAACACCACAGTACCAGTGATTGTACTCATACAAGGTATGATTTGACTGGATGGCATGCAAAACAGTTTTTCCACTGTATCTCTCGCTAAACCGGACAATAATAAACAATGCCACTGGTGTAGATGACTACGGATGAGCTACGGGTCAACCCTTTGCATTAACATAGAAAATAGGTGCAGGAGTAGGCCATTCGGCCCTTCGAGCCTGCACCGCCATTCGATATGATCATGGCTGATCATCCATGAGTTATCATACTCAAATTTGGAAGGAAAGCAAAGCCATTTTTATGTTCTTATGCCAGCCATACAAAATGTGACACATTTAAGGAAATAGAAAGAGATACCTCTATGCAAATATTAAAACACACCTTGGCCTTAGTTTGTTTTGCATGCTTTAATGTCCATTGTTTTGCATTTTCCAGAAATGACTGCCGGTTATATTTGAATTCAGATGACTAAAATAAAAACGTGAAATTGCATTAGGTTATTTCAGAATATGTTTCCCTCAATGTAATTTATACTGTAACTATACAAGTGTTCAATTTTCATCTACTGGCTAGTCCTGGCTTTGTTGTTCCGATCAGAAAGGCAAAAACATACCAGAAGTCAAGAGGAAATGACCACATTTGACTATTTATATCAAATCAGAATTTTTATATTCTATATCCTGTAATTGCAATCCTGAATGTCAGTTATAACAATGGTAGGTATATAAAACAAACCTATGAAAAAATTGAAAATGTTCTGACATCAGAAAAACCAATGTAAAATAATAGATAGCTTTACATTTTGCGATAAAGTTTAAAAATATCGTCTTTTTTTAAAATTAAATTGAAACAATAAGTGTTCATGTAGATGATTAAATTGCATTTCAGAGAGCTCAAAGGGAGGAAAATGTGAAAGAACAAAAATAAAGTTATAGTGTTAACAAATTTGGTATCAAATCAGAGAGGCTCAAAAATGTTTAAAGGATAAATAACGTTATCTCATCAACTCTTCAAATTCAAGCACCATTTTCAAATTAAGCAATGTTTGGCTGTGTGGAAACTAATGCTAATAAATGTATTTGCTGGAACTTAATTGAATTTTTCATCCCAAGGATAAAAAATAATTAGGATTATCAAGTGTAAATTATGGATAACTGTTTTTTGGCAATCAGTGCAAGAGTAATTATTTTGCATCCCAGTTATTTGGAAATCAAACTTTGAAATGTCTGCAATAACAGATTGCAACACTAGAGGACCTCTGCGAGCTATGAAAAAAGGCAAGCACAAAAAAAATGACATATTAATATTAAAGTTGTGGAGAAAATGGGATAAATGAAAAACATGCTAGAAATGTCTAACATATCAAAAAAATAAACTAATCAAAACAGATGAGGTTATCACTTTTTTATAGTAATTATTTAAAGAATAGGATAAAGGATATTAAAGTCAGTAATTCAGCACAGATACAAACTTTTTTTCCTCCTAGACAGTGGTGAATCTTTGAAATTCTCAAGAGTATTCTGCATTCAACACAGACTGATGTTTTGTTGATATCAATAAGGAATCAAAAGGTATAGATCAACTACAGAGTGATGCTGAAGATTAGGTAACATTCTTATTGAATGGATGACAATATGCCCTACCCCTGATTCAATTCTATACATCTGACCACTTGTTCCATTCTATAACTTATTGAGCCAAGGGGCTACATACGGCAAATCAGACTTCTCAGCTTTATGCCATCCTTATTAAAATTGTAAACCAATTAATATTACCATTTCTTTGAATGGTGTTTATAAAAGTTATTTTTTGAACTATATTAAATTTAAAGATATTTTTACGTTTCAAAGATTTTTCTGATCCAAGGCGCTTGGAAATAGTCTAAAGACGTTCCAATATAATTGTGTGGGGAGCCATTTCGTATAAGGCACAGGCACCATCCATCGTGGTCCAACACATTGTGTTCAATGACAAGCAGCATGAATGTGCATCAATCGCAAGAGTGGTTGACAGCTGGACCTTGCCAGTGGTGGAATCAGATATAATTACGTCTTTAAGAAGCATACAAACAAATAGGTCATCAAAGCATATGGTTCTTAAGCGGGCAATAGCGATTAGTGTAGGTGGCCAATAGTTGCATGGTAATGATGGAGCTATGAGCCTATTTGCGTGCTGTATGAATATGACAGAAGTCATACTTTTTTTCAAAGGAAGACATCTTGCAAGCACTGGTGCGGAATTGAAAGTTTGGCATAGGGAAGTTCAAAAACAAGTGTGCTCTACCACTGGAGAAGCGGTATTTCAATGAGATGTTAAACAGAGGCTTGTCTTTCATCTGAATTAATGCCTACTTCCCCTTCTCATGATGTGCAACTACACCAAATGCATCATATCTTTTTTCATCTTCCCTTCCCACATTTTCAGAAGCCAAACAATCCTTCCAGATAAAATAGCAATTCTCTTTACTTCTTTCAAATGGGGGTTTTATTCTCACTACGCAATCACTGAAAGTACCCAAAGTAAATTGGGCAATTGCTATACAGAATACTTAGTCAGTAGCGGCAGTGGCTCAGCTGGTGGGGTTGCTGCCTCACAGCGCTAGAAATTCGGGTTTGATCTTGACCTCGGATGATGTCTTTGTGGAGTTTGCACGTTTTCCCTGTGAGTTTCCTAGTGGTGCTCCAGTTTCCTCCCGCATCCCAAAGACGTGCGGGTTTGCAGGTTAATTAGCCTTTGTAAAGTGCCCCTAGTGTAAAGGAAACGTATTTGATAAGTGGTAAAACATAGAACTAGTGTGAATGGATGATCGATGGTTAGTTTGGACTCAGTGGGCCAAAAGGCCTGTTTCCATGCTCCCCAATGCAATCCACAAGGGTGATTCCAAGCTTCCAGTTGCTTTTTTCTTAAATTCTCCATCTCATCCCCACTCTGACCCTCCATCATTGTTCTCCAATAGTTAGGCTTGAGAAACAATTCCTCATGTTCCGACAAATACATTACAATCTTTGAGTCAATTTTGAATTCAATAATTTCATATAACCAACCTTTCTATTGTGAACTGGCCGATTCTGATGAAACATTACAGGTTCATGATCCTAATTCAGTTTTTCTCTGAAAAAACGTTGCCCAACCTGTTGAGCATTGCCAGTATTCTCTAATTCTAGAATTCAGCAACTGCTCCGTTTCACATTTTAGTTTCAGCAATTTTTCCACTTTTTGCACATTTGCATCACCTCCAGTCAGAACATCTGCGATCAACAAGCTTTCAGAATGGAGATGATAACACTATCACTTTGTCAATAGTCTTTCTGGCTCTCCTCTCACAGCCATTCCCTTTGTTCTCTCAACGTTTCTCCCTTCTCCACAATGCAAAACATTTCATTTCTACCTTTTCCAAATTCTAATCAAAAACCATCCATATACATCAATGATTTGGGTGAAGGGATTCAAAGTGACATTAGCAAATTTGCAGATGACACATAGCTGGGTGGCCGTGTGAACTGTGAGGAGGATGCTATGAGAATACAGGGTGACGTGGACAGGTTGGGGGAGTGGGCAGATGCATGTTTCCGATGTTGGGGGGGAGTCCAGAACCAGGGGTCACAGTTTAAGAATAAGGGGTAAGCCATTTAGAACGGAGACGAGGAAACACTTTTCCTCACAGAGGGTTGTGATTCTGTGGAATTCTCTGGCTCAGAGGGCGGTTCTCTGGATACTTTCAAGAGAGACCTAGATAGGGCTCTTAAAGATAGCGGAGTCAGGGGATATGGGGAGAAGGCAGGAACGGGGTACTGATTGGGGATGATCAGCCATGATCACACTGAACTGGCTCGAAGGGCCTACTCCTGCACCTATTGTCTATTTTGAACTCTAATTTTCTTTTTCTTTCGAGAGATGTTGTCTGATTTGTTGCACATTTCCAGAATTCTTCAAATTTCCAACATCTTCAGAAATGTTTTTGATTGTTAGCTTGTGCATTATATGTTGTACATTCCGTAGAACTTAAACATACTTTCATTTTGAGATAGGTTCAATCAACATATTGTATATTATACACAATCAGTAATTTTAAAAACTTACAATGTCAGCCATGAGAGGATCATCTGGATTAGGTTCTGACATCAATAAATGAATAGAAGTTAACACAGTGGAGATATTAAGAGATGGTCTCCAGGCTCCCTGGATAACAAAGTTAACATATTTTAGCATTGTGTTTCCAAGTAAAATCTACATTTGAAATTAGCATTTTTCTCTTTTTTATGACATAGTATTTACTTGCAATGGACAAACTTGTTTACATTACACAATAACTCAATAAACAAATTGTTGAAATTTAGAATATGTAGTTAGAAACCAGTTCCATATCAAATAAATATTGACATCTGTGGAAGAGGAAACTAGTCGAAATAATTTTGCACAACAGAAAAAATTGATTTTAAAAAAGAACTTCACTGGGTAAAAAGAAAAATAATGCAACGTGCTGCTATAAAAATAGAATTAACTATCTCAAAAAGTTTAAAATTATAATAGTATAGCTTTCAGTAGCAGCCAGAGTCAAAGCCATTTATTGAAAGGCAAACTGAATTTGTATTAGATTTTTGCTCAAAGTACAGAACATGTGACATAAAATCCCCGAGAAACCACATGTTAAAATATCGTGGTTACTAAGTTACAGTTGGGAAGACCATAGCATGTGGTTGTGAAGTCATCTTTGTATCCAGTTTTGAAAATACCAAGTACAGCATATCATAATCTTTTTAAGCTGCTTCCAAAAGCAAATTGCACGAATGTGGTATTTCTTAAACAATTTACTGTGCCCTTAAGCAAGAACATAATGTGGTATTTTATTTAAGCACTTTAACATAATGGCCGAGGATCTTCGTTAGGCTCCGATACAAACACTAAATTCCAGGAAAGTAGATTGTCAACCAATTTAACATCCTGGAGGCAAAACCAAAAGTGCAATATTCTGATGAAGTGGCTCACTGGCATTTCAATTTTGAGAGCAAGTGCTACTGGGAATTGGAGTGGAAAATAGCAAAAGATATGAACAGGAATTATTTATTCTCATTGCCTCACAGATATAGGAAGTTCCTAGTTCAAAGTATAGCATCTAGACAGGCAAACAAACATAAAATTGTGGATTGATATTATTGCTATAACTAACCAAGTTCTGTTCACAGTGTAAAATAATGCATATTAAAGTTAATGTTTGACCTTCTTGTGACCATTAAAAAAAGCCACAAAGTTTAGGTATCATTTCAATTCCTAAAAATAGTACACATGAATTCCAAAAAGGTAGAAGTTCCAAGATGTATTTTTTGACAATTAATTTTTCATTTCTCAAAAGGCAATGGAGGGAGATATATACATATAGTTTTAGTGAATGCAGTAAGGACAGTAACATTGTAGACTCATGTTTAACCAAAATATCAATACAGGTGCACAACCTTTTATCCGAAAGCCTTGGGACCAGACACTTTTCGTAATTCAGAATTTGTCGGCCTTCGGAATGGAATTTTTTTAGCGTAGATTTTAATGGCTGGCTCAGTGGTAGAGTGCTCGGCTCATATCCGCGAGGTCGCGAGTTTGCGCCTTGATCCCGGCAGTTACTCGGTCGCGAGTTTGAGTCTTCAATGTCATTTTTTCTTGCAGAATAAATGTCTGTATGAAATGCAGTGTGTTGAATGAATTCCTGAATTTGTAAATGTGCCCGCAGCATTGAATCACCTCTCGCACTCATGTCACCCTAGCGGGGCTACATGCCCTTAGGCGGCCTAGCTCGGGGATTCTTGAATCCCCGAGCTAGGTCGCGAGTTTGCGCCTCGATCCTGGCAGTTACTCGGTCGCGAGTTTGAGTCTTCAATGTAGTTTTTTCTTGCAGAATAAATGTTTGTATGAAATGCAGTGTAGGAGAGGTGTACTGACTGTGTAGGCAGAACTTTGGAAGTGATTGCCCACCAGTCTAAAAAGCCACTGTGTCTCCCTGTCCCTGGGATAGCAGGGGGCGATCAAACATCACAATACCCCCCTCCCCCTCCAACTCCAGAGGAATCCGCTCCCCGATGGGCCGCTACGGCGACAAGTGGCAATTTGCCCACAGCCCGAGCTGCGCTCCCTCATCCGCCACCCCAAGAACAAGACGTACCTTGCACACCATCAGCTTCTGCCCCTACGTGTTCCTCTGGAGTTGGAGCGGGGCTGGGCTGGAGTTGCTGCTGGCTGTGGGTCTCTGGGATCTCCGTGCTTGCAGTGGGCCTGGGGGTCGGTGTCCCGTTGGTCCTGACGTCTCCGGCCACCCCCCTGGACTGGAGCTGAGACTGGGAACTGTACCGCCCTTGCCCCCTCCCTCTGCAACTGCAAACAACCCCACTCTCCTGCAAGGGCGGTACAGTTCCCGGAGGATGGCAGGTGGCCGGAGACGTCAGGACCAACAGGAACCCGCTCCCCGATGGGCCCCTACGACGCCCCGAGCTGCGCCCCGTCATCCGCAACCCAGGTTCCTCTGTAGTTGGAGCGGGGCTGGGCTGCTGTTGGCTGTGGGTCTCTGGGATCTCCGTGCTTGCAGTGGGCCTGGGGGTCGGTGTCCCGATGAGGGGGCGCAGCTCGGGGAACGGCTTCTGGTGGTCCTGACGTCTCCGGCCAGTTTGCAGTTTTCCTCTGGAGTTGGAACGGGGCTGGGCTGCTGCTGGCTGTGGGTCTCTGGGATCTCCGTGCTTGCAGTGGGCCTGGGGGTCGGTGTCCCGTTGGTCCTGACGTCTCCGGTGACTGGCACTGACCTGCTGGTATCGCCGACGTGAAGACAGTGAGTGCAAAGCCCCCGCGCCGGTGCAATGAGCGGGGAGCTGGAGAGGGGAGGGAAGGGGTCACACACATGGCCGGGAAGCAGAGGGGTGTAGGTGGGGTGAAACTGAAGGGAGCGACAATCTGCTGCTGCCTGCCCGCTGAGTTAAAAAGTTCCCACGCAAGACTCACGATACACTGTGTATCGTGAGTCTACCGTGGGAACTTTTTAACTCAGCGGGCAGGCAGCAGCATATTGTTAATTATTAACCCTCCCGCGCAATATACCCTCACCTTCTCTTTTATGAATGGGGATTTAGTTCCCCTTTCTTCGAGGACCGACCGGAGGTTCCGCTGTCACCTCTGCGGGCCGCCCTTGGTGAACGTTTTCAAGGACCTTTCTTCAAGGACCGAAAAAATGTCCGCTATTCGGAGGTTTTCGTTATTTGGATCTTCGGATAAAAGGTTGTGCACCTGTAGCATCAAGTAATTAACAAATAATTCTGATTACCTTTGGAGGCAACTTCAAGATGTCCAAGCAGATCCTTCCTGCCGTGTCAATGTTAGGATGATAGATCGGAGTAAGAAAACGGATTTTGGGAGGCTCAAATGGGTATCTAAATAAGAGCATTTAGAAAGAATGCGATTATTCAATTTATTAATACCCATAATCAATTTATTTTAAATGAGAACGGGTGCTATTAAAACTTTGCCTGCTTTAAATTAAACTAAGCATCTCAGTTATATTTGCTCCCAAGTCATTCTTAACACACAAGATAAACATTTTGCTAACAGCGAGCCAGGTTCAGTCATGAGCTCTAAAGTTATCTGTGTGGAGCTTGCATACTATCACCGTGACTGCATGGATTTCCCCGATGCTCTGGTATCCCCCCCCCCCCCCCCCACACATTCTAAATTGTGAGGGCACTCAAGATGTTGGAGTGGGCTGCTGGAGCAGCCAAGCCTGTAGATCAGACGCGGCCTGCAGCGACAAGGAGCAGCGGAAGGCATCAACAACATAGTTTGGCCAGGCCAATCCCTGCAACTCCGTGCCAGTGCCACCACGAGGACAACAGACCATTATAGCCAAGTTAAGACTCTACCTTTAACAACTCTGAATGGGAAAGGATACAAGATAGCGCCAGCACCATGATGCCTCTTGTCTACTGTTCTAATTTCACAAGTGTAAGTTTTTTTTTTAAATCAGCTATTTTATAACAGTTTAGAGGCAAAATAAATGACTGTATAAAATGTTGAAACTAAATTTACCTTTCAGGAACAATAATTTCAAGATTAAATATTCCACCTTCATATGGTGAATTAGCACCTCCCATAATTTCTAGAGAGAAAAAAAACAATCAGGGCTTGTGTTCATAACTGTTAGGCCAGTTGGACGGTGTGGTGGCGCAGCAGTAGAGTTGCTGTCTTACAGTGCTTGCAGCGCCAGAGACCCGGGTTCGATCCTGACTACGGGTGCTGTTTGTACGGAGTTTGAACATTCTCCTCATGACCATGTGAGTTTTCTCCAAGATCTTCAGTTTCCTCCCACACTCCAAAGACATACAGGTATGTAGGTAAATTGGTTTGGTAAATTAAAAAATCGGCCCTAGTGTGTGTAGGATATTGTTAATATGCGGGGATCGTTCGTCGGCGCAGACTCGGTGAGCGGAAGGGCTTATTTCATGCTGTCTCTAAACTAAACACCAGATTATATTTGATTTAAAATCAAAGACATTGATTAACCTTGGGAGTTCAAATCAATAAAAACAATACCGGGCCATATACCAGTTAAGCTTTAATAAAGTAGGAAGGACTGGTTTACACCAAAGATAGACACAAAATGCTAGAGTAACTCAGCGGAACAAGTTGCATCTCTGGAGAAACGGAATGACATATATTGAGTCCTTTCTTCGGGTAGTAATAAAAGATTTCCCCAGCATATGAATGATCCGACTTGGGGGGGGGGGGGGGGGGGGGGGGGGGGAACTGACCATGCTAATTCTCCATTACATTTCAAAATCATTTTCAAGCTGGCAATTATAATAATCTTTTATGATATTCATTCATGACTGGATACAGTACAGGCACCTCCTGTTTTACAAGTGTTTGACTAGTGCATTTTTTAAATAATGTGTTTGTTCCTTTAATATCAAAGCTTGATTTACGCGCTGTTATTTTTGCAATAACGTACTCAAATTTACTGCTGACAAGACAGCATGGTCACGTATTGTTTAATTTACGTGTTTTTGAATCTCGAGCTGCTTTTCAAGCACATATCCCTGCATAAAACACGAGGTGCCTGTATATATTCCATTAGTTTAATTACAGGTGATGCCAGACCAATTATGAATGAAATTATAGCAAGTGTATGTACAGCAATATATGGGTTACTATAGGAATCTGACATTTCTTACTTATGGAAATATCGGCTTACAGACATTTGCCAGAACTGTATTTACATTAAATGCCTGCAACTTAAGCACTGGCTTGTCCCTATATACATGTGCAGGTTTAGAACAGTTAACTGTAGATGTAGGTACACACAATTGCTGGGGAAACTCAGCGGGTGCAGCAGCATCTATGGAGCGAAGGAAATAGGCGACGTTTCGGGCCGAAACCCTTCTTCAGACTGTAGATGTACTTGTGTAATAATTTAAAGTGTGAGAAAAGCAGACCAATGTTTATGGCAATTCATTGAATGCATCACATTCGAATGGTGGTGCAAACATGTCTGTATTTTACTTGTTAAATTCAAATCTTGATCCAAAGCATAGAATCATATATTTGAGACGTGCAGAAGAATTCACGGGCATTGCTTTTTAACATCAAAATAAATTGTTTCCATGTGCACTGAAATGCTAAAGTGGCTTGGGCTGAGGGAAAATTAGTCATTTAACCTATTTTCTTACAACTCATGTCGTTTTGTGGGCAACAATCAGAAACTAGTATCTATGATGCAAACGTGATCGGCAAGGTTATAAAAAATGGCCTCATACTATGAGCATACAATAGATTTGAGACCATTGCAAGAAGGAACACTTATTAGTTTAGATTAGAGAATGAAAAGAGGCCTTTTGGCCAACCAAGTCAATGTTAGCCATCGATCACCTGTTCACATTAGTTTTGTGTTAACCCACTTTCTCATCAACTCTCTACACACTAGGCGCATTTCAAAGGTCAATTAATCTACAAACCCACATGTCTTAGGGATGTCGGAGGAAACTGGAGCACCTGGAGGAAACCCACACAGTCATTGGGAGAATGTGGAAACTCCACAGACGGCACTCAGGTCAAGATCGAACCCGGGTCTCTGGTGCTCGATGGCAACAGCTCTACCAGCCACGCCACCATGCTGCCCTTTATAGCTTACTAGACCAAGTGGGACCCGTTGGGCCCTGTCCCCCAATGCGGGGGGGGGGGGGGGGGGGGGAGAAGCGCGGTGTCAGCGCTCACCCCAGAGACAGGCGCCCCTCGGTGCCAATCACCTCCATCACCCCCCACAAGGAAAATTATGGAATTTATGGAGGCAATCAATGGTCCTCACATTGAGGGGGGCGGGGTGCGGGCAGGTCGGGGGTGGAGGCAGGGGGTTTGGGGGAAGGGGGTGAGTGAGAGGTGGGGTGGGCAACGTGGACTTGACATGTGGGGGGCGGGGTTGTGGCCACTCTGTGTCTCTTGGCCTCTCTGTCTCTCTGTCTCCCTCTCTCTGTCTGTCTCTCCCTCGATGGCACCCCACAGTGACCAGCGTTGACGGAAGGCCTCAAGCATCCCCGTGTTCCCTCTACAGGTACACACGAGCACGGACGTAGGCCCGGAAGAGGGGCAGGCAGCCGACTCTGGTGTGACCATCAACCGCCTGCTGCCTAGACCCTCGAATGGGCATCTCTGCCAGGTCCAGGTGCAAACTGACAGGGAGATTCCCCCCCCCCCTCCCCAAATCGGCCCTCCCAACTCCCTGCCTTGTGCCCAAACACCAGGATCGTGGGCCTAAAATGCAATCAGAAGTTGAGGAGTAGCCCCTCCAGATATTGGTACAGGGGCAGCAACCTCATGCTGCAGTTACCGTTGGCAACGTCCCATTGTGATGGCATTGTCGCACTCGGCAGCTTGAGAGCCCATTGAGATTGGTGCACTGTGAGTTGCATTGTGACATCATCAGTGGAACATCCTGGAAAAATGGCTGTTGGTGAGAAGCTGCGGTTACTGTTGGCAATGCCCCATTGTGATGTCATTGTGGCTGTGTGCGAGGACCGTTTTTTCCCTTTTCTTAAAACTTGAATCATTGACAACCTCGGAAATATAGGTGGCAATGTGGCAGGAAGATGTTTATCGCCACCAAGAGAAAAATGTGAGTAGGAATGTGTGAAAATGGGAAGGCTGTGGCCTAGCTTTTGGAAGAAGATAGGAATTAACCAGATTGACACAGAGACACATCGTGGGCACAAACACAAACAAGATAACGACTTTTAGTTATATAGAGATTAAATTATACCAAGAAATTACTATTTTATCTTCTATATCCAACTTAAATTTTGATAAAACCACAGATGCAATTGGTAGACACTTTGTATTCAAATATAGTCGAGTAATACCAAGCAGAATATAATTGAATATTGAGGCACCTATTTGGTACAGAAAACTTCAGTGTTTACAAAGGCAAGAACAAAAAAGGTCTGCTATTCCTGGAAGAAATTAAAAACATACGTGCTCGTAATTCATCCGTTTGATCACAATTCTGCCAGCAAGAAATACCAGGAGGAGGCTGATTTGCCAATAGCTGTAGTTCTTTTTTTAACCTTGAAACTCTTTGCATTATCTTGCCGTAATCTGTATATTCCAAGGTGGCCTGCAGAAACATTAAAATTTAGCACTGAAATATTCAAGGAAATTGTGTATCAAGAACATTTAATCAACCGCTTGGTAAAATGTGTACACAGTAACAAAAAAGTGTCATCTTACTGGAGAACCATGGGGCAATTTAATTAGGAGAAATGTGAGGTTTTGCATTTTGGGAAGTCTAACATGGGCAGGACCTACACAGTGAATGGTAGGGCTCTGGAGAGTGTTGTAGAGCAGAGGGATCTAGGAGTGTATGTAGGTTGTGAAATGTCTGACTGAAGAAGGGTTTCGGCCCGAAACGTCGCCTATTTCCTTCGCTCCATAGATGCTGCTGCACCCGCTGAGTTCCTCCAGCAATTTTGTGTACCTAGGAGTGTATGTACATGGTTCATTGAAGGTGGTGTTGCAGGTAGATCAGATGGTCAAAATGGCTTTTGGCACATTGGCCTTGATCAGTTAGAGTATTGTATCGAAAGTGTAAGAAAGAACTGCAGTTGCTGGTTTAAATCGAAGGTACACACAAAATGCTGGAGTAACTCAGCGGGACAGTCTGAAGAAGGGTCTCGACCCGAAACGTCACCCATTCCTTCCCTCCAGAGATGCTGTCTATCCCACTGAGTTACTCCAGCATTTTGTGTCTACTTATTGGGTATAGACGTTGGGAGGTCATGTTAGTTATATAAGACGTTCGTGAAGCCACGTATAGACTATTGTGTTCCATTCTGGGCACCATGCTATAGGAAAGATGTTGTCAAGCTGGAAATGGTACAGAGAAGATTTACGAGGATATTGCCAGGACTAGATCGTCTGAGCTCTAGGGAGAGGTTGAATACGCTGGGAATCTATTCATTGGAGTGCAGGAGGATAATGCGTGATTTTACAGAGGTGCATAAAATCCTGAGGAAAATAGAAAGAGAAAAGTCTCTTGCCCGGAGTAGGTGAATCGAGGACATAGGTTTAAGGTGATGGGGGAAAAGATTTAATAAGAATCTGAGGGGTGACTTTGCCACACAAAGGGTGGTGAGTGTTTGCAACAAGCTGCTGGGAGGAAATAGTTGAGGCTGTGACTATCCCAACATTTAAGAAACAATTAGACAGGTACATGGATAGGACAGATTTGGAGGGATATGGACCAAACACAGGTAGGTGGGACCAGTATAGCCGGGATATGTTGGTGGTGTGGGCAAGTTGGACCGTTGTATCTGTCTAATTTATAACAGGGAATTGCAAAATATGCTGAAGGCATGGCAATGAATGGTGGTGCGATTAAATTTACCAAGGTTAAACGCGAGATTAAGAAATTCTCAGATGTCTCGAAGGGGTGTGGTTCTGGACCAGAGACAATCAAAGTGTGTAGGTTCTTGGGTTTTCCATTGCATTATCAGCAGAACTCCATCCAGCAACACAACTTCCTTTGTTGAAAGCAGAACAAACTAAATAGCAGTAATTCAAGATACTTCATGCCACGTTAAAAAAGGAAGTCATTCAACCAATTAACACAAAGTTATACTGCAAGTTTACATTGTATACTTATCAATTCAGTTAATCTATCGTGTTTTCTCAACCTCACACATCATTAGCAATTGCATTGTTAACCATACAACAGGTGCCTTTAGCTCCCATGGATATGTTCTTCCTATGGTTGCACATCACTCACACTGTTTCAGGTCTCCTGTACCTCATGACCCGTCCATCCCAGTGATGACTGCATCTTAGAACTAGCCCGTAACACAAGTCCACAGTTACCATGTACTTTCAGCAAAGGTGCAAGAAAAACGGTCTGCAGAAGAGTCCCTTCCTGAAACGTCATCTATCAATGTCCTCCACAGATGCTGCCTGACCCACCTTTACTCCAGCACTTTCTTTTAATCATGTCCTCAATTATCATCTCCTTGGGTATCGTGTGCATGTACCAAGTGATTTATGATTTTTTTTTTTTAACTTCTATCGCCAACATGTACTTTTTAATTTTTTATTCCACCGTGCTCTTTGTGGCTCCATTTTACAATTCCTAACAGCTCAGTGGTCAGTGCACTTTCACAACATGCCCTACTTGAACCCATCTCCTAACTTGCTTTGTTTCCCATTTCCAAAAAGAAAGTGATGCTTAATAACATGTCAATTCCATCATATCTGCTATTATTATATTCCGTGACAAAAATACAGACGAGTCAATTCCAAATCCAAGAATAATAACTTTGAGCTGCACAAATGTGAGTATTCCTCAGCAACTCCAAGTGTTATTTTGCCATTTTCATTGAATGATTACTTGTTGTGATCATGGTCTTGGAATCAATGTGCTGAAAATCCCAACAGCAGTGAAAATACATTTAAGTCTTGGGAGTGCATCGTGTGCTTCCATAGCTGCAGTGGACTTGGCAGACCTTTGGGTCATTATGACCCAAGATATTCACTTTCTGCTGACTACCTCAACCACAATGGGCAAAGAAGAGGGCACTGCATTGAAGTCTCTTGCATGTTAATCTTCCATCTTCACTCCTGAATCACATCCCAAAGCAAAACAGCCTCACATTTTCATACATCACTTCCACGCTGCTTGTATGCTGAATATTCTCCCTTCAACATTGGGTATTCCATGTAAAATAGTTTTGCCGAAATTCTTTCATTTTCTAATCGGTACACTAAATGTAGACAAGAAGCTGCTGGTTTACAAAAAAAAAGACGAAGTGCTGGTGTAACAGCAGGTCAGGCAGCATCCCCAGAGAACACGGATAGATGATGTTTTGGATCGGAACCCGACTTCCCGGTTGCCATATTGTCCAGAGATGCTGCCAGCCCACCTGAATATTCTCCCTTGAACATTCAGTCATAAGGAATAGGAGTAGAATTAGGCCATTCGACCCATCAAGTTTACTCCAATCATGGCTGATCTATCTCTCCCTCCTAACCCCATTCTCCTGCCATCTCCCCATAACCTTTGACACCTGTACTAATCAAGAATCTATCTCTGCCTTAAAAATATCCAGTGACATTGCCTCCTCAGCCTTCTGTGGCAAAGAATTCCACAGATTCACCACCCTCTGACTAAAGAAATGTCTCCTCATCTCCTTCCTAAAAGAACTTCCTTTAATTCTGAGGCTATGACCTCTCGTCTGAGACTCCCCCACTAGTGGAAACATCTTCTCCATATCCACTCAATCCGCGCCTTTCACTATTCTGTACGTTTCAATGAGGTCCTCCAGCGAGTCCAGGCCCAGTGCCCAAAAAACACTCATCATAGGTTAGTCTACTCATTCCTGGGATTATTCTTGTAAATCTCCTCTGGACCCTCCAGCACCAGCACATCCTTCCTCAGACATGGTGCCCAAATGTGGCCTTAGAGCCTCAACATTACATTCCTGTTTTTGCATACAAGCCCTCTTGAAATAAATGCTAGCATTGAGTTTGCTATCTTTACTACCGATTCAACTTGCAGATTCACTTTTTGGGAATCCTGCACCAGCACTCCCAAGTCCCTTTGCACCTCCGATTTCTGGATTCTCACCCCATTTAGAAAATAGTTTACGCCTTTATTCCTACTACCAAAATGCATAACTCCACACTTTGCCACACTATATTCCATCTGCCACTTCTCTGCCCACTCTCCCAACCTGTCCAAGCCCATCTGCAGAGATCCTGTTTTCTCTACGCTTCCTGTACCTCCATCTATTTTCATATCATCTGCAAACTTTGCCACAAAGCCTTCAAACTCCTTGTCCAAATCATATTTACAAAGTAAGTAGCGGCCCCAGCACCGACCCTTGCGGAACTCCACTAGTCACTGGCAACCAACCAGAAAAAGCCCCTTTTATTGCCACTCTTTGTCTTCTGCCATCCAGCCAACCTGGATGTATACTAGTATCTGCCCTTTGATACTGTGGGCTCTCATCTTCCTAAGCAGCCTAACGTGTGGCACCTTTTTAAAGGCTTTCTGAAAATCTAAGTGAACAACATCTACTGATTCTCCTTTGTCTGCCCTGCTATTTACTTCAAAGAATTCCTGCAAATTTGTCAAGCAAGACCTCCCCTTCACAAAGCCACGCTGACCAGCCTATTTTATTGTGAACTTATCAGATAATCCATGTAAAATCGTTTTGCCTAAATTCTTTCATTTTCTAATCGGTACACTAAATGTAAACATAAAGCAGCTAGTTTACAAAAAAAAAAGACAAAGTGCTGGTGTAACTCAGTGGGTCAGGCAGCATCTCTGGAAAATATGGATAACAAACAGAAAGGCGAGTCCAGATCCAAAACATCATCTATCCATGTTCTCCTGGGATGCTGCCTGACCCGCTGAGTTGCAGTCTGCACATTAAATGACTCCACACAAGCCAAATTAAAAGGATCCGAAAGTTATTTATTTTTGCGGGTATCTTCATTGTATTAATGATTATATAATGCCATAAACTTGCACCTTTCAAAAATCTAGATGTCATTGAATTAAATTGTCTTTTAAAGATTTCTCCAAATCCTCAAATAAGATCTTATGAAGTTTGTAGCACTGGTACACAATGCTTCAAAGCTCCTTACTCATCATGAGCAACAAGGGAGTTTTTTCTTCTTCGGGTGATATGCAAGATTTCTATTCTTGGACCTTGATGATTAGTTTGCCCTAATAAACATCGTCACTCTACTTAGAGAACCATGTTACGTTACTTCACACTTAGGTTGCTGCCCTGTAACCTCCATTCACAACAACATCTTATCCTCATCACTAAAATATGGTCTGCAATCATCCTTGATGAATAGTTTTAGTTTTTAATTTTAGGGGTTGCAGCATGGAAACACCTTTTTTGTCCCATCGAATCCACGCTGACCAGCGATCACCCATATACCAGTTCGATCCTACACACTAGGGAAAATTTACAGAAGCCAATTAACCTACAAACCTGCACGTCTTTGGAATGTGGGAGGAAACCGGAGCACCCGGAGAAAACCCATGCGGTAACAGGGAGAAGGTACAAACTCTGCACAGACAGCAACCGAGATCAGGATTGAATCTGGGTTTCTGGCTCTTTGAGGCAGCGACGGTAATTCTGTGCCACTATGCCAGCCGATTACATAGTTCTGCTATAACATGCATTTCCATGACACATATACAATACAATGCAAGCAAGTTTAGGTTGAGATTTATTAATGCCACCTGTACCAGTGAAAAGCTTTGTTTTGCATGCTATCCAATCAGATCAGATAATACAAAGATAGACACAAAATGCTGGAGTAACTCAGAGGGCCAGGCATCTTTGGAGAGAAGGAATGGATGACATTTTGGGTCAAGATCCACGACGCTAGGAAGGGTCTCTACCCAAAACGTCACCCATTCCTTCCCTCCGGAGACGCTGATAGTCCCGCTGAGTTACCATTTTGTGTCCATCTTCGGTTTAAACCAGCAACTGCAGTTCCTTCCTACACAGACCAGATAACACTATACATAAATACAATCATGTCAAGCTCAAGAACAATAGGTAGAGCAAAGGGGAAGATACTGAATGCAGAATATAGTTCTCAGCATTGTAGTGCATCAGTTCCATAGACAAATCCAATGTCCACAACAGGGTAGAGGTGACTTAGATGGTACCCTAGCATAGGGTACCATCCAAGCAGCACAGTGTCACAGCAGTAGAGTTGCTGCCTTACATTGCCAGAGACCCGGGTTCATCCTGACATTGGGTGCTGTCTGTACGGAGTTTATATGTTCTCCCCGTGACTGCGTGGGTTTTCGCCGGGTGCTACGGGTTTCTCCTACGCTCCAAAGACATACAGGCTTGTAGGCTAATTGGCTTGGTAACATTGTAAATTGTCCCTAGTGTATGTGCGCAGGATAATGTTAGTTGCAGGGATCGCTATTCGGCACAGACTCAGTGGGCCAAAGGGCCTGTTTTCACCCTGTATCTCTAAACTAAACAAATGGAAGGACCGTTCAGAAGCATGCTATGAGGGGAATGAGCTGTTCCCAAGTCTGCATTCAAGCTTATGGAATGAATCAGGGAACACTGTTTGCATTACACAAAGCAAACTGGTCATAATACAATTTTTTTAGGAACAGAGAACCACTTTGGAAATTGACAAAGAAAAAAAAAAGCACGGCCTTGGATTTAATTAGTATTAGGGGGAAAAATATTTATCTTCAATAGTTAGACACGTTTGATTTGTCTCATAAGAAATACTACTTTAACCACAGGCTACCATTAACATTGACACGTGTTTAATAAAGTATGATTGCAGAATGCAACATTATAGCCTTTGGTATCTTTAACTTGCAGTGACAAAAATTAACTCATTGCTATTTTCCAAAAAGATAGCTTGCTTATTGCTAGCCTGAAGCGCTCGAGCCCCTGACAACTTTCCCATCGCTGACAATTCTTTAATCATCCGATTTCCTATAACATGAAAATGCAATAATCGTATTGGAACAGAACTACCTGTCCCAGCAGCTATTCCCGCTCTCCGCCAGACCAAAGATACTTGCACCAGACCTCGCACTCACAGTCAAAGATCTTAGATCTTTGCTCACCGTAATCTCTTCCCGCCGAGCGGCCGCTTTCAAATAGCCCGCGCGAGCCACCTCCTGCAACGGCCGCTTCCGGTCTCCCGCGGCCGGCGAAGCAAAACCCGGCGCGGATTCACCACTGCCGGACTGGAGCAGGTCGGCTCCTCTCCACACCTCTTCTCTCCTCTCCTCTCCACTCCTCTCCTCTTCTCTCCATCACTCTTGTCCATTCCAATCATCTACACTCTTCCCCACTACTCTTTCCTCGCCTAACTCCACTCCACCACATTACTCCTATCCATTCCAATCCACTTCACCATTCTTATCTATTTAAATCCACTCCTATCCATGTCCTCTCCCATGCCTTTCCACCTTTTTCTCCATTCCACTCAAATGCAACCCCAAGAGCCAGGACCAAAGATGGCCAGGACAGATGCAAGAAACAACGTGACACGAGAGGAACAACACGCTGCTGGAGGAAGTCAGATGTTCAGGTGGGATTCTGCCGGACATCCAAGCATTCAGTCATAGTCCCGCGGATGGCGGCTCAGCATCACTGGCGTCTCAGCCAAGGATATTCACCAACTGTTCATCTGGTACTGTGCAGGGTTACCATTGCAACAAGACATCATTAGGTACCTTGATCCTTCTGCCCACCTTCCCTTCCCCATCTGGCTCCACCTATTACCAAGTATCTCTGGGTCTCCCATTAATGCCTTGGGCTACCACCAGGTATCCAGTCTCATGCAAAACCCCCGATGTTACTCTCGTTTCTTCTCTCTCCCCAACCCATATTGTTCCAACTGCCATCTACTGGCCTATGTGCCCCTCCATCATCTACTCTGTGAATCTTACATTAATATGCTAATCATAGATATCTATAGCAACCACCAGCTCTCCATTCTCAACCAAAACCCCTAATGATGTGCCTTTTACACCCCAACCCTCCTTTTTGCACCCTTCCTAGCCATCTGGTTTCATCCATCATCCACCAGCCTCTGTCCATCCCCACACCATCATTTAGTCTCTTTGCATCTCCCATTATTGTGCTAATCTTAGATGTTGCTGCCTACCACCCTCAACCAAAATCCTCAACTATGTGTCCTTTATACACCACTTCTTTCTCCTTTGTGCACTTTTCCTGGCCATCTGGTTGAATCTATCATCTACCAGCCTTTCCCTCCCCATCTGGTTCCAACTGTCATCTACCATCTTCCCATCATTTAGTCTCTCTGGGTCGCTCATTAATGTGCTAACCTCAGATGTCACTGGCTACCACCAGTTTCATCCAAGATCCCCAAATATTGTGACCTTAAAACCCAAACTCTTCCCAGCCTGCCTGGTTCCACCTATCTATCACCCACAGTACCAGCTCTGTCCTGCCCCATGCTTCCACTGCTATTACTGGTAATATTTTATCTTCCCTCTTAAATCCTAATGCAGGACTGTAACCCAAAATATAAAGTATTCCTTTGCTCCCACAGATGTTGATTGAGCTGTTGAGTTTCTCCAGACACCTCCCTCCCCTTTTTTGATCTCACAGTCTATCACAGGAAATCTTCCAGCATCTGCAGTTCCTTCTTGAACACTTTGTCTACTCCACTGCGATATCTCCTCAAGGTATGCCTACTTTGAAGAAGTTCTCCTCCTCTCTCCGGAGACAGTTTCACAACCTCCTCTCTAACTGCATACCCTCTGTGATCCCCCCTGCCCTCCAACTGTAACCCTTGCTGTCTCCTCCCCTTCCTTAACCCTCGAGCTGTCTCCTCCCATCCCCCCGCCCTCGGGCTCCTCCTCCTCCCCTTTTCCTTCCTTCTCCCCCCCCCACCCCCTATCAGTCTGAAGAAGGGTTTCGGACCAAAACATCGCCTTTTTCCTTCGCTCCATAGATGCTGCTGCACCCGCTGAGTTTCTCCAGCATTTTTGTGTACCTTCGATCTTCCAGCATCTGCAGTTCCTTCTTGAACACTTTGTCTACTCCACTGCGATATCTCCTCAAGGTATGCCTACTTTGAAGAAGTTCTCCTCCTCTCTCCGGACACAGTTTCACAAACTCCTCTCTAACTACACACCCTCTGTGATCCCCCTGCCTTCCAACTGTAGCCCTTGCTGTCTCCTCCCCTTCCTTAACCCTCGAGCTGTCTCCTCCCATCCCCCCCGCCCTCGGGCTCCTCCTCCTCCCTTTTTCCTTCCTTCTCCCCCCCACCCCCCATCAGTCTGAAGAAGGGTTTCGGCCCGAAACGTCGCCTATTTCCTTCGCTCCATAGATGCTGCTGCACCCGCTGAGTTTCTACAGCATTTTTGTGTACCTTCGATCTTCCAGCATCTGCAGTTCCTTCTTGAACACTTTGTCTACTCCACTGCGATATCTCCTCAAGGTATGCCTACTTTGAAGAAGTTCTCCTCCTCTCACCGGAGACAGTTTCACAACCTCCTCTCTAACTGCACACCCTCTGTGATCCCCCCTGCCCTCCAACTGTAGCCCTTGCTGTCTCCTCCCCTTCCTTAACCCTCGAGCTGTCTCCTCCCATCCCCCCGCCCTCGGGCTCCTCCTCCTCCCCTTTTCCTTCCTTCTCCCCCCCATCAGTCTGAAGAAGGGTTTTGGCCCAAAACGTCGCCTATTTCCTTCGCTCCATAGATGCTGCTGCACCCGCTGAGTTTCTCCAGCATTTTTGTGTACCTTCGATCTTCCAGCATCTGCAGTTCCTTCTTGAACACTTTGTCTACTCCACTGCGATATCTCCTCAAGGTATGCCTACTTTGAAGAAGTTCTCCTCCTCTCTCCGGACACAGTTTCACAACCTCCACTCTAACTGCACACCCTCTGTGATCCCCCTGCCCTCCAACTGTAGCCCTTGCTGTCTCCTCCCCTTCCTTAACCCTCGAGCTGTCTCCTCCCATCCCCCCCGCCCTCGGGCTCCTCCTCCTCCCTTTTTCCTTCCTTCTCCCCCCCACCCCCCATCAGTCTGAAGAAGGGTTTCGGCCCGAAACGTCGTCTATTTCCTTCGCTCCATAGATGCTGCTGCACCCGCTGAGTTTCTCCAGCATTTTTGTGTACCACAGGAAATAGACTATTAACTGACGTCTATTACAAACCCACTGACTATCTCGACTATACTTCTTCCCACCCTTCTTCCTGCAAAGACTCTATTCCCTACTCCCAATTCCTCCGTCTACACCGCATCTGCGCCCAAGATGTTCCATACTAGAACATCCGAGATGTCTTAATTCTTTAGGGAACGGGAGTTTCCCTCTCCCATCATAGATGAGGCCCTCTCTCGTGTCTCCTCGGTACCCCGCAGCTCCGCCCTTGGTCCCCTTCCCCCTCATCGCAACAGAGACAGTCCCCCTAGTCCTTACCTTCCACCCCATCAGCCGTCGCATACAACACATAATCCTCCAAAATTTCCGCCACCTCCAACGGGATCCCACCACTAGTCACATTTTCCCATCTCTACTCCCTTTCCGCCTTCTGCAGAGACCATTCCCTCTGCAATTCCCTGGTTAACTTATCCCTTCCCACCTAAACCACCCCCTCCCCTGGTACCTTTCCCTGCAACTGCAGAAGATGCAACACCTGTCACTATGCCTCCTCCCTTGACTGTCCAGGGACCCTGACAGTCCTTTCAAGTTACCTAAGGTTCACTTGCACCTCCTCCAACCTCATCTACTGTATCAGTTGTTCAAGATGTGGACTTTTATACATCGACGAGACCAAACGGAAACTTGACGTTCGGTTCACGGAACTCCTCTGCTCAGCCCGCCTGAACCTACCTGATCTCCCGGTTGCTGGACACTTTAATTCTCCTTCCCATTCCACCACAGATCTTTCGACCCCAGGTCTCCTCCATTGTCAGAGTGAGACTAAACGCAAATTGGAGGAACAGCATCTCATATTTCGCTTGGGCAGCTTACAGCCCAGTAGTATGCATATTGATTTCTCTCACTTCAGGTATCCCCGGCATTCCATCTCTCTCTATCCCTCCCCCACCCATGTCGCACTAGCTTCTCATTTTCACCCTACAAAGCTAACAATGGCCTGTTTCTTTTATCATCGTTACTTTTTTGCATATTTTTCATTTATTGTTCTTTATCTCTTCACATCACTGTTTATATCTCTTGTTTCCTTTATCCCTAACCAGTCTGAAGAAGGGTCTCGAGCCGAAATGTCACCCATTACTTCTTTCCAGAGATGCTGCCTGTCTTGCTGAGTTACTTCAGCTTTTTGCGTCTACGGTTCAAACCAGCACCTGCAGTTCCTTCTTACATACGAGTTTCTCCAGCAGCTTGTTTTTCTTTTTGCTCGAGATTGCAGCATTGGTAGTCTACAACTACCAACAAACTCTCTTGTGCCTCCAAAAGCTTGGAGATTAGGTAAGGACTAGTTTTCTAGTCCTTCTTTCAGATTGAAGTAAAAAACATAGACGACCGAAGAGAGTCTTGAATGGAATTTGGTTTGCGTGAGCATGGCCAATAACGGTAGGAAGAGGAGGAGGGAAGTGGACATGACAGGAGGTATTGGGTTCCTTCCAATTAGATGAACTTTGACAAAGGAGCATAAAGCTTTAAGATACACCACAAAATGCATAATAACTAATGCGGCTATAGCAAGATATTGGAGACGTAAGGAACTGCAGATGCTGGAATCAAGTAAAACACAAAGTGCTGGTGTAATTCAGTGGGTCCGGCAGCATCTGCGGAAGATATGGATGGAAAACGTTTCACGTTAGGATCCTTCTTCAGTATCTGCAATGCTTCAGACTGAAGAAGCACCCCAACCTGAAACATTGCCTTTCGAGTCCTCCACAAATGCTGCCTGACCCGCTCAGTTGCTCTAGCACTTTGTGCTTTAAGGCAAAATATTGATGTCTTTTGGACTTGGAATACCAAGCTGTAATGTACCATTAATCCTGGCAATGATGGCATCAAGTGGAAGTCTCTTTTTTTCTGGATGTTCAATGGCAATACCATTACCTATTCCCCTATCCCTTTTGCTATGCCTGGCGGATATTATCTGAAGTAGGTGCTTCATTACTGTGTCTACAAGCAACTGTACCACATAAATGTCTCAACTGTTTTTTCACAAATCCATGCATCATCTGCAAGACTCCTCTCATGGATGTGACAGATATCCTCTAAAGAAAGTAAAGAATGTTAATTTGGCTGAAAACGCTTGTTCCACTCCTTCACTGCTGGAGCCCATTTGTGTAACGTTATTCTACTGACCTAATTGTGTTGATATTGATGTTGCTAAGCAATGATTCCAAGTAGACAGAAGCAGCTTGTCAGCTGTTTATCTTCCCTGGGCTCACAGTTACACTAGTTCAGACCTCCCTTTGGTGCTGCCTTTTCTGTTGGCAGATTTTCAGAATTCATTCGAAGGTAGACACAAAATGTTGGAGTATCTCAGCGGGACAGGCAGCATCTCTGGAGAGAAGGAATGGATGATGTTTCGGGTCGAGACCCTTCTTTAGAATTCAGAATTAATTTCCTATTTATAGGACATTTTAATGAAAAAATATATTTGGCCCGTTACTGTAGACTTTGAGGCAGTAAAACATACTAACTTATTCCAAGTCTCTCGGAATCAAGGGGTATGGGGAGAAGGCAGGCACGGGTTACTGATTGTGGATGATCCGCCATGATCACAATGAATGGCAGTGCTGGCTCAAAGGACCGAATGGCCTGTTTTCTATGTTTCTCAGAGTAAACCGTTCTAACTAATTTCTTGGATTTGCTCCTCTTCCATTTTCTGCAGTTTTCTTCCATATTCATCCAATTTCTCATTGATGTTTCCCCAATTTCTCATTGAGCTTCAGTAACACCATCTGAAACCACTGCTTCCATTTACATGTTTATTTTGTTGACACAGCTTCACTTATGGACACCTTCTTTTGATTGCTCTTATATTAGAATATTAATTTTCTAACAACCAGCATGATTGAGCAGATATTTCCTCCAACTATATATTGGAAAAATGGAAACTTTGATTCTGGTCCCAAATTACCTCTGTTTCCCACCATTACCATGCTTATGAGCACTGCATTAGCAAGAGCTATATCTCTCTTTACTATAAACCTATTTGCCTGTCTGGCCCTGTTTCCTTCTTTAAGATGATCTTTAGAGCTGTTCCCTCACAGCGCAGGAGACCCGGGTTTGATCCTGACTCGGTTCTGTCTGTGTGGAGTTCACACCTTCTCCCTGTGACTGTGTAGGTTTCCTCCCACATCCCAAAGATATGCAAGACACAAAGTGCTGGAGTAACTCGGTGGGTCAGGCAGTATCCCTGGAGAACATGGATAGGTAACATTTCGGGTCCAGACCCTTCTTCAGACCCGACCCGAAACATTACATATCCGTGTTCTCCAGAGATGCTGCCTAACCCTTTGAGTTACTCCAGCACTCTGTGTCCTTTTTTTGTAAACTTGTAAACAGTTCCCTGTTTCTACCAAAAATAAGTGGGTTGTGTCATCCAAAACCCCCAATGATGTGTCCTTTATACCCCAACTCCCTTGGCCTGCAACACTCTTCCCAGCAGCAGCCTGGAGCTGTGTAGGCCCAACAGCCTAATTGAACTTCTCAATCTGGCTGGATAAGGTTCTGCATGTGACAGGATGCAATGGGAACATGTTTTTCCCAATTGTCATTCTGCTCTCCCTTTCTATGCTGGATTGTTAAAAGTCACCCAATAATAGTGTCCTGTTCCCTCTATTAATCAGAATTTAGTACAGTTAGCTTAGAAAGACCCCTTAATTACAGAACTCAAACAATTCTAGAATGTGAATATCTGACCACTTTATTTATTACCACCCCAGAAAGGTGTTGATGTAAATTAGAAAATGAACGAAAAGCACATTTTGACCTGCATAATCCACTCCATTAGCAATTCAGTTTCAAACTTATGAGATAGGTAAATACTGGATAGAGGAGTGAAATAAATCCTATCTATTAAATCATTTTTTTAATTAAATGATGTAGTCAAAAGTCTCAGACATCGGTAGTTCCTCGACTATGGGTGTTGAGCGGCCGCTGCGCCTCCTTCAGGTAGGGGGCGCGCCAGGGAAGAGTGGTGTATGTGTGTAAGTCGGAGCCCGGGGCTTGAAGCTGCTGTGTCTGCCGAGGAAGAAGGCCGTTTAATACACATATTTTAAAAATCACAACCATCTGCTGTTCAGCTGACAGTGAACGTCGCTGGGATTAAGGAAGGATCCAGGGCCTAGCTGTGGTGTGAGAGGAGCTGAGAGACGCCCAGGCTCGGCGGCCGGCAGCTAGCGGCTTCTGCTTTGCCCAGAGACGACAACACAAGGCCCGGGGTGATGTTGGCCCTTTTCAACAAGCTTTTGGACTGGTTCAAGTCTCTCTTCTGGAAGGAGGAGATGGAGCTGACGCTGGTGGGCTTGCAGTACTCGGGCAAGACGACGTTTGTCAATGTGATCGCGGTAGAGTATCAGCATCAATAATAAACGCAGACAAGGGGCGAGGTGCAAGCACAAACATCGCACTGTTGGTCACTGGGTTTCTTTCTCATCATTAGGCTCTCGATTTGCCTTTCTCAGCAGTTGGGAATAACTTAATTATTCACGGTTGCCTATACTTACGTTGTTTTATTCTGAAAGGGAACAAACCGTATGAAACAATGCAATGTTGGTTTTTCATGTGTGCTTTTTCTTTAATTTTTTCATATGGTGTTTTTTAATCGCCAAATCATCCTGCGCATGATCCTTTCTCCCAGCTTTTTAACTTCCTGATCTAGTTTCTTAACCCGTTGCTGCCCCTCAGCGCATTCAATGTTGCATTGTTTCTTATGGGGGGGTTTTCGAGGGTGGGTGTGATGTTTGTGGAATGGGCACATTCAGTTGGTTCTTTATCAATTCTAAAATCATTCCGAACCAAAAACGTGGGCATTTTATTATTTTCATGAAGGTTTGGAGGGTATTGGAAAATACTGGACTGGTGAAAAAAGGATTATAGTGCAATCTTAGTTGTGTTTTCTTGAACAATTCATGTTTGCATAAGGGTTTCACTTAACAGGCCTGTGAAATACCACGTAACATTTTATCAATCAATAAAAAGAAGCTTGGTCCCATGAAATATAAGCTTTGACAAAAAAAATGGTCTATGAACTGTTGTAAAGGAAGAAAGTTTGAGAGGTTTGGAAAGTCGGTCGTCAGGGAATGTAGGAACGCAAATAGGCAATTCCATATTGTATATGTCTTTGCTCAACATATTTTTCAAATGAAGATTTTGAGGGTATTTTAATTACAATATGTCAATCTTGGTTAAGTCTGACTAAAATACACTACAAAGACAAGAGACATGAGCTGGGAATGACAGGCAGCAACAGGAAGGACCATGAACAGTGACTGACATTTAAATAATTATTACAAAGTTGATGATTAATGTATGTTCTGTTTCAAGGCAAACAAAAAGCTGGTCAAGTGGCCCAGTCACAGCTACAAAGGAAAGTTAGAGAGAGGAGGGGGGAATCAGTATCTTGCACCTCTTGGCATGCTATTAAGAAAAGGGAAAGTAGTATACCTGAGAAATTTAGCGATAAACACAAGAATAAAAATATCTGCTGATATTTTGTTTTAAGTACTACATGGAATCAAAAGCAGAATTTTTAGTTTCACCTCTATGTTTTTGTTTTACCTTCAAACCTTAACTGATGATCCATTCTGAGATATGTACATTTTATCTGTTCCTATTACAATCTATTTATCATTTCCAATATCTGTATTTGTTATCTAGCCTTGTGTCTACTCTTCCATTTCCCTTATCTTCTCAACTTTGATCCCTCTATCCCCACTATTTAGTTTAAAATGTTCTATATTTCCCAAAGTACTCCTTACTAAAACACCATGGTCCCACCAGTACAATGCCCATTTTCGCCCAGTACCCGTGCTGATGTGTAGGAAGGAATTGTAGGTGGAAATGAATTAAGTGGGACAGGAGCAGGTTGAAACAATGGGTCTGCCAGGACAGTTCTGTTTATGGATTTTGGGGAGAGAGTAAAACCAGGCCGTGCAGTACTGGGAAACAATAAAGTTGGAGGCTATGGAGGGCAGACAATTGGAAGTGATGAAATCGGAAGTAGCCTGCGAGATTATGGCATGGTGCTCATCTGTGGGGTCATGGTCCAAGGATAAGTACGAGGAGGTGTCCGAGGGCTGGCGCCTGGCCTCAGCGTGGTAAGTGGCTGAAGAAGGGCATTGACCCAAAATGTCATCCAACCCTTCTCTCCTGAGTTGCTACCTATCCTGCAGAGTTACTCCAGCATTTTGTGTCTATCAGCCGTGCTGATGCTCCACACTCTTGGCTACTTCTTCCATACCACTCTTTGCGTTATTTTTAAATTACTTTAATTTGCCCTATGCCAGTTTTCATGTTGCCTAGGTAGCTATGCAGAGGTTCTTGGCTCTGGGGTTCGGCTTAATTTGGTACCTAGCCCTTCATATTGACCATACAGAATTTTTTTTTCTATGGTGTTGGTGTTTGTGTGTTCAGCAATGATTCCATTCCTTGTCTCTCTCACTGTAAATTTCTTTACGATCCTGAGGAAATTTGGCATGACCCACAATTTTAAAATAGAGGTATAGTACATAAATGGATAAAAGGAGACAAAATGCTGGAGCACCTCTGCAGGTTAGGCAGCATCTTAGTTTAGTTTAATTGAGATACAGCGTCTTACGTTGGATTATACAATAATTGTATATGGGAGACATTAAGGGTATTCTAAAGCAGGCTTGATTTAATATTGTGTAATAGATTGCTATTTAGTCACAGTCCTTACTTCCCCCTAGAACCATTTCCTCAGAAATGTTTGTGATTCCAAACCATTTGTCTGTACTTTATGCTGACATTGTAAGTGCCTCAAATCATCATTAAAACAACACCAATCTTTGATATGTTTTAGATTTGCTCTTGGATTAATTTGTTAATAATGTTCCTTCCGAGCATTTGTATCACCTGTGACATTGATCATATTGAGCCTGATAAAACATAATATGTTAGTGTTCCCAATGATCTGACACTCTATTTTGCCACTAAGGAATAATTGAAGGTCCTATCCTATTGGAGAATCCCTCCATTTGTTTTGCTTCTTTGAGTTTGCTCTCTTTCTATCTTTATGCACGCCCTCCCAACCTCTTCACTTAACCTTCATTGAATGTCTGCATTTTACCCGTTCATCGTCTGTCTTATTCCTATTCTTAATTTTTAATAATTTTTTAAGTGTTGTATCTTGAGAATGTTTGTAGTCCATTGATATCAGTTCAGACTCTTCTGAGAGTAAAAATCAACTTAGTTTTTCACCTATTGATATAGTTAATTTTAAACTGTATGATATATTTGCATTCTGTACCCCATATATCAGTTTCCTTTTCAAATCAATTCATAATGCAGCTAATGAAAATCGGAACAGTGCAGTACCTGGACTTGTAAATCTGAAATTAAAAAGAGGAAATTGTGGAAACTCTCATGTCAGGCAACATCTGTGGAAAGAGGAACAGGTTTGATGTTTCGGACTGAAGGCCCTTTGTCATATTCTAAATGAACGTTTCATCCTTGGCTATGCACTTAAGATTATTCCCTTGGATAGATGTAAAGTTAACTTGCCTAAAATCTCAGTGTTTATGTCTCCCTCTTGGTGGTTTTCCATTTTCCTGGTTCCCTCCAAGATCTTGGTGAGTTTGAATTGTTCAACTATATCTGCACCAAATTTATTTAAAACGATTGGATGTAGTCTCTGGTTTTTGATGACGACTATTTGAAAACCCACGTGGTCACAAGGAGAACGTACAGACTCTGTACAGACGTCACCCGTAGTCAGGATCGAACCCAATTCTCTGGCGCTGTAAGGCAGCATCTTTAGCGCTGCACCATTGCGCCATCCTTAAAGTAGTATTACTTTCCAAGTGCTCTTTGTTTTTTTTAAATGCAGTTGCCAATAAAGGCGTTTTATGATAAGGGTCCGTAGCCTCTAGGAACGGATTGAGATTACGGAAGACTCATGCAGCCTATAAAAAAGGGATGTTCATTCAATCACATTTTAACACCATTTATACTCCATTCCGGCATTCAGTCATTTTCCCCTCTGCGCAACTTCAATCCTTGCTTTGCTCTCCAAGTTGTGTAATATGTCAATAATGTAATTCTGATTTCAGTAGATTAGAAACTGCTGGGTCCAATTGGTTCTTTGAACCTTGTGTATGAAAGACCTGCAGATGCTGGTTTAAATCGAAGGTAGACACAAAATGCTGGAGTAACTCAGCATTTTGTTAACTCAGTGTCATCCATTCCTTCTCTCCAGAGATGTTGCCTGTCCAGCTGAATTACTCCAGCATTTTGTGTCTACATTTGTTTCTTTGAACCTTGTATGTTTATGTTAATATTAAATATTAACTTAGTCTAGATGAGCACAATATTTTCAACCTTCCACTAAAATTGGTAGAGCATAATCTAATTTGTTTTCTTTATAGCACTATTGAATAATTCATGTTCTGAAATTAAAACAAGGATTATTGTGCACGATTATGAATTGAATTTAACAGTTATTACAAGTAATTCCTGTGGATTTGCGTGAAAATTTGCACTACAAGTGTGCATGCAGGTCCCTTTGAATTAGAAATCTCCTGTATAATTATTTTCTCCAAAATCATTAGAGATCTGGACAATTGGATTAATTACATTCCCACCATTCCCACACGTCGGTTGAATGTTTGCCTATCCAAGGAAAGTACACATTTCCTTTTCTTACCAACCACAATTTTACTACCTCAATGTGCATCCAAGACTAAGTAGGAGGCAGAGTCTCAATAGTAGAAAATTAAGGCATCAAATGTTAATGAAAAACTATGCCTGCACAAAATGGAGGAACTGTTTTGTTTAGAGATACAGCGTGGCAACAGGTCCTTCGGCCCACATAGTCTGCACCGACTAGTGATCACACCCATGTACTAATTCTATCCTACACATTAGAGACAATTTTTGCAGGAGACAATTAATCGTCATTCCCGCACACGTTTGGAATGGGGGAGGAAATCGGAGCACCTGGAGAAAAGCCATGTGGTCACAGGGAGAACATTCATACAGCACACGTACTAAGGATTGAACCTGGCGCTTTAAGGCGGCAACTCTACTGCTGCGCCACTGCCGCCTCATTTGCAATTGGCTCCTGGGATTAAAATGATTGTCTTTAAAAATGAAATGTATGAAATCTAATTCACTCACACTGAATCTGACCTTTCCCATAACAGTTTCCCATAATTACGGCCAACCTTGAATTAAGGATTATATGTAATAATGTGTTTTCTATTTATGGCAAATTATAGGAGCATCAAGTGAGAGTGAATGATAATGGCAATAAATAACCATTGCATTCTTCCAGTTAATTTGTTTTTCCCTCTGCAAACTGCATTTTAAATAGCATTTTTTTAATGTTGATGAAGTGCTTTGTGACATAAGGGGGAATAAAGGCATTAACAACAAATCACAATATAAGGGAAGGACATGCTGTTCTCTTCCTTGCTTTAATGTGAGAAAGCATTTGCGGGGTATCAGAGGAATACAATTGATCTCAAGCTTTGAATGGTAGGCATTAAGTATATTAAATAATTAAATTATGGATACTAAGGAGTTTAAATAATATGGGGATTGGGTGACATGGACTAGTGGTATTGTCATAGTGAATGATGGAGTGGCCATTTGCCCTTTCCCTGATATTTTTTCTATTATGTTCTCTAATAATAAGGAGATAAATAAGTAATGTGCATAAACTTTCTCCCGAAATTTTGACTTGAGATCTTCCAAGCTAGCAAATAAATACAGTGGGGTGGACTGTCAAGAAAGCTTCCTTAATCTCTTGTCTGATAGTTCAAAAAGTATCTTAATTTGAAAGATAAGGGTAGACTAAAACATGGGAGCGCCACTACCTGGAAGTTGTCCTCCAAGCCCATCACTATCCTAGCTTGAAATTATGTTGTTTGTTCAACATCACTGGAAAATCCAGTGAGCAAATTCCATGGAGCAAAATCCTGGAACTCCCTCCATAACAAAATTGTGGGCATACCCACACCTCTAGGACTGCAGCGGATCAAGAAGGCAGTTAACCACCACATTCTTAAGGGCACGAAAGGACAGGAAATTAAATGATCAGCTTGCAAAATCCACATTCCCTGGAATGTATAATTAAAAAATAGAATAAATGGTCTTCTCTTTAAAAGCAAAACCCGTGCTGCATGTTACTACTGACATAAAGGATATTGCACCTTCCTGATATTGTCAGTACATTTTTTTGGAAGAATATTAACTTTGTATTTTGAACAGAAAATAAATTGTCTACAAATTTATTTAATCAGCAAAATATGTTATGATTTTAGGAGATAATTTTCCAAAACACTGATTTCTAAGTCTTGTGGTTATTGTCTTTTGACTGAGTACTCTTGTCCACATTACTCTTTCCTTTGAATATTTATCATCCAACGTTGCGGAATGTAAAAATCTTCACAAAAGTGATGACAGTTCAGGATCTTTTGAGCTTCATAGTCTCAGTAAAGGTAGGCACTAACCTGATTGGGTTTCTGCTACAGTAGTGTTTCCAGTTAATGCAAGCATTCTGGGTTTTTTTTGGATTACTTCCTGATACGATATGGACTGATTTTTTTAAATGTTCTATATAGCCTTCGGTGTCACACACACACATTAACCACCCCACACGCACTAACCCCTTGATATATTAATAATATATATTAATAATATTAATTTGCTCCTTTTACCTCACCCCCGCCCTATCCACTCACACATAACCCCCAACTGCGCAGGCGCAACTAGAGAGGGGGGGTGGAGAGGGATGGGGATAGAGATTGAGGGGTGGGGTGGGGCGACGTCACAGGAGAGGGCTGGTTCCCAAACGCAATACTCCAAAATTCACCCATAGGTCCCAATATTCACCACTCCGTAGAGAGGAAGGGGGGGGGACAGAGAGGGAGGAGGGGGCAGAGAGTAAGGGCCCCCTCCCCCCCTTCTGCTCCCTCTCCTCTACCCCCCCCCCCCCCTCCTCCTCGCCCCACCCCAAATTTCACTGTACCAATTGGTACATGTGACAATAAATGTCTCTTGTCTCCTCTCCCCCTCACTGGATGTATTCAAGAGAGAGTTAGATATAGCTCTTGGGGCAGAATCAATGGATATGAGGAAAAAGCAGGAACGAGGGTACTGATTTTGTATGATCAGCCATGATCATATTGAATGGCGGTGCTGGCTCGAATGGCATGCTGCACCTATTTTCTGTTTCAATATCTTTTTGCTCTTTACTTACCTAAGATTATGGTAAATGAGCTATGTAGGTTAGTTTTAGTTTGGAGATACAGCATGGAGACTGGCCCACCGAGTCCGCACTGACCAACGATCATCCATGCACTAATTCTATCCTGCACACGAGGGCCAATTTTCAGAAGCTAATTAACTTACAATCTGCAAGTCTTTGGAATGTGGGAGTAAACCGGAACACCCAGGGAAATCGCATATGGTCACAGGGAGAATGTAAACTCCATGCAGTACCCGTAGTCAGAATCAACCCTGGGTCTCTGGCCTGTAAGGCAGCAACTCCACCACTACGCCACTGACACCCATTTTTTATGTCAGTACTCAAAGGGAAGAAAATGCACTTCCAACCCTCGTACCATTCTTCTAAATTATCAGTTCTTATTCAGTTCCCCATATTGCTTATTTTGATGTTGTGAAACAAGGTGATGTCAGTATTCTTGTATCATTTGGGCGGCGCAGCAGTAGAGTGGCTGTCTTACAGCGGCAGAGTCCCGGGCTTGACCCTGACTGTGCGTGCTATCTGTATGACGTTAATACGTTCTCCCTGTGACCGCGTGGGTTTTCACTGGGTGCACCGGTTTTCTCCCACACACCACAAACATAGGTGGTGTGTGGGAGAATTGGCTGCAGCAAAATTGTAAATTACCCCTTAGTGTGTAGGATGATACTAGTGTACAGGTGATCGTTGGTGAGCACAGATTCGGTGGGCCGAAGGGCCTTTCTTTGCTGTTTGGGAGGGTGGTGGGAGGCAGATGCATGGGGAGGAACCTTTGGATGTTTAATCATTTCCCTGAATCTCTTCAGACCTTAACTAGCACTGCCTGAGTGTCCAATGCCTAGATCTACTTGGCACTTAATTGGAATTATAATGAAGGTGTATTTCCTTCCTTGACAAATCAATTGTCTCCTCCTCATCAAACTACATCTGTTTCCTGCATGTCTGTCATGCCATCCTATCCATTCCCTCTTTTAGAGTTCTCACTATTTGCAATCAAAAGATGTCTGGTGTTCCATTAGCTCCAAAAAACAAATAATTAATGAGCTGAGGATCGAAGGGTGACCACCTCCCCCTACCACCAGCACAATCGAACAGCCAGCCGAAAGGAAATAAGAAACCCATTGAATACTTAATATTTTATTGTTCATTATAAAATCTCTCCCTAAGATCCCAGTAGTTTTATTTTGAGGGGGAGCGAAAAGCAAAATCAAGGACTCATAATGAAACATCGGATAGACAATCAGTCGTTTCCATTGCTAGTTAGTCTTCTTGTCTATGACTTAGCAAATCCAGTGACAATCAACTATCTGATTTGGCACATTAATTAAGAAATGTAGAATTGCCTTAAAGAACAGCAATAAATCATGTTACTAAAGAAAGGACATTAGCACCACCTTTGTTTGTCTGTCTATCTTGGAAGATTTTATATGGCAATCTTCCAGACATAACTGTTTACTTATGTTTGTGTTTGGCTGAAAATGTACAGAACTAGTTTGTGTAAGAAAGAATTGCAGATGCTGGTATAAATCGAAGGTCGACACAAAATGCTGGAGTAACTCAGCGGGTGAGGCAGCATCTCTGGAGAGAAGGAATGGGTGACGTTTCGGGTCGAGACCCTTCTTCAGAACTAGTTTGTTGGATGTAATTGGTTTTACACATTTTTTTTAAGAGATACAGCATGAAAGCACACAGTCCACTGATGTCACTGAGTCCATGGCAACCATCGATCACCGGTTCTCACTCGTTCAATGTTATCCCACTTTCATCCATTCCCAATATTGGGGCGATTTTACAGAGGCCAATTTTCTTTATGTCTCATTTTTTAATAAAAAATAATGTTCACCATGCTCACAGACGATACTTGAACTAAAAGTAAAGCAGCATTTTTATCTATGCACCAACATTGTGTATTGCAGTTAATTGATTCTTTTACGATTAACTATTTTTTTTACATCAACAGTCTGGACAGTTCAGTGAGGACATGATTCCAACTGTTGGATTCAACATGAGAAAAATCACCAAAGGAAATGTCACCATCAAGGTACTTGTCGTTTTTCCAGTGGCTTGCTCTTTTAAACAGTTAAAATAATATGACTAAGCAGCATGAAAGCTAGCTGACAATTACTTCAATTTTTATATCTGTGTAATGCTCTTCACTTTAAAAAAATATATTTTAACAGTACCATTTAACAGTTTGGGTTTAGCTTTTAATTTTCAAAATCAGAGTTTTTATCTTTTTACCTTTGGTGAAAAAAACCCAAGAGTAAATGTAAACATTCTTATTGCAGGCCCTTTTGTTTAAAATAATGTAAAAAATTAGTCTGGTTGACTTGGCCAAAAGTGTTTCCATGTATTGTATTGAGAGTTGAGTGTGGGAGAGGGCAAAAACTGGTTAAAGATTGTGACCTGCTATTCTTTTGTATCAGGTGAATGGAGTAAGCTTCCATTCTTCAGCTACTTGTTTCCATGGGCATGATCTTGTTAATGCTTTCAGAAGAAAGTTTTTTTTGTTTCCATTGTGACTGTGAGTTTAGGTTCATAATAGTGGTGTGGTATAAACACATCCTATCTGTGAAATTATAGCGCTAACTACTGATATGATTTGAAAAAGATATGTACAGTTTTGCTAATTATTTGTTCGTGCAGCAAATTAGTTCCCACCGATCTTTTGCAAGAGATATGAGTTTTTAAAATTGACAATGTTTCATCTGAAATCAGAGGGCCCCATGAATAATGACAGGGGATTGCCTTTGGCTGAGTAGGGGTGTCAAAGATATACACTTGGTTAATGGGTGATTCAGATCCAAATGTTCAGCTGGAATTGGGAATGGTAGATACTTCATTAGCTTCAAATTTTGCTTTTAATTTCAAGCTCGGATCCCAAAATTGTGGTTAGTGAGCTTAATTAGTAGTGGTTTGCAGCCTGATTCTTTCACAAAACGGTTCATTTATTCATGTGTGTATATATTTATATTATAGTATATGGACACATTGATCTGTTTTGTAGTAAATGCCTACTATGTTCTGTGTGCTGAAGCAAAGCAAGAATTTCATTGTCCTATCAGGGACACATGACAATAAACTCACTTGAACTTAATTATATATATATTTGAATGTAATGGCCATCTGCCTATAAATATTTAATATTTGGAATGTTACAAGATAAATAGCTGGTTCATAGTAAATTCTTTATGAGAAGAAGAATCTAACCAATTTATTGTATGATAGTAATTTATAAATTATTATGAATGTACTTTTATATTTACTTGCCATTTTAATTTTAGCTTTGGGACATTGGTGGACAGCCACGATTTAGAAGCATGTGGGAAAGATACTGCAGAGGGGTCAGTGCCATTGTGTAAGTATTTTGAATTGTTTTATTGAAGAGGGAAACCCAATAACAATTTGAATTTCATAATGTGGCCAATTCTGTACCTTAAGAAACTATTTTTGCTTGTTGAAATCAGAATGTAATTGTACCTAATCATGTACTCTTTTAATTTGTGTCTCTTCAAAGTCAGGTTGGCCTTATTATAATTTGTGAAAAACACTTCTTCAAAGTTGTCCTTTTCAAACATTTTTTCCCCTCCTCCTTCTAAAGCATATGATTAGATCTTGCTGGCCTGTCCCCGCATCTTGACGAGCCTTCTGTATCGTCTGTATTACCTGGTCTGCATACAGGGGCCACATTGCTGTCTAGTAGCATTCCAGATGCCAGTGGTGTGATATGGAAGCAGGCAGGGTTAATGAGGATAGCGTGTAATTGTAACTACACTTCAGTTTAATTAAGGTTTTTAACAGGCAGATATGTTTATAAGCAACATTTTCTCTTAATAAAAAAGGGTGCACGGTGACGTAACAGTTGAGCTACTGCTTTACAGTGCCAATCCTGCCTATAGGTGCTTGCATGTATGAAATTTGTACGTTCTTCCCGTGATCTGCGTGGGTTTTCTCCAAGATCCAAAAACGTACAGGTTTGTGGATTAATTGGCTTGGTATAAATGTAAATTGTCTCCAGTGTGTGTAGGATAGTGCTAGTGTACGGGGATCATTGGTCGGCATGGCCTCAGTGGGCCGAAGGGCATGTTTCCATGCTGCATTTGTAAACTAAACTAAATGTTAGCAGAAAACCTATAAATGTCTAAAAACTAAAGCAAAATACTTTTTTAAAAGTTCACTTTGGTGCCTTATTTGCAGATTTGTAATCTTTATTGAAGTATGGACTCAGAATTTGTGCAGGATGTGGGAGCCAGTGCCTTCTCCTATCATTATGTTGGAGAATCTCAGTGAAGACTGGGTTACACGGTGTTTAGTAGTGGAACAAATCTGTTAGTAAATCTGGCATTTTGGTTTTTGTCACGTATGCATGGAGTTTCGACACATCCTGCCACTTAAAATCAGCTCCAAATAGTACTACATACGTCAGAGAGATTCTGCCTAATGTCTAATTTATGATCGTGTAGGTGTGATTGTTGAAACCCAGTAGTTGGAGTTTCACTCCGACATTCTTTTATTGCAGAATTAAAAATAGCCAAGCATGCTCTGATGAGGAGAATAATGACAGCAACATTGATCTGAGCACTTAAATTTATTTATCTTCACAAACACTGCCTAATGCAGAGTATTTCCAGCATTTATTTCATATTTCCTGTCGCTACAGTTTTCTTTTCTTTCAAATGTTCCTGGACTTGCCTGATATCTCCATGCATGGATCCACTATGGATGCTGATGACTATCTGAGCAGAAACTTGGGAGTGATTTTCCTCCTTTTGCAAGGCATGCATGTCGATAGAAGTGTCCCTGTTACTGTTCTGAGTGAAACTAGCTACCACAGCAGGAACCAGAGACTAAGTCTGACTTGTTCCTGATTTGTTAAGTGAAGTTATTATGAAATGCCATTCAAACTGAATTTTTAATAAGCTTTTGCATTTCACAGGTACATGGTAGATGCCGCAGACCATGAGAAGACAGAAGCTTCAAAGAATGAATTGCATAATTTATTAGATAAACCACAGTTGCAGGGCATCCCGGTAAGTCTGCTCCTGTCTTTTTATAGTGAATCAAGCTGAACTACTTTAAATAACTAATGAGAAATAATCATCCATCTTAGGAGAAGTTAATGATTCTGCCTAAATAACTTGGTGATCAACAGTTGTATTTGTTGAATTTTTGTAAAACAAATTGAAAACAAGTGATGACATTTATTACAAAAAATATGTAATTCAAGCTGGAAAGGGTGCAGAGAAAATTTATGAGGATGTTGCCAAGTCTTGAGGGCCTGAGCTAAAGGGGAGAGGTTGAGCAGGCTACTCCCTCTTCCCTCTCCCATCGGGCTTATGGTATAGAAGTGAGGAAACCCATACCTCTCGATTAAGGGACAGTTTCTTCCCAGCTGTTACCAGGCAACTGAATCATCCTACCAACAAGAGAGCAGTCCTGGGCGACCATTGACCTCATTGGAGACCATCGGACTATCTTTGATTGGACTTTACTGGGTTTATCTTGCACTAAACGTTATTCACATTATTCCCTTTATCATGTATCTGTTCACTGTGGAACAGCTTCTTCCCCACAGCCATCAGTCTATTAAACACAACAACAAATAAGCTCTGAACTACAACAGACTTATTGTTATTGCACTTTATTTGTTTATTTATTGAGTATGCGTGCATGTGTATATATACACACACCAAACTTTTTTTTCTCCGTTATGTACTATGTTTACATATTCTGTTATGCTGCCGCAATCAAGAATTTCATTGTCCTATCTGGGACATATGACAATAAAACACTCTTGAAATCTTGTCTTTCCGCTGACTGGTTAGCACGCAACAAAAGCTTTTCACTGTACCTCGGTACACGTGACAATAAACTCAACTCAACTACCAAAGATATATTTTATTGTGAGACCATTATTTGATTCTATGTTTTTACCCACTACCATATCTATAAGCAGTCTCTTCCTGGTCCATTGCTTAACATACTACTGTAATAAACCACTGCAGATTCATACTATGAATTTGTCTTCAAGGCTACCCTTGATTAACCCAATTTATATAATTAAATTAGTCTATGATTATTGTAGCACATTTTTTTTAGAAGCTCCCATTCTTTCCTGATTTGTAGTCTGTTGTGCAGCTCAGCCACAGTGACCTATGTGCTATTTGTACCAGTGGCTTCCTATCTTATTAATCCTTATTTCCACCCAGTGTGACTTGAACCAGTTTCATTCCTCACCACTGCAGTGATAACATAAAGGAGCTTCCCTACCTCATTCACCTTTTAGCCTCTTCTCTGAATATTCAGTTCCTAGACTAAGTCATTGTTAGAATTGTATAATTTGAATAAAGAATACAAATTCAGCATTTCAAACCATTACGTTCAATGACAGATGCAGAATTTTCTTTCTGCTTTGTCTTCAACCAAGATTAAAGTAATCCTGGCAATGAAAACTACCTTCTGAATTCTTTACATGAAAAAAAAAATTGGAATACTGGTTGAAAATAAATATTATTGTGGAGTTTCATGGGTCAGTTAACTAATTTATTGGATTAGCATCTGAATTTAGTCGAAACGGGTGCAGGTTTGATGTTTTGTGACAGCATGCCAGTTGATACAAGATTAAAGTCTTCACATGCAAGATATAACTATCAATAATAAGGAATGCTGGAGATGTTTATGGCATGATAAAGCAGCATGAACAGATTATATGGAGAAGCATCCTCTCAAAATCTACTCAAACTGACAGAACTTGCTTAAGAATATATTAACATGAGGACCTGGTGCTACTGAAGACCATTCACCTCCTCAATGCTGCTCGGCTATTCAGTTTGTTTCCCTCTATGCTGTGACTCCCTTGAATATATTTAATGATTCGCCTCTACAATTCTCCTGGGTAGAAAATTCAAGATTCACAACTGATGAGAAGAAATTCTTCCTTGTATGTATCTGAAATGGACAATCCATTATTCTGAAACTATGTTTCCTTGTTCCAGATCGCCCACAAGAGGAAAGACTTGTATCATTCACCCTGTCAATCCCCCTCCCCCAAATCCTCTGTTTCAATAATATCTCCTCTATGTTAAAAATGTTTGTGAATTATCTACTGAGTTTCTTGTTTCCTTTAGGTGCTAGTCCTTGGGAACAAACGAGACCTGCCTGATGCACTGGAAGAGAAAGATCTTATTGAAAAAATGTGAGTAGCATATCTTTACACCAGTATAGAATGGATTAAAATAAACTAGTTGTCGGATGTCTTGGAGGTCCTTGCTTCCTACAGGCACGATAGTGCTCTATATATTGAACACTATGAAAATTGGAGTGGTTCAATGGGGTTGTTAACTTTTAACCAAGATGGAGCCAGTGCAGCCATCTGAATAGAAGCTAAACTTAAGTGCTCCCTAATGAGAATTGTTTTTGAGATGAACCACTTTAAAGTTATTTTGGAAATTGTCAAGCAGAGAAAAAAGCTGTCTTTGCAGGGAAAATATGTTTCCATGTAGCCTCCCTGCAGTAATCAGACACCCATCATCCCTTAAGAACACATCTACTTTTTCCACTGGGTGAGAACATTGAAATTGACAAGCAAACACTATTATACAAACTTATGCAACATTACTCTATTAAATGTAATGTGCAGCCTTCAGAATTTTTAGCTAGAAATAACAAAAATAAACTTAATTATTAAAAATACCTTTTTATGTTTGAAAAACCCACAGGGAGACATAAACTTTGTTATTGCAAGCCTGAAACTCTCCAGTTCCCAACCCCATTTTCTCAGTTGATTTTATAATGTGATTTTCTGTAACACTAGGTTTCTTAGGAATACAATAACACATGATAGCAAAACTGTTTCATCTCCCCTCTAAGTTTTGACCTGAAACATATGATACACACCTTTTGCTCAAACAGGTGCTGCTTGTCCTTCTTACAACAGTTTGTTTCTTATCTTCATTGTCAGCAATGGTCATGATGTTCCAACATTGACCCTGATCCTAAGCATAGCCCCGATGAATACTCTCCACCAAACACCGTTGTCCCCTTATTAATTATTGAAGTTTTTTTTAAGAAGACACATGTTTAATGTTTCAAAACTTGCTGGGACCTGGAGCTATTCTTGTAATTCTGGCATATTGGTGAACTCGGTATGAATTGAGTGCTTCCTGGTGGTATCTGAGAAACTTGATAATTACTCTGGTAAATTCACTGATATTATGAAAAATCAACTGCCTACTGAGTTCATGTTTTTGATCATCTTGTTACCCAATGTAACTGTCAGGAACATTTGATCAATTTTTTTTCAAACTTAGTTTTTCAAAAGATGATTGGACATCCTTATTAGATAGCCAGGATTTTTACTTTTGCATGGAATCTGTTTTGCTCAGACTAAGAGGAAAAAAATGGAATTCCTCTATCCACTTTTATCCTTGCCAGAACTGCATACGCCAAATTGGACTCATTAATTTTGCTAAGCTGCAATATATTTTTTAGGTTCAGATTTGCACTAAAACAAATACCTCTCCATTCCTGCTCCCCTCCCCCCACCCCCTCAACATTTTAAAAAGATGATTATATTAACAAGATTTCTTGAAATGAGGACATTCATTTATGTTGGGCATTCAGTGCCCTCCATAATGTTTGGACAAAGACCCATCATTTATTTATTTGCCTCTGTACTCCACAATTTGAAATTTGTAATAGAAGTGCACATTGTCAGATTTATTAAAGGATATTTTTATACGTTTTGGTTTCACCATGTAGAAATTACAGCAGTGTTTATACATAGTTCCTCCATTTCAGGGCACCATAATGTTTGGGACACAGCAATGTCATGTAAATAAAAGTAGTCATGTTTAGTATTTTGTTGCATATCCTTTGCATGCAATGACTGCTTGAAGTCTGCGATTCATGGACATCACCAGTTGCTGGGTGTCTTCTCTGGTGATGCTCTGCCAGACCTGTATTGCAGCCATCTTTAGCTAATGCTTGTTTTGGGGGCTAGTCCCCTTCAGTTTTCTCTTCATGCTCAATTGGGTTCAGATCGGGTGATTGACTTGGCCACTCAAGAATTGACTTTTTTTAGCTTTGAAAAACTCCTTTGTTGCTTCACCAGTATGTTTTGGATCATTGTCTTGTTGTAGAATGAACTGCCAACCAATGGATTTTGAGGCATTTGTTTGAACTTGAGCAGATAGATGTGTCTATACACTTCAGAATTCATTATGCTACTATCATCAGCAGTTGTGTCATCAATGAAGATAAGTGAGTCAGTACCGTCAGTGCCATACATGCCCAGGCCATAACACCCCCACCACCGTGTTTCACAGATGAGGTGGTATGCTTTGGATCTTGGGCAGTTCCTTCTCTCCTCCATACTTTGCTCTTGCCATCACTCTAATATAAGTTAATCTTCATCGCATCTGTCCACAGGACCTTTTTCCAGAACCGTGGTTGCTCTTTTAAGTACTTCTTGGCAAACTGTAACCCGGCCATTCTATTTTTGCGGCTAATCAGTGGTTTGCATCTTGCAGTGTAGCCTCTGTATTTCTGTTCATGAAGTTTCCTGTGGACAGTGGTCATTGTCAAATCCACACTTTCTATTACAAATCTCAAATTGTGGAGTACAAAGGCAAATAAATAAATGCTGGGTCTTTGTCCCAAACATTATGGAGGGCACTGTATAGTGAAGTATTGAATTGAAAACTATTTAAAATATGCGGTTAATGGATCCAAAATAGCAATGGTGTGCTATTACTTTCCTCTTGCCTGATTAATTATTGAAATTCAGAACAAGAACAAATCTGTTCAAACATCAAAATATGCTTATCCCCAGGTAAATTTTTGAAACCTCATCATTATTTTTACTGGAGGATAATTTGTTAGAGAAAATAAATTCTCCTGTGTTAAACAGCAATATGGTTTGGAAATTAAACTTATGTATTTCATTGTTTAATTTGATATACAGTCTGTATATAATTATTCATATTGGACTTTTTAAGGCATTCACAGTGCAGCTAACATTTCACAATTAAAATTTCCCTTTGTTTCATTTTGCTAGGAACTTGTCTGCTATTCAAGACCGAGAAATCTGTTGCTATTCCATCTCGTGCAAGCAAAAGGATAACATAGGTAATTGCCTGTGAGCAAATTAGAGAATATGTAAATGCTCATCTCTTGTGCTGGCTGCAGAGAACTTGGGAGAGGCAGGTCATGTGAAAAATAAATATTCAGGTCGAGTCCTTTGATCTGTCTCCCCATACAGGACAGCTGGAGTCTAGATTTGCAATTCAATCCAGTTGTAGCTGCATTTTGTAAAAGGATTTTTTTTCCCGTTTCTGTTTTAATTTGTCAATAGTTTTGGAGCAATGCCCTCAGCAAATTTGCTGAAGAGTTGGGCATGATAATTTGAGATGAAATATGAAGGGAAGAAAGATATTATGTATCCACATTATACAAATCGTAGTTTCTTTCAGAAGATAAAAATTGAATATCCATAATATTTATTCATAAAGTTTTTTTTTTACTCTCTTTGAGGCTTTAGACATTGTAAGCGTGTTATGTCAATTAGTCAATCTATCTCCAACAGCTTCATTTTGAAGATGCATCTTTTTTAATAATCTACAAGTAATCACAGCGAAATTAAATATACTTTTGTTCTTATCCTGTGAGCACAATTGAAACATTTCATTTTGAATGAGATTTAGATTGTAAACAAATTAAAAATTGAGTCGCTGGAGATGTTAAGCAGTTCAGACATTATCTCTGACAAAGGAAACAAAATTAACCAAGTTTAGATGAAAAGACATTAGCCTTATTTGCATATTTTGCTTTCACAAAATATGAATACAGTTCTGCACGAGTACTACAAATAACATATTTTTTAAATAACATTTAGTTAAGCGGTATCCACAATTGGTTTGCAATGTCTAGTTTTGCTTGCCTTCAGCCTTTTGTCCAATGGTGGCTACAATTGTTTGGAGGCCAGTCAAGATTCAAACCTCATTAGAGTCATTCTGGCTGAGGAATGTTGGATAAGTTCTAAAAAATGGGCCCAGTTTTATTTAAAGTTGATGTTGATAGTACTGATTGTGGTTGTCCATTGATAGGTGCAGAAGAGCAGTAACATTGTATCAGACCATTTGAAAAGTCACATTGAAGGAATCATGCTGCAATGGACAAGTTCACTGAGAGGATTGGAATTTTAAATTGAGGTGCTGGTAAAATCATATACCAGACCTCACTTAGGCAGTACACGGGTGTCGCCACGTTTATGGCGCTGACAAAGTTACAAAAGTATCAAGGTGACAACTTGTTTCAGGACCAGGCAGGAGTGATAATCGGTCCAACCCGATACGTCACATCCATGTTCACCTGATCACCATGTTGCTGCCTGATCTGCGGAGTTACAGCTGCACTTTGTCTCATTTTTAGTGATAATTCTAAAATGGGGTGCCAAGGGGTCATAGATGTTGGAGACCATGGATTTTAGTGGTTTAAGAAATGAGTCCTGTAGCATGAGAACCTGGCAAAATTGAGAAAGAAGGAAATGAAAAGATGCTGCCTCCGATATTGAACAATATATTATGACTCTAAGAGAATTAAACCTTTTTTGTCTTGACCCGACACGTCGCCCATTCCTTCTCTCCAGAGATGCTGCCTGTGCCGCTGCGTTACTCCAGCTTTTTGTGTCTATCTACAGTCTCATCTGGATTCTTGTAAATGGAGCCGAGGGAAACCATGTTGATAGTTTTGTTTCGATACATTGGAATCTTGTTCAAAACATTACTCAGTATGCATATTTCGAAACTCAATAGGTTGTGCATGTGATTCAGCAACTTTTGCTATTTACAATACCATGTGGGCACTGTCTGTAGTATCCTCTAATATTGGAAATAAATCATAAACGGATGAAATTTTGCAATTTAAATCATGGCTACATAGATTTTGTTTTGGAGGTTTAATTTAAGTAGAAACAAACTTGTTTTGTAAAAGACTGATGCCCAGCAATATCTTTTTGATGCAGAGTATAGACTATGCTGTTGGAAGATTTTAATATTTCTAATGCCTTTGCACAAAGATCCCCAAGCCGTTTCCAGCCGTTATAAAGTGCAGGCACTGTTGCCATGGAAATGTTGCTTCATCTTACACAAAGCAAGATCCTGCAAACAATAATGCGATGAATGAACTTCTGTTTGTTGGCCAGAATAATGGAGTCACTGCTCTGCTGTCGGTTCCTTTATGTTCACCTAACTTGATGGAACAGACATATTAGACTTAATTTTAACATTTAATCTAAACCCATGGCAATGCAGAAATTTTTTGTGCTGCACTAAAGATCACCCCGTTATTTGTTTTATTTTTTAGAATGGGAGTTAATCTTACCATTTGCATTTGACTAACTTCTGCTGATAGGAATGAACATGCTATCATTATTCCTCAGTATAAATCTATGTTAGCAACAGACTGAGCTTGATATCACTACCATAACCCACCATAAAGAAAACATTTAAGGTTTAATGTACATGTAAGTTTGTTGATGGTAAGGAGTTGTAGCTTCCACATTTCTGGCATTTTCTCCAATTGTTTGTAAGGAGATTTCCAGGGTGGTTCAGATACAATTAATGAGATTAAGTCCAGGATCTTGTAAATTGAGCAATGCCATCTTTATGGCATGGTGATGGTTGATAATTGATAGTTTGTCTTGACCGTTACTGTTATGGTCATTGCTGAAAATAATGAAATAATGGGAAATATTTATTTTCCCATTATCCATTTGCTTAATCTCTTTTCAGCTTTGTTTATCTAACCAAACAAATCAAGTTCTGTTTAGGGAATGTTCTGATCAGCAGTGAGACAGACACAAAGGATGCTAATATGAAAAACAGAATTTAGATCATTCTTCCTCAAGATTACATTGTTGCTGGTGGGACAGGAGTGTTCTAAGCCTTATCTTTAATAGAAGTTATGACAGACAAAATTGCATTTTGCCATTCCATCAGTTTTATTATTTGCACCATGCCTTTTAAAAGCTGGATGCCATAAAGAAAAGTGCCATTTTCAATGTCAGAAATTCAGTTACAACTTTTATACATAAACACAAACAATTAGGAGCAGGAGTAGGCAAGCCAGACTCTCGATCTGCTCTGCATTCATTTAGATCATGGTTGCTCTGTAAACTCATCTCCACATTCCTGTCTACCCCCGGTAATATAATCAAGAATCTATCCACCGCAGCCTTAAAACTTTTGTAAACTATATTATATGTAGTGCTTTGTTTATAGACATGGCATGGAAACAAGGCCATGGGCACACCAAGTCCATGACGGCCATCGAACGCTTGTTCACGCTAGTTCTATGTTATTCCACTTTCTCATCCATTTCCTACGCACTGAGGGCAATTTTACAGAGGGCAATTAACCTACCAATTCCGCATGTCTTTGGGATGTGGGAGGAAAAGGGGGGACCTCATTGAAATGTGCCAAACAGTGAAAGGCATGGATCAAGTGGATTTGGAGAGAATGTTTCATTAGAGAGAGAGTCTAGGACTAGAGGTCATAGTCTCAGAATTAAAGGAGGCTCCTTTAAGAAGGAGATGAGGAGAAATTTATTTAGTCGGAGGGTGGTGAATCTGTGGAATTCTTTGCCACAGAAGGCCATCAATGGATATTTTTAAGGCAGAGATAGATAGATTCTTGATGAGTACGGGTGTCGGGTTATGGGGAGAAGGCAGGAGAATGGGGTTAGGAGGGATAGGTAGATCAGCCATGATTAAATAGCGGAGCTGACTTGATGGGCTGAATGGCCCAATTCTACTCCTATCACTTATGACCTTATGAAATTGGAGTACCTTAGGAACTGGGAGAACATGCAAACTCCTCACATACAACACTGAAGACCAGAATCTATCCTGAGTCGCTGGCACTGTGAGGCAGCAACTCTACCACCTGTACCCCTATGCCCTTATGATTAAGGATAAGTTAGATACATAGTAAGATACCCTTTTGTTATCACAGCACTAAAGGTTTGTGCAACTATTATAATTTAAAAAAATTCTACTTTAAACTTTTATGACCTCATTTTGACTATGCACAGCTGTAGTTGTATGGTTTACCAAAGCACATGAATCCTATAAACTCCTCTTTATTACAGTGTGAACGATGTGCAATGCGAAATAGAGAATCCACTTATCCATGCCTATAGTTCAATTATGCTCCTCCTTTTCCTGGAAGTCTAACCATTTGTGAAGATGAAAGGTGTCCTTTGTTCTGCAGTGGTTTTCCTCCCTGGGTTAATAAGCTTTGTTTTGCTTTGATCAAGAAGCGGAGTTTTATGCTCCCAGGTGTAGATTACTTTTTTTTAAGATAGGCTGATACACAACAATAAAGACAAATAATTGTACTTAACTGGTAGATTAATGTAGTTGAAAACGAGATGCTAGAGCAGAACATAAAGCTCCTTTATTTTGCTGAACTCAAATGCTAAATTTCAATAGCGTTGAAATTTCTAAATGCTAAATGCTAAATTTCAATGGTGTTGAAGCTCGAAGGCAGCAGTGATGTATTAACTAACTGATGGTTCTTTGCAGGCCTTGCTGTTTCTACTCAGCATATTAGTGCATTAGGGTGAAAATAGTTTCATGAATTCTATTAACACTTCTTTATTTTTGAAAAAAAATAATGAGAGTGTAAGAAATGCTTGTATTATTATGCCTCACAGATTATAGTCCTTAAATATATTTTTATACATCTATTTAAGTGCACTGATTAATAGATTGAATTCTCATTAATGTTTTGAGAAGTGGAAATATGCCAAAGCCTATTGGAAGATGCTGCAGGGAATTAGTAAAACTACAATTTGGAAATGATTCTCAAAAGCAAGAATCAGTTCACGCCCGAGCTCAAGTTTAATTAAAACACTTGACCATAATTAATCGAGAATGCAAGTAGTGATAAATCAAAGTTGCTGTTCTGTTTAAATGTTCACGGTGTGGAATTTTATGCTGCTTGCACCTCTAATTTTTCAAATTAATTTCAGATATAACACTACAGTGGCTCATTCAACACTCAAAGACCAAACGCAGCTGAGGACAAGGATGTTGCCTTCTTCCTCGTACCCAGGACCTGCAATATTTAACTTCGACCTCCCTCCCTTAACAAAAAGTTTTAGAAAGGTGTCCAACAACAGAGGTCAAATTAATGTTTTTATCATGAGAGAGTGTACAATATTATTTTGCACTTTTTTTATGTTTTTATATAATTAAGCTGAGTTACTAAATTTCACCTTGTGAAACGTAACACTTTATCCACTGTCAATATGAATGGGGTTTTGTTATAAATAAATGGGACTTTTTATTTTTAATATGCATGCTTACAAAGTCCCGATGTAAAATGGAATTTGTTCTTCCAGAACGCCATAATTGAAATATATTTACATTTCATTGCATCAACGAAGCATGCTCAGGGGATTCGTTCAGTGGCCCAGTTATAACACATGAGTAAACATCTTTTTCATTACTCCACCTAATGAACCTAGCCTTTGTTTGCACCTCAAGTGTTGGGGTAGGTTGGAGCTGCTTGTTCCAGTGGATACAATTTATTAAAAATATTAATATAAAATCAGTGCAGATCCTCTATAGTAAAGCCATATCTTGTGTATCTTTAATTATAAAACAAATAAAAGGAACGTATTCATGAATGTTACTGGTAAATGAAGGAGTGTGGAGCGGTTATTGTTGTATTCTGGCATACAAATTAAGATGGTGAAAGCTTTACTGATTCACTCCAACAAATTGTTCAACACTTCTCCAATAATATAGCTATTCAAATTAGGAAAGACCAGATATCAGTCGGTGGGTATAAGTAAATACCCAACAATAAATTAAAGTAAATCATGTATGTTTACTGGACTGACATATCCAATGGAGAAGATATTGAAAACAAATGAATAGATCCTTAAATTGGGGTATGCTTGATTGATTTTTATCCTTCAATTGTATCTTATAAGGTTGCAGGGTCTTTTGTTTTGGTTACATGCAGTAAGTTGAATAAGCATTTCTGCCCCTGGCTGTTTTCAACTCCCAGCATTGGATTGTATTAACTCCATCACAATAGAATACGTATGGGAGAGTACCACATGCAGCCGATATTCTGATATTTGTTAACCTCTTGCAACCAAAAAATAATTGATTTTGCTCTATGTTCTGTTACACACAGACTGCTATGCAGTTGTTTAAGCCTGTCCAACAGAGATACAGACTGACCACACTGAACATCATAGAATTTGGCTTATTTGTTATCATACATGTCAAATTGGCTTAATTGCCTCATGAGAACTATCACTAGATTTTTTTTTCCTGCACATTTTAAAAAAAATAAACTCCAATTGAAGCATTGAAAACTACTCAGGATGAGAAATGAGTCAAGCGATTACCATTCCCATTTAATTTTTAATTTTTGCCTGCATTTATCCTTAAGTATTTAAACTACTGCTGTTTTAATAGCACATCCCTATTGTTGCACATTGAGGTATTTTTTACTTTTGACAGGTAACGTAACAAGTGATCAGCTTTTGTTTTTTGGTGTCACTTGCCTTTTACTAAGTTTACAATCGGTTTTCAATTGCAGTTTTGTACATAAATTTAAGCCAAATTGTTGGAATTTTTAAAACCTACAAATTTGTGATAAATATTGTATTAGATAGTAATTTGCTTAAATACAGGTACTCGGGCGTATAAGCTAATAATTAGCAGTGTTTGCTCTTGTGTAAGGAGAATGAAGGACTAATAGCTTGTGTGTTTTTCTTGAACTATAACTGGTTGAAATAAATCCTTCATACTCCAATTTTAAGAAACCAATAAATTAAATTAATGCATACTGTGATAACAGCTTATTGACTTTTACAGTCAGCTTGTCAGATATTTGTCCTGCGGGTGATTAATGTACTGTTGCTTTTGTCATTTGATGAAGCTAGCGCTGTAATAAATACATCCACATACTTCCGTTGTCTTTTTGTCATTTTGCACAAATGGTTTATTTTAGAGATACAGTGTGGAAACAGGTCCTTCGGCCAGCCAAGTTCGCGCCAACCGTCAATCAACCGCACACTAGATCTATGTCATCTATCCATTTTATATTAAGTAAAGGAAGTGCAAACTTTTTATATGATCTGATTATTCATTTTTTCCAATCCTGTGTAATGAAATTAGATGTTTCTCTTCTAATAATAGAAGCCATGTCACTAACACGAGTCCTGCTTCTAGGACTTCTACCTAGTTCTTTATACTCACACTCTTTCCGCTTCTTACCCACGCCATTTGTGCCTACATGCACAACTACATCCGGCTGTTCACCTTCCCTCTCGAGGATGTGCTTAATTCGGCCTGAGTGATTAATAGGAATCTGAGGAGTTACTTTTTCACACAAAGTGTGATGGGTGTATGGAATAAGCTGTCAGAGGATGTAGTTTAAGAAACAGTTAGGTATATGGATAGGACAAGTTTGGAGGGATATGGGCCAAACGTGGGAAGATGGGACTAGTGTAGCTGGGACATGATGGCCAGTGTGAGCAACTTAAGCGGAAGGGCCTATTCCCCCTCTGTATCACTCTAAGACACTATGACACCCAGAGAAAACCCACGCGATCACAGGGAGAACATGCAAACTCCATAAGGACAGCAGCCATTGTCATGATCATACCTGGATCTCTGGTGCTGTAAGCCAGTAGCTCTACTGCTGTGCCACCCAAAGTATCTTGTATCAAGAGAAGTTATAATTTTTATTCCTTACAGACTTTTGAGTAAGAATGACCGTACAGTCTTATTAAAAGATTCGAAGCTAAATGTAGGCACTTCAGATGCATGAAGTTTAGCTGAATCTTGGAAAATGTTTGGGACGATTTTATATTAAGTAAAGGAAGTGCAAACTATTTATATGATCTGATTATTCCTTTTTCCAATCCTGTGTAATGAAATTAGATGTTTCTCTTCTAATAATAGAAGCCATGTCATCAATGGGCTATATTAGCAAACGGTTCATATTTCCAGTTTATTCCCATTTGAATATTTCATTTTATGAGATGACTTTTTAAATGTTTCATTTATGAGGTTTTCCTTCAAGTTTGAAAAAGTACTGGTGATTGTTAAATCTGTATTGAGATGTGGGAGGATTTGAAATGTTTCAGGTATCCTTGATAGTGGAACCGAAGTAGCAGACCTTTCAGATTATTGAATATTACTTATTTTACTATCCCAACATACTTTTAATTCACTTATGTTCCATGTTGCACTGGGGTACAATAGATTTTCCAGTGAACTGGGTGAGTTAAATGATGTCTTCCCTTGTTTAAAGTGAGCGCTACAACCAAGATCCAAGCAGGCCAGATGCCAAACTATTGAGAACCAAATCATCAGAACTTTACTGTATATACTATACGGAACAACCTCTGGATCAGAGATTTATTTGTTCAGGAATTTTGGAAGTAATTGTGTGTGGAAGGGAATGGAAGCAAATGACTCTTTACTTTGAGAGAAGGCTTCAGAAAAAACATGTATATCATGAACATTTGCACTTTTCTTTTTCTGTGGTCAATAATTGATCAGCTTGTTTGTCGCAAACTGAATTACAATTATATCAAGGAAGACGCAAAGTGCTGGAGTAACTCAGTGGGCCAGGCAGCATCTCAGGAGGACATGGATAGGTAACGTTTCAGGTTGAGACGGAAGAAGGGTCCCAACCTGAAACGTCGCCTATCCATGTTCTTCTGAGATGCTGTCCGATCCACTGAGTTACTCTAGCGCATTGTCTTTTATAAACCAGCAACTGCAGTTCCTTGTTTCTCCATGATTGTGTTCAGACTGAGCTATGTTTCGTAAAAGCTAACCATAACCATTTTAGCTATGTCTCCGCATTTAAAATAAAATAGATATGAATGTATTCCCCAAATAACAAAATCTCCTTTGAGAATAGTTGAACATTCAGCAAAACAAAAATGCTACAATGGCTTTAAGATATCAAATGTGGCAATATTGTCAGGTCAAGTGCTAAAAATGCTATTACCCAATAAGATACAAGTTTCCCTTGTGCTTCAGTGCTGCACAATACTTGTACTAAACTGTCCTAATGATTATTTTCTTGGTTTAATTTCATTTTCTTTCATCGTTTGGCTCAGTGTTTTTCACAGGAGTGCATGTCCATGTTCTGATGGCACAGGACAGATTTCCAAAGTAAGATATTTCCAGCTGCTGTTTGTTTTCAGCTTCCAGTTGCTGTTGCCATTTGTCACCATCAACTATTTTGAAGCACATTGGCCGCTTGATTCATTAATTTGGACTGCTGCTTTCATTTTTTTTTCATGCCCTTCAACATTGTGTTTATTGTTCTCCTTTTGGTACCAAGAACAAAGGAGTCTTATGTTGCTTTGATGTAGGTAACCATTAATTGCTGGCAATATAACGAGTCTGAACTTTGGAAAAACTTTTTTATTCAAAGAGCGAGAAAATGTGCAATATGCTTATTTAGCCATATTGTTATGTTGTAAGACCAATTCCTGTGATTTTCAATTTAACATTACATGCCTTGAATACAAAGCAATAATTTAGTAGAAATACTTAATACTGATTTTTTTTTACAAGCGGAAAGGAGATGGTGACAGGCCAGGAATTACTGGGACGCAACCACCTATTTGATTGTAATTTCTGAGTAGAACAGGCAACTTGCTTGTAATGCACTTACCTGAAACAGGGGGATCTTATAGAAGTCATATCCCATGGCAAAGTCCATGATACCATTTTAGGTGATCAGCCCATGGCAACTAAATAAGTGGCTGAGCCAATAAATGACTGCTGCAGCCTCGTTAAAGGTGTGTTACCAACTTCTTTAGAGCAAAAAGAAGCATCATTGATATATAAACAAAATTCTTCCCCAGCCACTCTAACCGTTATTCTACTATATTCCTTTGAATTCAAGGCCCACTCTTGCCTTTGTTTCTGCAGAAATCTATCAGCATTCCTGTCCGTCCATGAGTAGTGAACTGCTTGTCAGCATTCATTAAATGTTGGCAAATGGCCTTAAGATTCTTTGTGAAGCGAAAATATGAAAAAAAAACAGTTCAGACCTCATTAATGCCATTGGGTTAGTATTTTGATCATTTCATCACCTCTTCTCACAGTGCACTGAAAGTACCAAAATCTCCTTTGCATTTTCTGTTAGTAAGCAGGTTTAAGTAAGGTTTAAATATTCTTAAACATGGAGGTATGATGGTGCAGTGCTGGAGTTGCTGCCTTACAGTGCCAGAGACCCAGGTTTGATCCATACTACGGGTGCTGTCTGTATGGAGTGTGTATGTTCTCATGGTCGTATGAATTTTCCCTGAGTGCTCAGGTTTCCTCCCTCACTCCAAAGATGTACAGATTTGCAGGTTTATTGGATTCGGTAAAGATTGTAAATTGTCCCTAGTGTGTAGGATAGTGCTAGTGTATGGGGATCGCTGGTTGGAGTGGAATCAGTGGGCTGAAGGGCTGTATCTCCAAACAAATCTAACCAAAAGTTGTTAAATCTTTCTGATTTCTTCCATTCAGTGGCATGTATAAGGTTCAAAGGGGGAAGGAAAGTGCATACCCTCCTCTCATCAAAGAATTGAGCATAAACATGTGTGCACGCACTGTATCTGTTTAACCTACTCTGTCCAAAAGTTGTCACATGCAAGTTCCACTTACATTAAGTAACAACGATTAAAAGATAATTAGTTCTCAGAGCACATAGAGCTTACTTGTTCTTTCACAGCATGTGATGCAGGTTTCTTTCAAAAGACTCAGTGGACTATGCAGCCTCCTGGGCCGTTCTAGTCTAAAACTATTTGAGATATAATTAGCTCCTTAGTTGCATCATGTTAATGATTATATCCCATACAAAAGATGATTATTTTTGATTACTGTTTTAAATTAATTGAAATTAAAATTAACTTTTTCAGTTTTGTTACAAGCAAAGCAAAACAACCAATTAATATGAAGCATTTGAAGGTAGTGAATATAACTGGCATGGTCAAGAAATACTAATATCTTAAATTTAAAAATAAAGAAGTGTTAAAATGAGAGGGTGTTAAATATTTGTTAAATTTAGGAAGATGACATCAGACAAGCCCTATGATGAATATAAGGCAAACAGGAATGAACTCAAGCAGGGAGGTCACCATGGAATATTGGGATTAGACACAAAAAGATGGAGTAACAGCGGGACAGGCAGCATTTCTGGAGAGAAGGAATGGGTGACCCACATTAATCCAGCTTTTTGTGTCTATCTTCAGTTTAAACCAGCATCTGCAGTTCCTTCTAACATAATATCAGATTGAAGAAAATCAAAAGGATACCAAGTGACAAGGTAGGACTACTTGAGCATAAAGAGATTAATTAATGCTTGGAGTTAGAGGATGTACGTGAGGTGCTAAATGAGTACTTTGCATCTGTATTAACCAAAGACCATATATATATATATATATATATATATATATATACTCCTTGGTGAATACAGATGTGAAGCACTCATTTATGACCCAATGGCAGAACAGACTCCATGGGCCGAATGGCCTAATTCTGCTTCTATGTATTATGATTTTATAAGCTATTGATCCATGTCAATCAGACCCTGAGATTAAAAGAATAATTGGACAAAAATATAATATATAACTAGCGGAAAATCTAAAATTGGTTTGAAAGCTAACCCTGATTTAGTGAATAAATATTAAAATAGAGGAACATTGCATAAAAAATATCAAAATTGGACATTAAGGATGCCTATAATATTAAAATTAAATGAGTGAAAGAACGTGAAGCATTCTTTTGAGGTAATGTCTGTAGATTTCATTTAAACATTGAAAATTGTGCTCTGTTCCTGGGCTAAGACTTAGTTGGGGTCAATGGGGATTAGTAACAAAATGAATATTCATTAGGCTGTGGGAAATGATGAAATTTAACCAAGAACACTTGAAATGAGGTTAGAACCAGGGGCAGTTGTAACCAATGGTTTTTGTTCCTCATTAATCACAGGACGTATGACTAGAAAAAAGATCTTGTTCCTTTTTCTTTATAAAGAACAAAGGTTTTAAGATTTAAGGCTGGCAATTTTAGGAGTTTGAGATTAATTCTCTAGTGCAGTGAAATCATTGAGACAAATCAGAAAGGAAGCAATTCAAAAATATTTTAAAGAAGTAAAAGCATTACTTCAAACCCAAATTATTTTATTATACTTGCAAATTTACTCATTCTTTCACCATAAACTTGACCTGATGGAACGTATGTTGCATTTCAGAATATGTTCAAAAGTTACTCTCAGGTCCAATTGTGGAATCTGTAAAAGGGGATGGAGAATTGTGGGGTGGAATCACATGAAATGTCTGTGGTAATTATAACACAATTGTTCTGTAGCCCAGGGATGAGGCTTATGATGTTCTAATGCATATTGCATAATCATTGTAATAAACACCTACCTTGAATGAGAGGGATTGCGGATCAGTATTGGAATAACTCCGTGGGTCAGGCAGCATCTCTGGAAGATGGAAATAGACGATTTTTTGGGTGAGACCATTCTTCAAGTCAGTCTGAAGCACGATCCTGACCTGAAACGTCACCAGAGATGTTGCTGACCAGCTGAGTTAAGGAGCTGGAAGGAACTTCCCATGCTCGAGGGAACTTCCCGCATACTCGCGGCCTCAGTTTGGTCGAGGAAAGTTTTTCAGCATGGTGAAAAAAATGTCTGCTAAACTGGATTATACTTCTTAAAAGTGTCTCCACTCCTTCTCTCTCCCCCGCGCTCTCTAAAGGACTTACCATGCACTGTGCAGCCGTCCTTTATCTTCCTCTTCATCGCAGGTGTGAACTTCAGACAGTGTTCCCCTGCTTTCTCTGGCCCCCACCTTTGCGGTGTGTGTGTGGTCGGTCGATCCAGCTCGCGGTTTCATCACTGACGGTCGATCCAGCTCTAGGGTTTCCAGGCGAGTGCCCTCGAGCTTGAAGGTCGAAGACACTGTATTGAACTCGCGGATTAGGTTGCCGCAGTGGGACAGCGTGTCCTGAGATCTTATGTACCCTCCAGCATTTTCGTGTTCCTGACTGAGAATTTCCCAACACAATGTTATTCTAAGATAGAAAATCTTAATCTTAATATAAAAACAGGACATGTTGGAAATCTAAATGAAAACAGGAAATGTTGGAGATACTCAGCAGGTCAGGCTGCATCTGTGCGATTAGAATGGTACTTATTAAAGACCTTTGGCAGAACACAAATATCAACATGAAACTTTAACTCTCTTCCCACAGATGTGGCTTGACTGCTGAGTATTTACAGCATTTTCTTATTTTTTTTAATATTGGTGCGAAATTTTGCATAAAATCTTTGTCTTCCAAAAAAGCTGCATGTTTTACCAGAATTTAAATACAATACAATACAATACAATATGGTTTTATTCGTCACATTGCACATAAAGTTCAAGTGAAATGAATTTGTCAGCAGTGGTACAATCAGAAAGAACACACAATACACGATAAAAATTTAACACAAACATCCACCATAGCATTCATCACTGTGGTGGAAGGCACAAAAATTGGCCAGTCCTCCTCCATTTTCCCCCGTGGTCGGGACCTCAACCCTCCGCAGCCGTTGCTGCGGGCCTCCAGATGGTAAAAGGACAAGGTAAAAATCAAGGTAAGTCCAGAATCGGCCGGCTTCAGGCTGGTGTAGGCCGCAGGCCGGCGGTCATAGATTTAAAGTTCGTGCCGCAGCCAAAAGCACCGCAGACTGCAGGGTCGGCGGTCTGGAGCTCCCCTCCAGGGATCCCCGGCGAGGGACCCCGCTCCTGATGGTAAGTCGCCACGGTGCCCGCGGTAGAAGTTGGCCGTGGGCTGGCATTCGGAGCTTCTTCTTCCCCCCCGGGTCCCCAACGTGAGATCCCAGGCTGCAGACGCCACGGCAGCTGGAGCTCTGCAGACCGCGGCTTCAGGCTGCCGGCTGCCACGGGCCAGCAAAACGGAGCGCTCCCCTCCGGCTAGCCCCAGCGAGGGCTCGCCCGCTCCACGCCAAGGGTCCACGCTGCGCCCGCCACTGAAGCCTCGGGCGCGTCTCCGGGAAAGGCCGCCCGATCCTTGCTGTTAGGCCACGGGGGAGGCAACCTGGAAAAAGTCGCCTCTCCGTGGAGGAGGCGATCAAAACGGTTTCCCCCTCACCACCCCCCACACAAGACACACAGAGAGACATTAAAAGCATACATTAAAACATACTAAAAAAAACAACGAAAAAAGTAGGAAAAAACAGACACGCTGCTGACAGGGCGACGGCTTGCAGCGCCCCAACCGATTTACCGAAATGAGGTAACAGGTTAGTGCATCGACATTCCCTTTCAAAATATTTTAGGTCTGCTAATTGATGTCAATAATACTAAATATACATCAAACTTTTAATTGGAGAACATAGAACATAGAGCATTAAGTTATTATGATCACATGTCTAGGGCCTGGAAAGTGCCATCATCTTAAATCCTAGTGCTGGTAATGAGTTACTGCAGCCAAATCCATTGGAGGTTTTTGTGTGCCTCTTAGTAAATTGTTTCAAAATGCTTCATGACATTCCAGTAGATGGTGCATTTTCTAGAATATATCGATAACATAAGGGATATTTATCCAATTAGATCATGAAGGGAATGTGATCCAAGTGTTTTGATAGGATTTTTTCACTTGTCAGCTATTGTCACATGTCAAACATATTTCGTTTTAGTGTGGTTTAGTTTAGAGATTCAGCGTGGAAATTGGCCCTTTGGCCCATTATGTCTGTACTGAACAGCAATCACCCATACACTAGTTCTATTCTACACACTGGGGACGTTACAGAAGGCAATTAACCTACAAACCTGCACGTCTTTGGGATGTGGGAGGAAACCGGAGCACCCAAAGTAAACCCACATGGTCAGGAAGAGAACGTACAAACTCCATACAGACAGCACCCATAGTCAGGATTGAACCTGGTCTCTGGTGCTGTAAAGGGCCTGTCACATTTTCACGACCTAATTCACGACCTCTGCCGAATTTACCCTTGACTCATCCTCGCAGCATGGTTGTCACAAGGTCATAGGTAGGTCGTGGTGCCAGTCGTAGGTACTCGTGGCATCAAGTAGTTCGGGGCGTTTTTTCAACATGATGAAAAATGTCCACGAGTAAAAAAGGTCGTGAATTAGGTCGTGAAAGTGGGACAGGCCCTTAAGGCAGCAACTCTACCACTGTACCGCCCCACATATCCACAAGATGATTTGACTTCTTGCATTTGTACCTTTTAAAAACATTTAATTTTGAGTTGGATATAATTAAATGATCAAAGGGGTATGTCAGAGAGGACTAGGTGTATCATTCACCAAGGTCAATGATTCTTTTATTTTAACAACAGACAAAAAACTCTTCTCTTGTAAGCAGTGTGAAGTTTGACAGCTTGAATTGGCATGTCACTGCACCATTGTAGTTGTCCTTGTTTTGGCAAATGCATAATGCAAGACCTATCAGTCTTTCCACATAATTTCTTTACAGAAGGTATACATGATTTTACTATCAACCTGCTGGGGCTCTGATGGCTTTAGACTACTGAGTCGATAATGTAATGGGTCATTAGTACCAGCTGCTTTGGAGGATTTCTGTTGTTCTCTTATAAATAGGTTGCCTAAAGTGCACTTGAGATGGTGCACAGACTGAAAATAGTAAAGTTGCAATTCAGCAACCTGCGATTAGCACATGATTGACATGACCACACATGTTTGAGCTCTACAGTGAGATCAATGATCAAGTTGAATGAGAAAATCACAATTGAACCAGGATTTGATTAGCTATCTATTTAGCAATTTTAGCATGTCCAGTCTCAAAGATTCTACAAACCAAATGAAGCATCAGATATTTATTTAACTTTAGGATTTTTTTTTCTCTGACCATGCTTGAAAGTGCTCGATGATACCAGTTCTTCATTAGTCTTTATTCTCAATTTAGTGGGTCACAATTTTGTAGATTTTGTTTCCTAAACAAATGGTGTTAGATAAAGAAAATGTAATTACAGATTGGAAGCTCCACCATCTCCAGGTTTCTCTCCAAATCTCGCATCATCTCACCAAGAAATTTATCACTCTATATTTTATTGTAATGGAATCTATAAATTGTAACTTTGTGGGATTATCTTCAACAAGCAAGTCAAGTCAAGTTTATTCGTCACATACACATACGAGATGTGCAGTGAAATGAAAAGTGGCAATGTTTACGGATTGTGCAAAAAAACTACAAAACAGAATGGAACAGAATCACATATTCACATATTACATATTTGTGGGAGGAAAAAAAAAGAGGAAAAAACAGCAATTTTAAAAAGACACCACACAACAGAAAATTGGTACTGTAAAGTCAGTCCCTGGTGAGATAGGAGTTTACAGTCCTAATGGCCTCTGGGAAGAAACTCCCTCTCATCCTCTCCGTTTTCACAGCATAGCAACGGAGGCTTTCGCCTGACCGTAGCAGCTGGAAAAGTCCGTTGTTGGGGTGGAAGGGGTCACCCATGATCTTGTTGGCTCTAGAGTTGCATCTTCTGATGTATAGTTCCTGCAGGGGGGCGAGTGTAGTTCCCATAGTGCGTTCGGCCGAACGCACTACTCTCTGCAGAGCCTTCTTATCCTGGGCAGAGCAGTGCCCAAACCAAATCGGGATGTTTCCGGACAAGATGCTCTTTACAGCCGCTGAGTAGAAGCACTGGAGGATCCTCAGAGACACTCTGAATTTCCCCAATTGCCTGAGGTGGTAAAGGCGCTGCCTTGCCTTACTCACCAGTGCTGCAGTGTGTGATGTCCATGTCAGATCCTCTGAGATGTGGACTCCCAGGTATTTAAAGCAGCTCATCCTATCCACAGTATCCCCATTTATCTTCAATGGTGTGTACGTCCTCGGATGATGTGCCCTCCTAAAGTCCACGATCAGCTCCTTAGTTTTTTTGATTTTCAATAGGAGGCTGTTGTCCTGTCACCAGAGGGCCAGATCAGCCACCTCCTCCCGGTTGGCTTTCTCATCATTGTACAAATTACAGCGATTGAATCAGTAGAATAATCTATTTTAGCATCACTTTTTCAAGGGTAATTCTGCTGGCTTTTGCAGCATCAATCATATTTTGCCATTAAATATATATATTTTTTGCAGTTCCCCAACTTGAGCAAGTACACTTTCTCTGCATTAAAACTGACCTTTTCTATTAGACATCCATCTGGGAAATTGTTGCAGTTTTTAAAATCTCTACTAGTAAAGCCCAGGTGCTAGCAGTCTCTGGCATACCAGTCTCCACATACAACAGAACAGCTCAGAGCCGGCACCAATGACACAGCCAACAATGAACCATTGTGGGCTCCACCTTTCCTTGGTCATCGGTGCTGGCTCTGATTTGTTCTGAACCTTTTTAGCACCTTTAGTTTCCCTCCCCCCGACTCTCAGTCTGAAGAAGGGTTTCGACCTGAAACGTCACCTATTCCCTTTTCACCAGAGATGCTGCCGACCCGCTGTTACTCCAGCATTTTGTGCCTATCTTCCTTATACATCATAACTGACCTAAGAACTGAGTATCACCAGGCTTTAAATATAGAAAAATACAGCCAAACACACGTTCACATAGATATATATTAAATTTGATGAAATGTAGTCAATCATTACAAATTAATTTTTAGCTGGAATTCTTTTCCAATTCCCTCATGCACCCTAGCCTAGAAATGGGACTAAATAGAGTCTACCTTTCATGTGCAGTTTGCACTCGGAAGCAATTTAACCAGGATTTGATTGCACTAACAATCATTCTTCAAGTGAAATCACATCCCCTAGGATATTGAACCAGATATATCCACTATATATTTCAGGTTAGCCCGCCTGACATTTCTTCCTGTTGGACAAGACCGCCTAATTTCCACCTCCCTTATGAAATAAACTAAAGCCCAGAGATAGATCCATAGAGTGATACAGTGAGGAAACAGGCCCTTTGGCCCAACTTGCCCACACCGGCCAACATGTCCAGCTACACTAGACTCAACTGCCCACGTTTGGTCCATATCCCTTAAAAATCCTATCCCATCCATGTACCTGTCAAACTGTTTCTTAAATGTTAGGATAGTCCCTGCCTCAACTACCACCTCTGGCAGCTTGTTCCACCACCCTTTGTGTGAAAAAGTTGCCCCTCAGATTCCTATTAAATCTTTTCCCCTTCACCTTAAAACAATGTCCTCTGTTCCTCAATTCACCTACTCTGGGCAAGAGGATCTGTGCATCTACCCGAACAAGTCCTCTCGTAATTTTATGCTCCTCAATAAGATTGCCCGTCATCCTCCAGCACTCCAAGGAATAGAGTCCCAGTCTACTCAACCTTTTCCTACAGCTCTGACGCTCGAGCCCTTGCAACATCCGTATAACTTTTCTCTGTACCCTTTCCAGCTTGACAACATATTCTTTATAACATGGTATAGCCTTATAACATGGTGTACAGTAGATGTGGCCAATAACCTTTACCATTCAGTCATATTACAAGTGGAAATGCATTGCACTACTTTGATGCATCTTTGTCTATTTAAATGACATCTTACTGACAAAGAGAGACCTGAATGCAAAAGTTCAGAACTCATTGCATGCAGCTCAAATGCTATCAAAGTCCCCAGAGTATTCTCAGACTAACCGGGAATTTATTTCTACAGAATTTAGTTATTGCCATGCTCATCCCACAAGTGCCTAAGTAATGATTCTGCTGGCAGCACTGCGTTGAAAATATTTTAGTTCAGTCAAGACAGAGGCTGAAGTAGTACCAACAGTCGATAGTTCTGTATCAGTGTCCCTTGTTGCAATATACATTCCAAAGTAATTTAAAATAAATCTAAACAACAGTATTTATTGCTGCAATGAAGAAAATGTAGCAACTCCCATCAAAATAGTGTCCTGAGATCTTATGTACCTGAAAATGCACATAACGTCAGAGTCATACAGCATGTAAACAGGCTTTTCAGCCCAACTTGCCCATGCTGACCGACATACCCCATCTACATCAGTCCTATGTTCTGTGTTTGGCCCATATCCCTCTAAATCTATCCTATCCATGTACCTGTCTAAATGTTTCTTAAACGTTGCGTTAGTACCCGCCTCAATTACCTTGTTCCATACACCCACCTCATTTTGTTTTTAAAAAAAACGTACCCCTCAGGTTCCTACTAAATCATTCCCCCTTACCTTAAACCTATGCCCTCTGGTTCTCAATTCCCCTACTCTGAGTAAAATACTCTGTGCACTTACCCTATCTATTCCTCTCATGACCTTATATACCTCTAGAAGATCATCCCTCATCCTCCTACAGTTCACGGAATAAAACCCTAACCAACTCAACCTCTCCCTATAGCTCAGCCCTTGAGTCCTGGCAACATCCTTGTAAATCTTCTCTGCACCCTGCACCTGAGCATATTGCCTCTGTTTAGGGACTCAAGCTGAAGGCAGCACCTTCAAAACTGTACAAGTCTGTCAGGATTGCAGGCTTGTGTCAGGTGTTTTTTAAAAATGTTCAAATCTTTGAAGATGGCCACAATCTTCCGACTCAGAGCTGGGAACACTACCAATACATGAGGTAACAGTGAGTTAATTGTACCATTGCAAACATGCAAGATATTAATATTTTCATAACTGAAGGTAGACCTTAACAAAATAGAAGCAACCCCCTAATTTTTCTTTCCCCAAACTAAATCAGAACTGTATCCATGATTAGAATTATCTTTTCCTGTTTATTGCACTGCCTCCAAATCAGCTGATAAAAGCATTAATATTTAAATATAGTTAGATCTCTCAGAACCCACTGTGCAAACTGTTGCTAAGGGGATGAAAGAATTTAAGAGTGAGTATTTATAAGATCACAAAGTGCTTTATTCTTTTTTATTTCTTGTGTAATTAAATTACCATCGTACGACCACAGACCATTGAAAAGACTAAATGAATTTTTTTGTGCAAAGTCTTACAATATCAGTAGAAATCCTGCATTAATTCAATCTGTTGATTACCAATAGCTTCCCATGCAGTTTATAAAAAAAACTCTGAAAATATGCAGATGTACACTTTTTTACATTCCTTCCATTATGATCACGTTAGCTTTATGAGCTAAATTGTTCCTTTGGCTTTGTAAAAGATGCTTTATATAGTGTAGACTAAATAAGAGCAGGAAAGTGCATCAAATTGGTAAAAACAGACAGTGTTTTGGAAATATATTATTCTATTAAGTGCTGAGTGCTGTATATACAGTATTCACATAGGCACAGAAGTGGAAGATCTAGCTTCTCAAGCCTGCTAATGCACTCAATAATTTAACTGCTGAATATATCTCAATTCAAAATATTTAAGAGCAACATTTATAAAAATTATATCTGAGTCAATGCAGCAATTGCATCTCGAGAGCCACCATCACGTAAACTCCCATCAGATCAAAGAGTGTAAACAAACAAGTTTGAGCCTATTTTGCAAGATAATTTGAAGATCAGGCACAGAGCATAGAAGCTGCTGGTTATCATCAGTAGTAAAACAAAAGCAGCCATCACCCTACACAAAAGATTATTACAATGGTTATCAACACATTTAGTATTATTGTACCGAGGTACATTGAAAAGCATTTTTGTTGCATGCTATCCAGTCAGCGAAAAGACTGTACAAGATTACAATCAAGCCGTCCACAGTGTACAGGATAAAGGGAATAACGTTTAGTGCCAGATAAAGTCCGATTAAAGGTAGCCGAGGGTCTCCATTGGTAGGTCAAGACCACACTCTGGTTGGTGATAGGATGGTTCAGTTGACCGATAACAGCTGTAATGGAACTGCCCCTGAATCTGGAGATGTGCGTTTTCACACTTGTGTACCTCTTGCCTGATGCGAGAGGGGAGAATTTGGAGTTTCAGGTATTTGAACTGTTAACCTATGTTTTAAGCCACCGCTTTATACAGTGAAGACAGAAGGAACTGCAGATGCTGGTTTACAAAAATAAGACACACAGTGCAGGAGTAACTCAGCAGGTCAGGCAGTATCTCTGGAGAATATAGATAGGTGACGTTTTGGGTCGGGACCTTTCTTCAAACCAATTGTGGTGGGAGTCTGAAGAAGGGTCCCGAACCGAAATGTCATCTATTCATGGAAATGGCTAGAGAGCAATTCAGCGAGTCAGGCAGTATCCCCACAGAAGGTACACAAAAAAGCTGGAGAAACTCAGCGGGTGCAGCAGCATCTATGGAGCGAAGGAAATAAGCAACGTTTCGGGCCAAAACCCTTCTTCAGACTGGTGGGGGGGGCGGGGAGAAGAAAGGAAAAAGGAGGAGGAGCCCGAAGGCTGGGGGATGGGAGGAGACAGCAGGAGGGCTGAGGAAGGGGAGGAGACAGCAAGGACTAACAAAATTGGGAGAATTCAATGTTCATGCCCCCAGGATGCAGACTCCCCAAGCGGAATATGAGGTGCACATCCTTACCCAGACTCACTCTCTAACAGTATCCCCAGAGAACATGGATAGGTGACTGATGTCGGAAATTCTGAAAATTATAAGAAAGATGAGTCGTTTGTAATATGTTTAACCCACAAGCTTATTTGCTGGGAAAGCTCAATGGGAAAAGATGCCAACATAGTGAAGGCAATTTAAGGATGTTAGGAGAGGCGATTAAATAGTTTTATCATTTGTGAAATCCACATGTAAAGGAAAATAGAGTTGCCTTTTCTTGCATTCATTTGCTAGGTAAATGGAGGAATTGATTTCTAATGACAGGAAACTGGAGTTTGAATGTTGATCAATGGTAAATTTGGTGTAGGATGTGTGTTCTTTAGTGTACCCATTTGTAATGTAAATTGTAGAATTGTTTTCCAATGGTATGGCATGGGAGTTAAACATTGATCAATGATGAATTGTTTCAAAGGTGTGAAATCCCCATGTAACGATCATGTTGTGGGAATAAAAACGCTGTGGGTGCTCTCAGAGTGTTTCCCAAAGTGCATTGTTTCCCACGCTGGCTGTGGAACTCCCGACACGACTGAGGATCCCAGGTACGGTACCTGGAGACCCCAGGATGACCCACAGAGCCGACGGGCTGGATCTCCCAGGAACAACGGAGCTGGAGCTGCCGACTTTGAGGGAACCCCCGTTCGTTACGGAGCTGGAGCTGCCGTCTGTGAGGGAATCCCCGTTCCAGCGCAGGTCCGCAGAAACAGCAGGTACAGCAAGTACAGCACCTGGAAACAAAGGGGAAGCCTCCATTGTGTCCGGAAACGTGGCCGACGGGCAGGACTCCAGGTCAGAATGAAGCGCAGGGGACTTCGGCCCCCTCTCCCTACTATCCTACTGGCTAATGTACAGTCCCTTGAAAATAAAGTGGACGACTTAAGGGCAAGACTGCTTTATCAAAGGGAGCTGAGGGAATGCTCTGTGTTCTGTTTCACAGAGACATGGCTCACCCCCAGCTCCCCAGACTCAGCGGTCCAGCCTGAAGGGTTCTCCATCCACCGTATGGACCGTACCCTGGCATCTGGGAAAGGGAGAGGAGGGGGCGTCTGCCTCATGGTCAACTCTGCGTGGTGTTCCGATGTGGCAGTCCTGTCCAACTCCTGCTCTCCACACCTCGAACATCTGGCGGTGAAGTGCCGTCCCTTCTATCTCCCGAGAGAATTCACCTCCGTTATCCTGACTGCGATCTACATCCCACCCCAGGCAGACGTCCATCTGGCACTGGAGGAGCTGCACGCCGTGGTCAACAAACACCAGACGTCTTACCCCGAGGCATTTACCACCATTGCTGGGGACTTCAATAAGGCGAACCTCAAGAAATCACTCCCCAACTTCCACCAACATGTCTCCTGCTGCACCAGAGAACCTAACACCCTCGACCACTGCTACACCACCATCAAGAATGCCTATCGTTCTATCCCTCGCCCTCACTTCGGTAAGTCCGACCATACCGCGGTGCTGCTTCTTCCTGCCTACAGGCAGCAATTGAAGAGCGCACCCCCATGTCCGATGATACAGTGGCCTACATGAAGTCCAGATACGACCTTGGTAAGGCCATCAAAAAGGCCAAAAGGGACTTCTGCTCCAAACTGGAGGATGAGACAGATGTTCGGCAGCTGTGGCGGGGCCTGAATGCAATCACCTCCTACAAGGCGAAACCAGGAGGCAGCTCGAGTGTCGGTGAAACATCACTCCCTGACGAGCTCAATGCGTTTTACGCACGCTTTGACAGGGAGAATACTGATGTGCCTTCCCGATCCCCCATTCGTTGTGATGGCATTTCACTCTCAGTCACAGAGGCCGACGTCAGGAAATCCTTCAGAGGGGTGAACCCCCGAAAAGCACCTGGTCCTGATGGTATACCCGGTCGTGTTCTAAAAACCTGTGCGGACCAACTGGCGGGAGTTTTTACGGACATTTTCAACCTCTCACTTCTGAGGTCTGAGGTCCCCACCTGCTTTAAAAAGGGCATCAATTATACCGGTGCCCAAGAAGAGTAAGGTGACGTGCCTCAATGACTATCAACCAGTGGCACTAACGCCGGTGGTGATGAAGTGCTTTGAGAGGCTGATCATGGAGCAAATCAACTCCTACCTCGACAAAAACCTGGACCCACTGCAGTTCGCTTACCGCCACAACAGATCAACGGTGGATGCAATCTCGCTGGCCCTCCGCCCCGTACTGGACCACTTAGACAACAAAAACTCATATGTCAGGCTGTTATTCATCGATTACAGCTCGGCATTCAACACAATCATCCCCTCCAAACTGGTTACCAAACTCGCAGAACTGGGTCTCTGCGCATCCCTCTGCAACTGGATCCTCGACTTCCTCATCCACAGACCACAGTCTGTTCGTATTGGTGGAAATGTGTCAGCCTCGATAACAATCAGCACGGGAGCACCTCAAGGCTGCGTGCTCAGCCCCCTGCTGTACTCACTCTATACCCATGACTGCGTAGCCAACCACAGTGCGCCATCATCAAGTTCGCTGACGACACCACTATTGTGGGGATGAGTCAGAATATAGAAGGGAGATCGAGCAACTGTCCATATGGTGCCAGCGCAATAACCTGGCCCTCAACACCAGCAAAACCAAGGAACTGATTGTGGACTTTGGAAGGAGTAGGAGGGGGACCCACAGCCCCATTTATATCAACGGGTCGATGGTTGAAAGGGTCAAGAACTTCAAATTCCTGGGCGTGCACATCTCTGAAGATCTTTCCTGGTCCGAGAACACTAACGCAATTATCAAAAAAGCTCATCAGCGCCTCTACTTCCTGAGAAGATTACGGAGAGTCGGTTTGTCAAGGAAGACTCTCTCTAACTTCTACAGGTGCACAGTAGAGCATGCTGACCGGTTGCATCGTGGCTTGGTTCGGCAATTTGAGCGCCCTGGAGAGGAAAAGACTACAAAAAGTAGTAAACACTGCCCAGTCCATCATCGGCTCTGACCTTCCTTCCATCGAGGGGATTTATCGCAGTCGCTGCCTCAAAAAGGCTGGCAGTATCATCTAAGACCCACACCATCCTGGCCACACACTCATCTCCCTGCTACCTTCAGGTAGAAGGTACAGGAGCCTGAAGACTGCAACAACCAGGTTCAGGAATAGCTACTTCCCCACAGCCATCAGGCTATTAAACCTGGCTCGGACAAAACTCTGATTATTAATAACCACTTTCTGCTATTTGCACTTTATCAGTTTATTTATTCATGTGTGTATATATTTATATCATGGTATATGGACACATTTATCTGTTTTGTAGTAAATGCCTACTATTTTCTGTGTGCTTAAGCAAGAATTTCATTGTCCTATACAGGGACACATGACAATAAACTCACTTGAACTTGAACTTGTTCAAGCCTTGAATAAACCAACTTGTTTGAGAAACTCACCGTTGCTCTACTAGATGTCCTTTGTGTCTGTTCATACGTGAGCAGTAATTAAGAGGCAACTGGGCCCCACGTGAAAACCAGATACACGGTACGGGTTAAACACAAAATTCCCAGTGACGTTTCGGGTTGGGACCCTTCTTTATTCTGAGACTATCCATGTTCTTCAGGGATGCTACCTGACTCGCTGTTACTTCAGGACGATATATCTTTTATTTACTTTATAAATGGTGTATCAGTTGTAACAGGTTATAACCACTCTATCAAATTGTGAGAAAATACTTGAGTTATTGTTCTTTGGTAATGAAACTAAGTTTAAATGTTTCTACTTTCTGTTTAGGACCTTACTTTAAACTTTTAAACTTTAGAGATACAGCGTGGAAACATGTCCTTCGGCCCACTGAGTCTGCGCCGACCAGAGATCACCCCGTACACTAGTTCTAGACTACACACTAGGGATAATTTACACTTTACAGAAGCCAATTAATCTACAAACCTGCATGTCTTTGGTATGTTAGAAGCCGCAGTACGCGGAGAAAACCCACGCGGTCACAAGGAGAACGTACAAATTCCGTACAGGCAGCACTCGTAATCGGGATTGAACTCAGGTCTCTGGCGCTATAGGGCGGCAACTCTACTGCTGCGCCACTGTGCCACCCTAAATCCAGGAATCTTATAGTAGGCTCATGGAGCCAAATTCTACTGGACTTGACCAATAGTTTCTAAGTCAGCTACCACAGTTCAAACATCCCTAAGGTGGTAAGTCCCGGACATACAAGGTCCTCCTCTACATTCAAGACTTACTGAGTGGCAGATGCTGCTGTATCCTTGCTCTTGTCAGATTGTGTTAGGATCATGAATACCATTTATTTTAATGATGATTTTTATTTTGGTGAACATGAAATAGAAACATACTTTTAGATAGACACAAAATGTTGGAGTAACTCAGCGGATCAGGCAACATCTCTGGAGAAAAGGAATTGGTGATGTTTTGGGTCAGAACCCTTCTTGACTGGCAATAAAATGACTACAACTTGATCAGTTCAAGGACTATTAAGGAGGTAATTAATGCAATCTCTGCCAGTGATGTCCACATTTATGAAGGAATAAAAGGAATACAATGGAATGCAGTGGGAAATCAGACTTGTGGCTCTATCCAGAATGATTTGATTGAATTATAGATGCAAAATGCTGGAGTAACTCAGAGGGCCAGGCAGCATCTCTGGAGAAAAGGAATAGGCGATGTTTCGAGTTGAGACCCCTCTTCAGTCAAAACTTCACCTATTCCTTTTCTCCAGAGATGTTGCCTGGCCTGCTGAGTTACTCCAGCATTTTGTGTTTATCTTCTGTGTAAACCAGCATCTGCAGTTCCTCCCTACACATTGAATTATAAAGCAGGCTCTATAATTCTAGAGACACAAGAGACTGCAGAAGGTGGAGATAAAATTGCTGGACAAACATCGGGTCGGGCAGCGACTGTGGATGAAAATGGATAGACAATGTGTTAGGTCATGACCCTTCTTCGAACTCTGCAATTAATTTCAGACTATTTACTTATTTATTTTACTTTCTTGCATTCCTGTTTCAGGGTAGGATTAGAAAAAATCTTTTGGCAAGATCTTACTTTGAATGTAGTTCAATGATTAAGAGTTAATTAGTTGGAATCAATACAATTAGCACAATGCATTTTTTATCAAAGTGTAATCTTGTGCTCTATCTGGTAAAAGAGCTAAAGATTCAATACTCCTACAACTTAATCAGTTGTTTGTTTTAAAACAATGATTTGAGTGTAGTTGCTAAATATGTTTCTTGTACATTTTCCTGTGTGAAAAAAGTGTAAAGGATAAATTAAATATAGCATTTTTTAATGATTTGTTATTGGAGTATGTTCATGAAAAAAAAGACAGTTTAAGAATACTCGTAATTTAGGCTTATTGTTTCTTATTGATATTTTTTCAATCAATTTAACGAGATTCTTATTTTTCCTGTTCAGTTACTGTGGGCTGTTCTGAATTTTGGTTAAGTGTTGTTTAAGACAGGCAATTTTCATTATCTTTAGTATTTAATTAAATTGGAATTTTTAATGCTAGCCATATATGCTTGCTCTGAAGTTTAAACTATCAGCTCCAAGCTGCAAGAGAAAAAACTAATGGGAAGTTGGAATTCTTGTTTTTAAGAATTGAAAAACAATAATGTGGTATGCGTAACACCAGCTAATTTTAAGTCTTCAAAAGGTTTCTTTCTCTTTAGGGAGGGCACAGTGGCGCAGCAGGGCAGCACAGTGGCGCACTGGTAGAGTTGCTGCCTTGCAGCGCCAGAGACCTGGGTTCGATCCTGACTACGGGTGCTGTCTGTACAGAGTTTGTACGTTCTCCGCGTGATCACGTGGGTTTTCTCTGGGTTCTCCGGTTTCCTCCCATACTCCAAAGACATGCAGGTTTATAGGTTTAATTTAGAGATACAGCACGGAAACAGGCCCTTTGGCCCATCAGGTCCAAGCCGACCAGCGATCCCAACACTATCCTACACCCACTCGGGACAATTTTTACATTTACCAAGCCAATTAACCTACAAACCTGTACGTCTTTGGAGTGTGGAGGAAACCAAAGATCTCGGAGAAAACCCACACAGGTCACGGGGAGAACGTACAAACTCCGTAGAGACCGCACCCGTAGTCAGGATGGAACCCGGGTCTCCGGTGCTGCATTTGCTGTAAGGCAGCAACTCTACCGCTACGCCACTGTGACCACCCACATATTGGCTATGGAACCTCATAAAGGTTAATTGGCTACAGTAAATAATAGTAAATTGTCCCTAGTGTGGAGGATAATGTTAGTGTACGAGAGATTGCTGATCGGCGACGACTCGATGGGCCAAAGGGCCCATTTCCACGCTGTATCCATATAGTCTAAAAGTCTTCATTTTAGTATGGAACAAAACTCAGATCTTTGAGCTACTTAATGATCCAGAGACTAAAGGCAGATAAAAACATTTAGTACAGATCACTCGTAAAGTTTAGATGTCCGGCATTTCGTTCAATTGATTGCTATTTAATCAAGGCAAATGGTCTGACATGTTTTGTCTCAAGTTTCTCATTTAGTTTGCTATTTAATTACTCTTTCTAGAAAGTGGAGTTGAGGGATAATGGGAGTAGACCTGTCATGCAGCATGATACACAGTTTGTTAATTACCATCGTGAAAAAAAACATGTCCTGCTGAGTAAAAAATTAGAACCACCACTGACACATTTGGAACTAAACTACAGCTAGTTGGCACTTTGAGGAAACAAAATATATTACAGCAGCTTTATTCTGCATTTAGACATGATAGCTAATTGATGAAATATCAAAACACAGTGATAATCCCTTTATAGTTTGGGATCGATAACTGAAATATTTTTTACATGGATCGCCATTCACTTAGAAACTTGGAGGATTGCACTTATGCAAGTCTTCGACAAAAAGGGTCACATGAAGCTGTTACTCCTGGTAACATCCACCAACATAGCAAACCTTGCTTCAGCTGACATAGCATTTTAAAATATTTATTATCTCATGTGTAACTTCCTTCTTTGCAGCAGCTAACGATTTCTATTTGCTTTTCATATTTCAACTTCCTCAAGATCTAAAATGATGAAAAATGGGAGCTCTTGTGATTATCTTGTTTACTGCGAACTGTTCAATTCCCTTTCAGAGATGTTTGCATACTTCAGCAAATTAAACTGAACTCCTTGGCTATATTCTTGGCTGCCGAACAATGTGTAGTGCTCAGTATTGATAGTTTGACTTTCTTAGTTCCACTCAGCTGAACTTTGAATAAGACAAACATTGTACTACACTGGCAAAAGTATCAGGAGCTGACTACATTCTACTTCCTTGAGTTGGATCGAGAGCCAAGAATGATGATACTCTCTTAATACATTCTTATCACATGTACAAGTTGTGTTCAGAACAATCATTTATTGATAATTTCAATGCGGCCTTCACAGTTGTGTCAATAATGTACTTTATTCATAGATTGGTTGCATTAGTATGATTTTTTTCCCCCCTTGAATCTTACAGAGCTTTGTTTTGAAGATCAGCAATTATCGAAAAGCCTTCAAAAATTAACAAATTGTATCTTATATTGAGATAAATATTGTTCAATTCAGTATGATAGCTGAATGTTTCAACTAATTTTGGACCATAACTGAGATTTGATGATTCTGAGGCAATGCCCAGTAAATATTGGATATTGAATATCTGAAGAAGGGACTCAATCTGAAACGTCACCCATTCCTTCTCTCCAGAGATGGGGGAGAAAGGGGGAGGGTGTACAAAAGAAAGGAAAGGGATGGAAGGGGGGTTGTTAGAGGTTACATATAATTGACCTGAATATATCAAAAAAGAACACTTTTGTAGAGAGCAAATGACTATCAGGATTGCATATATTAACGACGTTAACTTTAGTATAGGTATTTCCTCGTCACATTAAATAAAAAACAATCCCTTCTATCAGGCCATTATTATCTAAAGCTGCAGAAGTCAGAGGTTTGTTTTTAAGGTGAAATAAGAAAACTCGGGCTGGTTTACAAAAAAATGTGCTGGAGTAACCCAATGGGTCAGGCAGTATCTCTGGCGAACATTGAGTGGTGGCGCTTTCGGTCGGGACCCTTCATCACCAATCCATGTTCTCCAGAGATGCTGCCGAGACGCTGAGTAACTGCATAAACAAGCCAGATTCAAAATTTACGCAGATATTATTAACGGTGACAAGAAACTGCAGATGTTAGAATCTTGAGCCAAAGACTAAGAGCTGATGGAACTCAGCAGTCGGGCACATCTGTGGAGAGAATGGACAGACGATGTTTCGGGTCGGAACCCTTCCTCAGATTGATTGGAGTGAGGGGGAGAAAGTTGGAAAAGAGAAGTGGAGATGGGACAAAGAAGAAGGGCCTGAAGAATGGTCTCGACCTGAAACGTCACCTATTACTTCTCTCCATTGATGCTGCCTGTCCAGCTGAGTTATGCCAGCTTTTTGTGTCTATCTTTGGAGATGGGACAAAGCCTGACTTAGTCCACCCATCCACGAATCTCTTCCCTTCAGCTATATCCACTTCCCTCCCACTACTCCAATCAGCCTGAAGAAGGATCCTGACCCAAAATGTTGTCTAACCATTCCCTCCACAGATGCTGCATTAGGACTGTGTTTAGTTTAGTTTAGAGATACATAGCAGAATGCACATTAACACAATCCTACACCCACTAGGGACAAATTTTACATTTACTAAGCCAATTAACCTACAAACCTGTACGTCTTTGGAGTGTGGGAGGAAACCGAAGATCTTGGAGAAAACCCACGCAGGTCACGGGGAGAACGTACAAACTCCATACAGACAGCACCTATAGTCGGGATCGAACCCGGGTCTCCGGCGCTGCATTCGCTGTAAGGCAGCAACTCTACCGCTGTGCCACTGTGACTGATCTTAGTTCTTAGGACTAAGACTGTGTTCCTCCAGCACTTTTGATTTTCTTAATAGTATTGGGGTACATCTGACCCCCCCCCCCCCCCCCACCCTTCAACATCACGCAGAGAGACTAATGCCACACAGGCAGGACATTTTATAGACTTTTTTTTTCCTGCTGATCTGTTGATTGTTTACATATTTTATTCATAATATAGGAACTTTTCAGCTGTGAATTGATGGCAATAGTGCTAACCTTATCAATCCGAGAACTCCACATCTTTTCCTGCATTAATCTTGTTCCTTTTGATTATTACTGCCTCAGACTAGCAATAGAGTCTTGTTCTTAGCTTTCAGAGAAAAATAATTGATAGGATGGCATTGTACTGTGCAAAATTAAAACAACTGGTGTGAATTAGCTAACCCACTCGGCTGGTGTTATTCAAAGATAAAGCAGCTTGGTTCTTTGGCAGAACATTTGTTTTACATCGATCTCGCTCCAATTGTTTCATTGACTGTTTCATTATTCCTGTTGGTGGGAGAATGCTGCCACATTCAATGGAACACCAGAGACTTAATATCTTCCACAACTACAAAGAATCTTTCAATCTATTGTGCTACAATTACTCAACTTCAGTCAGCTGACTGGAACTTACCTCTGGGTGTTTTAACAAATTGTGGAGAAAAAGCATTGAATGGTTTTGATGTTCTCCTTTGCACCTGCTTTTCTTCAAGGATACTAACACATCAATTAAGTACAAAAATGACTAAGATGTTAAATACAACAGTGAATGTGGGGAAAAATCAAAATCATAATCATAAAAACTTGTTTATATGGTGCACAACATGTTAGATTATTCCTAAGCAACTTGAAAAAAAAATCAAAGATTGACACTATTATCCTTCAGATTAGGTGATGAACCTCTGATTTTAGTTTAGTTTAGAGATATAACATAGAAACTAGCCCTTCATCCCATTGAGTCCACACCAACCATCAATCAAGCTGTCATCAGGCACTGAACCATCCTATCAACAACTAGAGAGTGGTCTTGACCTACCAACTACCTCATTGGAGACTCTCAGACTATCTTTAATTGGACTTTACTGGACTTTACCTTGCACTATACGCCTTTAACCTGTATTTGTACACTGTGGACGGCTCGAATGTAATCATGTGTAGTCTTTCTGCTGAGTGGATAGCACGCACCAAAAAGCTTTTCGCTGCACTTCAGTGACAATAAACTAAACAGTTCTCATTTGTTCCGTACTTTCGCATCCACTTTCTACACCTTTGGGGCATTTTTTTCTACAGGGTCCCGCAACATCAAGACGGCATTTGACTAAGTGTTGCATCGGGCAACTCAGAAGTCAATAGGAACCAGAAGGAAACTCTCCACTGTTTGGAGCCAAATATTACACAAGGAAAGGTGATTGTGATTGTTGAAAGTTGATAATCACAGCCTGGGGCCATGGGTGTAGAAGTTAATCAGCACAGTGTTCTGGCCTTGTATGTAAGAAGGAATTGCAATACTGGCTTGCACCGAAGTTGGACACAAAATGGTGGAGTAACTCAGTGGGTCCAGCAGCATCTCTGTGGAAAAGAAATAGATGATATTTCGGCTCGAGATCCTTCTTCAGACTGAGAGCCGGGAAACTAGAGATATGACAAGGTTCATAACAAATCAGAGCCGGTGCCAATGACTAAAGAAAGGTGGAGCCCATTATGGTCTATTGTTGGCTGTGGAAGAGGTGATAACAAAGGGATACAAACAATGAATCTAGCAGGATGACTAGGGTGGGGGAGGGTCAGAGAGAGAGAGGGAATGCAAGGGTCGCTTGAAATTGGAGAAATCAATATTTATACGGCTTTTTTAAGTTGCCCAAGCGAATTTATGAGGTGCTGTTCCACCATCACTCTGACAGTGGACACTGCCCAGGACAGAAAGGTCAGTATGGCAAGGGGAGTTAAAATGTTTGGCAACCGGGAGATCGCGTAGGCCAAGGCGGACTGAGTGCAGGTGTTCAGTGAAATGATCGCCCAGTTTGCGCTTGGTCTCGCTGATATATAGGAGGCCACACCGAGAACAAACGGGTACAGTCGATGAGGTTGAAGGAGGTGCAAATGAACCTCTGCCTCACCTGAAAGGACTGTCGGGGACTCTGGATGGAGTTGAGCCTTAAATGTTTTCAGCCCATTCATCAATGGCCTTCGTCCCATCATAAGGTTGTGAAAGACACCCCCGGGACACAAAGGTTGAAGATGGCTAGGCAAGGAGAGGGATGACAGTTCATGGGATGACCAGATGGAGGCGATGTCTACAATGGGCCTTTATGACCAGCTGCAGTTGGGAGTGTGAAATGGCGCCAAAACCTGGTGACTCTTGGATAAAGACTCAGTGAGCTGTTTCTATGTATTAATAAGAATTTCATTGTACCTTCGTACACATGGTAATAAAGGAACCATTGAATTATTGACCCAATGAGAACATTTGCTAAAGGTTGCACAATGCTCAGTGTCATGTATTTAAGTGATGGGAGCAGAATTAGACCATTTGGCCCATCAAGTCTAGTCCACCATTCAATCTGGCTGATCTATCTCTCCCTCCTAACCCCATTCTCATGCCCTCTCCCCATAACCCCATCGCCAATTTTTCCTCAAAAGCGCAGCAGAACATATCTGCCTGAATCTGGCGAAGTGCATGGCCTTATAGAAAAATTGAAACTTTATAATAGAGACAGTTCAGAATTTTTTGTTTGTGCTCCAAATTGTAGATGTTTTTATCATGTTATATTTGTCCAATTATTAGAATTTGTTAGCATCCTGGCTATTATCAGTTGCATGTAATAACATCGGTGGTGCTGCTTACCAAATGCAAACATTCAGTCTTGCTTCCTTGGCATGTATGACAAGCAGTTTAGTTTAGTTTAGAGATACAGCATGAAACAGGCCCTTTGGCCCACCAAGTCTGTGCCGACCAGCAATCACCCATGCACTAGTCCTATCCTACACACTAGGGACTATTTACAGAAACCTATGCACCTTTGCAATGTGGGATGAAACTGCAGTACCCGGTGAAAATCCACGCAGTGACAGGGAGAATGTATACTCTATATAGACGGCAACCATAGTCAGGATTAAACCTGGATCTTGGCCGCTGTAAGGCAGCAAGTTTACCGCGGCGCCACTATGCTGCCCAAAATTTCCTTTAGCATTCCTTTCATAAATCATTACAAGCAACAACTGATAGACAGATCCAAATAGCAAAACAGTAGGGAGGGCAGCAAGACATTTGCCAGAAGGAGACCTTTCCTGGTAAATGAACCGTCAGTGCACGTTTGATTGAAGCTTCAACTGTGCAGAACATGGCAGTCCCATGTTGTAAGTTAGGTACCCGTGACTGCTCCTGACTCAGTCAGACTCTTTCAAGAGTTGTTGCGATGTGACCATTGAAATGCTGACTTATTGGCACAGTATTGTAGGAGCAATATTATAGTTAATGAAACATTGCTCAAGGAAAGCATAGTTAGAAAACCCATCCTTGATTTAGCTTGATAATGAAGTCTACGTGGATGTATATGTGAAACTTTCAAACCAAATACTTGAAATCTCTACTAAAGCTTTAAGGTGAAACGTGTAAACTTTAAAGGAGATATGCAGGACAAGGTTTTTTAAACACGGAGGGTGGTGGGTGCCTGTAAGGTGCTGCCAGGGAAAATGGTGGAGGCATATACAATAGTTGATTTAAGAGGATTTTATATAGGCATAGAATATGCAGGGAATAGAAGGATATGGATCATGTGTTGGCAGAGGAGATTAGTTTATCTTGGCATCATGTTCAGCACAGACATTGTGGGCTGTACTTTTCTAGAGCATTATTATATAATAATGCGTTATATTAAAATTTTATTTAATAACTTTTCAGCTGGTTGAATAGGTTACTCCCACCAGAAATTTATCCCCATCTCATATTTGCAGTTGGATGTGCCGGAAACATAGGTGCAGGAGTAGGCCATTCGGCCCTTCGAGCCAGCACTGCCATTCAATATGATCATGGCTGATTATATAAAATCAGTATCCCGTTCCTGCTTTTCCCCCATATCCCTTGATTCCTTTAGCCCTAAGAGCTAAATCTAATTAAATCTAACTAACTAAGGATCTATCTAAGGAAGGAACAGCAAATGCTGGTTTACACCGAAAATAGACACAAAATGCTGGAATAATGGCATGGGACAGGCAGCATCTCTGGAGAGAAGGAATGGGTGACATTTCGGTTCGAGACCCTACTACACCCGAATCGTCGCCCATTCCTTTTCTCCAGTGATGCTGCCTGTCCCACTGTGTTTCTCCAGTATTGTATGTCTATCTTCTATTTAATAATAATAATAATGGATGGGATTTATATAGCGCCTTTCTAATACTCAAGGTGCTTTACATCGCATTATTCATTCACTCCTCAGTCACACTCGGTGGTGGTAAGCTACTTCTGTAGCCACAGCTGCCCTGGGGCAGACTGACGGATGCGTGGCTGCCAATCTGCGCCTACGGCCCCTCCGACCACCACCAATCATTCACACACAGGCAAAGGTGGGTGAAGTGTCTTGCCCAAGGACACAACGACAGTATGCACTCCAAGCGGGATTCGAACCGGCTACCTTTCGGTCGCCAGCCGAACACTTAGCCCATTGTGCCATCTGTCGTCCCATTTGTAGTTGGATGTTGTCTTCAGACAGCACCCAGAGCTGAATCTTATCCATATATGTGTACAGACCTAAGTTGAACCAGTTCTGTTCTAACATGTAAACACGAGCTATACAGGGGCTACAACATTCTTCTGTTTTTCATCCAAGATTACCGAACAATTAAAGTTCCTCAGCCAACACGAGGACCAGGACTGGCCAAATTAATGTAGACTAGAAACATTCTTGTCTGTGTTCTCAGCTTTTAATTAATGACAATTACTGCATCCTCAAAGCAGCCAAATTCTTAGACCCATTCAGAATAGCTTTGCTGCAAGTAATATTTACTTGCATAAATGTTGAATAGAAATGTGCTCTTCTAATCAGCAATAGTCAATGCATTTTCACTTGCTTAAATCTACTTTCCTAATATTGCAGGTTTTAACGTTAAATTTTGAAGCTGTTTAACAAAGACTTGTCCCACCCCGGTCATTCCTTCTTCTTTCTGCTCCCATCTGACATATGTTATTGGGGCTAGTAAGCGGGCACCACCAGACTCAGGAACAGCTTCTTCCCCTCAGTTCAGAATTTATCAGGCATCTGAACAGCCCTTCCATAAGCCGGGGTACTGTCCAATTCACCTCCACCCCACTGCGAACATTGGACTTTGTCTACAGAACATGTTGCACTACAACGTTGAGAACTCTATTCTGCATTCTGTATCTTCCCCTTTGTTCTATCTATTGTACTTGAGTTTGATTTGATCCTATTTATGTAGAGTATTATCTGATCTGATTGGATAGGATGTAAAACAAATCTTTTCACTGTACCTCGGTACGCATGTCAATAACAAACCTCAAACTAAACAAAATGTGCAATTTTGGCTTTGGAGAAGTTAAATTTCTTGCACGATTATTGCAAAACAATATAATCTAGGATAGACATAAAAGTGCTGGAGTAACTCAGCAGGTCAGGCAGCATCTCTGGAGAAAAAGGATTGGTGACATCTCGCATCTGGACCCTTCTTCAGACTGAAAGTATAGGGAAGGGAACTGGAGGGAAGAAAAGGGATTGTCATTTTATAATAAAGATTGTCATCTAGGGTTACCATACACTGATAATTTTATGTTTGTAAATACTGTTTCCCAGCATAAAACTGACAGCTTGCAGTTAAATTATGCTCTTTAATATCAATCAAGGTATATTTTTGATGCACATACCAATAGCAAGTTAAAGGGTGTGGATATAAAGAAAATTAAATATCTGAAAATTTGCAAAATAAAACAAAAGCAAAGTTCCATGTATTGAAAACCAAGTAGATCTGGTCATATTTTTATTTAACGCATTACTAGGCTAACACAGCAGTGCTAACAAAATATATCCCTATCCTACAATGATACGGAAGCCACTACCTTTTCAACATATACTGTGAATGCAAAAAATATCTAACAGTTTATAAAATTTAGATAAGTTTCTATGAGCAATATTGTCTGTATACTGTGGGACAAAACATAAAATATATAAAAACAGACCTAAAACCTAACATAATAATAAAAGTTACTTCATACAGAATGGACATGTTACTTTTGACCATAATGGAAAATGTTCTTGTGTAAATACTGACCCCAATATAAAAATAATAAGTAATGATTAAATGTGTCTTACCATAGATACTCTTAAATTTAAATTTAAAGATTGTTAGAATGTTAGACATACTTTATTGTAAACTAGTGGAACACTTGGGTACATTACTTATTTTTTGCCATAACATGTCATTTTAATACTTCCCGACATCATGTTTTAGTAAAAGATTTAATAATCTGAAGTAAAGCTGAAACACAACAAAATGGTTATTAATGTACAGTCTTGGTTTGCTGTCATAGCAAGAATTTACCAGAGCTAACTAAATTTCTGATAATGCACTAGTTCAAGAGGCAGTTAAAAATACCTACTGCTGTGCACAGATAAGTAAAATAATTAACTGTCTACTGATGATGGATATTACTGTTCAGCCTTAAAGAATCGTTCCAATTTTGAAGGATCGTTGCATTAACATTGGGTACCAAGAGTCATCATTGTTGTTGTTTCCTTCGGATTATCGCAGAAAATGGATGCCATTTCCATCTTCAACTTGCTATCGTGAACGTCACTTGCCGTGGATTCTGGGGCACATTCATCACAGCAGCAGCAGCAGCAATCCATGAAGGCACGGCCCAGAGGCTTACAGAGGCAGAGAACCAACACCGGGGTTACAGACGACTTAAAGAACAGAAAGAACTGATTGATGATGTTGAGTAAATCAATGGTCTCCTTGGAGATTTCAGGAGATGTATAGGCTACCACAATGTTGGCGATGTTTTCTGGAATGATACAGCAGCCGTAGAGGATGGTTAGGCCAATCAGGGTAAAGTTCCTTTGACTTTCATAATGGCCCAGCTTAGATGTAGTTTTGAGGTCAGATTTCTTTTCAGTGCTTTTCACCCTTCTTGTCACTAACTGGCAGGTTACAGAGAAAATGATCGGCAAGCAAAAGTAGCATCCGAAATACCACCACATCCTGGAATTCTCGTAGGTTAGTGCGAGTCCATAGATATGCTCGGGGAGCTTCGAAGATGTCTGAATCATGCAATAGTCGGTGATAACTCCAGAGATAATGGAAGTCTTTTGGTTCAGTTGCCAGAGGAGGACCTCAGGGAGGCCTAATAACATGGATCCTATCCAGATGACTGCCATCTTAGCCACAATAGATAGACAACTTTCTATCAGCCTGAGCTGTGATTGTATAGTTGTTGCAGACCGAAACCTGTCAATGCTTAGTGCACACAGACTAAAGGTGGTGACCCCAAGAGAAGAGACCTGGAAGTTAAAATATGAATTTTAATTCATATAATGCCCACATGATAAAATCCACACACAAAGCTTATTGATCTTGGTTTTGCGGGCAAATGCAGCAACCATTCTGCACCAGCAATGCCTCAAACATCCATACTAAGCAATAACATACGATAATTAAAATACTTGAAAAGAAAAGTGCAATAACGTTATGTTTTTAATTTAATTAATGCTAAATTAGAATGTGCCAGTTGAATTAGTAAAATCACCATCCATATATAACAATGTATAACATATATAATGTATATCCATATATAACAATGTATAACACGTATAACAATATATAACATATATAACAATGCATTTAGCAGCATTATAGTTTTCATTCAATTAATGCTAAATGGGATTGTGCTAATTGAATGAGTAAAATGACCATTCATATATAGCAATGCATTTAGCAACATTACTAAATCATAGTTAAATGAATTATTTTTATAAAAAAACCTTCTTAATAATATAAAATGTAGTAATTACTGGTATGATTGATTTAAATGATGTTGAGTTATAATTACAAATTTAATGTGTTGGAATTGTCATAATATAGCAATATGACAACTTTAATTAAAGAATAATGTGAAATGATAGTACATAACCTCATTCCTTTTTTGAATATTATTTTTTCATGCAGATTACTCAAATATTTTGCAAATCATGTCTTCAATTAAATTGGTGAAAATTGCAGCCATTTCAAATCAATTCATCTTCAGAGAATTATAACACTGAAATGTTCAGTTAGTTATGAAAATAATATCAAAATCAATATTTGATTTTAAATACACAATTCCAAAAGCAGTGTTCATACTTAGCTTTAGCATTCAAAACATTAAAGTTATGAACCATAACAATTATTTCCAAAACAATCTCTTTAAATGAGCAGCAATCTCGCAACATTGCCTCATCCAATCCATGAAAAAAAATGTTTTTTACTCCCTCCCACATCTATTTGGCATTATGTTATGTACAATGAACTGCTGTTATGGTTTCTAAGAACACTTACATCTTTCTTATAGGCCATATTTGCATAATCAAAGCCGAATGCCAAAACTTTCAAACAAAATTAACTTCTGAAAGATACTACCTCCTTTGATATTACACGGCTTTGCTTCTCCAAACTTCCTGCAGCTGATCTTTCAGGGAAGTGCTTCTATTTAGCTTAATTTAAAACACAGGAGGGGCACCTCACCATTACCAGGACCTGCCAAGTCTCCACTGCTAGACAGTCAGCATTTATGCAAAGGCTATGGCCTAGAAATTCATTCGTGCAAGGCTAAAGAAGACTGCGTAGTGTAGTTGGAAAACATGTTAGTGCAGAGGAAAGCAATTTTGTACACATTTCCGGGGGGCTTTCAGTACCATCTATTTTGGGCTGAGTTTTTCATTATTTATTAACTTTGTTTCTCTACCCTCAATCTTGTTAAGATAATGCCAATGGTATGGCAATGCCAAATATTTTCCTATGAGGTCTGTCAATTTTCAGCTTTTCCTAAAGTTGAAGTTCAGAAACAAATGCTATTAAAAAGGAATAACCGCAATGAACTGCATTCCTTTGTTATTGGTTGCTAATCACCTGCTCACTGACAGCTTACTCTGTTGGAAAATGCCATAGAGGGTGGTAAATGTTTGTCATTCTTTGCCCTGGAGAGATGTGGATCATTATCAATAATTGATTAATTGATTGAAATATACAGCATTGTAACAGACTCTTCGACCCACCGAGCCTGTTCTGGCCATCGATCATCCGTTCACACTAGTTCTATGTGATCCCACTTTCTCATCCACTCCCTCCACACTAAGGGCGATTTACCGAGGCCAAGTAACCCACGAACCCGTCTTCGGGATGTGGGAGGAAACCTACGAGGTCACAGTGGGAACGTGCAAACTCCACATAGACAGCACCTAGGGTCAGGATCAAAACCGGATCCTGGCAGCAGTTCTACCAGCTGCATCACTGTGCTGCCCCCTTTTTATGAAATTGTTCGCATCTCCTTCCACCAATAATTAAAGAAGAGGTAGATGCATTTTTTAAAGCTAGTGAATTGGAGGCTACTGAGAATTGGCATGAAGGATCAGCCATGATGATGTTGAATGTCGAGGTTTGCTTGAGGGCCGAGTGGACTCTTTCTGCTCTTATTCGTCCATACATCAGTTTGCTGATGTCCACTCCATGAAGGAGGTTGGAGAAGTTCTCTACTCCTCAAGACCAAACATCATTAACTGCACCATCAGCCCAAAAAGATGGACCATCCATTGTTATGTGCAGCCATTGCAGACTGCCCCAAGATGTGCAGTCATTTGTTGACCCTATCTATGTCTTTATAGAGGCCTTTCTGGGAATGCCCTAGAGATCTTGGAGGGTCCCTAACACAATCTGGAACAGAGGGCAACACTTCTGCAAGTAATGCAATACACCAGCCTTCGGAGTCCCTACAGACTGTTGGAACAAGTTCTAAATGGATTTCAAAGTTTGGCAGTACCATTTAGAACAGTATTGATGAGTTCCATTTAGAACGATGTTGTTAGTATAATGCGTTCATATTCAAGGGACCAACTGCTAGAAATACCCCCAAAAATTACACAATTGTAGTTAACCATGTTGCTTGTAAGGCAGAATCGTGGCATAGCAACAGTGCTGCATCTTATGCCTCTTGTGACCCAGACTCAATTGCAAACTCTGGTGCTACCTGTTTAGACTTTAGGCTTTAGGCATTAGAGATAAGAGTGTGGAAACGCCCTTCGGCTACTGAGTCCGCGCCGACTAGGATTGCCCCGTACACTAGCACTATCCTATACTATAGGGACAATGTACAGTTATTACCGAAGCCAATTAACCTACAAACCTGTATGTCTTTGCCGTATGGGAGGAAACCAGTGCACCTGGAGACCACACCCATAGTTAGGATCAAACCTGGGTCTCTGGTGCTGTAGGTTTATGAACTCTAGGTTGTGAAGGATTATTCTGTTGTGGAAGTTATCTATGGGGACATAGTTCCTCTGAGGTATAGCTAAACGCATGGCTCGTTGTGAATCCTGGGTAGATATGATGTTGGGTGCTACTGACCTCTCTATGCCCTCTAGTGATGTGGTCCCCATAGATGCCAGCATGACAGTCACCTGGTGCATACTCATGTAATGGATGGGGAAAGGTTCTGAAGAGACAAATAGCATGCAGCAAGATAAAATGGTAAAGAGAGTTTATGGTATACTTGCCTTCATCAGTTGAGGCAATGTATAGATCATGTTGTAGCTTTATAAAACTTTGATTAGGCTGCATTTGAAGTATTGTAGACACAAAATGCTGGAGTAACTCAGCAGGACAGGCAACATCTCTGGAGAGAAGGAATGGGTGAAGTTTCAGGTCGAGACCTTTCTTCAGACTGAAAGTCACGGGAAAGGGGAACGAGAGGTAAAGATGATGATGCAGAGAGATATAGAACAATGAATGAAGATATGCAAAAAAGTAACAATGATAATGGAAACAGGCCATTGTTAGCTGTAGCTAGGTGAGAACAAAATACTTGGGTGGAGGAGGGGTGGAAAGAGAGGGAATGCAGGTATTACTTGGTTAGAGAAATCAATAATCATACCTCTGGGGTGTAAGCTGCCCAAGCGAAATATGAGGTGCTGTTCCTCCAATTTGCGTTTAGCCTCACTCTGACAATGGAGGAGGCCGAGGACCGAAAGGTCAGTGTGAGAATGGGAAGGGGAATTAAACTGTTTAACAACTGGGCGATCAGGTAGGACCATGCGGACTGAGCGAATGTATTCATGGAAAGTATTGTAGATAATGAATTCAACTAAGTATTGTAGATAGACACAAAATGCTGGAGTATTTCAGCAGGTCAGGCAGCATCTCTGGAGAGAAGGAGTAGGTGACATTTCGGGTCGGAAAACTTCTTCAGACAGTGTTCAGTTCTGATCGCCCCATTACAGGAAGTATATGAAGTCTTTGGAGAGGGTGTAGAAGTGGTTCACCAGAATGCGCCCTGGTTCATAGGGTATTGTCTATCTGAAGAGTTTGGACAAACTTGGATTGTTTTCTCTAAAGCTTCTAAAGTTGATGGGAGATCTGTTGTAAGTATATAAACTAACAAGAGACATAATAAGGGTAGAAGGTAGACAAAAGTGATGGAAAAACTCAGCGGGTGCAACAGCATCTATGGAGCGAAGGAAATAGGCAACGTTTCGGGTCGAAACCCTTCTCCTTCAATAATAAGGGTAGAATATCAGACCTTTTTCCCCAGGGTGCAAAAGTAGAAAACTAGAGGGCACAGCTTTAAAGTGGGAGGGGCACATTTTTAAAGGAGATAAACATAGAAACATCGAAAATAGGTGCAGGAGTAGGCCATTCGGCCCTTCGAGCCTTCACCGCCATTCAATATGATCATGGCTGATCATCCAACTCAGTATCCTGTACCTGCCTTCTCTCCATACCCCCTGATCCCTTTAGCCACCAGGGCCACATCTAACTCCCTCTAAAACATTGCCAATAAACTGACCTCAACTACCTTCTGTGGCAGAGAGTTCCAGAGATTCACCACTCTCTGTGTGAAAAGGGGCATGATTTTTGCACAGAGGATGGTGAGTGCTTGGATTATGCTGCCGATGGGTGGTGGTTGAAGCAGACACCATAGTGACATTTGAGAGATATTTGGACAGGCACATGAATATGAGAATGGAGACAAGGGCGCTGTATCTATAAACTAATCTTAACTAAACTTAACACGAAGAAATGTGTACAAAATTGCTTTACTCCCGGTTCATAAGACTTAACCTTGCAAAACCGTCTTTCTTTGGGGGATGGGTTTTTGGGCCAAGAGTTGTTCTACTAATTATGTATATTCCCATGTATAAACAATGCCCATGATACCCTACCGATGCGGTCACGGGGTGGAAACCTTTGGTCTCGCTGGGCGGAATCAGTTGAAAGGCCGAATGATGGTCTCCACTCGTTAACCTCGCCAGCAGAAGATTCTTACTCTTGGAGCAAAGCTAGAGTGAGTGATCTCACCTCCAAATAAGGCACGACCTTGCAGCCGATGTCTCCTAGAAGCCGCTTCTTGGTGATCTCGTTGAAGACCACCACGGGCAGGCAGAAGAAGATGACCAAGAAGTCCCAACATGCCATGCCAGCCAGGATATTGTTCCAGGCGCTTTTCATGTAGTAGTTGTGGCAAACAATGCACATCACGGCCAGGTTGCCGATTATGCCGACGGTGAAGAGTACCAAGGAGAGAAGGACCACGGCGTAAGCACTGTAGGTGGTGTCAGGGAGCGAGTAGGAGCCGTTCTCCAATTGCAGCCTCTTCGCCGTCGTCTCCATTCCCAGACTCTGCTCGTCTGCAACACCTCGCGTCCCTTCTCCTTGCAACTGCGCCCTGTCGTCTTCGAACGGAGAAAGAGAGACCCTGGAAGTTATTTGGAGGTGAGTGGGCGAGAGGTGGCGGGGCTCCGTTGAGTTGTTGTGCAGAGAAACGGCAGTTGCCTCCTCCGTGATAACTTGGCCATTGCCGCCAGCCCCGCGCCGTCCTCTAAACTCGGCGCTTAGGGGATAGACAGTCACATTCCCCAACTTTTGCCCAGATCTCGAGTTTCCCGAATCCCAGCCTGGGCTTGGTGCACCTGTCGCATGCATTTCGGCTTCAGGTAGAAGCTGAACGCCGGTCTCCTTATTCCCCAGTTGTAAATCGACCATCTCTTCCCTGGTCTCCATCCCCGGGTCAGGCTGCCCTCCAGAGACCGCAGATACGAAAGCAAAACCCCGGAGCAGAAATAAAACAGCAAGAGAGAGAAACATCTCCTCTACTTTCTCAGCAGCGTCAGCAGATTAACAAACGGCTCAACAACTTTCTCTAAAACCACCCACTTGATGCTCTTTGCATTTGCTTGCAAAACTTTCCGACGCTTGCTAGATAACGGTAAAAAGAAAAATGCCCCCCAGTTACCACATCGATGCTCTGCCTCCCAAACCTAACGTTGCTGCAAGCAGTCGTCCCAAATCCTTGTTATTCTCGACCCGAACACTGGCGCACATACAAGGGGGAGCCCGAATTGCCGCCTGCTGGTGGGAATGAAGACTTCACAAAGGGATTCTCAAAGTAGGTTTCAGGGAATCTCAAAGTAGCTTAATTGAACCGAACCACCCTTCCAACAACTAGAGAGCAGTCCTGAGCTACTATCCACCTCATTGAAGACCCTTGGACCATCTTTGATCGGATTTTACTGGACTTAATGTTGCACTAAACGTTATTATTCACGTTATTTCCTTTATCATGTATCTGTACACTGTGGATGGCTGGATTGTAATCGTGTGTTGGCTTTTCGCTGACTGGTTAGTTAGCACGCAACAAAAACTTTTCACTGTACCTTGGTACACCCGAGAATAACCAAAACTCAAACATAATCTGCTGGAGGATTTCAACCAGTCAAGCAGCATCTGGGAATAATTGGCGTTTTGGGTCAGGACCAACTTCAATCCTAAAGCAAAGTTTTGATCCGAAATGGGCGACTGCACAGCGATAGATTAAGGCCCTGTCCCACTTTCCCGAGTTACTCACGAACTCTCCCGAGTTTTCCCCTTGTTTCGAACTCAGATAATTACGGTTCATAGATACTCGTGGCTATTTTTTTTACTCGTGGACATTTTTCAACGTTGATAAAACGTCCCGACTTACCTGATGTCCCGAGTACCTACAGCTGGCATTACGAGCCGCTACAAAACATCTATGGACTCCTACGGACATTCCCCGAGTTTGAATCAAGGGGAAAACCCGGGAGAGTTCGTGAGTAACTCGGGAAAGTGGGACAGGGCCTTTACTGCCTTACACCACCAGAAACCCGGATTCGATCCTGACTACGGGTGGTGTCTGTACAGAGTTTTTACGTTCTCCCCATGACCTGCGTGGGTTTTCTCCGGGATTTCCGGTTTCCTCCCACTGACGTACTGGTTTGGAGGTTAATTGGCTTGGTATCATTGTAAATTGTCCCTAGCATGTGTAGGATAGTGCTCGTGTACGGGTGATCACTGGTCTGCGTGGACACGGTGGGCTGAAGGGTCTGTTTCTTCATCCTATCTCTAAACTAAAATAAATGTTGACTGTTCCTTTCTATTCACACATGCTGCTGACCTGCTGAGTTTGCTTAGTAGTTTTTTTTGTTCCTGATTTGAGCATTTGAACCCTTGTAATTCACCCAAATATTAATTAATTTACTTCTAAATGTGCATATCGTAAGACTTCAATGACAAGATAGTCTGGTCTAATTACTGATTTTTTTTAAACAAATAAATTGGAACTCCATGTACATATGTGCAAAGTGGCATAGCTGGCTCACAGCACCAGAGACCTGGGTTCAATCCTGTGACCGCTTGGGTTTTCTGCAGGTGCTCCGGGTTTGTCCCACATCCCAAAGACGTGCGGGTCTGTAAGTTAATTGGCCTCAGTAAATTGCTTCTAGTGTGTAGGGAGTTGATGCGAAAGTAGGATAAAAAGGAACTAGTGTGAACGGATGATCAATGGACGGCATGGACTTGGTGGGCTGCAGGGCCTGTTTCCACGCTATATTATTTAATCAATATGTACGTGACTATATGATTCACATGGAAGCACTAAACATATTATTCTTAACAAAAATCATGTAGATGTTAAATGCTACATAAAGTATCTACAAGTGGTGAAGTTCCACCCAAGTTTTGCTTGGGAAGCATATACCCCAGCAGTATGAACATTGACTTCTCTAACTCCGTAACCCTTAAATTCCCTCTCTCTCCATCCCTTCCCCTTCGCAGTTCTCCGACCAGTCTTACTGTCCCTGACTACATTTTATCTCTGTTTGCTTTGTTGTTACCTTCTCCCAGCTAACAATGATCTATTCTACATGTTCCTTGAACCTCATTCCCTTTGACCTGTTTTCACACCTTACACTTCCTTATCTATGTATGTCCCTCTCCCCTGACATCAGTCTGAAGAAGGGTCTCGTCCCGAAAGTCGTCACCCATTCCTTCTCTCCGGAGATGCTGCCTGTATAGTTACTCCAGCATTTTGTGTCTGTCTTCGAAGTTCCACTCCCTTTGCTGCCTGTCTAAATGTTCAACTGTGTTGTGGAATGTTATCCTCACTGCTGTGCCTAATAATGCCCCTGTCCCACTTAGGAAACATGAACGGAAACCTCTGGAGACTTTGCGCCCCACCCAAGGTTTCCGTGCGGTTCCCGGAGGTTGCAGGTGGTTGCTGGAGGTTACAGGTATTGGAAGCAGGTAGGGAGACTGACAAAAACCTCCGGGAACCTCTGGGAACCGCACGGAAACCTTGGGTCGGGTGCAAAGTCTCCAGAGGTTTCCGTTCAGGTTTCCTAAGTGGGACAGGGGCATAAAGCTCCACTAAATGCTACATAGATCATGCTGTTGACTTTCTGGATGCTGGAGAACCTCTGCATCAGGCCTAGGGACTTCAGACAGCCTTCAAGTTTAGTCTTAGTGTAGTTTAGTTTAGTTTAGAGATACAGTGCAGAAACAGGCTCTTCGGCACACTGAGTCTGCATCGACCAGTGATCCACATACACTAGCACTTGATTAGTAAGGGTGTCAGGGATTATGGGGAGAAGGCAGGAGTATGGGGTTGAGAGGGAGATGATAGTTCATCCATGATTCAATGGCAGAGTAGACTTGATGGGCCAAAACTCAAGATGCTTCATAAGGATCCAAAGGGTTCTTCGTAAATCCAAAGGGTTTCTACAGCTATATTAATAGCAAAAGGATAACGAGGGATAAAATTGGTCCATTGGAGAAACAGAGTGGGCAGCTATCTGCAGAGCCAAAAGAGATGGGGGAGATATTGAACAATTTATTTTCTTCGGTATTCACCAAGGAGAAGGATATTGAATTATGTGAGGTAAGGGAAACGAGTAGAGTAGTTATGGATACTATGAGTTTCAAAGTAAAAGAAGTACTGACACTTTTGAAAAATATAAAAGTGGATAAGTCTCCAGGTCCTGACAGGATATACCCTAGGACATTGAGGGAAGTTAGTGTAGAAATAGCCGGGGCTATGACAGAAATATTTCAAATGTCATTAGAAACGGGAATAGTCCCCGAGGATTGGCGTACTGCGCATGTTGTTCCATTGTTTAAAAAGGGTTCTAAGAGTAAACCTAGCAATTATAGACCTGTTAGTTTGACTTCAGTGGTGGGCAAATTAATGGAAAAGATACTTAAAGATAATATATATAAGCATCTGGATAAACAGGGTCTGATTAGGAACAGTCAACATGGATTTGTGCCTGGAAGGTCATGTTTGACTAATCTTCTTGAATTTTTTGAAGAGGTTACTAGGGAAATTGACGAGGGTAAAGCAGTGGATGTTGTCTATATGGACTTTAGTAAGGCCTTTGACAAGGTTCCTCATGGAAGGTTGGTTAAGAAGGTTAAACTGTTGGGTATAAATGCAGGAATAGCAAGATGGATTCAGCAGTGGCTGAATGGGAGAAGCCAGAGGGTAATGGTGGATGGCTGTTTGTCGGGTTGGAGGCAGGTGACTAGTGGGGTGCCTCAGGGATCTGTGTTGGGTCCTTTGTTGTTTGTCATGTACATCAATGATCTGGATGAAGGGGTGGTAAATTGGATTAGTAAGTATGCAGATGATACCAAGATAGGGGGTGTTGTGGATAATGAAGAGGATTTCCAAAGTCTACAGAGTGATTTAGGCCATTTGGAAAAATGGGCTGAAAGATGGCAGATGGAGTTTAATGCTGATAAATGTGAGGTGTTACACCTTGGCAGGACAAATCAAAATAGGACGTACATGATAAATGGTAGGGAATTGAAGAATACAGTTGAACAGAGGGATCTGGGAATAACCGTGCATAGTTCCTTGAAGGTGGAATCTCATATAGATAGGGTGGTAAAGAAAGCTTTTGGTATGCTAGCCTTTATAAATCAGAGCATTGAGTATAGAATCTGGGATGTAATGTTAAAATTGTACAAGGCATTGGTGAGACCAAATCTGGAGTATGGTGTACAATTTTGGTCGCCCAATTATAGGAAGGATGTCAACAAAATAGAGAGAGTACAGAGGAGATTTACTAGAATGTTGCCTGGGTTTCAACAACTAAGTTACAGAGATAGGTTGAATAAGTTAGGTCTTTATTCTCTGGAGCGCAGAAGGTTAAGGGGGGACTTGATAGAGGTCTTTAAGATGATGAGAGGGATAGACAGAGTTGATGTGATCAAGCTTTTCCCTTTGAGAATAGGGAAGATTCAAACAAGAGGACATGACTTCAGAATTAAGGGACAGAAGTTTAGGGGTAACATGAGGGGGAACTTCTTTACTCAGAGAGTGGTAGCGGTGTGGAATGAGCTTCCAGTGGAAGTGGTGGCGGCAGGTTCGTTGGTATCATTTAAGAATAAATTGGATAGGCATATGGATGAGAAGGGAATGGAGGGTTATGGTATGAGTGCAGGCAGGTGGGACTAAGGGAAAAAAATTGTTCGGCGCGGACTTGTAGGGCCGAGATGGCCTGTTTCCGTGCTGTAATTGTTGTTATATGGTTATTACTTCAGGATTATTATTGGTACTGGTATATTTTAAGTGAATAAAAGTCACCATTTTAACCAGAAACACTTAACAGCTATTCAAATGTTGAAGAAAGAACTGCAGATGCTAGAAAAAATAGCTGTCAACCAACAGCTACTCAAAAACTCACTCTGGAGCATCTGATGTTTATCAAGAAGAGTTTCAAGGATTGTTTTAGTTTAGTTTAGAGATACTGCATGGAAACAGGCCCCACGGCCCACCGAGTCCATGCCGACCAGCATTCCAACACTAACACTATCCTACACACTAGGGACAATTTTTATTTTACGGAAGGCAATTAACCTACAAACCTGCATGTCATTGGAATGTGGGAGGAAACCTGAAAACTCAGACAAATCCCATGTGGTCACAGGGAGAACGTACAAACTCCGTACAGAGAGCACCCATAGAGAGGATCGAACCTGGGTCTCTGGCGCTGTAAGGCAGCAATTCTATTGCTGCAACACTGTGCCACCCCTTAATTGATGAATGATGGTTAAAAGTACAATTCCCCCATTAGCTTTAGGTCTGTGTGCTCATTAAACCAGGAATGCTGTTAGGTTTGAACACAAATATTTTTATGTTATAAAACGTTTGTCTTTCCAGCAGATGGCACTGATAGATTATGTAGCATTGCAGAGGTGTAGTAATGAGAGAGTTGCTGTTTGACAACAGGAGATTACTGTTCCTAAAATTCACCCTCAATTTATATGTAATAAATTGCTATTTTCATGCAATTATAAAATCTTAATAATAGAGGCATTGCTGAAATATAATGGTATTATTTCTGATGTATTAGATAAATAAAAAAGTACACAAAATGCTGGAGTAACTCAGGGGGTCAGGCAACATCTCTGGAGAACATGGATAGGTGACGTTTCGGGTCAGGACCCTTCTGCCGAGCCTGAAGAAGAATCCAAACGTGAAACACAACTCATCCATGCTCTTCAGTGATGCTGCCTGACCCACTGAGTTACTCCAGCACTTTGTGTCTATTTTTGTGAACCAGCATCTGCAGTTCCTTGTTTCTATATTGGATTTATAATCTATATTAATTCGTGCATTAATTTACAACATGATATGCACCCTGTGGACAAAAGGAACTGCAGATGCTGGTTTATAAAAAAAGACAAAACGTGGTTCAGTAACTCAGTGGGTCAGGCAGCATCTCTAGATAACATGGATAGGTGATGCTTCAGGTTGAGTCCTTTCTTCAGTCTGAAGAAGAATAATGACCTGAATCGTGCCTATCCATGTTCTCCAGAGATGCTGCATGAAATGCACAGTAATATTATGCAGTGAATCCATTTAAAATTGGGGAAGACATAATTGTATTGCAAACTGGTGCACAATGATTCAACTTTAAATAGATAAACGAAATGATTCAGTGGAGGTGATGTTCCTATTCTAGTATTATCCCTGTCAGATAGATAGACACAAGGTGCCGGAGTAATTCAGCGGGTCTGACAACATCTCTGGAGAAAAAGGATGGGTGACGTTTCGGGTCGGGACGTCACCTGGAACGTCACCTATTCCCAGCATGCTGGTACAACAGGCAGCGAAGATAGCTAATGGCATGTTGGCCTTCATAACGAGAGGAGTTGAGTATAGAAGCAAAGAGGTCCATCTGCAGTTGTACAGGGCCCTGGTGAGACCACACCTGGAGTATTGTGTGCAGTTTTGGTCTCCTAATTTGAGGAAGGATATTCTTGCGTAGGTTCACGAGGTTAATTCCTGGGATGGCGGGACTGTCATATGTTTAAAGAATGGAGCTTGTATTCATTGGAATTTAGAAGGATGAGAGGGAATCTTATAGAAACATATAAAATTCTTAAGGGATTGGACACGCTAGTTGCAGGAAACATGTTCCTGATGTTAGGGGCATCCAGAACCAGGGGCCACAGTTTAAGAATAAGGGGTAGGCCATTTAAAACTGAGATGAGGAAAAAAAAATTTCACACAGAGAGTTGTGAATTTGTGGCATTCTCTGCCTCAGAAAGCAGTGAAGGCCGATTCACTGGATGCATTCAAGAGAGAGTTGATAGAGCTCTTAGGGCTAGCAGGATCAATATGTATGGAGTGAAGGCAGGAACGGGGTACTGATTGTGGATGATCAGCCATGATCATATTGAATGGTGGTGCTAGCTCGAAGGGCTGAATGTCCTACTCCTGCACCTATTGTCTATATATCTATGTACAGTATCTATGTAAATTCTTCCCCCTTCACCTTAAAACTATGCCCTCTGGTTTTCGATTCCCCTACTCTGGGTAAGAAACTCTGTGCGTCGAGCCGATCTAATGCTTTCATTATTTTATGATGTTAAGTCATGTAAAATGCAATCGGTTCTTGGGAACTTGTGGAGATTAAAATATACAATTGAGCACGGCATTTGTGTTTTGCATTGGATATGCCTACTTTAAAAGTAAGAGCAAATTTACATTTTTTATTTTTAGGTAGTTAGGCTAAATTAAAATTTGGTAAGTGTGGAAAAATAGTTTTGACAGGTGCTTTAGTGAAGTCAAGCTAAAATAAATGTGACCAAGTAATTTATTTATAAACTGAGGAATAGTTTGTCACCTGCCAAATGATCCTTCAGATCATCTGATGACTAGTTTAATGATTTATTTTGCGTTTGCATCTTTTCAGCCTTTGAGTTTGCCTGCACTGTGGGCTTTGATCATCCACATACAAATCTCAGTTAAAACAAACAGGGAGTGTCACAAGGATACTGTGGGTTTTGGAAGTTGATTTGCGGTCTCAGTTACTTTTTATGAAGTGAAATGAGTCATATGCCCGATAGTACATTTCACTATAGACCTAAGGAACTGCAGATGCTGGTCAACAAAAAAAAAGACACAAACTGTGGGAGTAAGTCAGCGGGTCAGGCAGCATCTCCGGAGAACATGGATAGGTGCCATTTTGGGTTGAGGCCCTTCTTCAGATTGAATATGGGGGGAGGGGAAAATGCTAGAAGAGAGGTGGATGCATGAAAAATCCTGGTAAGTGATGGGTGGATGCAGAAAGGCGGGGGTTGATAGGTAGATGGTTGCACAAAGGACAAATGAAGAGACAAAAAGTGTGAGATAAAGATGGAAGACGTGAGATTTGTGAAGCCAGAGGAAAGAATATGGGTGGAAGGGGAGAACTAGGTCAGAATTCAATATATTGTAGCAAAAAAATGTTTATGGTCATTGTTTTGGAAGAACATTCACTGGGACACCCCATGATACATTTTCGTATTAAAAATTAAATTTTTATTTCATGGGAAAATTATTTTACATGCATGCTTTAATTGGCCATGTTGCACAGACATATAATGCAATTTATAACGTGTTATGTTGCTGTGTTTCCTAAGCTTTATATAATATCAGGGGTCAATGAGACCACACCTGGAATATAGTGTGGAGTTTTGGTCTCCAAATTTGTGGAAGGACATTCTTGCTATTGAGGGAGTGCAGTGTACGAGGTTACGAGATCACGAGGTTAATTCCCGGGATGGCGGGACTGTCATATGTTGAAAGAATGGAGCGGCTGGGCATGTATACTCTGGAATTTAGGATGAGAGGGAATCTTATTGAAACATATAAGATTATTAAGGGATTGGACACGCTAGAGGCAGGAAACCGGTTCCCAATGTTGGGGGAATCCAGATCCAGGGGCCACACAGTTTAAGAATAAGGGGTTGGGCATTTAGAACGGAGATGAGAAAAAACTTTTCACCCCAAGAGTTGTGAATCTGTGGAATTCTCGGCCTCAGAAGGCAGTGGAGGCCAATTCTCTGGATGCTTTCAAGAGAGAGTTAGCTAGAACTCTTAAAGATAGCGGAGTCATGGGTTATGGGGAGAAGGCAAGAACGGGCTACTGTTTGCGGAAGATCAGCCATGATCACAGTGAATGGCGGTGCTGACTCGAAGGGCCGAATGGCCTACTCCTGCACCTATTGTCTATTCAGAATGGTCAAATGTGATAGCCAAATCTGAACCAAAGGTTCAGAAACAGCTTCTTCCCCACAGCCATCAAGCTACTGACCTCAACTCAAACAAAACTCTGAACATTAATAGCCCATTATCTGTTTATTTGCACTTTATCTGTTTTATTTATTCATGTGTGTATATATTTATACAATGGTATATGGACACACTGATCTGTTCTGTATTCATGTCTTTCATATTCTGTTGTGCTGAATTTCCTTGTTCTATCTGGGACACATGACAATAAACTCTCTTGAATCTTGAATCATATCACATAAATGGCCATAGATGTCAAAGATCTTTGATTGACTGTAAGTCATGTGTAATGGCTGAGCTATCCTCTTTATGCTCTAATAACATTGTAACTGCAGACATCAAAATGATAGTTAGTGGCAGACGGCAGCAAAATCACTTAAATAATTTAAAAAGCTTTCATTAAAGTAGACTTCTGACAGATGGAATGAACATATGTCAAAACCTACAGAATGGTACCAATTGTTAAATTGATTTGTACCCAAATTAACTTTATTCTTATTATTTCACAAAAAAAACATTTATAAAGCAAGATGCTTTGAATGAAGTGCTTCGAAATGCTTGTCCTCTCCCATATCAAATCCAGCATCCCTGCCTCACTGGACTCTCATCAATTTGCATACAGGGCAAATAGATCAACAGAGGATGCCATCTCTCTGGCTCTTCACACTGTCCTGACTCACCTGGACAGACAGGGCACGTACGTGAGGATGCTCTTCGTTGACTATAGCTCTGCATTCAATACGGTCATCCCCACCAAGCTCACCACCAAACTCCACCAGCTAGGCCTCAGCTCGCTGATATGCGATTGGATCCTGAACTTTCTGACGGAGCGACCACAGGCAGTGAGACTGGGCCCGCACCTGTCCTCCACCTGTCCTGTCACCCTGAGCACCAGCACACCACAGGGCTGTGCACTAAGCCCCATGCTCTACTCCCTCTTCACTCACGACTGTGTTCCTGCATTCGACACCAACACCATCGTGAAGTTTGCAGACGACACTACAGTGATTGGGCTGATCACCAACGGTGATGAAACAAAATACAGGGCGGAGGTGCAGAACCTGGCGGACTGGTGCACACGCAACAACTTGTCACTAAACACCTCCAAGACCAAGGAGCTGATTATTGACTTCAGGAGGTCCCATAATGGAGAATACGCCCCAATCTCCATTTACGGGGAAAGTGTGGAGAGAGTGTCCAGCTTTAAGTTTCTGGGCACTCACATTTCAGAGGACCTCACATGGTCCACCAACACCGCTGCGCTGGTCAAGAAGGCACAGCAACGACTGTTCTTCCTGAGGACATTAAAAAAGACTGGTCTGCCCCAACAGCTGCTGACAACGTTCTACCGCTGCACCACAGAGAGCATCCCTGTGTGGCATCTCTGTGTGGTATCTCAGCTGCACGGAGGCGGAGAGGAGAGCTCTTCAGCGCGTCGTCCACAGAGCGCAGAGGATCATTGGGACAGAGCTACCAGCCTTAGAGGGCATCTACCACACACGGTGCCTCAGGAAGGCCGTCAGCATCCATAAAGACTCATCACACCCCTGTAACGGACTGTTCGAACTACTTCCCTCCGGCAGACGTTACAAGGCCTTCAACGCCCGAACCTCCAGACTCAGAAACAGTTTCATTCCAAGAGCTATAGCGGCTCTGAACCGGCCCTGCTGAGTGCCCCCCATCCCCCCCTGGACTGTCTCCCTTGGATAGTCACGACACACAGCTTATTTATTTAATTTACTTTTCTTTTTCATCGGTTGGAGCTGCATACTAAATCTCGTTGCACTGACGTGCAATGACAATAACAGATATTATTATTATTATTATTATTAGATTTCTTTACCACAAAAGCGATCAGAAAGTCTGAAGAAGGGTTTCGGCCCGAAACGTCACCTATTTCCTTCGCTCCATAGATGCTGCTGCACCCGCTGAGTTTCTCCAGCATTTTTGTGTACCTTCGATCTTCCAGCATCTGCAGTTCCTTCTTGAACAGTATAAATTGATATCTGGATTTGTTAAAAATAATTATTTAGGATACAATTTCCACTGGGCACTCCAGTTTCCGTCCACATCCTAAAGAAGTGCAGGTTTTCAGGTTATTTTGCCTCTGTAAAATTTCCCCTAGTGTGTAGGGAGTGGATGAGAAAGTGGGATAACATAGAACCAGTGTGGACAGGTGATCGATAGTCGGCGTGAACATGATGGGCTGCAGTTGCCTGTTTCCATCCTGTATCTTTAACACTAAAACTAAAAACTAAAACATAACTGTAAAAAAACATAGGATGATTGTAATAAAAAAAGGAATTCTTGCAATTGATCCCGACTACGGTGCTGTCAGCTGCATCTATATTTATAAAACAAAGAGGTCTGTCTGTTTGTCTGTGTGTCCGCACGAGAATCTCGGAAACTACTTTACAGACCTGGACCAAACTTGGCATGGATAGCAAGTGTCATGTGGGGATCTAAACAAACCTCCAACCAACCCGATCTGCCACACCCAACCTGACCCGACCCGACATGTGTGAGAGAACGTATGCAAAACCAGCAGGATGCTACACAGCTTCTTTTCACAGGCAATACGACTGGTTAACGGACTGTGTCCCCTCCCCATATATCATACACCAACACATCTAACCTCGCCAATACTTTGGCAGCTAGGCACCTGTCAAAGCAAAGCCACTGTTCTGTCTGAATGTCTGTTTTTATTTCAATTATTAGGCCTATTTTAGATATGTTAATTTTAATTTTAAAGCTATATGTATTTATTCTGTTTTTATTTAACTGCACTGAAGGGAACTGATTGAGAAACTATTTTTTTGTTTCTTCTGTGTATGTAAGTACTCCGTTAAAATGACATTAAAGTAAATACTGAATACTGAGAAAGAGACAGAGACTGATGGTCAGTCCAGACGCACGCACGTAGAAAAGTCGTATTATCTCCTGCGATTTACAGCTATTTTGATCCTTGGGTTCTCTTTCATTATGGCTTACTTTTCTCTGCATCTAACCTTCCGTTACACCACCCGGAATTTGAAAAGTCATATCCCATTCCACGTATTACAGCTAATTTTATCCTTATGCTCTGTCATCTTTTACCTGATGCTTTATGAACATTTTGTACTGCTCTTTACAGGAATCTTCTGAAAATCATATTTCAGATATATGGTTTATATCTTGGTCACTAAAAATCACCTCATTTATGGGTCTGTGACACAAAATTAATCAGCTAGCAGTAAGATCCAGTCAGCTGTGTTAACACTCAACGGAGAACTGCTAATACAGAAACCTCCCCGTGGTGCAGCCTGGGAAACACTGAATGGTATAATTTGATATTATTACCACCAGTAGGCCAATATCTGTATACTTACCCAAGCAATCTACTAGATGACAATGCCAAAGCGCCACAGACACTCGCCCTCCTCGGGGCCTGCACTGTCAATCGCCTCAATCAATATTGAAGGCTTCTCCAGATGCAAGGCAGACATACTAGCGACAGCGGCCAAACGCTTCGACATAGTGTGCATGCAGGAGACCCACACCGGCCCTACACAACACCGACCAGCCATCCCTGGAATGAAGCTGGTGGCCGAGAACCGACACAGACAGTATGGGTCAGCTGTATTCAGCAGACCAAACCTCGCGATCGAAGAGGTCTGCACACCGAAGGGCAAATGGAAACCATCACAGTTGCCCTCCCAAACATCTCTGTCACATCAGTGTATAAACCCCCCCAAAGTCCGTTCCTCCACTCTGAACTGCCAGACAGATGCAAGAGGAAATACCACATTAGCATTGGGGACTTCAATGCCCATAGCTCATTGTGGGGCTATGAAGTGAACAATCAAGATGGAGATGAAGTCGAATCCTGGCTCGAGTCGAAACACCTGACCCTGATCCATGACGCCAAACTGCCAAAATCTTTCCACAGTGTCAGTTGGAAACGAGGATATAACCCAGACCTTGTTTGTGTGAGCAGCGAACTATCATCCAGAGCTGTGAAAGAGGTCCTGGACCCTATCCCCCATACACAACACCGGCCAATCACCATAACCATCCGATCCGCTCTCCAAGCAACAACCGTCCCCTTCCGCAGAAGGTTCAATCTGCGGAAGGCCGACTGGCTGTCATTCCAACAGGAGATCGAAGACTCCATCCCCAGCATTCCATCACACCCCAACAACTATACCATGTTCACAGAACTGCTGAAAAGGTCAGCCAGGCGACATATACCAAGAGGATGCCAGAACCGAGTACATCCCCGGGCTGTCGAAAACATCCAGCGATCTACTGAAAGCCTACCACAGGGCATACCACGAGGACCCATTCTCCTCCACCACCATGGAACTCGGAGAGATCCTGTTGAACACAGTCGGGGAGGACCGAAGGCAAGTCTGGAAGGAGTTGATAGAAAACACCAACATGACCAATGACAGCAGGAAGGCATGGGCCACAATCCGCCGCCTCGGTGAAGACCATACCACACCACCCACGCTCACAACAGTCACAGCAAACTCAGTTGCAGCACAGCTGGTGGCAAACGGTCGTAGCCAAAACTGGCGCAGACCCACAGGAGAATACCGCCGGACAGCGGTAACAGACCGCCTACAACCAGCCAGCGCTCTCACCAAGCCCTTCGACCTAGAAGCTCGAAGCTGCAATGAGCATGCTGAAACCTGGGAAAGCAGCAGGAATCGACGATGTACTGACGGAAATGATACAGCACCTTGGACCTAAAGCAAAGACCTGGCTCCTAGCAATGCTGAACTCATGCATGGCACAGAAAACAACCCCACCTGTATGGAGAAAGCCCAAGACTGTCGCAATTCCCAAACCTGGAAAGGACCCATCATCCCCAAAGAGCTACAGACCCATTTCCCTCCTCTGCATCACCTACATGGGGGGAGCTTTAAAACATGCACACCTATGAACTTATTCTGAGTTCTTTTTAATTCTTATTTTACATTTTTATTGTGAACACATCGTCAGTTTCATCACATTTTTCAGCATTTATAAGGTGCTGGGTAGTTAATTGATTTTATCTATTTTTGTGCCTCAGTTCTGCACGCAGAGAAATGGATAAAACCATGCTGGGCAATAACAACATGGATAACATTATTCGGGTCAAGAGGCTGAAGAAGGGTCTCGAGCCGAAATGTCACCCATTCCTTCTCTCCAGGAATGCTGCCTGTCCCGCTGAGTTACTCCAGCTTTTTGTGTCTATCTGCAGGTTAAACCAGCATCTGCAAGTTCCTTCCTACACATGGAACTTGTAGGAATGGGTGAATGATGGTCGGCATGGACCCGTTGTGCCTGTTTCTATGCTGTATGTCTAAAGTTAACTAAACTAAACCAGTCTGAAGAAACTCCTTTTTCCAGAGATGCAGCCTAAACCCGCCGAGTTACTCCAGCATTTTGTGTCTATATAAACTAAAATGACTGATGTTAATAAAACTCACATTACAATTTGTATTCTGGAAGCAAAAGCATTTGAGAAAAGATTTCTTCATGGAATTAGAAATAAATTTCCAGAGGTATACAATCTCAGGGATTTTCTAGCTTGATGAAAATTCCACTTCATTAAAATTTTGTAAACTATTAATGGCATTAAAATTAGTGGGCAGAACTGGAGAATGAACAGTGAACTCATGTATTCCATTTAAAATGAGTTTAGTGCCTGAACGTTATTTGCCACAAAGCCCAGATCAGCATAGTTGGAAAAATCTGCTGTGTTAGCATAGTCGTTAATCCACTGGTGTGATCATTGTTAGGCAGAAAAGGAATAGAGAGAAGATAAACACAAAAAGCTGGAGTAAAGGGCCTGTCCCACTTGAATCCCAAAATCCTGGGGCGTCGCGCGCGATCGCACATCACTGCCTACATCACCACGCCTCACCACACGCCATGCGCGCGTAATGCAGCCTTGCGCGCATCATGTGCGCTTTACGGCGCTCATGTCGTGTGTCGTGAGGCGTAAATGATGTTGCATAAATGACGCGCAAATGACGCCCAAGTGGGACAGACCCTTAACTCAGCGTGTCAGGCATCTCTGGAGAAATGGAATAGGTGACCTTTTGGGTCGAGACTCTTCTTCAGACTGAAGAAGAGTCTCAACCCGAAACATCACCTATTGCAGTCTGAAGAAGGGTCTTGATCCGAAACGTCACCTTTTCTCCAGAGATGCTGCCTGACCTGCTGAGTTACTCCAGCTTTTTGTGTCTATCTTTGGTGTAAACCAGCATATGCAATTCATTCCTATACAAAGAAATAGGGATAACTGACACTCGGGAAACAGGTCGACTGCCAACATTAGAATTACCTCCATCACATAAATATCTAACAATGGTTTCCATTGAGACCATGACTTCCTCTGACAATATTTGATCTGAATCACTACCCTAACCAGGATATTCAAACACAAATATAATCTACTCATCAACATTTATAATTTGGTAGCAAAGATGTTAATAGAAAATCACGAAGAAACTAGTATTACTGACATATTGTCAAGAGTCAAGAGTGTTTAGATGTTGAAGTGTTTAATAGCCTGATGGTTGTAGGCAAGAAGATGCTCCTAAGTGACATTAGTCAGTAGTTTCACCTGGAAGTCATTATATGTTTTAGTGTAGGTTTCATTCTCTAAATTGCTAAAATTATATTTTCAATTAGTTCACTCTATATAGAATGAGATAATCATAGAACACATATCTGTGTGAATTATTCAGAAGATGCTCAAATTAATCTTACTCCCCATAATCTAGCAATATTTTCTGTTCCAAGTTTGTGCTCAATTTACTTTTAAAGGTTGCTACTGGGTCTACTTCATCTCCCTCCCAGGCAGTGGATTTAACAGCACAACAACTCTTTGTCCAAATGAATTTGCTCTCCCACAGCCCCTGGTTCTTTTTTCAATCACCATATATCCAAGTCTTCTAATTACTATTGAACACCTCTATTAAGTCTTTGCAACTTTCTTTCAGGACAACAACCCACCTTTTCTGTCCTCTCATGTACTCTGGAATTGTTTTTCTTTATTCGTTCCAAAGCTTTGACAAAAGATGATAGAAGGTAGAAAATTACAGTAGAGGAACAGGCCCTTCAGCCCCCAATGTCCGTGCCAAACATGATGCCAAGCCAAACCAATCTCATCTGCCTGCACATGATCCAGTCCCTCCATTCCCTGCGCATCCATGTGTCTATCTAAAAGCCTCTGAAATGTCACTACTGTATCTGCCTCCACCACCACCAAAGGAGGCGATGTTTTAGGCCGACCGCCACTGCGACTACTGGCGACTTGCCTTGGCGTTTCCCGGAAACGAGTAGGGTGGGCAGCACTGACGGGGTGTGGGGCCCCAGCGCTGGTGGAAAAACACCACTTCCACTTACTCGAGTCGTTCGGGACAGGCGGCGCAGCTGGAATCCCGGTGGGTGCAGGGCCTGGTTTCTGGGCCCTCCAAGGTACTACCCCGACTCGATCAATCGTGCGCTCTGCTAGCAGCAGAGGGTCCGCAAAATCCTCACCGGCGAGCAGCAGGCGGATGTCGTCTGACATCTGCTCCAGGAAAACGTGCTCAAAGAGCAGGCAGGGGCGATGACCTTCCATTAGGGTGAGCATCTCGCTCATCAGCTCCGGCGGCTTGCGTTCGCCAAGACCGTCCATGTGTAGGAGCCGCGCTGAGCCCAAAGGTCTGCAAAAGCAGCACTCTAAGGCCCTCATATTTGTCCTGATCTGGCTGCGCGCGGAGGAAAGGGACCAGGTGACCAACCGTCTCCTGATCCAACGCTCCGACCGCATATTAATACTGGGTGTCGTCAGCTGTGATGCGCTGAACGTGGAACTGGGCCTTGGCTTGTTGGAACCACTCCATGTCCAGAACACAGGCAGCTTCAGGGAGACAGCGTTCTGCAGGGCTGGAATGTTGGCAACCTCGGGCTGTTGAGGTTGGTCGTTGGCTGCGAACATGTTTGAAATCCAAAATGATCGATTTTGATCATCGGGGTCACCAATATGGCGGGCGAATAAACGAGCCACGCGTGGTGAAAACAAAGAGAACTTTATTGCTCAGGTAAAGAGATCAACACACGCGGGAATGGTGGAGGGCTGACCCAGGTCTCCATACTTATACTAGGGAACACCCCCTAAACCTCGTGACAACTGCTTCCTGCCATTACCCAGTCACGTGACCCTACCCCCAACTGCCAACGGTTCGAATGTTTGGCTGTGTGTGTGTGGGGGGGTGGGTGTGGTGTGTTTTTTGGCTCTTCCTTCGGGGGGATGCGACTTTTCCTGCCGTATCCCCGTCTCCGTGTCCGTCTGCGCTGAGGCCTATCGCGGAGCTGGCGGCCTCCAACTGCGACCGACCTCGAGGCTGTGGAGGCTGTGGAGCAGAGCCAGGACTTACCAACGCGAGCCTGGCCGACTTCGGGGCTGTGGTTGCGGTGCGGCACAACTTCCGACCCGACTTTGGAGCCTCGGAGGCTCGACCGCGGGCCAGTGGGCCAGTGGACGACATCATCGGGAGCTCGAGTTCTGTTTTCCGGAGCTCCCGCAACTACAGCTGCGTCCGCTGGACTGGAGGACGGCAGCATCGGCAGCTTCGACCGCCCCGGGCCGCGGAGTTTGAACCGGCCCGTTTGCGGAGCTCGGATTCAGCCGCGGGACTTACCTACCATCACCCGGTGGGGTCAGCCTGATTGCCTCAGCGCAGAGGGAGAGCAAGGAGGGAAGAGACAATGACTTTGGGACTTTAAACTGTGTTGAGTGTTTGTTATTTATTCTATGTTATGACTGCAGGCTAAACCATATTGTTTGTTTTGTTTTTGTTTTTGTCTTTTGTTTTTACCTTGTTTGGGATGTGTTTACCTTGTGTGGGACTAAAGATGGAAATTAGCTACTGGCTACAATCTTGCATATTACATGCAAATGTTTATTAATATGCACTGTCCCTAATAAAATCAATTCAATTCAATTCAAGGTGGCCTAACCACCTGGTGGCGCCACAGGATAGCCATTATACTTCTACTGGGCCAGAACGAGTACTTTGTACTTTTTATCGTAGGGCAACATAATTTAGTTATATTTTGGCACAACGGTTATCAAATAGGTTTTAATAAACTCACCGATATCCTTAAGCAAATATATGCTGCAAGTTCAGCCAAACATCTTGTTAGTGATTACATTAACCATGTATCTGTAAAACCAACCAGATATGTGCAGAATAGGTAGTAATTCTATGTTATGCCATCATCCATTGTTAAGAAGAAACAATTTTGTGCTAAACAGATGTTCATTTTAACAATTGATTGCACTGAATTTCAAAAGGAACATTTACATACACGTAGGGAAAAAATGCCAGGCATATTTGTTACATCAAAATATTTTATGTATCTGTGTTTGGTCTCATATAAAGATATGGTTGAATGTTCAAATCATATTTGGTGTTGATATTTAAACTGTCATACAAGTCACATACAGGTCACCCTGTCGATCTTGACTAATATGTCATTTGGAATATTGTGAGCAGTTTTAGGCTCCAAATCTGAGGAAGGATGTGCCAGGACGTATCTTCAGAATTGAGATGAGGAGAAATTTCTTTAGCCATTGGGTGGTGAATCTGTGTAGTTCATTGCCACAGATGGCTGTGGAGATCAAGACATTAGGTAAGACATTTTTAAAGCGAGATTGATAGGTTCTTGATTAGTAAGGGTGTCAAAGGTATGGGGGAAAAAGCAGGAGAATGAGGTTGAGAGGGGGAGATAGATAAGCCATGATCAAATGGTGGAAAAGATTTGATGGGCCGAATGGCCTAATTCTGCTCCTATGTTTAATTTGATTTAGAGATACAGCACGGAGACAGGTCCTCCAGCCCACCGAGTCCGCGTCGACTAGTGATCCCCGCACACTAACACTATCCTACACACACTAAGGACAATTTAGAATTTTACTGAGCCAATTATTGTACAGACCTATATGTCTGGATTGTGGAAAGTAACCAGAGAACCTGGAGAAAACCCAAGCAGGTCACGGTGAGAATATTAAAATCTCCATACAGCAGCAGTCGTAGTCAGGATCGGGGTCTCTGGCACTGTAAAGCAGCAACTCTGCTGCTGTATCTAATGTGTCTTATGGTCGCCTACTCATGGGAATCAATGCTTGGGACACATTTCAATTAAATGGGAAACTATGAGGAAAAGGAAATGAGTAGTTTGAGACAGATGTCAGGAATTGTCTTCAGAAGAAGGTTCTCACGGTGAATAGTAATCAGATATTAATCACCATTCAGGTCAAAACAGATGAGCGCCCTAAAGGAGGCAATGGTAACCTAAATGGAGAGGTTGGTGTGTGAGTAAGAGGTGTAATTAAAAACAGTGAGACATTTGTTCCGTTTCACAGTTAGCTGATGTGCAAAGGGAGTGCAGAGGAAGGAAGGACATTGGAAACTGCTTGAATATGCCTTGATTATGCTAGTTATAATCTATTAAAACCAATTACTACAGCTGCTGAATCCCAGAGTGAAAGCAGGCACGAATAGGAAATTCATCGCAGACCGTAGCACATTGTAACATGATTAGAGGATGCTTAAGGCATCGTTACTTAATAATCACTGAAATCTGTAGATCATATGCATTGTGAATCAAAAATTGATGATTACAAGGAATGTTAAACAGTGCTGCTGGAGCAGTGAGAGTTGGTAACTATTACAGTTTTTATTTTAGTTTAGAGATACAGTACGGAAACAGGATCTTCGGCCAACCAGGTTCTCGCCAACCAGCGATCCCTGTACGCTAACATCCTATTTACTAAGGACAATTTACTAAAGCCAATTAACCTACAAACTCTGCACAGCTTTGGAGTGTGGGTGGAAACCGGAGCACATGAAGAAAACCCACGCGGTCACAGGGAGAACGTACAAATTCTGTACAGACAGCACTCTAATCAGGATTAAATCTGGGTCTCTGGTGCTGGTTGATTTGAAATGTCAAAGAATTGAAATGTTATCTCCGTTTCTCTTACCACAAATGTTACCTGACCTTCTGTGACCACAGTATATTCAGTGGACCAGTCTGGTGCACAACTCCAGAGAAAGAATCTCATGTGGGCAATATAGTGGCCTGGCTGGTAGTCATTGTCTCACACAGCTCCAGAGACCCAAGTCTGATTCTAGATCTCTGGCATTGTGGAAGTTGCATGTTTTCCCTGTGATGGTGTGGTGTCCTCTGGGTGCTCCGGTTTCCTTCTTGGTCCCAAAGATCTGCGGCCTTGTGGGTTAATTGCTTCCAGTGTGTTTGCATTGGATGCGAAAGAGGAATGACATTGAACTATTGTGAACAAGTGATCGATGGTCAACCTGGACTTGGTGGGCCAAAGGGCCTTATTTCCATGCTGTATCTTTTGATCAATCAAATCGTTTAATATTCTAATTCGCCAATAATTAAATAGGGAATTAAAAATACCTCATTGCATCCATTATCAGGTCAAAAGGCAAAAATCTGCAGGTTTTGTTATACTGAAATTAAAAACAAAAAATGTTAAAAATACTCAGCAGGTCAGGCAGCATCTTTGAAGAAAGAAATAAGAGTTAGCATACCAGGTTGAATTGAAAGGCCACTGAATTGAAATGTTATCTGTTTCTCTTTCAACAAATGTTATCTGACCAGCTGTGTTTTTACAGCATTTTCTGTTTTGATTTTACTCATTCGAAAAAACATAATGAGATAGGCAAATAACATGAAATAGATATGTGTCACTTCTATCATTTTGCTTATTCTCTATTTACTTATTATGCTTTCATGGTCTGGCCTATGGACAATGCCAAATGAATACAAAAGCAGTGTGCATGTTATACTTATCAAAAATATCAAGTTGTTATATTGATCATGAAGTGCTCAGTTATTTCCTTAGATTAGTTTGTCTAAACTTTAGCACATAATCCAGGATTGGAAATAGTTATTGATGGATAAGTATAGATGATAAACTCCTTTCTGTTTAGAACGTTTGTGGATAATAATGAAGATAGTTAAAATCATGAAGTAAAGATGATGCGTTAGATTTCATGTGATGGGAAAGGCGGGAATAATCTGAAAATTACAGCTGTAGCACTTTATATCCTGAAATTCACCTCTAGCAGTGGCCATCAAGCCTGCGTTGACAGTATTCCCCTTCCCATTCCCACATTGACCTTTCTGTCCTAGGCCTCCTCCATTGTCAGAGTGAGGCTAAATGCAAATTGGAGAAACAGCATTTCATATTTTGCTTGCAACCCAGTGGTATGAATATTGATTTATCTAACTTCCCGCTCTCTCTCCATACCTCCCCCACCAAGTCGCACCAGCATCTCATTCTCACCTAGCAAACAGCTAATAATGGCCTACCTTGCTATCATATACCTAAACATCAATACTTTTAACGGAAATGCATCACATGTTAACCTTTTAACATTACCCGTACTAATATCCTGTCCCATATGATTGAATAGAGTTTGATATCATCAGACGTTAAGACATGCCTTGGATTTGCTCAGCAGCTTGACTTAAGCAGTATATCTGGTACCTCAAAGGTAGACACAAAATGCTGGAGTAACTCAGCGGGACAGGCAGCATCTCTGGAGAGAAGGAATGGGTGATGTTTCGGGTCGAGACCCTTCTTCAGACATGTCAGAGGAGGGGGTGGGACAAAGATAGAATGTAGTCGGAGACTGTAAGATTAGTGGGAGAACTGGGAAGGGGGAGGGGATGGAGAGAGAAAGCAAGGGCTATCTGAAGTTAGAGTAGTCAATGTTCATATCGCTGGGGTGTAAACTACCCAAGCAAAATATGAGGTGCTGTTCCTCCAATTTGCGCTGGGCCTCACTCTGACAATGGAGGAGGCCATTATCAGAGTGGCCGCTGCTCAATCCATCTTAACCTACCTGATCTCCCGGTGGCTCAGCACTTCAACTTCCCCTCCCATTCCCAATCTGACCTATCTGTCCTGGGGCCTGCTCCATTGTTAGAGTGAGGCCCAGCACAAATTGGAGGAACAGCCCCATATATTTCGCTTGGGTAGTTTACACCCCAGTGGTATGAACATTGACTTCTCTAAGTACAGATAGCCCTTGTTTTCTCTCTCCATCCCCTCCCCCTTCCCAGTTCTCCCACTGATCTTACTGTCTCCGACTACATTCTATCTTTGTCCCAGCCCCTCCCGTGACATCAGTCTGAAGAAGGGTCTCAACTTGAAACGTCACCCATTCCTTCTCTCCAGAGATGCTGCCTGTCCTGCTGAGTTACTCCAGCATTTTGTGTCTATCTTCGATTTAAACCAGCATCTGCAGTTCTTTCCTACAAATATATGGCACCTCAACAGACTTAAACTAAATTTTTAAACGTATGAATTCATCCAACTCCACCTAGAAAATATTATTCGTCAGGTGGTAAATAGTCTTGTCAGCTGAACACAGCCTGGGCCACCAATGATGAGCAGAGGAGAAAGTATTACAATGATCTGGTATTTTATTTTAAATACATTTTGGTTTGACTGCAGGGCCTGATAGCAACAAGTTGATTTTAAAAAGCAATATTACCCCAAAGATTTTACCAATTCTAGTGCTGGTTTAGTTTAATTTGGATCATACGACAATATTTGATCTGAATTTATTGTCATGTGTCGCAAGGTATAGTAAAAAGCTTTTTGTTTGGTGCTGTCCAGTCAGCGAAAATACTACACATGATTACAATCAATCAATCCACAGTATATCGATAACGTTCAGTACGCCCAATAAAGTCTTATTAAAGATAGTTTGGAAAGTCTCCAATGATACAGATGGGAGGCCAGGGCTGCTCGCCAGTGGTGAGAGGACGTTTCAATTGCCTGATAATAGCTGCGAAGAAACTGTCCCTGGATCTAGTAGTGAAATAACTCAGCCAAGCCTGGAAGCTGAAAAAAATCTAAATAGTTATAAATCGCCAAATGTTAGATTTTCACTTTCCTAAAAGCTATTTAACTAGTGATATGATTAATAAGTGTAGCTGGACTGAAACTTAATTTACTAAATATGATCTATATACCTGAAAATCATTGTTTCATCTGAAACGTTGCAAAATGTACAATAATCTCCTGAAATATGGGGCACTGACATTAATGCAGATTGCTCTATTTTTGCATTATGCTCTTATTTCTATTTGAAAGTATGTGATATATATTTTGTCTTACAACCACCCTTTGCTCAACTAATTCCTTGAGCAACAGAATACCAGGGAAGAAAAAAACATCACAATTCCCTTATTGATCATCCATAATCTTGGTGAATAGTGGAATATTCTTGGAGGGCCAAATGCCTAATTTCTGCCTCTATTTATTATGTTCTAATATTGCGTTCTCATGGTTTACTGACACATTTTTACTCTCTATTCTAAAAGACACTGCAGGTATTGTAATCAGGTCTTTCAAAATGGTCGACATGATTTTGCTCTCAAAAGTCAAGTAAACTTTGTCAAAGGTCCAGTATCCTTGAGATGATGTTATTTTAAAAAATCAATAGTGATATTTCTTACATTTCCAACACAGCCTGGTTCATCGCGGCTTGGTTCGGCAACTCAAACACCCAGGAACAAAGGAGATTAACTGCCCGGTCCATCACAGGTATTTACCTCCACATCATTGAAGGAATCTACAAGACCAACTGTGTCAAAAAGGCAGCCAATATCATCAGTGACCCACACACCCCTGGCAACGGTCTCATCTTGCTCACATCTTCAGGGAGAAGGTATAGGAGTCAGGAAATGGTGACCACCAGGTTCAAGGATAGCTTCTTCCCAACAACCATCAGGCTCTTGAACACTACACAACAATTAGGAACTAGGAACTGCCTTTGGTTGCACTATGGATTTTTTTTTCACTCATATTGTAATTATTAAATTATCAAATGTTTGTATATTATATATTATCTATGTACTTTGTGTTTACAGGCATGTTATGCTGCTACAAGCAAGAATTATATTGTACCATTGTCGGTACATATGGCAAATAAACATTCTTGACTCTCGACTCTCAGATTTCTTTCATTATAATTTTATTTCTCACATAATAACTAATCAACCTGAGAAAAGTAAAAAACAAACGTCCTTTCTTTATTGAGACCATGGCATATTAAGTCTCCTCATCCTTCTGACTTCTTGGCAGCCTTCAACAAAAGTTGATCACAATATTCTCTTCGAGCACCATAGTGCAGCTCGAAGAGATTGAGTTGTTTCCAGTTATTGCTTGTGAACATCGACAGAACATCTCCAGCGAATCTTCTTCCATTGGCCATACGTTATTATATACTAGGGACTTATTCAGGGTTTATCTTTGGCTTCAATCAGTCATTCATTGCCATTGTCACATACAGACTCCGCTTTATCTTAAGAGTACACTCTACAGTCAAAACCTTTCTCCCAGGGGGAACATATCCAACACTAGAGGACACAACTACACTTATTAAGGTGAGAAGAGGAATGTTTAATGGAGATGAGTGAGGCAATGTTTTTTACACAGAGAATAACGGGGGCCTGGAACGCATTGCCTGGGATGGTATTGGAGGCAGATTTGATAGTGGCATTTAAAAGGCTTTAAGAAGCTAGACACATGGAAGTGCAGGAATAGAGGGGTATGGATCATGTAATGGCAGATGAGAACAGTTTAACTTGGCGTTGTGTCCGGCACAAACATTTCAGGGCTGAAGATCCCGTTCCTGCGTTGTGCTTTTTTATGTAGCAAATATCTATTTGCCAGCCTCTTATCTACACCCCCTCTCTGCTATCACTTCTGACCTCAAGTTTCTTGGTTCTAGTGCCAATCCCCGAGACTCGGTCATGCACAAATTACTAAGCTATATTTCAAGAATTTGCTGGTGACAAGATGATGTAGTTATATTTAAACTTAAATGCCTGCCATCATTTCAACAAACATATCAATAACCTCTTTATTAAATTACTTTAATTTAGAAGGGTTCTCTAACAAAATATTACTTGCAGCTTTATTAAATATATATATTTATAGGTTCATACCTATAAATTGTGGTTTGAGTTACTAAATCTATATCGCTAAGGGCAAGGTTTAATGGGATTTATCCTTTCGGTTTATTGATAGATGAGTCAAAATATCCATTTGTCATTTGTGATACTTTCCTCATTGTCATTGGGTTAATTATTTCTTCCAATACCATTGATAATTATATTCTCCCAGGCCATTCATAAATATATTAGCTATGGATTTTCTGCTCAATGGTGAAGAGATAATGCTTGATTCTGAAGTCAAAGAAACCTGCCCACAAAGATTAAACAGATTCTTGTACAGCCATGAACTAGTTTCATTTTGCACCAATGTCTTGTTTTTTTTTTTTGCTCAGTTCTTTTTACTCTTCCAGAATTTATGAGCGATTCATGTTTTTATGTTCATAAGTTCATGTTGTGAGCGGAATTAGGCCATTCGGCTCATCAAGTATAGTCCACTATTCAATCATCGCGGATCTACCTTTCCCTTTCAATCCCATTCTCCTGACTTAATCCCATAACTTTTCACACCCTTACTAATCAAGAACCCGTCAATCTCCACTCTAAAAATACAATTCCCTATGACGTGGCCTCCACAGCTGTCTGAATTTCACATATTCACCAGGCTATGACTAAAGAAATTCATCATCATTTCCTTTCTATGCTATGGTCTCTGGTCCTAGACTCTCCCTCTAGTGGAAACATCCTCTTCATTATCCGGAAGTTTCAATAATATCCCTTCATCTTTCAAAACTCCAGTGAGTACAGGCCCAGTGACGTCATACGCTCATCATACGTTAACCCAATCACCCCTGGGATCATTCTCATAAACCTCCTCTGGATTTCTCCAATACCAGCTCATCCCATCTCAGATATGGACCCTAAAATCTCTCCCCATACTCCAAATGCGGTCTGACCAGTACCTTATAAAGCCTCAGCATTACATCCCAGCTTTTATATTCTATTGATTGAATCTACTGTATGTACAGGTGATGCTACTGAAGGCAAGATTTTCATTGTACCTGTGCCTCACTGAACTGGCGCATATAACAATAAACTCACCCCGACTTGAATAAAACACAAAGTGCTGGAGGAACTCAACAGGTCAGGTAGTATCTGTGGAAAGAATGGACAGGTGACGCTTTGAGTTGGGACCCTTCTTCAGAGTCTCGACTTGACTTGACTTGATCCACTGTTAGACCTCCCCCAGTGGACATTGATTACTGTAATTGAAAGGCTAATTGAATCCAATTAGTTTTGCAGCCTCACAGTTGCAGAAACCTAGAGTCATTGAGTGTTACTGCATGGAGTTTGCAAGTTCCCACCTTGACTACAGGTGCCATCTACAGATGCTCCTGCTTCTTCCCACTTCACAAAGACCTGTTGATGGGCTCGCTTAATATTCTAAATCACCTCTAGTGTCAAAAGAATCAACAAATCAAATCGATGGCCTATGAGAGTGTACAATGCTGACCTAACCAGCAACTTCCACATCCCAAATTTGAAGAAGGAAACAATTAAGGCATTCTTATCAAATTCCATGTTAAATATAGATATCAAAAAGGGCAGTGATTTTAAATATAGTAAAATTTCAATAATCAGCTATCAGATTGTTCAGCAATCTCGATTGTTCAGCATTTGGCTCGTTGAGTTCTAATTTCATTGTTTAGACAAACCAGGTTTAGGTTTATTATTCTCACGTGTTCTCACCACAGGTACTGTCTGTGCAGTTTGCATGTTTTACCTGTTTCTGTCTGGGTTTCCATTTGATGCTCTGGATTCCTTCCACATCCCAAATATGTGCAGGTTTGTAGGATAAATTAGTGTGCAGGGAGTGGATGAGAAAGAGGGATAACATTGAACTAGTGTGAATGGGTGATGGATGGCTGGTGTGGATTCTATGGGTCAAAGGGTCTGTTTCCATACCTTTTTTCCAAAAACAAAAACTAAATTGTGCTATTATTGTTCATTCACCTCAGTTTCTACCTCTCTGTTTAAAAACTGCTGGTGTTTTCACCTGCGGGTTAGCTGCACATGAGATCCAAGTACAAAAATGTTTCCAGATAGAAATGGAACATTGTCACAGTTGTATTTTCCATTTACAAATGTCAGCCAACATCTCCTTCCAAATTTACAAAACAAACACAATGTGTGGTTGCTTTTACAATCAGCAGTTGGTGAATATGTCAACTGTTTACCACACTTCATATACTTATGACTTGTTATTTAACTCTTCAGCACAATTAAGGGAAAATTAAGACAAATAGATTTCAACCAAGATACCTTCTCCCAACTAATAAGGATCTAGATCTATTCTACATTTTCCTTGACCTCCATTCCCTTGGTCCTGTTTTCGCACCTTACACTTCCTTATCTATACACTTCCTTATCTATGTATCACCCACCCCCCTGACATCAGTCTGAAGAAGGGTCTCGACCCGCAACGTCACCCATTCCTTCTCTCCACAGATGCTGCATGGTCTGCTGAGCTACTCCAGAATTTTGTGTATAAATATGAGCTGGTAGACTTTGAATGTATAAAGGATGCAGCAAAATGTGGTGAGAACATAGAAATAATGTTTTCATATACATTGAAATACAATATACAGGTCCATAGAAATAAAGGAATTTCAAAGAGATTGATCTTTAGAATATTTGGGACAGGTACAAAGCTAATAATATTAAGTGCATTACATCACAGGGTACAAGGACATAGAAGTGCTATGACTTCAGAATAACATGGCCACATAACATTGATTGGAATTGAATACTTTGAACAGTTCCGGTTCCCAAATTTTAGGAAGGATATATGGATTTTAATCGTGCTCAATACTGATATTTAAGAATAGTACTGTGTTTCTATGGGCAAAATTATTGGCAGTGAGGACAGAAATTACAAAACAACAGTATAAACAATTTTAATTACATAATTAACCTACATAACCTCTCCCCCCCTTTCATTCTTCCCTCATGTAACATTCCTCCTTCTTGCCCACCACCTTCTCCCCTGTGCTCCACCTGAACACACACCTATTCGTCCCCTGCCCCTCAACTTCCACGTACATTCCTTCCTCTAGCTTTACAACTTGCAACTCTTCAATCTTTTTTTCATATCGCTTCTGCTATTTCATCTAAGACTTTGTTCATCCATCTGCCTAACACATAGCTCTCCTCACCTGTGTGGGCCTATTACCCGCCAGGCTTTGACCTTTACTATGCCCTCCTGTCCATCCTCTCCTCCAACCTCGCCAGAGACCCAGGGTTCGATCCTGTCTACTGGTGCAGTCTGTACAGAGTTTGTACATTCTTCCTGTGACCACGTGGGTTTTGGAGGAGGAGGGGGGGTGGTCGCTGGTTGGTGCGGACTCGGTGGGCTGAGGGGCCTGTTTCCACCCTGTATCTCTAAATTCTAAACAAAGAATGGGCAATACCAAAGGTCCACAGGGAAAAGAAAGAGATGTTTGGAAGTGAACTGACAGAGGTGCAGGACGAAGAGCAGGTGCACCGGGTAAAGTGGAGCACGAACAGGGTGGTATAGACCTGAAAGGTGAAAACTGCCCGGAGTTGAGGCGGACCTGGAGGGAATATGCAGGAGAGCACGCCAGCGGACCTGAAAGAGAAATATAAGGTGGAGCTGAAGCGGACCTGAGAGGGCGAGGGACCAGCGGACCGTGTAGGGTGATGGATGCGAAGGGACGACTGGGACCAGGGAACGAGCAACAGTGCTCAGGGCGCAGCGGGGAGCGGAGGAAGCTGTTTGAAAGCGGAGCCGGGCAATGTGAAGTGGTGGGGAGCGGCGAGCCATGTGCACCAGGTAGGTGCGAAGCATGAAGTGGCTGGGGGAGGGTGGAAGAGGACACGGGGAGAAGCGCGGAGGCGGCGGCAGCACGACCCCGGACAGCAGCTAACTGGGTGCGGACCCGGCAGGACGAACCATAAGCGGATCTGAAAGGGGGAAGACAAGCCGGGACTGGAGCGGACCTGGAAGAGATACAGCAGGCAGACCAGAATGGACAATGGTCCAGCGGACCGTGTTGGGCGAACTGCCTGTAGGACTGGCAAAGCGAAGGGGCGCAATGGGCAAGAGTTCAGGGAGAGGAGGGTGTTTGCAGATGGATATGGCAATGTGAAGAGAGTGGGAACACAGCAGATTGAAATAGGGCGGCAGATACAAGGATGGCATTGACATGATGGGCCGAACATTGCATGACGCTATGAATCAATATATATTTTTTTAATATATTTTTAAAACTGAACAATTGTTTAAAGCTTAACAATTTTTAAGGCTAAACAATTGCAAAAGTTAATTTTCATTGCCAGAAAGTTTCATGTTATCGCATTGTACAGTATTAGTAATTTTCTGGAGTATTCAGAATATAAATCGCAAGCAAGCACAGCAACTAAATCTAATTAGACTAAATCTATTACAATCTAAGTAGACTTGATCGGCCAAGTGGCTTAATTCTGCTCCTATCATTTCACGCAGTTTAATGGTGGGATATTATTTAATGCAGTTTTTGGAGAAACGGCTCCTCAGCTAATAATTACCCCCCGTTTTTCCAGGGTCAATTGCGACTGTATGGACGTCCCATACACGTGCAATTTAAGCGTACAAGAGAGAATGCGGTTAGGTTGTAATTTTTATTGGAAAAAAAGACATTTGAGTTAAAGTTTTTACAAAGCATAAACTGATGGAGAATAATTAGTGGTCCAATATGTTAATTTGAAATGTAACCCTTTTTCGTCAAATTTAAATTTGTAACCAAGTGTTTCATATATGCACTCTCTTTTACCAAATGTACCTATATTATTCATCCACATCTAAGCATCTACTAGAATTATTACACTCGTATATAGAGAAAGATAAATTTGGTATTGGTTTATTATTGTCACTTGCACCAAGATACAGTGAAATATTTTGTTCTGTGTGCTATACAGGCAAATCATACTATACCTACAGTACCTCGGGATGCGCAGTGGCTCAGTGAGCACAGCTGCTGCCTGACAGTGCCAGTGGCCCAGGTTTGATACTGACCTTGCCTGTGTGGAGTTTGCACGTTCTCCGTGGGAAACGTGGGTTTGCTCCGGTTTCCTTCCACATCCCAAAGACGTGTGCGTTTGTGGGTTTATTTGGCCTCTGTAAATTGTCCTTCATGTGCAGTGAAAGTGGGATAACACAGAACCAGAGTGAACAGGTTGACAACGGTTGGCGTGGACTCAGTGGGTCAAAGGATTTGTTTCCATACCCTATCTTTCTTTTCCATTGAATTAAAGCTCTTCAGGAGCGCACATCCCATAGACGTGCGAATGTGTAGGTTAATTGGCTGCTCAAATTGCCCCTAGTGTGTAAGGAGTGGATGAAAAGGTGGGATAACATAGAACTAGTGTCAACAGGTGATCAATGGTCAGCATGAACCTGATGGGCTGAAGGGCCTGTTTCCATTCTGTATCTCTAAACTCTAAGCATGAATACAATCAAACCATACATGTGTTCAACAGAGGAAGGAAACAGAGTGAAGAATATAGTATTTCAGCTCCAGAGAAAGTGCAGAGAAAGGTGTAAGGGCTACATTGAAGTCGATTGGGAAAATCTATTTCATGGTTTTGCTTCAAGATGTTGTCTTTTAAATACTGAATTCAATAAGTGACCAATCAATACATATACAATCCTGTTAATATCAAGCATGAAATGGAAGTCTTTCTTTATAGTCCAACTTAAAGATGCACAACACAGCAGTTAAAGCTGATGTGATTTCCAAGCACATTAAAACCATGTCATTTGAGACCCTCTGATTACACCACCATCTGTGTGACTTATTTTATCCTTTACTTCTTCAAAGCATGCTGTGATTCCAAATGTTTGGATCCATCTCAAGCCAATTGGAGAATAATCCTTATTGCAGAAACAATATAAAGACTGAACGCAAACTTAACTGCATTCCCTAATTGTGTGCATGAATTAAAATGGCTGAAACCAGCTAGCAAGAGTAAAACCATAAGCAATAGGCAATTTAGTCTACTCCACCATTTAATCAGGTTACAGATGTTTAGATTAGTTTAGTTTATAGATACAGCGTGGAAACAGGCCCTTTAGAACTCTGAGTCCGCATCCGCCAGCAATCCCCGCACACTAGTACTATTCTACACACACACACTAGGGACAATTTACAAAATACTAAGCCAATTAACATACAAACCTGTACATCTTTGGAGTGTGGGAGGAAACGGGAGCTCCCATTGAAAACCCACGCAGGTCACAGGAGAACATTACAAACTCCGTACAGACAGCACCCGTAGTCAAGATTGAACCCGGGTCTCTGGCGCTGTAAGGCAGCAACTCTATCGCACCACCACGGGGCTGCCCTAAAAGCCAGAGTCTTCTGCCCAGAGAGGGGAATCAAGAACCAGATGACATGGTGATGGGGCAAAAGATTTAATAGGAACCTGAGGGGTAACTTTTTCACACAATGGGTGGTGGGTGTATGAAACGAGCTGCCGGAGGAGGTAGTTGAGGCAGGTAATGTTTAAGAAACATTTAGACACGTTCATGGATAGGATAGGTTTCGAGGGATTGGGCCAAATGCAGGCAGGTGGAACCAGTGTAGATGAGACATGTTGGCCAGTGTGGGCACGTTGGGCTGAAGGGCCTCTTTCCATACTGTATGACTATTTATTAGATGTAGTTTATTATTGACACGTGTACCAAGGAACAGTGAAAAGCTGTTGTTTGCATGCAATCCAGTCAAAGAAAAGACTATACAATGTTACAATTGAGTCGTTTATAGTGCACAGACAACGGATAAAGGGTACAGCATTTAGTGCAAGGTAAAGTCTGCTAAAGTCAGATTAATGATAGTTTAAAGGTCTCCAATGAGGTAGATCGGCGGTCAGGACCACTCTCTAGTACGTGAGAGGACAGTTCGGATGCCCTATTACAGCTGGGAAGAAACTGTCCCCGAGTCGAGGTTTATGTTTTCAAACTTCTGTACTTCTTGCCTAAAGGGAAAGGGGAGGCGCAGAAGTTCTCCGACCAGTCTGACTGTCTTCCTGATTCCATTTTATCTCTGTATGCTTCGTTGTCACCTTCCCCTAGCTAACAATGAACTATTCTACATTTTCCTTGACCTTCATCCCTTATGATGTCTCGTTTTCACATCTTACCCTTCCATATGTCATGGTACACCAGTCATTGAAAGTGGGCATGCAGGTGCAGCAGGCAGTGAAGAAAGCGAATGGTATGTTAGCTTTCATAGCAAAAGGATTTGAGTATAGGAGCAGGGAGGTTCTACTGCAGTTGTACAGGGTCTTGGTGAGACCACACCTGGAGTATTGCGTACAGTTTTGGTCTCCAAAACTGAGGAAGGACATTATTGCCATAGAGGGAGTGCAGAGAAGGTTCACCAGACTGATTCCTGGGATGTCAGGACTGTCTTATGAAGAAAGACTGGATAGACTTGGTTTATACTCTCTAGAATTTAGGAGATTGAGAGGGGATCTTATAGAAACTTACAAAATTCTTAAGGGGTTGGACAGGCTAGATGCAGGAAGATTGCTCCCGATGTTGGGGAAGTCCAGGACAAGGGGTCACAGCTTAAGGATAAGGGGGAAATCCTTTAAAACCGAGATGAGAAGAACTTTTTTCACACAGAGAGTGGTGAATCTCTGGAACTCCCTGCCACAGAGGGTAGTCGAGGCCAGTTCATTGGCTATATTTAAGAGGGAGTTAGATGTGGCCCTTGTGGCTAAGGGGATCAGAGGGTATGGAGAGAAGGCAGGTACGGGATACTGAGTTGGATGATCAGCCATGATCATATTGAATGGCGGTGCAGGCTCGAAGGGCCGAATGGCCTACTCCTGCACCTAATTTCTATGTTTCTATGTTTCTATATCTCTGTCTCCCTCTCCTCTGGCTCACTGAAGAAGAGTCTCGACCTGAAACGTCACCCATTCCTTCTATCCAGAGATGCTGCCTGTCCTGCTGAGTTACTCCAGCATTTTGTGTCTATCTTTCAATCAAATGATCTTGGTATTTCAGTAGATGAGAGAGAACCTCATCTTTGGGGGTAAAGTATTATGAAGCAATGTTTTACATTTTTTATAAGTGAGTAAAAACATCCACATTTTAATGCTTGCAAGTCTGGAAATTTGCGTAAGAAACAATGAATATTTGTGTGGAAACAAGGAACTGCAGATGCTGGCTTACAGAAAAAAGACACAAAGTGCTGGAGTATCTCGGTGGGTCAGGCAGCATCCCTGGAGAATATGGATAGGTGAAGTTTTGGGTTGGGATCCTTCTTAAGACTGATTAGTAGGTGACGTTTTGGGTCGGAAGCAGAATAAGTCCAGAATCAAAGCATCACCTATCCATGTTATCCAGAGATGCTGCCTGACTCACTGAGTTACTCCAGCACTTTGTGTCTCTGTTATGAATATGTGTGTATTATTCTCAGAGCATTGATGATAGCAAATGATTGACAAAGGTTTTAACAAAGGCTCACTGGGCTACGACCCAGAGTCTGTTTAGCAGGGAGGGATTAAGCGGATTGGGTCTCTGTTCTCTCGTTTAGAAGAATAAGAAGTGACCTTACAGAAACATCCTAAATTTTCAGAGGGCTTGATAGAGTAGTTACAGGGAGAATGTTTCTCCCAGAATGAGAAAGGTGTCTAGTACTAGGAGTCACATGTGCCATAGAGGACTGAAATGAGAAAAGCTTTCTGCACTCAAATGGGGCAGCATGGTGGCGCAGCGGTAGAGTTGCTTCCTTACCGCGCCAGTGACCTGGGTTCGATCCTGACTACAGATGCTGTCTGTATGGAGTTTGTATGTTCTCCTCATGACCGCGTGGTTTTCCTTCGGGTCCTCCAGTTTCCACCCACACTCCAAAGACGTGCAGGTTTGTAGGTTAATTGGCTTTGGTAAAAACTGTAAATTTTCCCTAGTGTGTCGGATGGAGTTAGTGTGTGGGGATCGCTGGTCGGCTTGAAGTTGGTGGGCCGAATGGTCTGTTTCCGCGCTGTATCTCTGAACTAAACTAAAGTAAGAAGAAGAATCTTTGCACTTCTTCATGCCGGACACTCAGTCTTTGACTGTGTTCAAAGCGATGATCAATAGATTCCTGACTTTGAAATGATTCATAGCATTTGATGGTGAAATGGTTTCTGCGATAGGCGAACATCCATCATCCTGCTGAATGGTAGAGCAGTCTTGAGAGCCAAATCACCCTCTGCTGCTCCCATTTCTTGTTTCCATATATTTGCACAAAGTCCAACATTCTGTCCTCAATTTATCACATCTCTGCACCATTAATTACAATGAAAACATACATAAAATAAAGTCATAAGCATCAGTGTTCCAGATCGAAGTGCAATACTAGCATATCTCTACTTTTGCTGAACATCTTCGCTCAGTCTGCCTCGGCCTACGTGATCTCCCGGTTGCCAATCACTTTAACTCCCCTTCCCATTCCCATTCCTTACTGACCTCTCCCCATGGTCTCCTCCACTGTCAGAGTGAGGTCAAACGTAATTTGGAGGAGCAGCATCTCATATTTTGCTTGTGCAGCTTCCAACCCAGTGGTGTGAATATTGATTTCTCTAACTTCAAGTAATCGTCGAATTCCATCTCTCTCCTTCCCTCCCCCACCCCAGTCATGGTACTAGTTTTACCATCGTCCTCTTGAGTTCCTCTGTCTGTACACTTGTCGTCACCTATCCCACAGCCAACAAGGGGCTATTATGTGTCCCACATTTCCTTGATTGATGTTGCTTTCTTCACATCTTCCATTCATTTCTCCTCAGTACCGTCGATATCTCATATTCCCCTTTCCCCTGACTTTCAGTCTGAAGAAGGGTCTCAACCGGAAACGTCACCTATTCCTTTTCCCCAGAGATCCTGCCTGACCCGCTGTTACCCCAGCCTTTTGTGTCTGTCTTCTCCATTTACAAAGTCAGGCTGGTGGTTTCCTCACTCGCTGCAACACAAGCATGACTTGTCCATTTATAACATCTGATTTTGAAGTTTAGTCTTGTTCATTTTGTCCATAAGAGTCAGAGATGGAAAACCCTCTGGTTCTGGGCTTATTGTGTAGAGCGGTGATTTTAACAGACCTCTTGGTACCTGAAGAAGAAGGGTCTCCCTTTCCTTCTCTCCAGAATGCTGCCTGACCCGCTGAGTTACTCCAGCACTTTGTGTCTATCTTTATACCGGATGTTGTTTATAGGGGATGGACCTACCAATGGCTGCCCCCACCACCCCCGGCTCACGCTGCTTCCAGGTCGGTCCTACTGCAGCCACCGCTGACCCACACAGCTTCGCCGGCCGCTTCCAAGCCATGCCTGCCTGCCGCCATTACCACCACCAACCCTCACCTGCACGCGGGCCGCGACAATTGACTCAGTCGATCCTCGCCTCTCCCCCGGCCACCAGCTGGTCGTAGCCGTCAACTCACCTGGATTCCAGCCGCAGTTCCAGACTGAGGGTCTGAAGAAGGGTCCCCACCTGAAACACCTATCCAGAGATGCTGCCTGACCTGCTGAGTTACTCCAGTACTCTGTGTCCCTTTGTGTATTAACCAGCAACTGCAGTTATTTGTTTCTACTACTGCCAATGCAATGATAACACCTTACTTGGTTATAGTGGACAATCGGCAATAAGGGCACCATCCAACCCCCCCCCCCCCCCCCCCCCCCCCCCCCGACTATGGTCTGTTGTTACGGGGGTTTATTGTACATTAAAAACAAGAGGATAAATGGGGAGAAGATAAGACCACACAAGGAGGAAATTATGCTTGGATTCAGATGATGTAGGATGGGAACTAACTGAGTACTTTGCATTGGTATCACCATGGAGGTCGTCCAGATCAGTGAGGGGGATATGAATATGCTAGGGCAGCTTGATTTCGAGAAACAGTTGGTGTTGGGGTTCTTGATGAGCATTAAGGTGGATAAATCTCTAATGAACGTGACTCATTTTGAGGAGGTGACAAAGGTGATTGACGATGGTAGGGCAGTGGAGGCCCTCTATATGGATTTTCATAAGGCCTGTTGTGATCTGCACCTGCTTATTGAGAGAGAAAAGAGAGGAGATGCAGAAACCTTGATGAAGATCTTCATATCCTCTTTAGCCACAGGTGACACTATCACAGATACTATCGTAATGTTTAAGAAACAATCGGACAGTTACATCCAGACTGAAGATGGGTCCCAATCCGAAATGTTACCTATCCTTTTTCTCCAGAAATGCTGCCTGACCCGCTAAGTTACTCCAGTACTTTGTGTCTACTTCAGAGTGAAGAAGGATCCCGACATGAAATGTCACCTATCCTTTTTCTCCAGAGATGCTGCCTAGCACGCTGAGTTACTCCAGCACGTTACATCTATCTTCTGTATTAAAAATTTCTTCTATAAAACTAAACTGCAAGCAATTGAAATAGCATTGTAATTGGTTACCGGGATAACAAAAATAAAGCAATTATATCAACATAAACTCATCTATCATAAGCTAAATTTGCGGTACCCCAAGATTTAATGATGGTTATAGAAACAAAAGAATTGGTTTGTGAATGAAAGAACCTTGTGGCTATGGTGTTATGCTGATGCATTCTATCTGATGATGACAAATGTCTTTAATTTCAGTAGATCAGGCAATTTAATTTTCAGACATAAATAGTGGAAAAATAACATATGGAAGACTGTTTATTTTTGCCAGAAGCTGAAAATCTTTTGCATCATCATCTTTACAACTGTATTGATTTAACAATTTGGAAACTTAAAGCTGCCTGCTTTAATGCTGTCATTTGAATACATGTCTAAATTCAGTAAATATCAGTATGTTACATAATTCAAACTGTGTTTAGATGGTTTTAAATTCAGACACCATACAGATATAATTCTCACGAACCCTGGGGCAGATCAAAAGGAAATATAAAATATACATTTGATTTGCTTGGAAATGCTTTTGTGTAGAGCGGTGATTTTTTTTGTTGCTATTGTTGGACTTTTATCAAAGGCGATCACTAAATGTGGTTTGGGTAGTGAAGTCATATGTTTTTGTTCACGGTCGAATTTAAGGAGGAAAATTATTTTACACATATGAGATATAAGAAACCATGGAATCATACGGTAACCATGGCAGTGTGACCTGTGTCGACATTAAAGGCAGTTTGACACATGTTCCAAGGCTAGATAAGGCAGGCCCTGCACACTCTTCAAGTACCTGCTTAAAGAAAAATCACTTATTTTCTTTGTTACCTTCCCTGACTGGTTACATCGTGGCCTGGTTTGGCAACTTGAAAGCCCAGGAGTGAAGAAGATTGCAAAAAGTGGTGAACACTGCCTCCAGTCCATCATCTGTACTGGCCTCCCCACCATCGAAGGGACCTACAGGAGCCGCTGCCTCAAAGGCAGCCAGCATGATCAGGGACCTACACCAACTTGACCACGCTCTAATTTCACTGCTGCCATCGGGAAGAAGATGCAGGATCCTGAAAACGGTAAAGTCCAGGTTCACGAACAGCTTCTTCAAACTAGTCTGAAGGGTCTCGACCTGAAATCTCACCCATTCCTTCTCTCCAGAGATGCTATCTGTCCTGCTGAGTTACTCCAACATTTTGTGTCTAAATATGAATATTCTCTAAACAATATAATAAAGTTCAGTCCATATGTTTATATGCACACACATACATACACAATCACATACATGTGTTATTTATATACTGAACTTTTTTCCATTTACTATATTGTTTACAGTGCACTATGTTTACATGTTCTGTTGTACTGCTGCAAGTAGGAATTGTCATTGTTCTATCTGGGACATCTTACAATAAAACCCTCTTGACTCGCTGTCCCATGCTACTGATCTACGGGTCCCATCCCCGATTTCATCCCTGAAGACGAGGGAATTGATTGCAAACCAATGTCCCCCAGCCCCCTGTCCCGTGGCCAATTCCCTCTCTGACCAACCCCGCATGATCCACCACTGCACCACTGTGCCAGCCACAGGTTAGGAAAACTGAAATTAGATGAGGCTCTTGACAAAATAACTTAAAGCAAGAAATTAGGAAGGATTTTGGGGCTTTGGAGAGGGGCAGCTAAGGTTTACCGGGATGTTGCTTGGGTTAGATGGCAAATTCTATACGAGAGGTTGGATAAACTTTGATCGTTTTCTCTGGAGTATTGGAGGTAGATGGGAGACCTGATAGAGTTGAACATTTATGAGAGGCATGGATTGGGGAGAGAGTCAGTACATTTTCTTGCGAGTGTAGGAAAGAACTGCAGATGCTGATTTAAATCGAAGATAGACACAAAATGCTAACTCAGCGGGACAGGCCACATTTCTGGAGAGAAGGAATGGGTGGCGTTTTGGGTTGAGATCCTTCTTCAGACTGATGATGCTGCAAGGAACTGCAGATGTTGGTCTACACAGAAGATAGAAACAAAATGCTGAAGTAACTCAATGGGATAGGCTCTGGAGAAAAGGAATAGGTGACCTTTTGGATCGAGACCCTTCTTCAGACTGAGGGATTCTTCCAGGATGGAAATGCCAAAGACCGCATAGCTTTAAGGTGAGAGGAGGGAATTTAAAAAATAAAGTTATACACAGACATTGGCTGGTGCCTGGAACGTGCTGCCAGGGGTGGTGGTGGAGCTAGATGCTATAGCCTAGGCTTTTAGATAGTCAAGTACCTGCTATGCAGGGAATGGAAGGATATGGATCATGTGCAGTTAGTGGCGATTAGTTTTTCTTGGCACAGACATAGTGGGCTGAAGGGTCTGTTCCTATGCTGATTTATTATCTGTAAATCCTGGATCACTAAACCTGAATGCACTCATGGGATTTACAGTAATTGCATTGTTTAAAGAAGTTTGCTTGTCATTATCGTGTCAAAAGCAATTTGAAGTGTAATGTGGTGTGAAACGGGTACCCATCCTTTTTCTCCAGAGATGCTGCCTGACCCACTAAATTACTCCAGCTCTTTGGTATAAACTAGGATCTGCAGTTTCTTGCATCTACTAAGTGCCCTCGTTGTTGCAAATATCCACATTTATAAAGAAGTAAACATTTACACTATTTATTTGGTAGCATATTATTACACTTTCAAAAGTATCCTCTGTAAATTGTTTTTTTTAATGTGTTATGGCATCAATCAGAATAATATGCAAATATAATTCCTCCAAACTTCAAGCATCAAGCCATTCCTTGTACATTTAGTTCAGAAATGATAATGAATCAGTGCCAAATACTAATATTTTTCAATCGGGTTCAAACCACCTACTGGTGATTTGCTGGGAGGAAGTCAAACCAACAAACTTGCCTATAATCAGATTTAGGACATAAATTGCTGGAGTAACTTAGCAGATCAGGCAGCATTTCCGGAGAACATGGATAGGTGACGTTTTGGGTCAGGACACTTCTCTGGAACTTCAGATTGCTCTGAAGAAAGGTTTCAACCCCAAACATCATCTATCTATGTTCTCCAGCGATGCTGCATGACCTGCTGAGTTACTCCAGCACTTTGTGTCATTTTTCTGTAAACCAGCATCTGCATTTCTTTGTTTCTAAAGTCAGATTTATCTCATTTTATACAGCTGTCCTGCAGCAAAAAATAAGGATGAAACATGTTCTGGGGGGAAAAGGTACTTATTATTAACATCTGTAGACTATCCTATAATACATTCCCAACAAGATCTTACATATCTGTGCACTGTTAACATTAATCTAGCAAAAAAAAAATAGGATGTGACTAGCCATATTATCACTATGTACATTTCAAAGAACGTACACGACTTGCCACTGGGTTTTAATTCATGTGCAATACTCTCATCAGCACCTTGACTGAATTGTACGTGGAGTTTAATAATACATTAAAATCTTAAAATATTTATTATGACCTACTTCAGTTATTGTTACTTAACAAGTAAAATGCAAGATGAAATATACTTGCTGCAAACAAACATTGATGTGCATATATAAAAGAAAGAATTATACTACATGGTAATGTTTGCTAGCGAGAGATCTGAATGAGTTATTGTGCTATTTTCAATACCGTTTTCTGGTTAAATATTAATTTATGTGTCAAATAGACTCATATTTTATTTATATTTTACCCATAGCAGTTTCTTGAATTAAGTCTTTCCATCTTCTGTTAAATATAACGCCAGCCAACTTATTACGGAGCTTTGTTTAAGATGGAATCCTCCAGAGTTTGAGTTTAGTTTATTGTCATGTGTACCGAGGTACGGCAAAAATCTTCTGTTGCGTGCTAACCAGTCAGCGGAAAGATAATACATGATTACCTTCGATTCATCCAGAGTGTACAGATACATAATAAAGGTAATAACATGAATAAGGTTTAGTGCAGGATAAAGTCTAGTAAAGTCCAATCAAAGACAGACCGAGGGTCTCGAATGAGACAGATATTAGCTCAGGACCACTCTATAGTTGTTAGTAAGATGGGTCAGTTGCCTGATAACAGCTGGGAAAAATCTGTCCCTGAATCTGGAGGTGTGCTTTTTCACACTTCTATACCTCTTGCCTAATGGGAGAGGGGAGATGAAGGAGTGGCCAGTGTGCAACTCATCCTTGATTATGTTGGTGGCATTGCTGAGATAAATTGGGCATAAAGCAACATAGATAAACACAAAATGCTGGTGTAACTCAGCGGGACAGGCAGCATCTCTGAATAGATGGAATGGGTGGCCTTTTGGGTCGAGACCCCGCCTTCAGTCTGAAGAAGGGTATTGATCCAAAACCAGCATTTTGTGTCTTATCTTCAGTGTAAACCAGCATCTGCAGTTCCTTCCTAAGCTGAATATATAGTCACATGTACAGTCTAGACCTGAGACAAAAATTGTGAAGGATTTATTTTAAATTTTTTGCTTTGTTTGTTGATGATTTCCATTCTACGTCAATTTTCAATGGCGTAAAATAGTTCTTTATTCTCACATGTGCGAAGTGCAAATGCACAATTCAATTATTTTCTTACAAGTCCAGTAGACTATTACCATACCACCCCCATTAGCAATTGTACGGAAATAATCTACTGAGCCTGCATGAAAGGGACGCCGTGTTTGGCCCCATTTTCCAAGTCCAGTCCACGCTCCAGTTGATGCCTGATTCAGGCAAGTCCCAGGCTGCTGTGGGCCTCCAGCCATCGCCTTCCCTCGGTCGACCAGCAACCGATGTCCTCTCCTCGCCCGACCACCTTTTGTTCCGCGGTGAACAAATGTGAGCGAGGTTTTAATTTGTACACTGTGCACTGTGATTAGTGCCTTGAGGATGATAATGATTGCTTTAAATGGGCTTCTCCTTCCTTCTGTCATTCAGATTCAACAGTCATGAGGACTGTTTTGAATGCTTTGAAGATTGAGGCATTTCTTCTGATTCTTTGTGAACTATTTGATGCTATACTCATGGGTCTTCAAGATTACTCAATTGATTGAAAGATGCAGCACGGAACAGACCCTTTGGCCTCCAAATCCGCGCCGACCATCGATCTCCCGTTCACACCAGTTCTGTTATCCCACTTGTTCATCCACTCCCTACGCACTAGAGGCAATTTAAACAGGACCGATTAACCTACAAACCCGTGCATCTTGTGGGAGAAAACCAGAGCACCCAGACGAAACCCATGCGGTCACAGGTAGAAGGTGCATTCTCTGAAGTAACTAAAGTAAAGCTTAGTTCAGTCAAATCCTCAGGGAAGAGTGAAAGAGGAGTGTGGGACACATCGGAAATTATGATTCAAGGTCTTGAGAGAAACAATTCAGATATTGTGAGAGAGTCTGTATATTAACATGCCCTACCAAATCTGACTGTGGAATGGGATGTTGAAGTTTGCAGCACAAAAAGACACTTTATGAAATCAAGAGGTAAAATTAGGATTGTACGTGTGAATCTGGCAAGAGAAATGCAAAGAACTACTGAGTCTCCTCTGTCTCCTCAGATTCATCTGTCTCCTCAGATTCTGGTGAACTTTTACTGCTGCACTACACTAATATGGTAGACTTTATGTGTTATTAATATCCTTTTGAGAATGTCTCATTTAGCACATAAGAAATAGAATCAAGAGTAGACCATGTTGTCCATGATGCCTAGTGTACCATTCGTTAAGTTCTTAACTGATGTCCCACCTTGTTCATTCAGTCCCCATATCTGCTGATTTCACTTACAGACAAATGTCTATTGATTTCTACTTGAATATACTCAGTGATTCATTGACCTCCAAGGTAGTAAATTTATAAATATTTACAACCCTTGACTTAAAACTTAAGTGAACCTAATGACTAATCTCTTAGACTTTGTTTCTCACTTGGGCTCCTGTTATTTAAGACTCATGATGCAATGAACTATTTATTTGTATTGATTTTTCTTGACTAGAGAGTTAGCATTTTGCAAAGAAATAAACCTGATTGCTTACCACATTCTTTCATCTTGCACACTGTTCTCATTTAATCTCTTCTATCTTCCACTCTGCTATAATCCTTCCAATTTGTTCTCCTCTTGTCTCCCATTTTTCACAGTATGGGTGAAAGCTTATCAGTCTGAAATATTAATTCTGTTACTCTCTCCCTATCTGTGCTTCCAGATCTGCTGAATACTTCAATGGTGCTATCTTTCAAAAGTGTTCAGAGATAGGGGCCTGTCCCACTTTCACGACCTGTGCCGAGTTTGCCCTTGACATACTCGCAGCATGGTCATCACGAGGTCGTAGGAGGTCGTAGGTAGGTCATAGCAGGCCGTGATGCTAGTCGTAGGTACTCACGTAGGTGGCATCAAGTAGGTTGGGGCGTTTTTCTAGCATGATGAAAAATGTCCACGAGTAAAAAAGGTCGTGAATTAGGTCGTGAAAGTGGGATAGGCCCTTTATGAGACCCCAAATCAACTTTACTGTTCTTTCCAGTCCTATCTTTGCTGTGTTTTTCAAAAATAAAAATCATGTTTATCACAATGTCACCATTTGAGGGCACTGTTGATCTTGATTGCAATTTATTTTGCCAGTGAAGAAACTGCACCATTTGTTTCCGTACACACTCATTGTTCTGTTTATGCACATCACTTCACCTTTCATTTCAGAAGTTGTGCTATCAAATAAGAAAATGCAACGGGTTACAAATGAATCTTCACACTAAATAAACCCAAATTTCAGCCTTGCAAAGTAACCTTCAGGCTTTAGAGATACAGCACGGAAATAGGCCCTTCAGCCCATCGAGTCTGCGCCAACCAGCACTGATCACCCAGTATGCCAACACACTAGGGACAATCTTTTACAACTTACTGAAGGCAATTAGCCTACAAACCTATATGTCTTTGGAGTGTGAGAGGAAACCATAGAAAACCCACGTGGTCACAGGAATAACGTACAAACTCCGTACATGCAGCACCCGTAGACAGGATCGAACTCGGGACACTGGTTCTCTAAGGCAGCAACTCTACCACTGTGCCACCTCAGATGCTATTTTATATATTATGAATTCTGAAGAACCAGCAGACATGGGATGTCAGTAGTGTTTGGCGGTGAGCTTGTTACTTTATATTTATCTGTCAGCAGCAGCAAATTAAATGATGCTAAACCACTTAACTCCATTGATCATTTAAAGACAGTTGAAATTGTTTCATTTCAGGGGAGACACAGTGATGCAGCTGATAGAGCTGCTGCCTCACAGCATCAGAGACCCAGGTTCGATACTGACCCCGGATGCTGTCTATGTGAAGTATGCACATTTTTCCTGTTAACGTGGGGCTACCTCTGGATGCTCTGGTTTCCACCCACATCCCAAATGCATGCGGGTTTGTAGGTTAATTGGCATCTGTAACTTGCCCCTCGTGTGTAGGGAGTGGATGCGAAAGTGGGATAACGTAGAACCAGTCTGAGCGGGTGATCAATGGTTGGCATGGACTGGGTGGGCCGAAGGGCCAGTGTCCATGTCGTATCTTTCAATTCATTCAAGTTCCTTTTGCTTTCAGAAGGAGAAGCAGAGAAACTGTGGAAGAGAGAACATGAAACTAGCTACAAATTACTGCATTTGTTTTTACCCACTGTATGAAATACAATTTAAAAAAAAGTGGAGTTATGATGAGGCAAAATACTCAGGTGTTTAATTTCCAAAACTATTACAACACAAGGATGCTTATGAAACAAAAATAAATGTTGACTTTTTTGTTTCAATTATTCTTCAATGCTAACATATTAGACTGATGGTTGGCCGAGGAGCCTCTTTCCATGCTGTATCTTTCAATCACCAATCGATCAATTGAAATACAGTCCCATTAATAATGTATTGTTTGCATTGTGATCACTGTTTTTACCTTTTATGTTCAACCTATTTCAGCCATTTGGAAGATGATGAATAATATCTATTTTAAAACCATAGCCTTACAGCATGGAAATAGGCCCTTCAGCCCAACTTCCTCATGCTGAACAAGATGCCCTATCTCTACCAGTCCCACCTACCTGCATTTGTTCCATATCCCGCTAAACCTTACCTATCCATGTTCCTGACCAAATGTCTAAATGATGTTGTTGTAATATGTTGTTATATATTTGACCAACTTAACCTATGAGCTGGAAGTAGGGTGTCTATGGTTGAGGTTTAGGTTTAGTATGGTCACCGATACCGAGGTGCAGTTAAAAGCTTTGTTCTGCATGCCATCCAAACAGATCAGATAACACTATGCATAAATACAATCAAGTCAAACGCAAGTAGGTAGAGCAAAGGGGGAAAGGCACAGAGTATAGAACATAGTTCTCAGCATTGTAGCGCATCAGTTCTCTTTAGAATAATATTGCAACTTAAATGCAATTTATTACGTGGCTTTTCTGTGCTCTGATGGTTTACCTTCTCTACATTGAACTAATATTTAACTTTCAAATACTCATTACTAACAACCAGGCTTTAGCACCATTTCTTTTACTTTTGGACTTTAACCTGTTCAGTGCCACCCCGAGTATACTCGGGTCACGGGCAACAGTGGAAAAAAAATACTTGGCAGTGAGCATGTTAAATATACAGTGCAGAAACAGGCCCTTCGTTCCATCGAGTCAATGCTGACCAACGATCACCCTGTACACTAGCACTATCCTACATGCCAATTAACCTACAAACCTGTACGTCTTTGGAGAATGGGAGGAAAACGGAGCACCCGAAGAAAAACCCACGCGGTCACAGGGAGAAGGTACAAACTCTACACAGACAGCATCCGTAGTCAGGATTGAACCCGGGTCTCTGGTGTTGTAATGCAGCAACTCTATCACTGTGCCACTCTGCTGCCCATCTTTCCGTAATATTATAAAGTTCCTGTGCGTGCATGCATTTCTTGTTTTCAACATGATTTTGAAATATCTGTAAGTTCTATTTAATAAAGCATATGAGATTGTTTGCATATCCACCACATATACATTTCCCCCCACAGGGACCCATAGTGGATCCCACAGTAGTTGGTATCTATTCTTCTTTCTTTCCTGTATTCCTCACATTCCCATTGATGTGCTTGGCCATTCCCAGCTGACCCGAGTCCACAACCTGCTCTCCATCTGTTCCAGGGAATACATCCTTCCATCCCTTGCTATGATGAGCCCTGACATTAACTTAAGGCTTCCATGCATTTTCTCTGCCCATACCACACGGGAACCCCTATGTAAGGTCCATACCTGCCTTTCGTTGATACCAAAGGTTTTCGCCATCTGGCAAGCAGCTGTTTTAAATCTCCAACTCATATTATCCTAAGCTTGTAGTGCTAATTACACAGCATTACATTCTATTATGTGTTGCTACGCTCCATTGCTATTCATGTGCTTTATGTCACAAATGGGCCTTGTACTTTTGAAGTAATCAAGAGCGGCAAAATGAATATCATATGTTCTGAACTATTTTCTAATTTGGAGACCTAATGTCTGGTGCGTGTGCCAGTTTTTAAACAAGGCTTCACAAAACATTAAAGCAAAACAGTGTGTTCAATAGCTAATTTTGATCTCCGTGATTTGAATCGGCTTGGATGTGTAGATGAAATTCTCTGAGTACATTTATAATGTCCATTGTCCTTTAGTACATTCGTTCAATCTCAAGATCAGTGTTATACGTGAGGGTGGCACAGTGGTAGAGCTGCTGCCTTACAACATGACTGTGACCCGGGTTCAATTCTGACTAAGGGTGCTGGGATTTCTCTGGGTGCTCCGGTTTCCTCCCACACTCCAAAGACATACAGGTTAGTAGGTTAATTGGCTTTGATAAAGATTGTAAATCGTCCCCAGTGTGTCGTCTTCTTGCATATGGCGTGCACAGCCTAAAGTTGTAGGTCAACTTGTTCTAGTTGATCTTTTGTTTGTGTACGTCGGGTTAATTACCGTAGTCGAAACAGGGTGGACCACGTGAAGGTTGCAATCTCCCTCTCCAGTGTGTAGGATAGTGCTAGAGTGTGGGGCGATCACTGGTCAGACTCGGTGGGCCGAAGGGCCTATTTCCACACTATAACGTCTGAAGTCTATGTACATTCTTATTGTCCCTCAGTACATTCATTTAATTTCAAGGTTATTGTTATAAATTCATGTCTTAGGAGCAGAATTAGGCCATTCAGTCCAACAAGTCTACTCTGCCATTCAATCATGCCTGATCTATCATTTCCTCTCAACCCCCTTCTCCTGCCTTCTCCCCATAACCCCTAACACCCTTACTAATCAAGAACCTGTTAATCTCTGCTTTAAAAATACCCAATGACTTGCCGTCTGTGGCAATGAATTTCACAGATTCACTACCCTCTGTCTAAAGAAATTCCTTTGATTTATTTTGTAAAGGTGCATCCTTTTATTGTGAGGCTGTGCCCTCTGGTCCTTGATTCTCCCATTAGTGGAAACATGTTTCATATAATATGTCCATGATACATTGCCAAGCCGTGCATATTGATAATTGTTTTATATTGAGTCTTTTTCCCAGGCTGGGGCTATCAAAAACTAGAGGGCATCGGTTTAAGATGGGAGGGGAAAATGTAAATGGAACCTAAGGGGTAACTTTTTCACACAGACGGTAGTGGGTGTATGGGATGAACTGACAGAGGAGATATTTGAGGAACATAATAAAAACATTTAAAAGACATTTAGACAGACCAGAGGGTGGTGATTCGATGGAATTCATAGCCACAGATGACGGTGGAGGCCAAGTCATTGGGTATTTTTAAAACGGAGATTGAAAGGATCTTGATTCGAATTTCGACTTTAGAGATATAGTGCAGAAACAGGCCCTTCAGCCCACCTGGTTCGTGCACACCAGCAACCACCCCTCACACTATCGTACATACTGGGGAAAATGTACAATTTTACCAAAGCCAATTAACCTTCAAAACTGTACGTCTTTGAGTTGTGGGAGGAAACCAGAGCACCTGGGGAAAACCCACGTGGTCACAGGGAGAACATAAAAAATCAGTTCGGCCAGCACCCACAGTCAGGATCGGACCCTGGTCTCTGGCGCTGTGAGGCAGCAACTCTACCGCTGAGCCGCTGTGCTACTCGAGACACTAATTTCATTTGCAAAGGTAAAAGGTAAAACTTTGTATGCGCATTGAATTTAAGGACATCATTCCGGTTTTGTAATGGACACTTCTTTATCAAGTTATGACCAATTCATCCGCAAGATCAATCTCCACTGATAATATTCCTCAGCTATCTCTGATATGGACTTGTTGCCTTTCTGCCACTTTAATTTGACATGTGCTCTCCCCATTTATGTTATTCTCTGCGATGCTCATACATTTTAATGAAATCCACGCACCTCATTTGATGGATGAATCTATGGTGCAAAATAATTGGTGATTTTTAAAATGAAATGACCTGACTTTTTCACAATGACCCAATGGCGAAATTGAACTCGAATATGCTTTGTTGTATAATACAATACCACAAACAGAGATGATTAATTTCTATCCCAAATTTAATAATCATTGTGAGTTTGGCTGATTTAAAATTTAAGTGCTTAAAATGTTGTCAGAAATAAGATGAGAAGGTTGTTGATATTTGTTACCCTTTTCCATCTGGGAAATGGGATCAAAACCTTCCTGGGCACATGAAATGATAAATGTTCAAGTATTTGCAAAGGGTCTTAAGTGAAATTAATTTTCAGCTCTTTGATCTTTTTTGAAGGCACTTGATTTAATACTATAAATTGCTCCCCTATATAACAATAACTATTTTTGGAGCAGACAAATCAAACTGGAAACGGGTACTGTGGCACAGCTGGTATATCAATAGGCCTGTTCAAAGGTCTTTTTTTATGAGACAATTGTATCTGCCTCATCCACCACCTCTGGCAGCATGTTCCAGGCACTCTTGTATTCCTGGCATTCCCTCTCTCTCCAGCCCTCCCCCCACCCTAGTAGTCCTACTAGGCTCACTGCCATCTCACTGTTTCACTCGCTACTCATTATCACATTTTCCACAGCCAACCGTGGACCATTGTGGGCTCCAGCTATAGGTGGATTTTAATTGATCTTTTTAATTGATTGTTGTTGTTGGTTTTGACTTGATCTTTTCATACCTCTCATTCATTTGTTCTTTGTAGCTTTTCATACGTCGAGCTTCCATCTCCCCTGACTCTATCTTCGGTATAAACCAGCATCTGCCGTTCTAGACAATGTTTTGGGTCAGGACCCTCATGAGTCAGCCATTTCCTCCACAGATGCTGCATAACCTGCTGCTTTGTATAGACATATGAAAAGAAAGAGATTAGTTAAAACAAATGTAGGTCCCTTGCAGTCAGAAACAGGTGAGTTGATCATGGGGAACAAGGATATGGCGGACCAATTGAATAACTACTTTGGTTCCGTCTTCACTAAGGAAGATATAAATAATCTGCCGGAAATAGCAGGGGACCGCGGGTCAAAGGAGTTGGAGGAATTGAGTGAAATCCAGGTTAGCCGGGAAGTGGTGTTGGGTAAATTAAATGGATTAAAGGCCGATAAATCCCCAGGGCCAGATAGGCTGCATCCCAGAGTACTTAAGGAAGTAGCTCCAGAAATAGTGGATGCATTAGTAATAATCTTTCAAAACTCTTTAGATTCTGGAGTAGTTCCTGAGGATTGGCGGGTAGCAAACGTAACCCCACTTTTTAAGAAGGGAGGGAGAAAGAAAACGGGGAATTACAGACCAGTTAGTCTAACATCGGTAGTGGGGAAACTGCTAGAGTCAGTTATTAAAGATGGGATAGCAGCACATTTGGAAAGTGGTGAAATCATTGGACAAAGTCAGCATGGATTTACAAAAGGTAAATCATGTCTGACGAATCTTATAGAATTTTTCGAGGATGTAACTAGTAGCGTGGATAGGGGAGAACCAGTGGATGTGGTGTATCTGGACTTCCAGAAGGCTTTCGACAAGGTCCCACATAAGAGATTAGTTTACAAACTTAAAGCACACGGCATTGGGGGTTCAGTATTGATGTGGATAGAGAACTGGCTGGCAAACAGGAAGCAAAGAGTAGGAGTAAACGGGTCCTTTTCACAATGGCAGGCAGTGACTAGTGGGGTACCGCAAGGCTCAGTGCTGGGACCCCAGCTATTTACAATATATATTAATGATCTGGATGAGGGAATTGAAGGCAATATCTCCAAGTTTGCGGATGACACTAAGCTGGGGGGCAGTGTTAGCTGTGAGGAGGATGCTAGGAGACTGCAAGGTGACTTGGATAGGCTGGGTGAGTGGGCAAATGTTTGGCAGATGCAGTATAATGTGGATAAATGTGAGGTTCTCCATTTTGGTGGGAAAAACAGGAAAGCAGACTATTATCTAAATGGTGGCCGACTAGGAAAAGGGGAGATGCAGCGAGACCTGGGTGTCATGGTACACCAGTCATTGAAAGTGGGCATGCAGGTGCAGCAGGCAGTGAAGAAAGCGAATGGTATGTTAGCTTTCATAGCAAAAGGATTTGAGTACAGGAGCAGGGAGGTTCTACTGCAGTTGTACAGGGTCTTGGTGAGACCACACCTGGAGTATTGCGTACAGTTTTGGTCTCCAAATCTGAGGAAGGACATTATTGCCATAGAGGGAGTGCAGAGAAGGTTCACCAGACTGATTCCTGGGATGTCAGGACTGTCTTATGAAGAAAGACTGGATAGACTTGGTTTATAACTCTCTAGAATTTAGGAGATTGAGAGGGGATCTTATAGAAACTTACAAAATTCTTAAGGGGTTGGACAGGCTAGATGCAGGAAGATTGCTCCCGATGTTGGGGAAGTCCAGGACAAGGGGTCACAGCTTAAGGATAAGGGGGAAATCCTTTAAAACCGAGATGAGAAGAACTTTTTTCACACAGAGAGTGGTGAATCTCTGGAACTCCCTGCCACAGAGGGTAGTCGAGGCCAGTTCATTGGCTATATTTAAGAGGGAGTTAGATGTGGCCCTTGTGGCTAAGGGGATCAGAGGGTATGGAGAGAAGGCAGGTACGGGATACTGAGTTGGATGATCAGCCATGATCATATTGAATGGCGGTGCAGGCTCGAAGGGCCGAATGGCCTACTCCTGCACCTAATTTCTATGTTTCTATGTTTCTATGCTTTCCTCGAGCAGTTTGTTTTTTAGCTCAGAATTCTGGCATCTGCAATCTCTTGAGTCTCTGTTTTACTGCCACATTGCTTAAGAAGCAAATGTGCTTGGTGCAACATGAACTCATAAATGATTGCAATAAAATGAAGACAGAATCCTCTAGTCAAATTCCGATAATCTGGTGAGCTCAGGAATTTGTGAGTGTCCTTCTGGCAGAGTTCCCAGATTGGATGTTAATTATGTTAATACCCCAACACACATTTATAATTCATTAGTTCCAGAAGTTATAGGAGCAGAATTAGGCCAATCGGCCCATCAAGTCCACTCTGCCATTCATTAATGGCTGATCTATTTTTCCCTCTCAACCCCATTATCCTGCCTTCTCCCCACAGCCCCTGAACACCCTTCCCAATCAAGTAATCAAATAAACTAAACAAGTGCACTAAGTAAATTAATGATTCACTTCATTTTAGATATAAAACAGGATTAGAATACTTTTTCCGGTGAACCCGATAAGTTTACAGGGAGATACAAGAAACTGGCTAACAACCAAAAAACATGAGGTGCTGGAGTAACTCAGTGGGTCAGGTGAACATGGATGGGTGACGGATTGGAGAACCGGATGGGTGACGGATTGGGTCCAGATCCTTCTTCAGACTGATTTTAGTGGAGGTAGGGAATCTGCGACCAAGAAAAACGTAATTATATATTTCTCCTGCCAAGGATGGTACTAACCTCTTTCGGAAGCACAAATAAAGGCAGGGCAATACCTCACCTTAGAACCAATATCTTTAACTCATACAAATGATAACTTACCAATAAAGCAAATTGTCTCTCCGCTACTACATGTGTAGGAAGGAACTGCAGATGCTGGTCCTACATCTACCGAAGATAGCCACAAAATGCCGGAGAGAAGGAATGGGTAACGTTTCGGGTCGAGACCCTTCTTCTCAAAGGGTCTCGCACTGAAATGTCACCCATTCTTTCTCCCCAACTACATGTTCTCCATTGATGCTGCCTGACCCGCTGTGTTACTTCAGCACTTTGTGTGTGTTTTTTTTAACGTTTCAAGGGACTGTGAGCATCAGAGATTTGGTGAGTGCCAAGGGAGTGAGAAATCACGTGATTCGGATGCTGAACCATCGACATCCCGATGGTAGATTACCAGAGTTTTATTGTACTTTTACAATAAGTCTCCACTCCAAATCAGTACAGAACTGTGGGCTTTCAATCTCCAAGGTACAAACTTTATTAAGGAATCAAACCACATAATTCTAACATGAATAACATTACCAAACTTGTTCAATTATCTATATTACTCACAGCTTCCTTTAGAATTTAATGCTAATTAGTTAAATCCAAGGGACCACTGATGACTGTTTCCAGGAATATTTAAACGGGACGGATTGTTGAAATCAGATAATTGTTCTCGAACCTTTAATAGTTAGGTCACACCAGAGGAAAATGTAACATGCTGAGAATATATTAAAAAACAACAAAGAGAAAGTATTTGTATTCATGTGTTCAGGAGATTCTGAAATGCTTCATGGCTCATGAAGTGCTGTAATATGTAGGTGGTTGCAGCAGTTAATTTGTACACAGCCAAGTTCTACAAGTAATAATCAGATGACTGAGCAGTTAATCTACTTTTTGGTGGTGCTTGAGGGATAATTGTTAGCAAGGACTCTCAGGAAGTATTCTGAATAATGCCATGTAATCTTTAATCCCGCCATGCTTCCTCTAGTTCCGCATTGAAACATGAAGAGTCACTGTACCAATAAAGTGGTGCGCAGCCATAGAGTTGCTGCCTTTTGAGCCAGAGACCTGCGTTCGATCCTGTCTACGGGCGCTGTCTGTACAGAGTTTGTACGTTCTCCCCGTGACTGGGTTTTGTCCGGGTGCTCCGGTTTCCTCCCACACTCCAAAGACGTACACACTCCAAAGACGTTATTGTCTTTGATAAAATTATAAATTGCCACTAGTGTGTGTAGGATGGTGTTAGTGTGCGGGGATCGCTGGTCAGCGCGGACTCAGTGTGCGGAAGAGCCTGTTTCTGCGCTGTATCTCTAAACTAAACTAAAACAAAAGAAAAGACTTGAAAGTTTATGATACATTTATGGATCGCAGAACATCAGTTGACAGAAGAAAAAAATAAGTTGATTTGTGCACAGAGAGGTTCTGCAAATAACAAGAAGACAATTTGGGTGGCGCAGCTGATAGAACTGTTGCCCTCACAGTGCCAGAGACCCCAGTTCAATCCTGACCTTGGGTGCTGACAGTGTAGTTTGCATGCTCTCCCTGTGACCAATTGGCTTACTCCGGGTGCACCAGATTGCTCCCTATTCCCAAAGATGTGCAAGTTTGTAGGTTAATTGGCTGCTGTTGTCATTAGTGTGTAGAGAGTACATGAGAAAGAGGACTAACATAGAACTAGTGTGAAAAGGTATTCAATGGTCGATGTGAACTTGCAAGTTTATAATACATTCAAGGATCGTAGAACATTTCAAAGGTAGACAAAAATGCTGGAGAAATTCAGCGGGCGAGGCAGCATCTATGGAGCGAAGGAAATAGGCAACGTTTCGGAACCCTTCTTCAGAACATTTCAAGGTGCTTTACATCCTAATGAATAAACAGAATCTAATGTTTAAACCACCGGATGGTGCCAGCAATGGCTGCCTCGCTAACTTGTCCTTCCTTATTTGTTGTCATATAGTATGTGTTAAATGTATGTTTTGGTGTTTTACAATACAATACGGTTTTATACGTCACATTGCACATAAAGTGCAAGTGAAATGAATTTGCCAGCAGCGGTACAATGCTAAAGAACACACAAATACACAATTAAAAAATTTAACACAAACATCCACCACAGCATTCATCACTGTGGTGGAAGGCACAAAAATTGGCCAGTCCTCCTCCATTTTCCCCCGTGGTCGGGACCTCAACCCTCCGCAGCCGTCGCTGCAGGCGTCCAGATGTGCAGACAGGGTAAAAAGTCCAGGTAAGTCCTGAATCGGTGCCTCCCCACCGGAGAACGCGGCTTCAGGCTGGTGTAGGCCGCAGACCGGCGGTCGCAGATTTAAATTCCCCGCCGCAGCCAGAAGCACCGCAGACCGCAGGGCCGGCGGTCGTAGCTCCTCTCCAGGGATCCCTGGCGAGGGACCCTGCTCCTGATGGTAAGTAAGTCCCCGCCGCGCCCGCGGTAGAAGTTGGCCGCGGGCCAGTAGTTGGAGCTCGTCTTCCCCCGGGTCCCCCACGAGGGATCCAGCTGGAGCTCTGCAGACTGCGGCTTCAGGCTGACGGCTGCCGCGGACCAGCGAAACGGCGAGAGTCTGCGCTGCGCTCGCCATTGAAGCCCCGGGCGCGTCTCCGGGAAAGGCCGCCCAACCCTCGCTGTTAGGCCACGGGGGAGGTGACATGGAAAAAGTGGAGGCGACATGGACCGAAGCGGTTTCCCTCTCACCCCCCCCCCCCCACCGCCACCCCCACACAAGACACACAAAGAAACATTAAAAACATACTTTAAAACACACTAAAAAAAAAAAAAAAGTTGAAAAAAACGGACACGCTGCTGACAGGGCTGCAGCGCCCCCACCGACCATGCTTATTTTATTGTGGGGGGGTTGGGGGAAACGTTTTCATCTCTTACCTCGACAGAAATGCGATTTTTTCCCATACTGTTTCTCCATCTGCACTGCGACCTAACATCGAGAAGCTGGCGGCCTCGTGCTGGAGACCGACTTTGAGAGCTCCAATCGCAGGAGCCTGCGGACTTCACATTGTGGAGTTTGCGGTCCCTGGTTGGAGACCGACTTCGGGAGCACCAAGCTGCAGGTGCTTCGACTGCCCTGACGCGGGAGCTTCGATTTCCCCGAGTGCAGGGGCGCCGACCATCCCGATCGCAGGGGCGCCGACCGCCGGCAGCGGGAGCTTCGATCGCCCTGACTGTGGATGGTTCGACTGCCCCGACCGTGGGAGAATAAGGAGGAAGACGATTAGACTTTATTGCCTTCCATCACAGTGAGGAATGTGGGGAATCCGCTGTGGTGGATGTTTATGTTAACTTTTATGTAGTTGTGTGTCTTTTTTTTAGTATGACTGTATGGTAATTTGAATATCACTACACGTGACAATAAAAGACCATTGAAACCTTTGAAATTCTAGATTGAAATATTGGAAGATATCTATGCTGATATATCCCCAAATAGTTAATAAAAATGGATATGGATCATGTGCAGGCAGAAAAGATTAGTTCATTTAGGCATCATGCTCAGCACAGACATTGTGGGTTGAAGGACCTGATTCTGTGCTATACTGTCCTATGTTCTATTTTCAAATAACTGTAGGTTTGCAGGTTCTTGTTATATGTTTGCAGTATTTTTCAAAAATGCATGCTGATTTTGGGCTCCTTATGGGCCTGTCCCACTTAGGAGATTTTACAGCGGTCTGCCGACGACTGTCAAGTTGCCGGAAGTCGCCTGAAAAAACAGCAACTGGAACGGCGACTGTCAGAGTGGAACACACACACAAACACATCGCTTCCTTCACCAGCCCATGTGAATTTTTTAGACAGCGCTCCCCCCGCTCGCCCTGTCTAAAAAATTCACATGGTGCAAAGCCAAGGTGATACAGACATACGCCGCGATGAACAGGAAGGTTGGCGCTGTTATTCAGATGGCTAAAGAACAGTGTACGGTAAGTCCCTTAAAAGGGGGGGAGAAGGGGAAGAAGGAGTGGAGACAAATTTTCAGAAGCCAGAGAAACATGGCTGTGAAGCTCGGTGGACATTTAACATTACCGGTTGGTATCCTTGGTTCTGAAAACTACTGCTTACCTTTTTTGTTCCCAATGAGCCAATGAAATTCACCGATCAGCACCGGCCACAACCTACGAGAAACTTCGACCTCCTGGCACCCACCTACGGCACGAGAATTCTCGCTACTCTCCATGGCGGCTTCATTCTAGTCGCCGCTAATTTTTCAACATGTTGAAAAATTCGCTGTGACCACAATGAGGCTGTGAATAGTTCCCAGAATGTGGGAACTCTTCGCGACCATGAAGGCGACTCCCCGGCAACTACCTGCAAACATGTGGCCCATTATGAAGCCTTCAGTTTAGTTTAGTGTAGTTTAGTTTAGAGATACACTGTGGAAACAGGCTCTTCGGCTGACTGAGTCTGTGCTGACCAGTGATCCCCCGTACTCTAACACTACCCTACACACTAGGGACAATTTATAATTTTTATCGAAGCCAAATTAACCTTCAAATCTCTATGTGTTTGGAGTATGGGAGGAAACTAGAGCACACTGGGAGAATGGACAAACTCAGTACAGACAAAACCTGTAGTCAGGATTGAAACTGGGTCTCTGGCCATGTAAGGCAGCAACTCTACCGCTGCACAACCATGCTGCCCCAATATCTGGTGAAAGGTTGTTGCAATTTTCCACAACTTGCACTATGATATTTGTTCAAACAACCTATGAAAGTCTAGCAACAAAATAAAATTGCTGGAGAAACCCAGCTGGTGAGAGGCAACATCATCTGTCCATTTCCCTCCACGGACTCTTCCTGACCCACTGGATTCCTCCAGCAATTTGATATTTTCTTTCGAGTCTGTAATCTTGTGTCTCCATATAATAGGTTGAACCTTGTGCATGGTGAACATCACCATTCATATTAATGGAAAGCAACAACTGTAAAAAAAAAAGACTTGGCAGCTAGCTAGGAAAATAGCTAAACGCAAATTGATGGAGTAGCTTAGCAAGTTAGACGGAGAAAGAAATTGTGTTAATTCATCACGTCAATTACTTTTTTCAGATTTGGGAAGAGCTATAGATAAACCATGTTTCACGTTGCAGAAAAAAAGAGGCTGGCAGAGAGAGCACCTGGAAACGTCTATGCTGTAACTGAATGAGAAAAATGGGAGATTGAATAGAAAAAGTGAGGCAGTTGGTTGGAAAGGCTAATAAACACCAGGATTTATGATTGGGGTAAAATGTTGGACTTTAGAGATACAGTGCAGAAATAGGCCTTTCGGCCCACCGAGTCCATGCCGATCAATGAACACCCCATACACAAGCACTATCCTACAGACTAGGGACAATTTGCAATTTTTCAGAAGCCATTTTAACCGACAAACCTGAAGGTTTTTGGAAATGGGAGGAAACCAGAGCACCTGGAGAAAACCGACATGGTCACAGGGAGAACGTACAAGCTCCATGCAGACAGATTAAGGCAGCGACTCCTCCACTGCGCCACCATGCCGCAATCAATATTTAATTTAATTTTTAGTTTAATTTTATAGTTAATTTAAATACTCATGAATACATTAGCAGTTGTTGAAATAAAATGGTATAACCCAAAGAAACTACACATACAGAATAGTGAAAGGCTTGGTTAGAGTGAATGTGGAGAGGATGTTTCCACTAGTGGGAGAGTCTGGAACTAGAGGTCATAGCCTCAGAATTAAAGGACGTTATTTTAGGAAAGAGATGAGGAGAAATTTCTTTAGTCAGAGGGTGGTGAATCTGTGGAATTCTTTGCCACTGAAGGCTGTAGATATATTTAAGGCTGAGATAGATAGATTCTTGATTAGTACAGGTGTCAGAGGTTATTGGGAGGGCAGGAGAATGGGGTAAGGAGGGAAATATAGATCAGCCAGGATTGAGTGGCGGCGTAGACGTGATGGGCCAAATGATTCATGACCTTATGACATTATAACCTAAGACATTCAAAGTAATCATATACTGAAATTGTTCATTTGGGGACAGAACTGCAGATGATGGTTTATTAAAAAACGCAAATGCTGGAGTAACTCAGGGGATCAGGCAGCATCTTTGGAGGGACATGAATAGGTGGTGTTTTGAGTCAGGAACTTTCTTCAGACTGATTGTATAAGGGGGGGGGGGGGGGCTGCTCCCTTTTGCAGCTTTTGAAAGCCGCAAAAGAGAGGTGGGGACGGGACAAAGCCTGGCAAGAGTTTTCAAACTCTTGTATTAGAAGGAAATCCAAATTCAACTTATTGACTTATTATCAGATGAAAAAAACTTGTATTTATATAACTATTTAGCCACTATCTATATGTCAATGGTTGTAGGCAGACAGCTTTTGCTCTGTTGCACAAGGCGTACCAATTTAATATGACTCTAATCTGACATTGAAAAAGATTTTATGTATTGACACGCATATTCCACTGCTACCCAATGGATTTACAATGCAGAAGCGAATGTTCATTACAGTTTTGAGTGTGAAGCTAATGTTATGTGACCATTCTCTAAATGTATGTGTCAGTCACAGTAATAACTACGAGCATATCAGATATTGCAGCTTTTCAACTGGGTTTTTGTAATAAATGACTTGAAGAGACTTTGACTTGTTGTTATCAACTCCCTCTAATGGTTAAATGATGAACAAAAATATAATTTTCGTGTTCGTTTTCTAGGTCTGCACAAAACTTGAGAGTCGTCAATTTACAACAGAAGTCTTTAATGCTTTACACAACGTTGGCAGCAAGACTACTCCAAAATGACTGCACACACACCCTGTCTACAGACCTATATACACAACATCTCCCTTTGTCCTGTGCCGTGCCACCTGCAGCACGGGAGGAGCAACCCCCACCTCACACAGTCCACCAAACATCACAATAATGGCTTCCAAATCATGTACCCATCGCTAACCATTTTAACTCCCCTTCCCATTCCCATACTGACCTTTCTGTTCTGGGCCTCCTCCATTTCCAGAGTGAGGCCACATGCAAACTGGAGAAACAGCACCTCATACTCCGCTTGAGAGGCTTACAAGCCAGCAGTATGAACATTGAATTCACCAATTTTAGGTATCCACAATAACGCCATCCCTTCCCCTCCCTCTCCTCCTCCGTATCATCCTCTACATCCCCCGTTCTCCCCCCCCCCTCCATGATGGTCAGGCACATCTCAAAATCATGTAGGTAGATTTCGACTTTTTAAAATTTATATGCATTTAATTTAAAAAAACACCTTAAAATATTAATGAATAACTATGTGTGTTACATGCAGTTCTTGTCACCCCATTATAGGAAGGATGTGGGAAGGCTTTAGAGAGGGCGCAGAAGAGGTTTACCAAAATGCTGCCTAGATTAGGGGGCACTAGCTACAAGGAGAGGTTTGACAGACTTGGATTGTTTTCTCTAGCATGCTGGAGGTTGACAGGAGACCTGAAAGAGGTATATGGAACTATGAGAGACATAGATAGGGTAGATGGTCAGAACCTATTCCCAGGGTGGGAATGTTAAAGACTAGAGTGCATAGCTTTAAGGTGAAAGGTGCAAAGTTTAAAGGAGACATGCGGGATATGATTTTTACACAGAGGGTGGAATAGTAGCTGGATATGATAGCATTTATAGCATATGATAATGGCAATTAAAATGCTTTTAGATAGGCATTTAGATATGGAGGGGCTGGAAGGATATAGATCACGGGCAGGCAGATGAGATTAGTTTATCTTGGAATAATGAACGCCACAGATGTTGTGGGCCGAAGGGCCTGATCCTGTGCTATACTGTTCTATGCTACGTCAAAGGCATGCTTATGGCGTGCAAGAACAATTAGCCATAAATGAATTCAATCTGGCCTAATGAACAAAGGTTCCTCAATGTAATTCTCAACATTTCATCATATCAAGGTTAACCTGATCCACGTTCTGCTCCTTGATACCTTTGGCAATGTAATTCTTGGTATTGAAAATGTCAATACTTCAAACTATTTTCAATAACAAATATTTATTGCTTTTACGCAGTAAAGTATGAACTCTCTCTGAATAAACTTACGTCAAATGCATGGACATCTGTACATAATCCACGTATCGATATTTTAAATTTAGGCAATTCATTTTTGGAAATCCATACTCATCTGTTTGAATCGGATAAATCATTTCCTTAATATTTGGCAGCGTTGTATTTACAGATCTGTAAACTCTGGAATATAAATGGCACAGCACTCCAGAGTATTTCTGCTCCTGATCTCAGATCTAGGATAATTGGATGAGAATGAGAATTTGCTCAAAGGGGACCTTGCCCAATTTTACATCTATTAATTTAAATAGGCAGGATTTAAGTTGGGTACCATTGTAAAAAAAAAGTACTGAGAGATACTGGATTTCAGGAATAAAAACTGTAAATGTTGCAACTGTTAACTGCCTGTGGACTGAGTTATCGAAATTAACATTTCACATCCAATTCAGATTCAGATGAAATTTCATCAATCAAAAAAAGTAACTTATTTTTCTTTGGTTTTAGTTTCAGCGATACAAGGTAGAAACAGACACTTTGGCCCACCGAGTCCGTGCCGACCAACGATCGCCCGTACACTGGTTCTATCCTACACACTAGGGACAATTTACAGAAGCCAATTAACCTGCAAACCTACACATCTTTGCAGTGTGGGAGGAAACCCCAGCACCCGGAGAAAAACCACGCAGTCATAGGGAGAACGTGCCAACTCCGTACAGACAGCACTCGTAGTTAGGATCGATCCCAGGTCTCTGGCGCTGTAAGGCAGCAACTCTACCACTACGCCATTGTGCCGATTTGTATCTCTTCACAAATAATATCTGATCTCATGAATGTTTTGTATTTTTTTGCTTTCATGGGAGGCCTCTTACTGGAGATTCTTTCTCTTCCACAAAATATTAACCAGGCGGTTGAACGTATAAATGGCACTTTAAGGTGCAGTGATCTTCTGGAAATCATTTATTTAAGAAAGAAGAAAGTAGTAGAAATATTGGAGCACATTAGGGTGGATAAATTGCCAGGGCTTGATGGGAACTGTTCTTAGATGCTCAGGGAAGCAAGAGAGGAGATTGCTGGAGGATTGATGGAGATTTTTGCAACTTATTTTTCCATGCATTGGGCACCAGGAGATTGGAGGATAGCTACTGTTGTCCAGTTGTTCAGAAAGAGCATCAAATAAGCCTGGAAACTAGAGGTCAATGAGCCTCAATTTAGTTCTTGGAAAGTCGTAGGAGAAGAACCTGAGGGACAGTAGTTATGTTCGCTTGGAGAGATGTGCTCATGTTAGGGGATGCACAGTGGTGCATCAGTGGTCCTGGGGGTGATTGGATTAATGGAGGATAAATGCATGGTGGCTCTGGGCCTGTACTCATTGGAGTTTAGAAGGATGAGGGGACACCTCATTGAAACTTACTGGATAATGAAAGGCGTAGATAGAGTGGATATGGAGAGAATATTTCTATGTATTGGCGAGTCTAGGACCAGAGGGAACAATCTCAAAATAAAAAGATTTATCTTTGGAAAGTAGATGAGGATTGAATTCTTTATCCAGAGGATGGAGAATCTGTTGAATTAATTGCCACAGACGGCTGTGGAGGCCGTCTGGGTATTTTTAAAGCAGAGATTGACAGGTTCTTGATTGGTCGGGGTGTCAAAGGTTACAGAGAGAAGGCATAAAAATGGGGTTGAAAGATCTGCCATGATTGAATGGCAGAGTAGACTCGATAGCTTGAATGGCCTAATTCAGTTCCTATGATTTATAAAAATGAATTCAGGACATTGAATAGTAAAATTGACACATCAAGTTACAGCTGTAGAATAATTTGTTTAGGTCACATTTGGAGTATTATCTGCAGTTCTTATTACGGCTTCACATGAAGAATGTGGAGGCTTTAGAGAGAATGCAGAAGGACTTCACCACGATATTGCCTGGATCAGAGAGTATTAACGATAAGGAGAATATGGACAAACTGGGATTGTTTTCTCAGAGGCTAAGGGATAACCTGATGGAAGTAAATAAAATGATGAGAGGCATAGAGAAAGCAGTAGTCAGAGTCCTTATCCCAGGGGGGGAAATGTCAAATACCAGAGGGTGTAGCTTTAAGTTGAGAAAGGCAAAGTTTAAAGGAGATTTGTGAGGCAAGATTTTTATACAGAGAATGGTAGATGCCATGAATGTGCTGCCAACGACAGAGGTGGTGGTGCAGATACAGCTGTACCGTTTATGTAGTGTTTGTAAAGGAACCTGGAAATGTTGGGGTTGTATTTGTAACTGAACCCAGAAATGTTGATGAATGAAGGAATGAATGAATGATACTTTTTTTGTCATATGTACCTAGGATACCTGTGAATGAAGGGAGAATTGGGGGGGGGGGGGGGGGGGGGGGGGGGAGGATACCTAGGTAATGTGAAATCGTTTGTTTTGCATACAACAATGCAGTACACTAAGTGTCGCCACGTGTTTGCACTGACAAAGTTACAAAAACGCCAAGCAGCCCTATCTACTGCCTGGCGTTGCATGTGGCAGCAGCCACCCCCCCCCCCCCCCCCGCAAATTCCCCCTTCATTCTCAGCGCCCCCTTCCCCTGCCAGTTCCCCCTTCATTGTCAGCGCCCCTCCCCCTGCAAGTTCTCCCTTTGTTCTCGGTACCGAGCCCCCCCCCATTGCTCTCGCCGGCCCACCTCGCTCTTGGTCCCTCCTCGATCTAAGATACACTGCAATTGTGTGTTAAATCTTTGCCACATACTGGCGCTATTAATGTTTAGTGCACTGCCATTTCATGTTAATATATTCAATCGCGGGATTTGGACATTGCTGGCAATGTCATAATTTATTGTCTATCGCTAATAGCTGCTGAACTGAGGAGGTTGTTTAGAGTCGGCAAAACTGAGATGTCTGGAGATCAGATCAGACAGATTAAGGGCAACAGACATTGTTCGCTAATGAATATTATGAGATAATGCTTTTATGACAATCCAGTAGTTTCATAGCCACATTTACCAGGATTAGCATTTTTTTTATTTGAGATTTATTTACTTATTCAAATTTTAAATGCTATTTTGGAATTCAGATTCATATCTTTATCATTGGTCAAGAACTATAGTTGGCATTTCAGTAAATGGCACGGTGGCGCAGCAGTAGAGTTGCTGCCATACAGCGCCAGAGACCTGGGCTTGATTTTAACTATGGGTGCTGTCTGTACGGGGTTTGTACGTTCTCCCCGCGACCGCCTGGGATTTCCTTGGGTGCTCCGGTTTCCTCCCACACCCAAAAGACGTATAGCTTTGTAGGTTAATTTAGCTGTGGTAAAATTTGTAAATTGCCCCTCGTGTGTAGGATAGTGTTAGTGTACGGGGGTCATTGGTCTGTGCGGACTCAGTGGGCCGAAGGGCCTGTTTCTGCGCTGTATCTCTAAATTGAAAACTAAAAATAACCCATCAACAACAACCACTTTCAATGTGGAACCTTGTCCCAATAAATATTTAAAAAGAACACCTGGTGATCTAATGAGAATTTTTCATGTACCCAGAAGTTTGGTTGAAGAGATAAGTTTTAAGAAGTATATTAAAAGAGGTGAGGCAAAGAGGTTTAGAAGGAGCATATGAGACCAAAAGTACAGATGACTGTGCTGGCCTAGTTAAATTGGAACCATTAATCCATGGGTGTTGATGTTATTTCAATGCTTCAACCCATAGCTTTAGCTAGGTTCAGAAAATTCTAGAGAAGCATGTTTTAATTGCATGGCGCAGAAGTTACTGGATAAATTCGCTAAATCATTGATTAACACCAAGAATTTCAAGTTCAAGCCACACGATTTACTGAGTTAACTCATTTCAGGTAGAGCTTCAAAAGGGCTACTCGGGCCTTTACTTTTAAGTAAGTTAATAGTCAAGAGTGTTGTGACTGTCATATGTCCCAAAATGGAACAATGAAACTCTTACTTGCAGTAGCACAACAGATATGTAAACATGGTACTCTGTAAAACCCATAATAAAAATAAATAAATACATTCAGTATATATATGAAGACAGGTTTGTGGATTCTCGTCCAAAATCCATAATCAGTTCCTTGGTCTCACCGACATTGAGAGTAAGGTTGTTGTTCTGGCACCATTTGAACGGTTGATCGATCTCCCTCTGATTATATTGCAGTATCCATACTCAGAAGTATTTAAGTACTGGTGGTACTAAATTACAATGCCTATCAGTTACAATAGCAAATAATATGGATGCCCATTTTGATTGAAGAGGGGGGGGGATGAGGGGAGGGAGGGGGAGGGGGGGAAGGGGGAGGTAGGTGTTAATGGTGGTGTCAATGGTGTAGAAGAGCACCAACTATTCAATAGCCCCATCAAACAATTCCCACCCCTTTCATGTTTGAGTTTGCAGTTCTCACATCGACCTCATCAAAAAGGTGACATGGTGGCTCAGCGATAGAGATGCTGACTTACAGCGCCTGATACCCAGGTTCGATCCTGATTTCGGGTGGTGTCAATACGGAGTTTGTACTTTTTCCCTACGACATGTGTGTTTTTTTCCGGGTGCTCCAGTTTCCACCCAAACTCTAAAGACATACAGGTTTGTAGGTAAATTGGCTTTGGTTCCTAACGTGAGTGTTGGATGGTGTTAGTGTATGGGGTTGGCTGGTTGGCGTAGACTCGGTGGGCTGAAAGGCCTGTTTCTGCACTGTATCTCTAACACTAAAGCTAAAACTAAAACCACCTCGGAACCCACAGAACCGGAGTGGAAGTGAGTGAAATTGAGGCCTGAGGGATTGACTGGGAAAAAAGAGCATCTGTTCCATGGAAGTGTGATCAATATTTGCAGTTCCTTTAGTGAATGATCAAAGGATATTTATATCATCGCCTGCTTCTTTCATCGCAATCTCTGGGTATTACATGATGTTTTGAGCCAAGTTTTCTCAGAAAGTGAAGCCTCGCTTGTAATTAACATCGGGTATACTCCAGTAATTTACAATGCAGAAGTTCATAAGTTATAGGAGCAGAATTAGGCCATTCGGCCCATAAAGTCTACTCCACCATTCAATCATGGCTGATCTCTCTTTCCCTCTCAATCCCATTCTCCTGCCTGCTCCCCATAACCCCTGACACCCTTACAAATCAAGAATCTGTCAATCTCTGCCTTAAAAATATCCATTGACATATGATATGCTTGCCATCATTGCTAGAGGCATTGAATATAAGTGTCAGAAAGTCCTGATACAGCTCTAGAGGACTTGGGTAAGGCCACGTTTGGAATATTGAGTGTCGTTCTGATTGCCCCCATTCCAGGTGAGATATGGAGGCATTGGAGAGGGTGCAGAAGAGGTTTACCAGAATGCTGCCTAGAATATAGGGTTTCAGCTGCAGAGAGAGATTGGATAGACTTGGATTGTTTTGTCTGCAATGTTGAAGGTAGATGGGAAATTCGATAGAAGTATATCAAATTATAAGAGGTATCGATAGGGTGGAGAGTAAGAACCTTTTTCCGAGGTTTTCTGAAATATTCACATACCTGTATTTGATTAAATATCCAACACAAACTAAACAAATTCCTGGTTAAAGAATCATTACTATTGGCTCTGTGTTGTTAGTGAATTGCAAAGATTATGGGGAAGAAAACTTTTTTTGTGATTTGATCTACTGAACAATTCAATAGAAAAGCTAAATGTAAAGATACAAAATCTGAACAACATATTTGGTTTCCATTGTGTTCTTTTTCATTTGATACTAGCATAAGTTATCATAGACCGAATAATTTTCTCTTTTTAATATTATAATATTACATGGGTGAAAATAAACAGCTTCGTATGTTTTTGTTTCAAATGATCTATTTATTTATCTTGTGTTTCTTACGATTTGCTGTGTAACAAAGGCTTTTAAAAAATAGTTTAATGTAGTTTATGATTGTCACACTTACTGAGGTACTGTGAAAGGCTTTTGTTTGTGTGGTATCAAAGAAAAACTGTAAATGATTACAATCAAATCGTCCACACATCATGCAAAGATAAATTCCGATTAAAGAACGATGACAGACGAGGTAGATGGAGGTCAGCACTGCAGCAGACGAGAGAACAGTTCACATTACATTATATTATTGTCCATATTATATTCGCTGCCTATTAACAGCTGGGAAGAAACCGTCCCAGCATCTGGAGGTATGCGTTTTCAAACTTCTGTACCTCTTGCTTGATGGGAGAGCGGAGAAGAGAGTGTGACTGTGGTGAAACTGGTCCTTGATTATGCTGGTGGCCTTGCCAATGCAGCATGAAGTATAGATTGTTTCTATGGGAGGTTGGTTTGCATGATGGTCTGGGTGATATGTTTGTGATTAGAAATTAAAAAAAAAATCATGTATTGAAGCCTGAAATAAATAAAGACAAACTCTCACCAGAACAGGTGGCATTAGTTTCACTGAAGCCCCTTTGTTACGCTGTTAAGGGGCTATCACTGAAAGGGTGAGACAGTGGCACAGACCGTAGTGATTCTGTTTCACAGTTCCAGAATCCCTGGTTAATGCCGACGTCCGACGTTGTTTAGTTATTAGTTTCGTTTAGAAATACATCGCGGAAACAGGCCTTTGGCCCACCGAGTCCATGCCAACCAGCGATCCCCATATGCTGACGCTATCCGACACACACCATGGACATGTAACAATTTTATCAAGCCAATTAACATCCAAACCTATACGTTTTCGGAGTGTGGGAGGAAACCGGAGCTCCTGGAGAAAACCCATGAGGTCACAGGGAAAATGTGCAAACTCTGCACAGACAGTACCCATAGTCAAAATCAAACCCGGGTCTCTGGTGCTGTAAAGCAGCAATTCTACTGCTGTGCCACCATGCTGCCTTTGTTTACAAGGGGTTTGCACCTTCTCTGTGTTGATATCATGGTTTTCTTAGGGATGTGCACATCTCATAGTAATGGAGGTTGATAGGGAAATTGACCACTGTAATTTGCCGCTAATATATCAATTGATTGAAAGATACCGCATGGATACAGTCCCTTCGGCCTGTCGAGTACATGCCGACCATACTAGTTCTGTTAATCCATTTTCGCATCCACTCCCTACATACCAGAGAAATAATTTAGAGGCCTATTAACCTACACCGTTAGGATGTGGGAGGAAATCCATGAGGTCACTGTGAGAATGCCACACAGCCAACACCCAAGGTCAGGATCAATCCCAGGTCTCTAGTGCTGTGAAACAGCAGCCCTGGTAGTATCTAGAATGGTAGTTTCTGGAAGGGGAGGGGGGGGGGGAGGGGAGGGGGATTAATTGAGATGTGGGAATACAATTGGAATTAACGTAAATGAAATTCTTGGTGGGCTATGTGCATTCATGAATTAAAGTGAAAAGACAACAGCAGAAGAAGGTCTGAATATTCTTTTAGCTGTTTCAAATTGTGCACGTCTAGAAATATAATTAAGAATGCATTAGACTACTCAAAGAATGTACTATTGATATATTATTCATGTCCATTTGGCTATTAGGATCGTTTGTTGAATTGCCATCTGATTAATGTTCAGTAAAAGTCCAAGCAGAAAAATAATTAACACTAATCACGTGCAGGAAAATAGATTAGACTTGGGAGAAAGCCCAAAATTATACCCAACAAGATGTTCATAGTACAAATGAATAGAAAGACAAGAATGTAATATTCTGATTTGTTTCGAGCAATTATTTTGTGTCTCTAATGTCAACTTTTAGCTCAGCAGTTCAATGAAGAGCAATTATGCTGCCATTGTAGTGCGTGGGTCTCAAAAGGATGCACGAAGTCCAGTGTTTTGAGAGGCACCTTTTATTATGTTCCTCCTGGTTGTAGGGAAGCCCAAACGAGAGAAAGATGGCATCCAAACCCCTGCCTTTAAACCCTCTGGCTAAGGGCCGCCTCCGGACTGAACCACTCCTGTGCCGAGGGGTTCGACACTATGATGGCACAACCCTTGGGAGCCGCCACAGGACCCTCCCCCCAGAACCAGAGGCACGAAACGCACCGGCGGGAGCACGACCCGGCCGGCCCGCGTGCGGAAGTCAGCCGCTCGTGGGGCTTGCGGAGGCATAGGTGGAGGGACAGGTCGAGGGACCGGCGGGAGGACAGGTGGAGTGACAGGCGGAGGGAGCCGTGAAGGGGGGGCGCCCTCGAGGCCCAGGTTGGGCAACCAGCACCGGCTGGTCAATGTCCAGGTGTGCCGGCTTCAAACGGTCAATCGACACTGCCTCCGGCCGGCCCCCCATGTCCAGGACAAAAGTCGACTGCCCGTGTTCCAGCACTCGGAACGGGCCCTCGTACGGCCTCTGGAGTGGCGTCCAGTGGGCATCACGGCGCAGGAAGACGTAAGGGCAGTCCTTGAGGGCTGATGGCACGTGTGGGCGAAATGTCCCATGGCGGGACGTCGGGACGGGTGCGAGCCTGCCAACTTGCTCGCGAAGGCGCATTAGGGTGGATGAGGGCGTTCCCTGCTGCCCCGGCGCCGACGGCATGAACTCCCCGGGCACCGTGAGTGGCGACCCGTACACGAGCTCCGCCGATGATGAGGCCAAGTCCTCTTTGGGAGCAGTCCGGATGCCCAGCATGACCCACGGCAACTCGTCCATCCAGTCCGGGCCAGAGAGTCATGCCTTCAGTGCTGCCTTTAGCTGCCGGTGGAACCTCTCCACCAGACCGTTAGCTTGCGGGTGGTAAGCCGTGGTGTGGTGTAGCCGCACCCCCAGCAAGCGAGCCATGGCTGACCACAGCTCGGAGGTGAACTGTGGCCCCCGGTCTGAGTAGATATGCGCCGGCACCCCGAAGCGAGCAATCCAGTGCGCGGACAACGCACGAGCACACGTAGCCGTTGATGTATCGGCCAGCGGAATGACCTCTGGCCACCGCGTGAAGCGGTCCACCATTGTCAGAAGGTGGGTGATGCCCCGGGACTGCGGGAGAAGCCCTACAATGTCTATGTGGAGATGGTCGAACCGCCGGTGAGGTAGACCAAACTCCTGGAGAGGCGCACGGACATGGCGCTGGATTTTTGCCGTCTGGCACGGAATGCAGGTGCGAGCCCAATGGCCAACCTGCTTGCGCAGACCATGCCACATGAAACGAGTGGCCACTAGTGCCGTTGTCGCCCGGATTGATGGGTGAGCCAGTCCGTGGATCACCTCGAACACCCTCCGGCGCCAGGTGGCAGGGACGATGGGGCGCGGCTGCCCGGACGACACATCGCACAGGATTGTCATTCCCCCAGGACCGAGAGGGACATCCTCAAGGCGGAGGCCGGAGATGGCAGTCCGGTAGGCGGGCACCTCATCGTCCGTGAGCTGTGCCTCTGCCAGAGCAGAATAGTCAATTCCGGGCGCCACCTCGAACACGGCGTTGATAGTGGGGCGGGACAATGCGTCGGCCACCCGGTTCTCTTTCCCCTTGATGTAGCGGATGGATGTTGTATACTCCGATATGTAGGCCAATTGCCGTTGCTGTCGTGCGGACCAGGGGTCGGAAACCTTCGCCAGGGCGAAAGTGAGCGGCTTGTGGTCCGTGTAGGCGGTGAACGGGCGGCCCTCCAGGAAGTAGCGAAAATGGCGCACTGCCAGGTACAGAGCGAGGAGCTCGCGATCGAACACGATGTATTTTGTCTGCGCACGGTTGAGGTGCCGGCTGAAGAAGGCCAGGGGCCGCCAACCTCCGCCCGTCAGTTGCTCCAGCACAGCACCAACCGCCGACTCCGAGGCGTCCACCGTGAGAGCAGTCGGGGCATCTTCCCGCGGGTGCACCAGCAGTACGGCCCGAGCAAGGGCCTCCTTTGCGCCGTCTAAAGCTGCCCCTGCCTCGTGGGTCCATTCAACGTTCTTGTTCTGGATGAGGACGGGCCCCCGCTTACCGGAACGAATGTCGGCCAGCGAAGGGGGCAGGACGCTGAGCTCCGCTTTAAACCCTCTGGCTAAGGGCCGCCTCCGGACTGAACCACTCCTGTGCCGAGGGGTTCGACACTATGATGGCACAACCCTTGGGAGCCGCCACACCATATTGATTGCAGGCTTTTGGAATATAGTTGATGTTTTGGTTTTGCAGAGATTCTATTTCTATTCCCTTGGCTGGAGTTTGAATCGTTGATTGCATGAAAATGGCTATCAATAAATAATAACCTTAATTAGTCTGAATCATTTAAAAATGGACAGAGACATTAAGTTATTAATCGACGATGAGCCCATTCATTTCTTACAATTTTACAAAGCAAAATGTTCTCTTGAAGCATTACCAGCCTGTAAAGTGTTTTTTTTTTACCAGAGTTCAATCAAGAGATACACAGATCCACCCAAAAAATAGCGTAATCAGGATTTATTTTCTGAGATTCTAACGTGTTCATAAATTCTAGGAGCAGAATTAGGCCTTTCGGCCCATCAAGTCTACTGTCATTCAATCATGGCTGATCTATCTTTCTCTCTCATTGCTATTCTCCTACCTTCTCCCTGTAACATTTGACACCTCGCTAATTAAGAATCAGTCAATCTCCACCTTAAAAATATCCGTTGATTTGGCCTCCACAGCTGTCCGTGGCAATGAATTCCACAGATTCACCACCCTCTGATTAAAGAAATTCCTCCTCATCTCCTTTCTAAAGGCATGTCCTTTCATTCTGAGGCGATGGCCTCTGGTCCTTGACTCTCCCACTAGTGGGAACATCCTCTCCATGTTCACTCTATCCAGGTCACACTTCATTACTTTTTCACATGTGTCTGTAGTGGAAACAGTTAGCGCATATTAAAAATAATTTGTTAGCTGTAAAGAGCTTTAAGATAGTTTGTGGAAGGTAAAAGTTCGATACAAATGCAAATGTTTTCTCTTTTACCATATTGCTGATTGTAAGATTTGTTTTTCCTACTAATGTGGGTGGAACAATGGCATGGCTGGTGGAGCTGCTGTCTCACAGAGTTAGAGACCCGGGTACGATCCTGACCATGGGTGCTGTATGCACACAGTTTGCACGTTCTCCCTGTGGCCACATGTGTCTCCTCCCACATCCCAAAGATGTGAGGGTCTGCAGGTAAATTGTCCCTTGTGTGCAGGGAGTGGGAAAGTGGTATAACCTAGAACTGGTGCAAACAGTTGATCAATTGTCAGTATGGGCTTGGTGGGCTTGGTGGAAGTGTTGTTTCTATGCTATATCTTTTAACTAAACTAAACTGAACTAAATGCAAATTGGCATCTAAAATGAAATCACAAAATGCTGATAATTGGCAAGTCATGATGCATATGTGGAAAGAAAAACAAACTTGTATGATCTCCTAGATTCATACTGCCTGTAATCAGGCCCTTCAGCCCAACTTGCCCACAATGACCAATATGTCCCATCTACACTAGTCCCACCTGCCTGCGTTTGGCCCATATCCTTTTAAACTTATCCTATCCATGTACTTGTCCAAAGGTTTCTTAAACATTGTGATAGTCCCTGCCTCAACTACCTCCTCTGGCAGCTCATTCCATACATCCACCACCCTTTGTTTAAAAAAAAAATTTACCCCTCAGATTCCTATTCAATCTTCCTCCCTCACCTTCAACCCTTGCCCTCTGGTTCTCAATTCCCCTACCCCAGGCAAAAGACTTGCATTTACCTGATCTATTCCTCTCATGGTGTTGTACACCTCAATAAGATCACCCCTCATCCTCCTCTGCTTAAAGGAATAAAGCCCTAACCTGTTCATCCTCTCCCTATAGCTCAAGCCCTCGAGTCCTGGCAACATTCTCGTAAATCTTCACTGCACCCTTTACAGCTTGACAACGTCTTTTCGATAACATAGTGACCTAAACTGAACACAATACTCTAAATGTGGCCTCACCAACATCGTATATTACTGCAAAATAACATTCCAACTTCTATACTCAATACATTGACTGATGGAGGCCTGGTCAGGTTGAAGACCCGTCGTCAGAGCTGGGAAAGAGTAAACATGTTGGTTTTAAGTTGCAGAGAAGGTAGGGAGGGATGAAAAGAACATGTTTGAATATCGGTGATAGGGTGAGGCGAGCAGTGGATTTGTTAGTGTTTCATTGTATTCCCACCATTACAGTGGGAATAAGCTGTTGATGAAATTATCATTATCGTTAATGAAAGCAACTGGAAAGAGAATAAATAGAGGAACATATAGGCTGTGAACTGAGGAAAGCAGAGGGAGTAATTGCAAAGAGGGGAAAATTGTAAAATGCAGAACTGTAGGGAATGCTTAGCAAGCTGGAGGAGAGAGAAAAACTACCAACATGACCCCTGGATGGACTATGAAGAACTGCCCTACTCTGATACAAACAGAGTAAATGAGTTATCCCAGGTTTAACTTGAGAGTAATGGGTGATGTTTTGGGTCGAAACCCTTCTTCAGACTGAAAGTAAAGGGGAGAGAACTGGAGGTAGGAAAAGGCCAGAACAAATCAGGGTTGGCAACAGATGACCGTGGAAGGGTGGAGCCTACAATGGTCCATTGTTGGCTGGGGGCAAGGTGATAACAAAGGGATACAAGGATGGGGAAGAGACAGAGTTGCTGCTGACCCATTGAGTTAATCCAGCACTGTGCTTTATGCAAGATTTTGGCATCTGTTGTTGATGTGTCTATGTTGATGGTTTCTATCCAGTCCTGTCTTCCAAATACTTAATGCCAAGCACCGATGACACAAATTACCTATCACTTTTGGATGTGAGCCAAAGTCTTCAGAGGGCTGGCATTAGTTGTTTCATTATTAGACAGCACCCGTAGTCAGGATCAAACACGGTTCTCTGGTGTTGCAAGGCAGCGACTCTACCGCTACGCCACTGTGCCACCCTAATTTGCAGTTGTAAATTTTTTTAATGCTATTAAACCATCAACAAACAGCTAATTATTTTTGTCTTTTGTTGCTTTTTCACAAACAGCCAGATGAATTGAATGATTTTCATATGATGGAATTAACATAATGTAGCTTGCAGTAACAATCCAATGTGGGAAGAGGTCATTGATTTGTTACTGTTTGGCTTATTTGGCTGGGTTAGATGTTTGTTGAATGTTATTATTTTTTAATTTAATGGCAAATGAATAAATTGTAGGACAGATGATTTGCCCTCTTTTGATTTTGGTCTACTAATCTTACATTGACAGCAAATCCAATTACAGTAACTGATTATTTTTGCTGCTGATGTTTTTGGTGTCAATAAGTCATTAGTTAAATTCTGGTATTCAAGAACATGCGAATAATTGGATAAAAACTGTAGATAAAAATGTCAAGTAGCCCTGTTTTCTGAATGTGTTGTGAATCATAACATTGGTTTAAACTATTGATAATATATAGCGATTGACTTACAACAGATATTCATATTGAATTTCAATGAAATATTCCTGGTATTTGTCGAGTAGTTGTTTGTACTTAAGCGATATATTGAAGTAAGTTGCCTTGTTTTGCTTATGAAATGGTTTTTATGATTTATCAGTTCACATTATCCTCAAAGCAGAATGTCTTCAAAACATAACAGTAGCTACAGAGGCAACAAACATGTAAAAGCAACTTGTATATTAAAAAGCTTTTAAAACAAAAACAGACTGAAAATATAAAACAAACCTAAATACTTAAAACACTTAAATAATTGATTAAAAGATTTTGAGAATGATTAAAATGTTAAAAAGATATAACATTGAAAACTAACCCAAACATTTTCATTGTACAACAAATGATCAGAATACTTTTCTGCTTTCCATTTTCATGACTCAATTATTTTCTTTGGCATTTATTGCAGTTTCTCATCTCAAAAACAAAGTACCAACTGGAAAGGAAAGATGTTCTGTCCATGTTAATTCAATGTGGCCAACTTATTAATTGGCCTGCTGTCTACAAATCCACTGGCACTTGAGTCTAAAGAGTTGGGTTGTATTGAAATGCCCCTCTCAGAAAGTATTTCTTCTCATCTGATGAAGAATATTTGAAGGAAGGCTAAGGCCTGGACTTATGTGGAGTAGTGGAAGGGAGAGAGGAAGGAAATGGGATACAGGGACTATAATAATGGAGTGAGCCATTCACAAAATGCCACCATGACAATTTTGCCTACAAAACTAGAGAAATCTAATCAGGCAAGAGGAGTTGAAACTGGTCTTTTCCCCTGGGAATTGAATAAAGTGACAGAGAGCCTTAGATAATTTATTTTTGTTGACAATTTTGGGTGTTTTTTTTTAACATTATCATAACTTTATAACTTTTTTTTAAGTCTATAATTCAAGCGTTTAAAATATTTAGGTATGTTTTATATTTTCAGTGTTTTTTGTTTTTGTTTTAATAGCTATGTTGCTTTGTTGCACATATTGCTTTTGCATGTTTAAATATTTTTGTGTGTAATTCTAAATGTCTGAACTACATTCAGTGTTTTCGCCATTTGACAACTTTCAGACGTTGTTTAGAGGATGCACTTTAATGGGCTGACAAATTCTTCTCCACTTAGAGGATGGAGTTTTCCACTGAAGCACCATTCCTCATCTCCACTTATGTGAATGTACTCTGTCAACGAGCAGGTATATTTCATTAAGATGTCTTCAAAATGGTCCATGATAAGTTTGACCTGATTTACCTCGAAAGAGTGGCTACTGACCCCAAATTCCAAACTATAATTTTCATTCATTTGGATTTTCTTTTTCATTATTCAATTACTTTCTGTAAAGGCAGCACGGTGGCGCAGTGGTCGAATTGCCTCTTTAGAGAGCCAGAGACACGGGTTTGACCCTGACTACAGGTGCTGTCTGTACGGAGTTTGTACCTTCTCCCCATGACCGCGTGGGTTTTCGCCGGTTTTCTCCCACATTCCAATGACCGCGTGGGTTTTCGCCGGTTTTCTCCCACATTCCAAAGACGTACAGGATGGAAGTTAAGCAGCTTCGGAAAAGATTGTAGGTTGTCCCTAGTGTGTGGGATAGTACTAGTGTATGGGGATCACTGGTCGGTGCAGACTCGGTGTGCCGAAGGGCCTGTTTCCACGCTGTATCTCTAAACTAAACAAGACATGAATTACTATTTCTAATCACAAGAACACAAAATAGCAACTAGAAAGGAGAAATGTTGTCCATGAAAATTTAACTTCTCCAAAAAAAATGGATGTGTTCATTTGTTTTCAGCTAATTGAAATGAAAACGTACTTCCTTTTATTTTAAATTATTTTCTCTGTTTGCCATGCTCTCAGTTAATACTGGAGTCTGTGCCTTAACTAAAATTATAACTAGGTAATGTAATAAAATAAATGCAAAAAAAATAACTGCGTTTATGAATGCAGCATTTAACAAATGAGAATAATCAGATTGTTGGGATTGCTGAGTTGTTTTAAGATTAGGAATACATCCTGAAGATGGAATATTAAGTCGCCGATCAAGCCAAATGATAATCTTTTTCCACGTGGAAATTGAAGTGTGTCCCAAAATGTATTCCCTTGGCCATAAAATCAGACATTTCTCCTCCAAAATGGAGTGGTTTTGGCTTGATTAAAATTGTCAAAGTTTAGATTGAAAGAGTTTTGTTCATTATGGTACGTAATATTTTACAAAAATAGATCTACAGAATCATGAACAGTTTGTTCTAAGCTACGATCTAATGGATATCTGAACAGACGTGTAATGAATGCTATATTCCAGTCAATACGACAAATTACAGCCACATTTTTATAGATGCCTCATGTAATGCATGGATGGCATTAAACTAATTAATACTAAAGGTGGAGGAGATTGAGGATTCTTCATGGATTTAACACTACACATGTCCAACCAACCTAAGTAACAACTGGACAGACACAAGGAACTGCAGATGCTGTAATCTTGAGCAAAACACAGTATGCTGGAGGAACTTCATGGATCAGGCAGCATCGGTGGAGGGAATGGGTAGTTGATGCTTTGAGTCGGAAGTTTTCTTCAGAAGAAGGGTCCCTACCCAAAATATCAACTATCCATTCCCTCCACTAATGCTGCCTGACCCGCTGAGTTACTCCTGCTCTCTGTGCCCTGCTCAAGATGCATCTAAATAAACCAACAATATTTTGAAAATCTTGGCCAAACCAGCAGAGCATTTGTAGACGAGTTAATGATCAAAGTTTACAGACTTTTCGGTACTCTCCAGTTTTATGGTGGGTCCAATTACTTTAGCTGGAACCCTTCTCCCATCAGGTAAAATGTATAGAAGTGTGAAAATGCACACCTCCAGATTCAGGGACAGTTTCTTCCCAGCTGTTATCAGGCAACTGTATCATCCTACCACAGCCAGAGAGCAGTGCAGAACTGCTATCTATCTCTTTTTAACCCTTGGACTATCCTTGATCGGATTTTGCTGGCGTTGCCATGCACTATACGCTATTCCCTTATCATGTATCTATACACTGTAAATGTCTCGATTGTTATCATGTATTATCTTTCTGCTGACTGGATAGCATGCAACAAAAGCTTTTCACTGTACATTAGTTTTGTTTAATTTAGAGATAAAACGCGGAAACAGGCCCTCTCGGCCCACCGGGTCTGCGCCAACCAACGATCCCTGCACATTAACACTATCCTATACCCACGAGGGACAATTTTTTTTACATTTACCAAGCCAATTAACCTACAAACCTGTAGATCTTTGGAGTGTGGGAGGAACCTAAAGATCTCGGAGAAAACCCGTGCAGGTCACGGGGCGAATGTACAAACTCCAAGCACACACACAGTCAGGATCAAACCCAGGTCTCCGGCGCTGCATTCACTGTAAGGCAGCAACTCTACTGTTGCACCACCGTTCCATGGGAATGGTTTAAATTAAAACTGAATAGAGCAGTAAATCTGTTGATCAATCTGTAAATTAAAAAAAACTACTGAAAAGCAAATACCCACAGCATAGACATCACAGTAATAACAGCAAAACTGTTTCTATTGAGGGCTGATGAGACATTTAATGTTTCTTGTAAAATCAATCCTAAGAAGCCCTGGTCTGGAAATGATATATGTGGTCAAGGTTTTCTTCAATAAATAAGATGGCCTTGAGAAAACATCCTTGGCTACCACAATGGTCTGAACAAATCAGCTTGTCTGTGAACATTGCATCTATTATACTCAGGCTTCAGATAGGATCGTCTCCAAAAACTTCTTTTACAAATGAGGCCACATCTGTTTCATTAGCATCATGAGTTTTGAAGAATGGGTGCTCCATAATGTCAATGTAGTTCATGCGATCTTTGGGGTTCTTCTTTAAACACTGCGCCGTAAAATCCGCAAAGTCCTTTGAGAAGTGTTCAGCAGGTCTCCAGTTTCCTGCCTGATCGTCATATCCCCTGACAACCCCCTTTGATTAGAAAATGTTTCAATCTCAGCCACGTTTCAACATCATCTCAGATAGAAAGTTGCAAAGATTTACAACCTTCTCGCTTCAGCCAATTTAGTTTGGTTTTGAGATGCAGCTTAGAAATAGACTATTTGGCCCACCCAGTCCATGCGGACCATTTATCACTGGGGACAATTTACCGAGGCCAATTAACCCACAAGCCTGCATGGCTTTGAGATGTGGGAGGAACCGGAGCACCGAGATGAAACCCAAACGGTCGCTGGAAGAACTCTAGATTGGGTTTGTAGGTTAATTAGCCTCTTGCAAATAATAATAATAATAATGGATGGGATTTATATAGCGCCTTTCTAATACTCAAGGCGCTTTACATCGCATTATTCATTCACTCCTCAGTCACACTCGGTGGTGGTAAGCTACTTCTGTAGCCACAGCTGCCCTGGGGCAGACTGACGGAAGCGTGGCTGCCAATCTGCGCCTACGGCACCTCCGACCACCACCAATCACTCACACATCACACATTCACACACATTCACACACAGGCAAAGGTGGGTGAAGTGTCTTGCCCAAGGACACAACGACAGTATGCACTCCAAGCGGGATTCGAACCGGCTACCTTCCGGTTGCCAGCCGAACACTTAGCCCATTGTGCCATCTGTCGTCCATAGCCGTTCATGTGTAGATAGTCCATACGAGAGTGGGATAACAGAACTTTAGAGAGACAGTGTTGAAACAGTTCCATCAGCCCCAACCCCGAGTCCACGCCATCCAGCGATCACCCTGTACACTAACGCTATCTTACACACTAGGAACGATTTTTAATGTACAAAGGTCAATTAACCTACAAACCTGTGCACCTTTGGAGTGTGGGAGGAAACAGTAACACCGAGGGAAAACCCACGCAGTCACACGGAGAACGTACAAACTCTGCACCGACAGCATCTCTAGTCAGGATTGCCCCCGGTTCCCTGTGCTGTGAGGCAGCAGCTCTACCACTGTGTCACTGTGCCGCCACAGTGAACTTGTGGGTACAAGAGATCGGTGAGGACTTGGTGGGTTGATCTTTCAATCAATCAAAATCCCAACCAGCTGTGAAAAGCAAAGCTTGAACAGCAGCATCAGTGATTCAGATATTCCAACACGGCACTGTTGTGCGAGTGGAGGTTTTGACATTAGACACTGCAGCATACAATAATTGAGTGCATGAATATTAACCTGGAGCAGGCTACCACTTAACCTTGAAAGGACGTGCAGAAGCCTGTACAAATTTGAAGCTACACTCCTCTTAACCTTGAGTGGCTCAATGACTCAACTGGCAGAGTTGCTGTCTCACAGTACTGGAGTTCCTGACTCGGGTACTGTCTATGTGAAGTTTGCATGACCCCATGTGTTTCCTCCGGGTGCTGCAATTTCCTCCCGCATCCCAAAGCCGTGTATGTTTGTAGGTTAATTGGCCTCTTTATTGTCCCATATGTGTAGGGAATCGGTATGAAAGTGGGATAACATAGAACTAGTGTGATCGGTGGTTGGCATGGACTTGGTGGGCTGAGGGGCTCTATCACTAAACTAAACTAAACTAAACTAAACCAGAGGCTTGAATGAGGTCTAAGCAGAGAAATTAAATTATAGCATCGGCACAAACTGGGACAGCTTTCCAGCACGCTGTCACCTCAGAGCACATTTGTAAGTGTTTATGGATTTCTAATCCCATTTGTTTTCCCATTTCATAGTACAAGTGACAATACTCAACAAATAATCCTCCGCCATTTCCGCCACCTCCAACGTGACCCCACCACTCGCCACATCTTCCCATCTCCCCCCATGTCTGCCTTCCGCAAAGACCGCTCCCTCCGCAACTCCCTTGTCAATTCTTCCCTTCCCTCCTGTACCGCCCCCTCCCCGGGCACTTTCCGTTGCAACCGCAAGAAATGCAACACCTGTCCCTTCACCTCCCCCCTCGACTCCATTCAAGGACCCAAGCAGTCGTTCCAGGTGCGACAAAGGTTCACCTGTATCTCCTCCAACCTCATCTACTGCATCCGCTGCTCTAGATGTCAGCTGATTTACATCGGTGAGACTAAGCGTTGGGCGATCGTTTCGCCGAACACCTCCGCTCAGTCCGCAATAACCTACCTGAAGTCCCGGTGGCTCAGCACTTCAACTCCCCCTCCCATTCCAAATCCGACCTCTCTGTCCTGGGTCTCCTCCATTGCCAGAGTGAGCTACACCGGAAATTGGAGGAACAGCACCTCATATTCCGCCTGGGTTGCTTGCGTCCGGCTGGCATGAACATTGAATTCTCCCAATTTTGCTAGCCCTTGCTGTCTCCTCCCCTTCCTTAACCCTCGAGCTGTCTCCTCCCATCCCCCCGCCCTCGGGCTCCTCCTCCTCCCTTTTTCCTTCCTTCTCCCCCCCACCCCCCATCAGTCTGAAGAAGGGTTTCGGCCCGAAACGTCGCCTATTTCCTTCGCTCCATAGATGCTGCTGCACCCGCTGAGTTTCTCCAGCATTTTTGTGTAACCTCAATCTATCATTGTTCATTTATTGACCACTCACTCCATTTTTTCTCACTTACTCTTGTATGGCCTTTAATAATTTTGGGACAGCGGTACCATTTTCTTCGTTTCAGTATCATGCCACTGTTGTTTAATACTCAAGGGTTGGCCTGTCCCACATTTTTTTAAACTCAGCGTTGTTTTCTTGATTCTATTTTTAATGCTTTTGTACATTGCATCTAGTATCCCAGTATCCTGAAGTTAGATAGAGCTCTTAAAGGTAGCGGAGTCAGGGGATATGGTAAGAAGGTAGGAACTGAATATGGACGATCAGCCATGATCACAGTGAATGGCAGTGCTGGCTCGAAGGGCCGAATGGCCTACTCCAGTACCTATTGTCTATGGCCTATTTATCCATTTACTTTTCCTATATTGGGTCCACTTCGTTCTTACCTATAAAGAACCATGCATTGATGCCTAGGATCTTTCTGTTCCTCTACTTGGTTGAGACTTTCATTCTTTATGTTAAAGGCTTGAATTGTATGGCTTTTAGTTTAGGTTCGTTTTGGGACTGTTTCCTCTGCTTTTATTGATCTTGATTGAATGTCCCAGCCTGTGTCTTGCTGGATCGTAGATCCCTCAGTTTTGCTACTCCCGGTATCCTGAAGGGGAACTTACAAGATTGGTCACTCTCAGCAGCAAGAGTAACTCTTCTTATGTAGGATAGTGCTAGTGTATGGGGTGATCGCCAGTCGGCACGGACCTGATGGACCGGTTTCCGTGCAGTTTCTCTGAAATCTACAGAGTTCATAAGACAGAGGAGCAGAATTGGGTCATTCAGCCCATCATGTCTGCTCCACCATTCGATCATGGCTGATGTATTTGTCCCTCTCAACCCCATTCTCTTGCCTTCTCCCCATAACCTCACTTATCAAGAACCCATCGATCTCCACTTTAAAAATAACCATTGACTTGGCCTCCACTGCCATTTGTGGCAATGAATTGCACTGATTCACCACTATCTGTCTGAAGAAGTTCCTCCTCATCTCCATTCTGAAGGTAGATCCCTCTGACTGCCTTGATGGCTTTCTGGCATTTGCTAGTCTTAAAAGACTTGTTCCACTATCTCCAAATGGAGTTGTTGAAAGTTTAAATAATTACAAATATTTAACAAAATAATTTAGCTCGTGTAACCTCTTTTAATAGCGAACATAATAATTTGAAAAAAGGAAAAGAGTGAAGAAGGGTTCTGACCAAAACATCACCTGCTCACCAAAATTAGATTTTTTAAAAAATTATTTAAAAAAACTATTTTGGTGTCTGTATGTTTGTTTGCATTAGACTTTATACTTTAGAGATACTGCACAGAAACAGGCCTTTTGGTTCACTGATTCCACACCGACCAGCGATATACCCCCACCTAGCGATATACCCCCATAGACTAGCACTATCCTGCACACGAGGACCAATTTTACAATTTTTACCGAAGCCAATTAACCTACAAACCTGCACGTCTTTGGAGTGTGGGAGGAAACCAGAGCATCTGGAGAAAACCCACGCGGTCATGGGGAGAACCTACAAAATCCTACAGACAACACCTATGGTCAGGATCGAATCTGACTCTCTGGCGTGGTATGGCAGTAACTCTATCACTGCGCCACTGTGCCGCCCTGTGGCATGCATAGGAAATGAGCTGTGAAATCAACCAAACATTATATTAAAAGTTGTAACAGCCACTAACAGCAATGTGTGGTTCAACAATGTATCAGCGCTGTTTGCATGGTACACTCCGTTCCTAATTTCTGTACATATACACTGCACTACTGGCCCTTTGACAAAAAGATAAAGCATTCAAACGATTGATTTGGTACAATCTGTTGATTGCACAGTTGTTAAATTAACTAGCTGTAAATCCAATCAATCTCTTGTCTCCTTTGTTTACTGGACTGGTTACTGCAAGCTGCATTTGACATCTCTGTGATATTGCTCGTGGATCACATGTTCAGGTCAAGCTTTCAACGACACTTGGACAGGTACATGGATTAGAGGCTATATGGGCTAAATGCAGGCAGCAGGATTAGCGTATATTGGGCATCTTGGTCGACATGGACAAGTTGGGCCAAAGAGCCTGTTTCTGCGCTGTATGATTATGGCATAAACACATGGTGGTGTTGAGTGACCACTCCTTCCATGCAAGCCCCAGAGGAGGATCTGCTATCATCCCATCCATTCACCCGACTGTTTAAAATCTCTTTTCCATTTGTAAATTTATCTTCTCTGGTATCTTTGACTTCACTCTAATTTTGTACTTGTATTTCATGTATAGTATTACCTGATATGATTGGATAGCAGGCAAACAAATGCTTTTCACTGTTCCTTGACACACCTGACTAATAAAGCCAAATATGGTCGCAATTTTCTGCAATTATTGCTTCATCATAATTGATTTCATCATTGTAAAGCATTTATATCTCATATTCTTGACTGCCATTTTCATGTCACCTGTATAAACCAAGCTGTCCACATCAAACTTAAAACAGGGCCAATAACATCAATAAAGCATTTAGTGTACCATGCATTTATCCAGCAGCTCCTTACTATATGTTCCGTGTATGGTGTGGAACATGACATTAAATATAATGCTAGTAAGAGTGCTATTATGGTCTGTAGAACCAAAGAGGATAAATGCCTAAAATATCCTGTTTTTAAATTGTCTGACAACAATCTTAGTGTCTGTAATAAGATAAAATATCTAGGGCATATTATTACAGAACAAATGACAGATGATGATGATATTTATAGGCAACGACGCATGCTGTATGTACAGGCAAATATCCTCTTGCGTAAATTTGGTGCGTGTGCAGATGTGGTGAAGATGTCGCTATTTAGAGCATACTGCACACCCCTCTACACTGCGCACCTGTGGTCGAACTATTTAAAGACAAGTATGCAGAGACTAAAGGTGGCATATAACGATGCCATGAGAACACTGCTAAGGCAACATAGATGGTGTAGTGCCAGTAATATGTTTGTGGCTGCAGGAGTCAGTACTTTAGAAGCTATCCTAAGACACCACATGTATAAATTCATTTGCAGGATAAATGACTCTAAAAATGTGCTTATTGTGGCCTTGACAAACATAAGGGTTAGCACTACACGCTACGAATCCCAGTTGTGGAGACACTGGTATCGTTGTCTCATTGTAGGACATTGATCATCTTTTAATCTGGATTTTTAACTTAAGTATTGGGGGTTTTTGTTAAATATAAATTATGATGTTTTTATGTGATATACCATGATTTTATATATATTTATGATATTTAATATGCAATGCATTTTTAATGTAATGTTGCCCTTTGTCTGGACCTTGAGTCCGTAATAAAGTTTATTATTATTATTATTATTATTATTATATTTATAGTAATTATCATTATGCCTTGTACATTACAGGATTACATACACTGAGTTGCAGCAATCGCTAATTTAGTTTATTTGTTGGTGACCCACTATCTCATTGTAATCACTGGACCTTTCTTCTGTTCCATGGTCACTTTTGACAGCATGGAGCCATCTCATCTGACTTTCACCTTCTGGATCATCTCCAAAACTATAATCTCTGACATGTTTCTTTTTAGCTTGTCTTGCTTGTTTTCGCTGCCATTCACTGTAGTCTCATTCAAGGTTGCATCTCTTTCACTCTGTCATTGAAATTGCAGAATGGTCAGCGAGCTATTATTTTCGATAACTTTCTAATTCGGGTCCCTGTCTGCAACCCTGGGTTATTAGCTGGAAACATCTTGGTGTGTCGCATGTCTGCCTGACCAGTGCTGTCTGAAGTGGGAGTTGTTCCTGAACTTCCTCACTGCACTATCCTTTGGTGTCTCAAAAACCACCATCCTTCTGTCCATGTGACATGTTGCAGCCAGCTCCCATGATTATGGATGCATCTTCATCATCCATAACCATGATCAGCATCTACAACCTAACGTTACACTTCCCACATTGCCCCGAAGGTCCCATCACTGTTGTTACCTCAATGGGAAATGCTTATGACTCTTCAAATAAATGTTCTGGCCTACAGCATTGTCCTGGCCAATGGTTTCAACCTAACCAAGTAAACATTAACCCTATAGTTTAGTCATCAGTTGCATATATATCTCTTTGAAAACTCCAACAATGTCCCATCAAGGTTCTCACTGGATCCTCATATAAGATCTTGTCAATTGTTTATGATGCTAGTGGACTTCTTAACATTGTTAATGTCTCTGGCTTTGTACCTCCACTTGCATGGTTGTATTTTTTTAATTCTATGTCATTGATCAAGACTGTATTATTATTGTTTTTCCTCTTAACTTTCCAATCATTATTTATGCTGGGCAAGTGGCCGAGGTCACTCGTTAATCACCATAACTCGCTAATCCCCATTAGCCAATGTATCAAATCCATTAATCAACTGCAGCTTTGTTTCATTATTTTCCTTCCTAAAATGTATTTAATATTTCTCTTCCACTTACCTGTTTAGTTTAGTTTAGAAATAAAATATGGAGATGGACCCTTCGGCCCATCACGTCCACGCTGGTCATCCAGCTCCCTTTGACACTAGTTTTGTTGTCCTATTTTCTCATCCACTCTCTACACATCATGATTAACCTACAACCATGCAAGTTTTTGGGATGTGGGAGGAAACTGAAACGCCCAGAAAAAACTCTTGTGGTCACAAGGAGAACGTGCAGACTCCACACAGACAGCACCTGAGGTCAGAATCGAACTCTGGCCTCTGGAGCTGTGAGGCAGCAGGTCTACCAGCTGCTTTGTGTTAAATAATGGTTGGAAACTCATCTGCCGCATACAGTCAAGGTTTTCGGTCTTCAAGATTAATGATGTTTCTCCCTCTACAGAAGCTAGCTGACTTGCAGAATATCCAAAGGATTCATTGTTTTTATTCAAGGTTCTCATTAAGCAGGTAGAAAGCTCACTGGAATACTGAAAACCTGGAGAATTACCACTTGAATCTTTAACTGCATTTCCTTCATAAATGTGAAAATTAAATTAATATGGGCTGCATCGTGTTTCAGTGATTTCTGTTGAAGTGATTATCCCTGCATCTGATAAGATGATTTTGCTTCAACTCAAAAACGTACATCAGATATTATCTAACCTTGTAGCTGCAGCAAACATATGTTGTGTGCAATGGAGCAATAATGGGAAGGGAATCATTGCTCTAATGCTGCTCTTTTGTTTGAAGCAAGCATACATCTTTCTTGTTGCCAAGAGAAAGAAGCTAACCTTCAATGAGTGATAAGGCCAGAGGTACTGCTGCTCCTGTTTAATTTATTCTTGCCCTTACACTGCTGACATGGTAAATAGTTCAAGTGACTGGTCATTTAAATTTAAACTTTCTGAAAATCAAACGATATTGCTCAAAGTTAAAGTGATCTAAAAGAACGTTAATTTCAAAGCCAGACAGAATTTTATAATGTAGACACCTATGTTGAATTTATGCGTGGGAAGGAACTGCAGATGCAGGTTTAAACCGAAGATAGACACAAAAAGCTGGAGTAACTCAGCGGATCAGATAGTATCTCTGGAGAAAAGAAATAGGTGACGTTTGGGGGCGAGACCCTTCCTCAGACCTTTGTTGAATTCAGAATTTATACTGGCTTCTGTTTAAAAAAAACAAAAGCTATTATTGAGGAGAATAAAAATATCAGGATAAAAGAGATAATGTATTCCATCAATGCCTCTTTGTCCAGATTACTTGTTTTCAAGGGTGTTGAATTAAGTTTTCTGAAATGGAATATCTTTTTTTATTTTATTGTTTTCTAATCTTTGTTAATTCATTTTTAGTTTAGCATCAGTTCTTTGGCTTACTAAATTGTATCATTGTATATTTCTCTTTAATTGCTTTTTGTAATACTCGTCTTGATGTTATATAATGCTGCATTGAAAGAAAGCTAGAGGGAGATGGGGGGAGTGGGGGAGGTGAGGAGAGAGAGTGGGGGTGGGATGAGGGGGGGGGGAGGAGTGGGGGAGGAGGGGGATAGAGGGAGAGGAGGGAGCTAGGGAGGGGAGAGGGGTTATGGAGGGAGAGAGGGAGTGACTGAGGGTAGGGGAAAGGAGAGGGAGTGAGGTGAGGGAGGAAGTGGGGAGGGGAGGAGGAGAGGTGAAGAAGAGGGAGGATGAAGAAGTGGGCGGGAGTGCTGGGGATGAGGGGGAATGGAGGAAGATAGTGGTAAGAAGAGGGATGGCGAGGTAATGGAGGAGGGGAGGGGGGAAGAGGGAGGAGGTGAGGGGAGGAAGCAAATGTAGGTTGGTGGAGGGTGGGGAGAGGGAGGATAATGGAGGGGGGGAATAGGCAACTGAAGAGGGAGAATGAGATGTGTTCACATTATATTTTGCAAGTTTTTGCCATTTTAAACTTTAAAAACGTCAGCTGCGCCATCGCCATTGGGGGCTATGGGTGAGTGGTGGAATATTGCATTGGGGGAACGGGACCCAACGGGTCCGCACTTGGTCTAGTATATATACAGACACATACACACACATGCACATACATAAATAAAAAACAACAGTAGTATAATAATAATAATAATAATAATAATAATAATAATAATAATAATAATAATAATAATAATAATAATAATAACCATCATCATCATCTATTGTAGTTCGGAACATATTTGAGGTTTTAGTGTTTAATGGCTCGATGGCTGTAGGGATGAAGCTGTTCTTGAACCTGGATGTTACAGTTTTCAAATTTCTGTATCTTCTTCCCAATGGCAGGGGTGAAATGAGTGTGTGGCCAGGTTGGTGTGGTCTCTGATGATGCTGGCTGTCTTTTTGAGGCAGCAACTCCATTGAATCCCTTCAATGGTGGGGAGGTTAGAGCCGGTGATGGACTGGGCAGTGTTCACAAGTTTTAGCAGTCTTTTTCGCTTCTGGGCATTCAAGTTGCCACACCAGGCCATGATGCAACCAGTCAATATGCTCTCTGCTGTACATCTGTAGAAGCTCAAGAGAATCCTCTCTGACATACCGAATCTCCGTAAACTTCTCAGGAAGTAGAGGCGTTGATGTGCTTTATTTATAATTGCATCAGTGTGCTTGGTCCAGGAAAGAAGTTCGGAAATATGCACGCGCAGGAATTTGAAGTTTTTGACTCTCTCCACCATCATCCCGTTGATATAAACAAGATTGTAGGACCTCATGCTTCCTCTTCCAAAGTCCACAATCAGTTCATTGGTTTTACTGATATTGCGAACCAGGTTGTTGTGCTTTCACCATTTGGTCAATCGGTCGATCTTACTTCTATGCTTTGACTCATCACCATCTGTACCAACAATGGTGGTGTCGTCGGCGAACTTAATGATGGAGTTCGCACTGTGTCGGTTACACAGTTATGAGTTTAGAGTGAGTAGAGCAGGGGGCTGAGCACACCGCCTTGAGCTGCTCCCATACTGATTGTTAATGAGGAAGAAGTATTTCTGTCAATTCGAACAGACTGTGGTCGGTGGATGAGGAAGTCATTCAATTGTAGAGGGATGCGCAGAGACCCAGTTCCATGAGCTTGGTAACAAGCTTATTCTTTTTTTTGTGTCAAAATAATTTATTTAATTACGGTCATGATACAAAACAAAACCGTGGTAACACACATAGTACAAACAACTATGTTACAATCCTTACAAATATACTAAATAAAATTACTATACAACTATGTCTCTTTTTAACACCACCCAGGAGCAGACATAACCCCGGAAAAGGGGCAAGCATCTGGCTTGGGCAAAGCCCTCTTATGCCTGACGCTGTGACTCACGGATGGCCAGCTTGGTCAGGCCTAGGAGCAACCCAACCAGGACATCTTCGGCCCTACCTACTCCCCATATCCTGTCACCAGTCCTCCCGTGACTGACAGCAAAGCTGCTCCTCCCCCAACGTACACAAGGTGGAGTGGCGGTGCACCTTGCTTCCGGATATTGGCTACAAGGGACGCTCTATTGGTCCCTTGGCAACCAGCATTTAAAAAATAAATTATCAAAAATATTTATTAAAATATTAAAATTAATTAATATTTACAGTGCAGTACAAAACAAAATAGAACCCACCACCATAATACACGACAAACGATAAACTATTATACAACTATGTCAGTTACTTCTCCATGGATTGTCACCTTATCGTGGTGGAGAAGCTTGTGTGGTCCTGAGATCCTGAGAGCTCAGGAAGGCACATCAATGTTCTCCCTATCAAAGCGTGCGTAGAACACGTTGGGTTGGTTAGGGAGTGATGCTTCGCTGTTGCTTGAGCTGCCTCCTGATTTCGCCTTGTAGGAGGTGATGGCATTCAAGCCCTGCCACAGTTGTCGAACATCCCCTCCATTCTCCAGCTTGGAGCGGAAGTTATTTTTGGCCTTTTTGATGGCCTTGTCAAGATCGTATCTCTGCATCACCAGACCTGAATGCCCGGGATCTGGTCCCCAGAAGAATGCTGATCTCCTGGTTCATCCAAGGCTTCTAGTTAGGAAACACTCAAAAGGTTTTTTTTAGGAGCACAGTCCTTCACACATTACCTTATGAAGTCTGTAAAGACCGTGTCATATTCATTCAGGTCCGTTGCCGAGTCCTTGAACATTGCCCAGTCTACTGACTCCAAGCAATCCCGTAGTTGTTCCTCTGCCACCCCAGACCAGCTCTGTGCAGTCCTCACCTCTGGGGGTGCGCTCTTCAGTTGCTAACACCCCGAAACCCTAACCCTAACACCCCGAAACCCTAACCCTAACACCCCGAAACCCTAACCTTAACACCCCGAAACCCTAACCCTAACACCCCGAAACCCTAACCTTAACACCCCGAAAAGGCCGAAACGGCGGCACCGAATGGTACCATTCCGGTCTGAAGAAGATGGCCTCTGGTGCTGTACAGTCAGGTGAGAGATCAGTGCTAAGTCTGAGCCACAAACCTCCTCTTTTACATACAGATCCCCTCCAACTACAGTTGCCAGCATCTGTCTAACCTCAACCAAAATAGTATGGCACCGATAAAATAAACTGAAGGAAAAAATTATGGAATCAATGAATGATTTGGTTTTGTGCTTTATTCAGTATTTTAAAGCTATAATTACCTAAATGATAATGTTTGAACAGGCTTGTTGCTACAATAATCAATTTCACACGATGTGGAAAAACAAATAATATTAGCCCATTGTGAAAAGAAACCTGGTTAGATAAATACTCTTCCAAAATAGGCTGAACAGCTGATGAACATTTTTGTTTCAGCGATAATCATTGAAACAAAAGACATTTCTAATCTAAATCAGAACTTTCTTAATTAGTGCAGTTCCATTTCGGATAATTAGAAACAGGAAAGTCATAAATTACATTGAATAGAACTGTATCACAACATTAGTGTCTCAAAACTTCAAAGCAGTAAATACTTTTGGATTGCATTGATTATTGTATCAAACGTTAACTGATATATTACTGCAGTGTTTAATTATAGTGTTGGTGAATAACTGTGTAACATATAAAAATGTTAGAAACAAATCATGTCTGGATTTGCTGACTAAACTATCTTAAATTGCCTACATGATTTCACACAGAGACATTCTGTGAAATTAGTCTGAAGACAATGAGAGATTGCATAGAGTAGTACAGTGGCACGGCGATAATGTTGCTGCCTAATTACAGTGTCAGAGATCCGGGTTCGATCCTGACTAGGGGTGCTGGCTGTATAGACTTTGTACGCTCTCCCTGTGGCCGCGTGAGTTTTCTCAATGCCCCTGTCCCACTTAGGAAACCTGAACGGAAATCCCTGGAGACTTTGCGCCCCACCCAAGGTTTCCGTGCGGTTCCTGGAGGTTGCAGGTGGTTGCCGGAGGTTGCAGGTAGTGGAAGCAGGTAGGGGGACTGACAAAAACCTCAGGGAACCACACGGAAACCTTGGGTGGGGCGCAAAGTCTCCAGAGATTTCCGTTCAGGTTTCCTAAGTGGGACAGGGGCATAAGTTTCCTCCCACCTTCCAAAGACGTGCAGGTTTGCAGGTTAATTATCTTCTGTAAATTGTCCCTAGTATGTAGGATAGAACTAGCGTGACGGGCGATCGCTGGTCGGTGCGGACATGGTGGGCCAAAGGACCCGTTTCCACACTGCACATCTCTAAACTAAAAAAAAATTAAATTTGAATCTGTCCTTTTATCGACATTCTGCTCAGTTCCTCTCCTGCAGGTTCACACCACTTGACCTGAATCCCCCCTCCATTTCCATGTTGAAGTTATTTGCAGCTGTCCTGTGCACCCCTTAGCAGGAAGGTTCTCTCAATGCTGACTATCGCTGGAATGTAACAACCTGTTCGGTTGTAGGCAAAACAAAGCAGTCTAGAGAAATCCACCCTCAATCCCTTCTTAGTCTGCATGAAGTAAACTGTATTATTTTTACTGCGGAATTGTTTTTTCATCGCCGAATAGGTTTGAAAACTTGGATAGCTTATGGTATGAAAATTGCATTCTTCAATTTTAGCATTCCGACCTGCAAACAATCCTAACCACCCCCATCCCCCTCTCTTCCCCATGGTCCACCTGAACTTGCACCCATTTTTCTCCTTCCCTCTTTCCTTCCAACTATATTCCTACTTGTGGCTTTGCAATTTGCACCTCTTTTATCCTTATATCAGGGGAAGGGGGAGGGCAAGGGTGCCTCCTGCAGCCGACATTGAAGGCACTGGAGGCAATTCCCTGGTCCCTCTCCTACCTGCCCCCTCCTCGCATCTGTGGCCGCCAACTTTCCACAATTTAGCCAAGTTATTTGCAAAAGGGCCACATTAGTTTCCATTTTGAAACCACCCAGGAATGTTGATGAGACTGTGATGTGGACAAATTCAGTATTTAATTAAAACATACCTTTGTTATGCCGCAATTAATTTCATTTGTCTGAGTAATTTGCCAAGAGACGCACGTGCCAACATTTTTATTTAACTGAAATGTGGAGTTATTAATCACGCAAATTGTTCAATCAAATTAGAAATTGCTGAACTTTCACACAAATTAGAAATTGCTGAACTTTCACACAATCACGTCTTACGAGTTTTGGATGGATTTAACATGGGCCAAGATTGAGCTGACCTTTGGAAATCCAACATATAATGAGCGGTAATTACATCTTTTAATTTTGCTTACAAAAACCAATCATCCCTTGTTAATTTTGACATGGGCTGCATTTGTACTCGTGACAGAGAAATCTAGTGCTTTCCTTTTGGACAGTAAAGAAATTAATGCATAAATATTCCCATCAGTGCCTGTGCAGAAATGTTATGCTTTTGAACATGCACCACTGAAAATTAATTTATTTAATTTAATTTTAGCAGAAATCCTAAATTTTCAAATTGTTAATTTTAACCAATGCCCAAACAGTGCATTGATTATAAATCTACTGGAAATCAGTAGTACAATGAATTTAAAGCAGAAATCTTCCCTCAGTCTTTTTACATCCTGATTCAGATCAACTGCAGATATAAATAGTAATAGTGGAAGAAAGGATGGCTTCAAACATCTGAAGGAAGGTCTCGACCAGAAACGTCACCCATTCCTTCTCTCGAGAGATCATGCCTGACCAGCTGAGTAACTCCTGCATTTTGTGTCTATCTTCGGTTTAAACCAACAACTGCAGTTCCTTCCTACATGTATTCAGCAAAAGTTGGTTAATGAGATCGGGCAGAATATTTACAGTTCAAGCTAATGCTCAGTACATGAATCATCGGAAATTGCTAATGAGCATTTTATTTCTACGCTGCAACTAATAGATAAACATTCACCAGTACCAGCCACTGAGATTGCACAGGCAAGGTGTTATAATACATATCCATAAACATACCATGAGAAGATGCATCAGTCTGGACAATGGGTTCTTTATTATTAAGGTTGTTAAACGTTATGGGGAGAAGGCAGGAGAATGGGGTTGAGAGAGGAAAATAGATCAGCCACGATCGAATGGCAGGGTAGACTCATTAGGCTGAATGGCCTAATTTTGCTCCTATGACTTATGAAGTGTCCAAATAAATTCTTATAGCTGTTCTGTCATTATAGGATTTGATTATCAACCAAACAAGGATACTTATGTTGCAGGCATTGACATAGCACATACAATAGTACTTAATAGAATAATAACATAGGAACACAATGTCTGTGCAGAACCTGAAGCAAACGCCTACTGTTACCTGCCTGTACATATCACTCCATTCCCTGCATATCCATGTGCCTATCCAAAAGTCTCTCAAATCCACTATCATTCTGCCTAAATCACCAAACCCGGCAGCATGTTCCAAGCAATCACTACCCTTGGTGTACGAGCATTCAGCATAATACACCAAAATAGGATTGTTAACAAACGTAAGGCCCATGGGATTAAAAGTACCATTGAGGCATCAGTACAACATTTGCAAGAAACAGTAAACTGAATCCTGATGAATAGTTGTTTCTCAGACAGGGATGAGTTATACATGCCTGAACCTTAGGGAATAATATTTAGGCCGGTATTCTTTTTGAATGTGTGTTTATGTCCCCTACTTGCACAAAGTTTGTCAATGCACCAAGAATAAAAATCACTATACTCAGTAACTCAGTAAAATATGGGCTCTGTAAATCGTCCCAAGTTTGTAGGATAGTATTGGTGTACAGAGTGATCATTGGTCAGCGTGGACTCGGTGGGCCAAAGGACTTCTCCAAGCTGTAGCCCTAAAGAAAAGTAAACAAAAATCTTAATGTAACTCCATCCAGTCTACATGCTGAATCTGTAACTATAAACCCGATTGTACTGCATTAATTTCATCAGTTTAGTACATCTGCTAATCCAGCCAATCTCCACCACATTGATCCTGCATGCTTCAGCCCACAGGAAACCATTGCATTGATACCGCTGGTCGTGATCAATAGAACGGCAAGAAACTGTAATTTTACTTCGGAGTCACGTGAGTGACTACGTGAAGAACCCGCTCAGTGCGCAGGTGCGGCATTACGCCAGCAGTGCAACAGCGGCTGCCACGGGAGTTAGGCTGTCCCGTTACAGCATGAACCGGACCGTCAGGTGAGTACCCTGAGGTCGGGTTTTCTTTTACAGGTGAGCCTTTTTCTGCTTGTGTTTTTTACAGGCAGAGAAAAAGGCTCTGGATAAAACTGTCCCCCGTTTTCCCGTTGGGGAGGGGGGCAGCAACAGGCGGTAGGAGCGTTACCCGGTGTTCCGTAATTCCCCGACACCGTGCCGAGGCCAGCCCGCTAGTACCTGAAGCAGCGGGCTGGACGCATAGCCACTCGAGAGGCATCCGGCAGGTGTTCCCGATGTCGGACGGGACGTCTCTCCACCCGCACGGGGGGAGAGAGAGCCGCCTGAGCCGGTGCCTGCGAGACGCGCTGCTTGAGGGGCGCTCTCGCATCTACAAGGCAAAAGCTCCAGAAGAACCTGTCCCCCGCTCGACTCCAGCGGAGGAGCGTTCCATTGCAGGGGGGGCAGCAACAGGCGGTAGGAACAATTACCGGTCGCCCCGCTATCCCCATCACCGCGCCGAGCCCAGTCCCGCTAGTGCCTGAACTGCGGGCTGGATGTCTAGCCATCCGAACAGGCATCCGGCCGGTGGCGTCCGATTCGTCGGACGGGGACATGTCTCCACCTAAATGGAGGAGAGACAGCCGCCTGAGCTGCATCCAACAGCAATTGGAGCAGCTCCAGCGAGATGCGCAGAAAGAGCGCTCTCGCGGAGGGAGGTCAGGCACCCCCTCCACAGTGCCTCATGCACTGCCCTCTGCTCCCTCATTACTGGAGGCTAGCATTGGTGATCAGGGCTGGGCTGGTCTGGAACAGGGGCAGGCGGACGAATTCGGGAGTATGCCAGGGGTGCAGGAACATGAAGAGCTGTTGGGTGTGATGGACCGCTTGTAGCAACCCCACGGGCTGGAGCACCGCTGGAACCAAGAATGGCGGCCAGCATCAACCATTACTGGAAAAGGTGCTCGCTGAGGTGCTGAAACAACACAGCACCAGAAAACGGTGAGGCCCTCAAAGTAAAAAGTGTCAACAGCCAAATCTGGGGGCATGTGGGTCACACATCCAGACCCAAGAACTCAAGCTACAGCGGATCCTAAGGCTCCTGACGTCAGCCATCACAGCCTTTGCTCGTTCCGTGGAGACCACGGAGATGGATACCTGCCAGCAGGATGTGCTGGCATTAATGTGTACCACACAATTTGAGATCAACAATCTCCGGAGGGAAACATAAGACCTGCCCTCAATCCCAAATTTGCTGGCTTGTGTAAAGCCCCAGCTGCGGAGACGGACGCGCTGCTATTTGGGAAAGATTTCAATAAAAACTGAAGGAGATGCAGGAAGCATCAAAAACCTTCGGCCTAATGAGGGCAGGCCCCGGGACGAGCAAACCAAGACCTCCGATACCCAAGTGGCAGCACCCCACGGCATCCACCAGTCGACGTCCGCAATATGGGACTGGTGAACGCTTGGGGTCCGCACATTATCCCCAAAGATCTTTCAGATCAGGGCCCGCAGCGGACCCTCTGGAAAATGCGCCTCCCCCCAACATCGCCAGCACGTCAGAACAAAATCTTCAGGAAAATGAAGAAACAGAATCGCCAATAACCATGGAGATAGGTGGGTCTGGTCCCTACCAGCATATAGAGAATAAGGGTGCTTTATTAACAGGGGGGAGATTACACTTGTTTAAAGAAGCATGGGGTATGGTCACGAGTGACAAGTATATACTCAACAACATTACAGGATATAAAATACAATTCATGTCAGAAAAAACGCCGCCAGTTCAACAATGGCCCCAAAGGGTATTTCTCCCTCCGTCAAAGAGAAACGTGAGGGACAAGCTGAACTGGTGAGACTTATCACAAAGGGGGTCATGGAAAAGACCAAACATGAACCTTTGGAAATTGTATCGAATATATTCACTAAAACCAAAAAAGATGGTGTCTGTCGCATCATCATTGACTTAACATCACTAAACAAATTTGTTAAGTATATACATTTCAAAATGGAGACATATGTTACTGCCAAACAACTGAATTCCAAAGGACACTTCATGGCAAGCATTTATCTTAAAGATGCTTACTATCTAGTACCCATATACAAGGATCATCGCAGATACCTAAAATTTATCTGGATGGTACAAAGCATTGCCCTATGGGCGAACTTCAGCCCAAGATTATTCACCAAAATATTGAACCCAGCCATGGCAATACTAAGAAAACAAAAACATATTGCCATGGCATATCTGGAGGATATTCTCATAGTAGGGAAAACGATGGAATTGGCTGTGGCAGCAGTATCAGCTACAAAACAGCTCCTCGAAACTCTGGGGTTCGTCCTACATCCAGATAAATCTAAGTTGAAGCCATCCACTATCATGGACTACCTGGGCTTCACAATTAACTCAGTCCATATGACTGTTACCTTGCCAAAGGCAAAAATGGTTGAATTAGCACAATCATGCAACAAATTAATGGTCAACGAGCGACCAACTATTCGACAAGTAGCAAGAGTAATTGGGGAAATGGTAGCAGCATTTCCGGCTACACAATTCGGACCTTTGCACTATCAAAAAATTTACAGAGAGCAAAGGTACGGGCAATAAAACGACATACAGGTCACTATGATCGTGTCATGAACTTACCCACTGAAGCAATATCAGAGCTACAGTGGTGGGCAAAAAACGTTTGGCATAGTTTCAGCCCTATCTTTATCACTAACCCTACTTTAGTTATTCAAACAGATGCCAGTGCTCAAGGCTGGGGAGCGACTAACTCCATATCCAGCACAAGTGGTAGATGGACTAAACTAGAGTCATCATTACTACTTACACTGGGCATTAACTATCTAGAAGGTACACAAAATTGCTGGGGAAACTCAGCGGGTGCAGCAGCATCTATGGAGCGAAGGAAATAGGCGACGTTTCGGGCCGAAACCCTTCTTCAGACTGATCTATCTAGAGGGCTATCTGGGATAGCTATCTAGAGATGTTGGGCGCCTTTTATGGTTTAAAAGCATATGTATCTAATATGCAGCACTTGCATGTTCAGTTACAAATTGATAAATACTACGGTGATGGCTTATATTAACCATATGGGTGGCATAATATCATTATCATGCGACAAATTGGTCAACATGATTTGGCAATGGTATGTCGAAAGACATATTTGGCTATCAGCTACTTACCTACCAGGTAAGCTAAACACCCATGCCATGAGAAAATTAAACGCCTGGGTTGCAAGTTTGAACAGACCTTACCTGGAACTGGGATTGTCCAAACAAACCATCACCACCATGTCGGCATCCCTTCGAACATCCACCAAGAGGCAGTACTTAACCAGCATCAAAAAAGGGAGAAGTACTGCCAGGAAACATGGACAACATACGCAACAGCTACAGCCACCAACATACTGGAGTTCCTGGCCATCTACACCACGATGTAGGGATCAGCTACAGTGCCATCAACACAGCGCAGAGTGCTCTTTCTGCTTATCTCAAACCAGCGGCAGGACAACAGGCGATGGGATCCCATCCACTGGTGGTAAAACTGATGAAGGGCATTTACAATATCAAGCCCTAAGCCCAGGTATACCCATATTTGGGATATCAGTGTGGTCCTGACATATCTCAGGGAATGGCCACCAGCCAGATCCCCCGGCCTCGAGCAAGCTACACTAAAGACGCTTAGGTTGATGGCACTTGTATCCGCTCAGAGGGTCCAGTCACTACACCTATTGCGACTGGACAACATGATCACAGCTCCAGACCAGATCTGTCGTTATCCAGCGACTGGTCAAACAGAGCAGACCAGGAACACCTAATCCAGTCGTGGCTTACCCACCAGAACCACGGTTATGTGCCATGACCTACCTACTATCCTACATAGACACAACCAGAATATTCGAGGGAGATGAAAAGCCTTGTGGGTCAGTCACAAAAACCTTATGGTGGGGTACGAGCCAAACCATTGCGAGATGGCTCAAGCAGGTGCTAGAAACTGCTGGGATAAACACTAACATGTACAAATTTTATTCCACCAGGGCAGCATCCATGTCGACGGCTAAAGAATGGACATGCCTATACACCACATCCTGGCTACAGCAGGATGGTGGGAAGGGAAAAGACCGTTCAGAAATTTTATAATAAGCCGTTGGCAAAACCTGGTTTATTTGCAGTAAAGATTTACGAACTGCAAATATTTAATTTAAGCCCAGGGGAGCAACTTAATTCTTTGTTGTTATTGTTTAAAAAATACCATTGTGTTTTTCTACAAATAGACTCTTTGGTTCATTACGATAACACTTCCTCCCTCAAGAACTTCGGCAGTGAGTGAAATGAAACTGTTACACGGTTTGAAATCACAGAGCTTTGAAATCTTCACGTAGTCACTCACGTGACTCCGAAGTAAAATAGTAAGATTAAACGAGAACTTACCAGTTTGAAGTTTGATCTGTATTTTATGAGGAGTTACGATGAGGGATTACGTGCCCTCCGCTCCCACCCTCATTATATGGATCAAACTAATAAATTGATGTCTCCTTATCTTTACTATGTTTACTTCAAAATAACTGTGTCTATCTGTGATTCCACACCGCTGCTTGGAAGTATGCCGCGCCTGCGCACTGAGCGGGTTCTTCACGTAATCCCTCATCGTAACTCCTCATAAAATACAGATCAAACTTCAAACTGGTAAGTTCTCGTTTAATCTTACTATTATCCCCCACATAGGTTGCATCATAAAAACAATCTCACATTTCGGTGGAAAATTGACAAGGAATGGAAAACAAACAATTTGTGTCAAGGACTGATATAAATAGATGGTTCAAATTGCTTGTTGTATTCTGCGGGGAGGTGAGATCTTAGATTGATGTGACAGGTACAATGTGAATCTGAGCTAGGTGTCAGAGGTTATGGGGAGAAGGCAGGTGAATGGGGTTGAGAGGAAAAGATAGATCAGTAATGAATTTAATTGAGTTTAGTTTATTATCACGTGTACCGAAGGACAGTGAAAAACTGGAGAAACTCAGCGGGTGCAGCAGTTGCCTACTTCCTTCGTTCCATAGATGCTGCTGCACCCGCTGAGTTTCTCCAGCATTTTTGTGTACCTTCGATTTTCCAGCATCTGCAGTTCCTTCTTAAACAAAAGACAGTGAAAAGCTGTTGTTTGCGTGCTAACCAGCCAGCGGAAAGACACTAAATGATTACAATCGAGCCATTCACAGCGTACACATACAAAATAAGGGAATAACGTTTAGTGCAAGGTAAAGCCAGTAAAGTCCGGCCAAAGATAGTCCGAGGATTCCCGATGAGGTACATAGTTGTTTATGATTGGATGGTGGAGTAGACTTGATGGGCCGAATGGTCTAATTCTGCTCCTAGAACGTATGAATTTATGAGCTCTCTGCTCATGGCTTGATTCTTCCTCTCTCCATTTACTTTGCTTCCAAAACAGAGTAACAAAACAGAATTTTTAGCCCTGTATATCTTTGTGAAAACGTAATAATCTGCTGCAAACTCCATTCCAAGAATTGTGGTTCCTGGAAGATGGTGCAAAAGTGTAAAGTGGTTTCTGAAGAGGCGTTCACTAAATCTTAAACAGACTTTAAAAATTAAAGTACCACATTAATGGAGTCATGTAAAGTTTAGCCTTAGTTTAGTTTAAAGGTACAGCGTGGAAACAGGCTCTTCGGCCCACCGAGTCCGCACCGACCAGCGATCCCCGCACACTAACGCGATCCTACACACACTAGGGACAATTTACAATTATACCAAGCCAATTAACTTATCAACTTGTACGGCTTTAGAGTGTGGGAGGAAACCAGCGTACCTGGAGAAAGCCACGCAGGTGATGGGGAGAACGTACAAACCCCATACAGACAGCACTCATAGTCAGGATCGAATCCAGGTCTCTGGCTCTGTAAGCACCTCTTACCACTGTTCCACCGTGCTGCTGTACGGTTCCGTCTTCACTTCGGCATCTATGGCGGAGAAACAAAATTGATCAAACAAAGACACTTTGTGCCCTATTTTGCATTGCACATAAAGATATCCAAGTGTCTATTGCAGCTACCTGTAGTAGGTTTCAGAAGTATACACGGGGCAGAAGTCACCACTGCCTGGTAAAGCCATGCATTTTGTACCATGTTTGAGGTTTTGATTTTCAAAAGCTCTTGCTCTTAATTGACCAAAGTCTGTGCTGGTGCATTGAAGATTATAATGAATTTTGTGATCAATGTATGTCTGAGAGGTGCCTCCTGAGAAATGAAAAATGATCCGTGTTATTCTTTATTATTGGAAAGTATTGTTGCGTGGCAGAGCGGGTCATAAGTTAAATTAACTTTTAGAAATATTGGAGGAAAAGTTGTATTCAACAAATTGCTGTGAGTCCAGGACTCGGCGCCTGAGAGTGCTTTGGAGGCAGAATCTCTTGTTACATTTAAAAGGCACTTGAGTAACTCCTGGAGATCATAACCTACATGGGTGCAGAGCTGGAGATGATCAGTATACTCACACTGGCTTCCATTTCGGCCATTCATTTCTATAATTCTCTGCCTCTATAACACAGGGCGGCACAGTGGTGCAGCGGATCGAGTTGTTACCTCACAACACCTGGGCCTAGGTTCAATCCTGATTCTGTTGCTCTGTGTGATGTTTGCAAGTTCTCCATGTGACCGCGTGCGTTTCCTCTGGGTGTTCTGGGTTCCTCCCAAAGACGTGTTGATTTGCAGATTAATTATCCTCTGTAAAATTGCTCATAATGTGTAGGGAATGGGAGACAAAGTTTGATAAGATAGGACTGAGGTGAATAGGGGATCAATGGTCGGTGAGCCGAATAGCCAGTTTTAATGCTGTATCTCTAAATTAAACTTTGGAATCAATTCTAGTTTTAGACAACTAACTTGCTCAGGTAAATTTATAGTAAACTCCATCACGAAGCCTGTATTATTGAAGTCTGCAGTAATGGTTTAGGTTTATTATTGTTGGAAATCAGACCATTGAAATAATGTATGCAAGACCATTATTAAAATAATATTTGGGAAAAATGTGTTTCAGATTCAAACAGAAGCACTGCAAAAAATGGATCAGGGTCATCGGCAATTGAAGTGAAAGTTTAACTTGGCTGTAGAGTTCATACTTGATAAGATTTGAACATGTCCCTTCTGCCTCTAATTGTGGGCAGTTCATTTTCACAACTTCATTTTAAAGTTTTTCATTTTTGTTAATGAGAAAATTACCTGAGTGAAATGGCTTGGTGCTTGAGGGGATAAGATTAACAATTTTTCAGCATGCTACTGAATGAATTTAGAAAATGGGATGTTTTAATTTTACAACCCGTGTTCTTAACATCGTATTGCTGAGATATTCCAATTACCAAAAACATGCACCTATTGTTAAATTCATCCTGTTGTGCATTTTAACGTGTTTTTGAAAACTGCTGGTTACTAAATGGGTTTACAAGCTATTTAACAGCATGTAAACTTGAATATAAAACCAATGCTGCTGGAATGATACAATGTTTTAGTTCATTGATTCCATCTGTCCAATGAAGTTAGATATTCACTTCATTTGTTGTAAATGGTCTTTATAATCCACATGCAATTTTACAGCACAACAACTTGCTTTCTCCGAGGAAGCTAGTCACTGATCTCTATCCCATGCACTTTTCACATACTCTTTTTTAATACTTTACTTGATCAAAGTTTTTTCTCTTCCATTTTGCTTCTTGTTACAGATTTCAATCTCTCAGTGTTTCCATTCCATGTCATTAACAACCACATCATGTGAAAATAAACCCTTTTCTTTCATTTCCTTTTACAACCTCATGGTGTTCTGAAGTGCTTTATGCAGTAGCTACTTAAGGTTTTGTAGTCTATTCATTGACTCATCAAATAGGAAAAGAATAGCTTTTTTTTCCAACTTCTTGCACTTACCTAACTTTGAACACCTGAATTGGATGCGGACAGAATATAATCCCCGCTTCATTTTAGTTTCTTGCAACTGAGGTTCATCACTGATAGGGTTCATCACCCGTGGACTGGCGGCACAGTGGTGCAGCGGGTAGAGCTGTTGCCTTGCAGCGCCAGAGACACGGGTTCAATCCTGACAATGGGTGCTGTCTGTATGGAGTTTGTAGGTTCTTCCTGCGACCGCATGGGTTTTCACCGGGTGCTCCAGTTTCTTACATTTGAAAGATGTACATAGAAACATAGAAAATAGGTGCAGGAGTAGGCCATTCGGCCCTTCGAGCCTGCACCGCCATTCAATATGATCATGGCTGATCATCCAACTCAGTATCCTGTACCTGCCTTCTCTCCATACCCCCTGATACCTTTAGCCACAAGGGCCACATCTAACTCCCTCTTAAATATAGCCAATGAACTGGCCTCAACTACCTTCTGTGGCAGAGAATTCCAGAGATTCACCACTCTCTGTGTGAAAAATGTTTTTCTCATCTCGGTCCTAAAAGATTTCCCCCTTATCCTTAAACTGTGACCCCTTGTTCTGGACTTCCCCAACATCGGGAACAATCTTCCTGCATCTAGCCTGTCCAACCCCTTAAGAATTTTGTAAGTTTCTGTAAGATCCCCCCTCAATCTTCTAAATTCTAGCGAGTACAAGCCGAGTCTATCCAGTCTTTCTTCATATGAAAGTCCTGACATCCCAGGAATCAGTCTGGTGAACCTTCTCTGTACTCCCTCTATGGCAAGAATGTCTTTCCTCAGATTAGGAGACCAAAACTGTACGCAATACTCCAGGTGTGGTCTCACCAAGACCCTGTACAACTGCAGTACAACCTCCCTGCTCCTATACTCAAATCCTTTTGCTATGAACGCTAACATACCATTCGCTTTCTTCACTGCCTGCTGCACCTGCATGCCTACTTTCAATGACTGGTGTACCATGACACCCAGGTCTCGTTGCATCTCACCTTTTCCTAATCGGCAACCATTCAGATAATAGTCTACTTTACTGTTTTTGCCACCAGAGTGGATAATAGTAAGATTAAACGAGAACTTACCAGTTTGAAGTTTGATCTTGATTTTATGAGGAGTTACGATGAGCGATTACGTGAAGAAGGGCCGTCCGTCTGCGTGCGCGTCAATCTTCAAAGCGACGGTGTTAAATCACAGATAAAAAAGAAGACCTGAGAATAGTAAGATTGTGAAAAACTTGAACTTCCATATGACCTTGATAATATGAGGGTGGGAGCGGTGGGCACGTAATCGCTCATTGTAACTCCTCATAAAATCAAGATCAAACTTCAAACTGGTAAGTTCTCGTTTAATCTTACTATTTTACTTCGGAGTCACGTGAGTGACTACGTGAAGATTTCAAAGCTCTGTGATTTTACGCCGGTTACGAATCCAAGCGTCACACACTGAATGGATTGACCATGGATGTGTGTAATCATTAAAGCATTCAGACATTACGTAGTTAAGTAAAGAAATTGATGCTTTAAATGAAAGAAAAGTTTTAAAAATAGTTACCCCTCCCAACCTTGGGGGGAAACTAAGGGACAGAATTTAAAATGGTACGTGCAAACACCCCCAGTCCGGTTATGGGTTTGTTATAAAAACCGGTGGCAAACCACTAGGATGTCGTTAAGGGGCACGTTCATAGCTCTTGCTGCCGACGTAGATGCAGCCCTGGTGGAGTGAGATTTAATGATATAAATGTTCACTCCTGCTACCGCCATTACCTCCTTTGACCATCTGGAGATGATTTGAGTTGATACCTTCTGGTGTGGTTTTTTATGGCTGATGAGGACCGATTGTTCTGAGCCTCTGAGGTTCTCCGTAACTCTCAGATAGTGGTGTTAGTACGTTACCACACACACAACCGTTGGTCCTCTGGATATGCCAAGAACTGGATCTCCATCCCTGGCATTCCTGGCCTGCTCTGTTTTATCAGGTTCCTGATTAGGAATGTTATGTTGTTCATATTGGTGGTCATGTAGTCCAACTGTAACTTTTGCAGTGTCTGGACTCTTTGTCAGCATACCACCTTCAGGGTTAGTTATAGGCGGTCTCCACTGTCAAAGTAGGGTTAGTACCACGCTCACATCCCATGTGTCCGTGTAGCTTGGCCTTGGAGGTATTAAGTTGTAAATTCCCTTCATGAATTTTGTTGTAAAGGGGTGCGTTCCTATCGACCCGTGCCCTGCTTTCAGCATCAGATAGGAGGAGAGTGCGCCTCTGGCACTATAGATTGCACTATAACTTTGTTTATAGTTATGGTACAGAGTTGATAGGAACTCCAAGACATCCGTTATCCGAACTGTGTTGTATTTGTTCGGACAGTCCTATGCCTTGACATGGCCCCCTCAGAATCTGCAGACCAACAAGTTAATACGTTCATGTAGTGGATGATTGCTCCCTGTAACTGGGTTCACTAGGAGGTCCCTGCTCTTGGGTACAGCCATAACTGGCTGGACTATAATTCCCAAATTCTTTGGGAACCAGGCTTGAGTAGGCCAATCTGGCACTACCAATATGCCTGTGGCTTAGTCTTGCTTGATTTTGGTCAAGCATCGGTTTGTGAGACAAATTGGCGGAAAGCGTACATAAACATTCCTCCCCAATTGAGGGAGAAAGCATCCACTGCCTTAGCTCCTGGATCCAGCTCGCAGGACACATATCTGGGTAACTGATGGTTTGGTCTAGATGCAAACAGATCAATATCTGGTATGCCAAATCGTATAGTTATTTCGTTAAATACTGCCCGATTCAACATCCATTCTGTGTTGTTATTAAACATTCGTGATCCAGCATCTGTCACCGTGTTATATCTACCTCGTAGATAGACCGCTGTAACCCAAATATTCCTCTGGATACACCAGTGCCAAATGATGTTCGACAATCTGTCGCAAGATACAGATTTTACACCACCCTTGTGATTGATATATGCCACCGCAGTGGTGTTATCAATCTGAATTTGAACAAGCCCAGGTTGCATATCGCTACAGAAAACCTTGAGTCCATATTGTGCCCCCAACAATTCTGGGTAATTGATTCCCTGTGTTGGGGAATTACAGACTCCTGCTCATTCCATCTGCCCCCACAGCTCTAGACTGTGTTTGTGGCTCCACATCCTTAGCCGCTAGCATTGGTCTGAACCACCGATGGCTTTCGAGCAAAATTTCCCTTGAGCTGTCTCTCATTCGTTATCCACCATAGTTTATCAACAATGGCCTCTGCTGGTAATCCATAGTTTTGCCAATTTGGCCTGCATGTAATCTGAGTGTTCGTTCCTTTGCTCGCTGTAAATTCTGGTAATGCAAAGGCCCGTGACGTACTGCTGGAAATGTAGGTACTATTTGCCAATTACACTCGTTGTTTGCCTGATAGATGGCTAGTATTTGACTATCAGGTCATAGCAGGCTTACTTAATCTTGTTGTTTGCCCCTAGGCAAAGTCACCAACATATTTACTGTTTTTAATAGTAAATCCTAGGTAATCAATTACCCTTGTAGGTGTCAATTTTGATTTAACTGGATGGATGAGGTAACAATTCTTTCAAACAGGGTTTTGGTTTGCTTTGACTGATGCTTCTGCCAATTCTTGGTGACTCCAAATTAAAAATGCCCTCCAAATATGCCATTACTATGTGGTTTTGAGACCTTTGTAGGCCCAGAATTGGTTTCCGTAGTTTAGTCAATAGTCTAGGAGCTGCTGTCAACCCATTTGGCAGAGCCATGCCATCCAGTTAAACTTCAAATATCTCCTGTTCTTAGTGAATAGACACCGAATAGTATGCATCTTTGAGGTTGATGCATGCCATGTGACCATTTTATAGGAAGCTCCTATAAAACAGTTGTTAGACCATAACAAAATTTTACTGTTCTGAAAGTCTATACTGCACAAATGAGTTAAACCTGGATGAAGTGACATCCTCCATCTGTCACCTGTCCTGGAAGGCAATCCTGCCCATAATACTGGGCCTGCCTTGAAGACAATTCCGGTCCGAGTTCCAAGTCTGCTTGGAACCTATGTATGTTGTGCAGTAAAATAATCACGTTGTTATCTGTTTTTTAAAACCAGATCTGAAATTCATGTTATTGTCATTTTGAACAAAAACACAAGAGTAAAATTACCAACATGTAACTGGTCCACAATCCCTTGTTTCGGTAAACCCAGACCCACCTACCTCCATGGCTACCGGTGGTCTTGTGGTAAGCCCAAAGGCCCCTGATGCGGGTTCTTTTTCTCTCCTTGATTGGGAGTATGACTGATAGGGAGTGTGGATTCCATGTTTCTCCTGACCTCTGCTTGGGTCTTGGTCTGAAAACCTTATCATACTGAGCTTGCCTTGTAAGACAATTCTGGCCATAATTCTGAGTCTGCCTTGAAAGACGACTCTGATCATATTTCCATGCCCAGCTTTCAAGCTACTACCGGCTTCAGTGAACTGCTTATCCCCTATGGAGGTGTGGGGTGTGTTTGTCGCCGACTGATGAAGTTTGCTTGTCGTTGTACCTTGATTGGTCCGACAGCTTTTGCTTCCTTCTTCTGGTCTTACCTGAAGAGAGGATTCGGCAGCTAGTTTCTCCAATGTCACCCTGATAGCGCTGTTCCCTTGCCGGCATTTGTGCGAATATTCTGCCAACTGCTGGCTCTTGAGGCCATATGCATGTGCTTCAGTATGTTCATACTTTAAATTCGAGATCAGTTACCTACTGATCACTCACACTCCCCTCCACTGAGAGTGAGATTTGTAGGCAGCCCTGAAAACAGGTGCTGCCGCAGGCCCCTGAGGATACCTGCGCTGACATGGTCCCTCCAGCGGACCTAAATGAGATTCTTGCTTTGGGTCAGACTGAAACTGACCGTGGATGCTCCTCTCCTCAGAGCAGGAGACATTTGTGCAGCCCTGAAACAGGTGCCGCTGCCTGCGGGTTCTCCATAATTCCCGGGCTGATAACTCCCTCCTTTGGAGTATATCATTGTGGAGCACCTCTCCATCAGGTGCTCCATGTGGGTTTTGAACGTTTAAACACGTTACCCATGAAGGAGGTTATCCTCTCCATCCGGGATCCTCCTGGCCTACCCTCCAATTGGGTTTGCCTAGGTACTCCTGGCCCGTTTTGTTTTCCCCTTGTGTGAGGCTGCTGGCACGGCCTGCTGTAGAGGCCCGTGCTGATACTGCTCCCTCCTTCGGAGCAGATCATTGTTGGAGCAACTTCTCCATAAGTTGCTCCATGTGGGAGAGTCGTCCTCAGACGCTCTCCGTTGAGGGAGGATATCCCTCTTCCCTGGACTCATCTGAGTCAATGGGTGTCAGACTTGCGGGTGGTTTTTACGTCCCGCAGGACCACCACGGAGCTCCTCCTCCTGCACCAAGTCTTTCCTGCCGGTTCTGCCGGCGGTAATGTCGGGAACAAGACCGTCGCCCGCTACTGGGAATGCTGCGGTCTTCGGCAGCCGACTTCCCCGCGGACCGTCTCCTCGACATCTGGGCTCTGAAACTACAAAAAACTTCAAGTCCGAGAGAACGCAGGTAAGTAGTTCAACTTTCCTTACCTGCCGATCCTGATGGCTGGGAGGACACAGTGCCTCTCCAGTCTATCATGCGCGTTGCGTTCAGACGTAATGACGCGCACGCAGACGGACGGCCCTTCTTCACGTAGTCACTCACTTGACTCCGAAGTAAAATCTCACATTTATCCACATTATACTACATCTGCCATGCATTTGCCCACTCACCCAGCCTATCCAAGTCACCTTGCAGCCTCCTAGCATCCTCTTCACAGCTAACACTGCCCCCCAGCTTCGTGTCATCCGCAAACTTGGAGATGTTGTTTCTAAGTTAATTGGCTGTGTAAATTGTCCCTATTTTGTAGGATAGAACTAGTGTACAGGTAATCATTGGTTGGTGCAGACTTGGCTGACCGAAGAGCCTGTTTCCACTGTATCTCTAAACAAAACAAAACTAAAACCTTACAAACTATCGCCTTTACAAAATCGATTTTGCATGTTTTTATTGACTTAACCTACTTCATAAAGTGGTATATCCAAAACTATGTATGCTATTTTAATTCCAGTTTAAACAATGATTTGTATAGTTGTAGCATTACCTTTTGGTTTGGCTTTTCATTTGGACACATTTTGAGCAGCCAGAAATCTCAGGGCTTTTCTTTTCAGCTTTTCAACCAGATTCTAAGAATATTGCTGCTTAATATGTTACTTTTTGTTCAGTTACTGCACTTTCAACTGACACATTTAAAGTAAACCCATTGCTTTCGCTAGCTTACAGTGAGCAAATAATTGGAGGCACAAGGAAATGCAGATACTGAAATCTTGAGCAAAACACTAAGTGCTCGATTAACTCAACGGGTCAAGCAGCATTTCTGGAGTCATGGAGTGATATCGTGTGGGAACAGTTGCAACTTGCCCAAACCGGTCAACATGTCCCAACTACACTAGTCCCACCTGTCTGCATTTGGTCCATATCCTTCCGAACTTATCCTATCCATGTACCTGTATAACTGTTTCTTAAATGTTGGGATAGTCCCAGCCTCAACTACCTCTTCTGGGAGCTTGTTTCATACACCCACCACCCTTTGTGTGATAAAGATACCCCTCAGATTCCTATTAAATCTTTTTCCCTTCACCTTAAAGCTATGTCCTCTGGTCCCCATTCACCTACTCTGGGCAAGAAACTGTGCATCTACCTGATCTATTCCACTCATGATTTTATACACCTCAATAAGATCACACCTCATCCTTCTCCCCTCCAAGAAATATAGTCTCAGCATATTCAACCTCTATCTTTAGCTCAGACCCTGGAGGAAACAGATCGGCAGTGTTTCAGGTTGGGAATTGCTTTTACTTAAAGTTGAATGTAATGTTACCAGTGAGCTCAGCATTGAATCTTCACACTAAGTGTTGGCAAAATGAACAAACTAATCATTTTCCTAGAGTTGAAATATTTCTCTAAGGCTGGTAGTATCACAATAAAACCCTTTGCACATTGATTAAGGCTGCAGTGTTATTCTTAAAAGTAAAATATAAAAAATGTAATATTAATGGACAGTCTCCAATGACTCTTACAAACCTACATATGTACTATAGAAAGAATACTGTTGGGCTGCATCACAGCTTGTTTTGAGACCAGCTCCGCCCAGGAGCATAAGAAATTGAAGAGCGCTGTCAATGTTGTCCAGACCATCAGACAGACCAGGCTTCCCACCATTGACTCCATCCTTGGGAAAATCCATGCCTTAAAAAAACAATCAACATAATCATGGACTTGTCCTACCCTGGTCATTACTCTTTCTCCCCACTCCCATTGGGCAGAAGATACAGAAGCTTGGAAGCACGCACCATCAGACTTGTGAACAACTCCATTATCAGGCTTCTAAACAGTTCTTCCATGAGCTAGGGTACTGTCCGATTCAACTCAACGTCATTGTGGATATTGGACTTTGTTTCTGGAACAGCTGCACTACATTTTCTGTGCTCTGTATCTTTCCCTTTGCTCTCCTATTGTACTTACATTTGCTTTGATTGTAGATATAGTATCTTTGATTGTAGATATAGTTTTGGTTTGCTCGGTTAGTATGCAAAACAAAGCTTTTCACTCTACCAATGTGCACATAACGATAATATACCTAAATCTAAATTAGTATAGCTTACAAAGTACAGGTCGCCCATCTTGAATATGCTATATGGCCAGTGCATGCAGGACTAGAAATCACAAAATTGGTGAAAAAAATTACATGTAAATTTCAATGCAAAATATTTACCTGGGTGATTCCAATGGCAGCTGAATGTATAGATCGTGACTTTATACCATTATTGCGTTAACTACAGGGAAGGGAGTCAACTCTTAAATAACCTCATCTGTACAACAACATGGCAGCCTGCCATGGAGCTAAACGCAAAGGGAAGTTGGGGATAAGTGTTGGTGGTGGTGGTTGTGGGGTGGGGGAAGGGAAGGTATACTGCGTTGCTGGGTGGCTGGGCATTCATTAATTTAGTTTATTTTATTCTCGTCACATGCACTGAGGTACCATGATAATCTTTTTGTTGCGCGCTATCCAGTCAACGATAAGACATGTTAATTAACAATCAAGTCTGAAAAAAGGTCTCGACCCAAAGAGTCACCTATTCCTTTCCTCCAGAGATGCTGTCTGTCCCGCTGAGTTACTCCAGCTTTTTGTGTCTATCAACAATTGCAATCAAGCCCTGCACAGTGTACAGATACGGGATGAAGGGTATAACACTTAGTGCAAGATAAAGTCCAGTTTAGTCTCATTGAAGATAGTTTGAAGGTCTCCAATAAGGTAGATGGGAGGTCAGGATGGCTCTCCAGTTGGTGAGAGGATGGCTCAGTTGCCTGTTGACAGCTAGGAAGAAACTGTCCCTAAATCTGGAGATATGGAGAAATTGAGGGTGGCATACTGTCACAGTGGTAGAGTTGCTCTCTTACACCACAGAGACCCAGGTTTGATCCTGACTATGGATGCTGACTGTAAGGAGTATGTATGGAGTATGTTCACCCCTTGACCTGTGTGGGTTTTCTCCGGTAGCTCCAGTTTCCTCCCACTCTACAAAGACTACAAAGGTTTGAAAAAATTGTAAATTGTCTCTAATGTGTATAATTTAGTTTAGTTTAGTTTAGAGATACAGCGCGGAAACAGGCCTTTCGGCCTACCGGGTCCACACCAACCAGCGATCCCCGCACATTAACACTATCCTACACCCACTAGGGACAATCTTTACATTTACCAAGCTGTACGTCTTTGGAGTGTGGGAGGAAACCGAAGATCTTGGAGAAAACCCACGCAGGTCACGGTGAGAACGTACAAACTCCATACAGACAGCACCCATAGTCGGGATCGAACGCGGGTCTCCGCTGTAAGGCAGCAACTCTACTGCTGTGCCCGTCACTGCCCCAGGGTGTAGGATAGGGTGAGTGTGCGGGGATAGCCTCCTGTGATTTAAATGGCTTTAAACCGCTATGGGTTCCTTCAAGGGCCAGAGATAACATGGAGATGCATTGATCGGTATTAATGATACTTGTGGAGAAAAGTGGAGTGCTCAAAAATGAGTCTGCAGAGGTTGTGGCAAAACATTGATGTCCACTGCAGGGCCATAGAATTCCTGTTTCTTTGCAACAATGCAGAATTTACTCATTTTCCTTTGAAATATAAATGCAGATTGCAGGTTGTGTCCTCAACAACCAACATCTATTGCTAAATGCTGCAATCAGGAAAATATATTTTCAAAATGGTCATTAATTGAACTATTTTCTAATGCATTTTAACATGCACTTAATTGCTTTCCTGCACCTGAACCTGGAGAAAATAGTACAACTTTTTAGCTTTCTTGTATATATATATATTTGCGATCATTGAGTTAAAAGATCAAGGATTTGCAGATTATTTTTTATCAGATTTCAACACTATATTTCTGCACTAATTATGGTATGCTTTATCTGTGCCCTATGGACGTCTTGATTGTATTTGTGTATGGTCTTTTCTTTGATTGGATAGCACACAACAAAAGCTTTTCACGGCACCTTGGTACACGTGACAATAATAAACAAAACTAAATTATTTTGTTTGACTAGTTATTTCAATTAATTTTGCCACCCATGCACACTCCATTGCAAAAAGTCCAGACCAGCAAGAGGATTATTATAGTGTCTGCTCTTTTGACACATAGACTGAATTGTTGGAGGACTCAGCTGAAAAAAATACAAAGACGATTCCTCTTTTGAATGATACAAAATGGAGAAGAATGTGCAACAGCTCAGAAGATATCAGTCTCCGACTAAAGGTCTTTCATGGGAGACTGTTTTGTTAACAGATCAATTATGGGATTGTGGGAGATTTTAATTTTCCACACATAGACTGGGAAACACATTCTGTAAAAGGGCTGGATGGTTTGGAGTTTGTGAAATGTGTGCAGGATAGTTTTTTGCAGCTATACATAGAGGTACCAACGGGAATGGTGCCGGAGGATTGGCGTACTGCGCATGTTGTTTCATTGTTTAAAAAGGGTTCTAAGAGTAAAACTGGCAATTATAGACCGGTTAGTTTGACGTCAGTGGTGGGCAAATTAATGGAAAGGATACTTAGAGATAAACAGGGTCTGACATGGATTTGTGCCTGGAAGGTCATGTTTGACTAATCTTCTTGAATTTTTTGAAGGGGTTACTAGGGAAATTGATGAAGGTAAAGTGGTGGATGTTGTCTATATGGACTTCAGTAAGGCCTTTCACAAGGTTCCACATGGAAGGTTGGTTAAGAAGGTTCAATTGTTGGGTATGAATGGTCGAATAGCAAGATGGATTCAACAGTGGCTGAATGGGAGATGCCAGAGAGTAATGGTGGATGGCTGTTTGTCAGGTTGGAGGCCGGTGACTAGTGAGGTGCCTCAGGGATCTGTGTTGGGTCCACTGTTGTTTGTCATATACATCAATGATCTGCATGATGGTGTGGTAAATTGGATTAGTGAGTATTCAGATGATACTAAGATAGGTGGTGTTGTGGATAATGAAGTAGATTTTCAAAGTCTACAGAGAGATTTAGGCCATTTGGAAGAGTGGGCTGAAAGATGGCAGATGGAGTTTAATGCTGATAAGTGTGAGGTGCTACATCTTGGCAGAACAAATCAAAATAGGACGTACATGGTAAATGGTAGCTAATTGAGGAATGCAGTTGAACAGAGGGATCTAGGAATAACTGTGCATAGTTCCCTGAAGGTGGAATCTCATGTAGATAGGGTGGTAAAGAAAGCTTTTGGTGTGCTGGCCTTTATAAATCAGAGCATTGAGTATAGAAGTTGGGATGTAATGTTAAAATTGTACAAGGCATTGGTGAGGCCAATTCTGGAGTATCGTGTACAATTTTGGTCGCCAAATTATAGGAAAGATGTCAACAAAATAGAGAGAGTACAGAGGAGATTTACTAGAATGTTGCCTGGGTTTCAGCAACTAAGTTACAGAGAAAGGTTAAACAAGTTAGGTCTTTATTCTTTGGAGCTCAGAAGGTTAAGGGAGACTTGATAGAGGTCTTTAAAATGATGAGAGGGATAGACAGAGTTGACGTGGATAAGCTTTTTCCATTGAGAGTAGGGAAGATTCAAACAAGAGGACATGATTTGAGAATTAAGGGACAGAAGTTTAGGGGTAACATGAGGGGGAACTTCTTTACTCAGAGAGTGGTAGCTGTGTGGAATGAGCTTCCAGTGGAAGTGGTGGAGGCAGGTTCGATTTTATCATTTAAAAATAAATTGGATAGGTATATGGACGGGAAAGAAATGGAGGGTTATTGTCTGAGTGCAGGTAGATGGGACTAGGGGGAAATAAGTGTTCGGCACGGACTAGAAGGGCCGAGATGGCCTGTTTCCGTGCTGTAATTGTTACATGGTTATTATGGGCCTATCCCGCTTAGGAGACTCTTTATGCGACTGCCATGGACTAGTTTTAATGGAATTCACCTACGACACCTGGCGACAACCCACGACAGCATCTTCAACAACCAACAACAATCTACGACAACATCTACAACAATTAGAACAACCTACAACAGCAAAAATTGTCGCCACTATCACCAAAGATTTTTCAACATGTTTCAACGCCTAAGTGGGACAGGCCCATAAATCTACCACAGGATGAAACTGTGTCACCGGTTTAATTGAAGGATGAATAGGAAGTTGGTTTTCAAGAACAGTAGTGCTTTAGATTCAGTTATAGCTTTTGCACTGGAAGATTACTTGTAGTCAGTGGGATCACGTTGGTTTAAGTACATTGAAGGAATAATTTCTGGAGCAGAAGGCAGTGACCAGGAAACATCAAGAATTACCCTTTTAACAATGACACATGGATTTCTCCTTGTGTATCTGGAACCGGTATTTTAATGGTGAATGATTTGGAATTTAACTGTACAAGACAGAGGGTGCAGTCACTGAGCATAGCAACCACATTCCTATAGTCAAAATAAGATTTTCTTTGTGAACCAAGGATGTTTCAAATCATAGTGTGAGCATGTTTTATATTGTCTCTGCAGGAAAAGAAAGGAAAAAGCTTTTATTGGAAAAAATACTAAAAATAACCCTATTTATACATGTTTAAGCAATATGTATATGTAAGACCCCAAGAAATTGCAGAGTTATGGACATAGCCCCGTCCATCATACAGACCACAGTTCCCACCATTGACTTCATCTACACGTTGCCTCGGAAAAACAGCCACCACAATTAAAGTCTTGTACCACCCTGGTCATTCCTCCTTCCTGGCGGGGGAGAGAGCCACCAATAGCAAAGAGGGACCTGACGGGGGGGGCTGCTGAAAACAAAGAAGCACCAACATGATTTTAATGAGTACTTCAGTAACTTTGTCAGCGCCAGAAATATGGCGACTCTCACCACTGCCATCTCACCACTGCCATCAGGAAGAAGGTGCAGGAGCCTGAAGACTGTAACATCCAGGTTCAGGAACAGCATCTTCCGCACAGCCATCAGGCTTGTAAACACAACAAATAAGCTATGAGCTCTGAACTTCAAAAGACTATATTAGTATTTTTTTATTTGCAATATATTTGTTATTTATTGAACTTTTTCTTTTTTTCCCCGTTATATACAATTTTACATATTCACATATTCTGTTGTGCTGCAGCAAGTAAGAATGTCATTGTCCCGTCCGGGACATATGACAATAAAACACTCTTGACTCTTGGCTCTTTGTGTACGTTGCGTATTGTATGCAAAAACAAAGAATGTCACTGCACCTAGGTACATGTGACAGTAAGGTGTTATTCTTTTTGATTATATTCCAAATGAACAACACAAAGGAATAGAATGGAGACAGGAGACCGTTTTTTTCACACAGTCTTGGATATATGGAAAGTTCTGTCAGAGGGAGAAGTAAAGATAGGTACAATTATAATAATTAAAATACACTTTTGACAGCTTCATGGGTAGGAAAGTTTTAGTGGGAAGTAAGGTTTATTCTGAAAAAGGGGCCCCATCCAAAACGTTGCATGTCCTTTCCCTCCCCGATGCTACCTTAAGCCCCTGTCCCACTTGGGCGACCTCCACCGCGACCTCTGACGAGTTTGCCCGTGACCCAAGGTCGCCACGAGGTGGTAGGAAGTCTTCGTCACTCTCCTTCATGGTCGAGAGTGGTCTACGCGTAGTCGAGGCTTCAGCTAGGTCGCGGACTATTTTCCAAGATGTTAAAAATTGACTGCGACTAAAAATAGGTCGCCGTGGGAAAATCAATATTTTTGTAGTCGTAGGTCTAGTCGAAACCACTCGTAGTAAGTCATGATGCTAGTCGTAGGTAGTCGAAGGTAATAGTTCCGGGGTGAAAAAAAGGTTAGTAGAAAAAAAAAGGTAATTTAATCAGCAGAACGTCACCTCTTTCACTTGCCATCCACTGCCCCACATGTGTGCTTAAAGTTCCATCTTTTGTCAAAGCCCAGCGCCACTCTCTTCCAGCCATCTGGTGTACTGGAACAGTCCATCACATCATCTCCATTCACCCATTGAGACCTCTTCTTGTGCTTCCTCTTCACCCTTGCTCTTCCCCTTCTGCATTTCTTAAAACGCTGCTGAAGCAAAAGGGCTACTGCAGTAGTTGTATTTTTACTAACATCCTCCAAGATAGTTCCTTCCTTGCTTGCATGGTTCAGAATGATTAAAAAAAAACCTGGGAGGCATTTAGTGAGAAAAAAATGCAGACATGATATCATTTTATCACGTGATTATTTGGGCTGTAGACGCTTGTCACTGGTCGTTGTTGGTTTTCGGTGTGGTCCTCTGAAGTGGAAGGGGGTCGTGCTCATTCATGGACCAATTTGCCAGAGACCATCCTCGAGTAAAACGTACATGGTCGAAGCCAGTCTTCAACATAGTCGAAGGAGGTCAAAGGAGGTCTTCTTCATAGTCGAGGGGGGTCTTCAACATAGTCGTAGGAGGTCGTACACATAGTCGAGGAAGGTCGTAGGAGGTCGCAGGTCACCGCGACCTTGATTGTTTTTTAGTCGCTTAAGGTCGCCAGAGGTCGCGGTGGAGGTCTCCCAAGTGGGACAGGCACTTTACTCATTGATTTGCTCCACCACTTTACATTTTGCTCAGCATTCCAGTGTCTGCAGTTTTTGTGTCTCCAAGGTTTAGAGCGGCCTGGGTCAAATGCAGATGAAAGGGACTAACTCATGAATGCAATATGGTTGTTATGGACATATTCTGCTGAAGGGTGTCGGAAGGAACTGCAGATGCTGGTTTAAACCGAAGATAGACACAAAGTGCTGAAGTAAGTCAGCGGGACAGGTAGCATCTCTGGAGAGAAGGAATGGTTGACCATTGAGATCGAGACCCAACTTCAGACCGAGAGTCAGGGGAAAGGGAAACGAGAGATATAGACAATGATGTAGAGAGTAAAAGAACAAATGAATGGAAGTTATGCAAAAAAGTAACAATGGTAAAAGAAACAGGCCATTGTTAGCTGTTTGCTAGGTGAGACTTTATCATTACTTTTTTGCATATCTTTCATTCATTGTTCTTTATCTTTCCACTTCCCCATCTATATCTCTTGTTTGCCTAATCCCTAACCAGTCTGAAGAAAGGTCTCGACCTGAAACGTCACCCATTCCTTCTCTCCAGAGATGCTGCCTATCCCGCTGAGTTACTCCAGCTTTTTGTGTCTTTTGTGGTGAATCTTGGGATGGAGAGGGAGGGAATGCGGGGGTTACTTGGTTAGATAAATCAATATCTTACCACTGGATTGTAAGCTTCCCAAGTGAAATGTGAGATGCTGTTCCTCCAATCTGCGTTTAGCTGCTGAATGGTCTGTTTTGGTGCTCAGCAGATGTATGACTCTCTGACCCACTTGCAAATCTTGCAAATTAAAGTCTACAGGATAGAAAAATATATTGAAATGACCCTTCCTTCGTCATGTGCAATGCTGCTAAAGAATATTCAACTCTTGGTTGTCAATCTATTGGGGTCATTTTGAGATTACAATCAAGTTGCCCACATTGTACAGATAAAGGATAAAGGGCACAATACTTAGTGCAAGATAAAGTCTGATTAAAGAAAGTTCAAAGGTCTCCAATGAGGTAGATGGGATGTCAGGACTGCATTCTAGCTGATGAGAGGATGATTCAGTTGCCTGATAACAGCTGGCAAGAAACTGGCCCTGATTCTGGAGATATGCATATCACTGGAGGTGGTACAGTTAAGATGCTATTAAGCTCGATCATACTAGCTGTGTGCTTCACAGAATTTTTAATGAATTTTATAGAATTTTATCCTCAAACAGGTGCAGTGTTTTTATTTCAAGCGTTGATTTTGTATCTAGTATTGATATTAGTGTATAACGTGGGCAGTGGGCAGGTGCTATAGACCTGCACGGGAAGGTAGACGCTCCCGCCCCACGAGTCTCGGGCAGATGGGGCTTGTCAACCTGGGAAGGCAGTCCATCTAGGAGAGGGAAAACTCTGATTTAAAACTACCACTGCCTTGTGACCATATCCAGTCATGGAAAAGGCTCCAGGAATAAACCTCAAGAAAATCCGGAGTCGGAGCCCCCTAGGGCAGTTCGTCGTTGTCTACAACCTCGCTCTGGCAGCTCCTGTGACAGCGCTGGTACCAAACTGTGTCGGCCCTGCTGTTCCTTTGGATCGATCAGCGACGTGGAGAGGGGGGACGTGCTGCATGGGCAACAGCCTGCCCTCCATATGACATCGCCCAGGCTTGCATCCGACCAGGATGCATCACCCATGGACAGTCATGACCGAGGGGGGCCTACTACTACTATTAGTGTTTAAATATGGAAGTGGACAGAGAATCAATGTAGAATATAACACCGTGAAAGAACCCTTCAGTCCACGAGCCGGACATGATGCCAAATTAAATGAATCCCTTCTGCATGCACTTCATCCATATCCCTCTATTCTCAGCATATTTATGTGTCCATCTAAAAGCCTCTTAAACATCACAATCATATCTGCTTCCAACACCACCTCACACCGTACAATCTGGGCACCTAGTAATTTGTGCAGAACAATTGCCCTGTACATCTTCCTTTCAACTTTCCCCCCATTACCCCAAAGCCATGCCCTCTCTAGCATTTGACATTTGCAATATGGATGTGCAAGGCCATTGACACAGACTGGCACAAGATCACTGACCCTGAATTGTGATTTACAGTTCTTGTTACGCTGATAAACTAGTGAAATGTGTATCAGTTTCTGTGCCCTTTTCTCTTTCTTGACAGAACAGAAAAAAAAATCCTTATTTGCCAGTTGTTGCCTGCAAATCGCTTCCTTGGTGTTTAATTAGTTGGAAGATTTGTTACCTTAAGCTTAACGGATTTAATGTTTTGCTTTGCATTAGGATACTTTATCAGAATGAGCGATGTACAAAACAAAGTCTAATCAGATTAGTTGCATGAAATTGTGTGTATTTAAATCAAGCTTGCAAAATGAATAAATCAAACAAATTATAAACTTCAGAAATAGAGCTTTAATTGTCAATTCCATTCATAACCAAAGCTGTCAGCCATGTTTTCTAATACTAATTTGTTGGATTTTTTGTATTATGTATGTCTTGTCTCCTCCATGTGGGCCATTCAATTATATTTATTGCTGGTTCCAACACCAAGAACTGTAGTAAAAGCAAACTATGATTGTTGTATTCAGGAATGTCTTGTCTAGCATCTGCAGTGAGGGAAGAAAAGCAATGTTTGAGTTTATGTGCTTGATCATAACCCTTTAATTTAAAATTCCTCCTTTAGATTTTCTATTCTTGGTTCTTGGTTTCTTGGTCCTCCAAAATATTCCAAATAGAATTTAAACTGGAGGTGGTAGAGGGAGGACTTAAGCCAGAAAGGGTTATTTGGAAGAAAGAGCTACTTTAAATTTAGTTGCATCTGGTTGGGTAACTATAGTAGGGTGGAGATTATTCCATGCTTTAATTGTGCGGGGGATGAACGAATTGCTGTACACATCTGTCTTTGTAGCTGGGATCACAAATTGGATCGAATGCCCTCGTCTGCTCCTAATTGGTTTGGGTTTGGTGTAGGTCTTGTAATCTGTCGAGCTGACTATTTAACATTTTGTAAAAACAGGTCAAAATGGTGAGCTTCACGTCTGTCTTGGAGAGGGTTCCACCCCAGAGAATTCAGAAGTTTGGTGACACTCGCTTCTCTCTCATAGGTGTTAGTAACAAATCGAGCTGCCTGTCTTTGGACACGTTCGATGGAAGAAATGTTTTTATTTGTGTATGGGTCCCATGCTGCAACTGCGTTGTCCAAATGAGGTCTAACGAGGGTGAAGTATAGCTTCTCCTTGACAGAAGTTGAACAATGATGAAAGTTGCGCCTCAGAAAGTTTAGGACACCTGTTGCTTTCACCGTTGCATGATGAGTCTGACCATTCCAACGCAGATCATTCTGCAATTTTGATGCCAAGAAACTTGGTTTGTTTGGATTCTTCAAGGGTGACACCAAGTATGTTGTAGGATGTGACGCCTGGATTCCTCTTTCTGGTAACACGCATGGTTTCACATTTGGAAGGGTTGAACTGCATGCCCCATTGTTGTGACCACTCGACCATAGTATCAAGATCCTTTTGGAGAGCATCTTCATCATCAGTTGACTTAATTGGACGGTACAGCAAACAATCATCAGCGAATAGTCTGGTCGTACTTGCGACTTTTTCATAGATGTCATTTATGTAAAGCAAAAATAGATGTGGGCCAAGTACTGTGCCTTGAGGTGTACCACTCAACACTGGATGCCAATTGGAGCTCTTTCCGTTCACACACACACGCTGAAGACGTTTTGTCAGGAAACTGGAAATCCATTGTTTCATGTTGGAACGAATACCATAGAAGTCAAGCTTCCGAAGCAGTCTCTGTTGTGGGATGACATCAAATGCTTTAGAAAAGTCCAGCACAACTAAATCCATGATGACGTTACTATCAAGGTGCTTGGCCAGGTCATTTGTCGTCAGGATAAGCTGAGACTCACATGATCCATGCCTCCTAAATGCATGTTGGTTGTCAGCAAGAATGTTATGTTTGCTCACGTGTCGCATCAGATTACTATCAATTAAATGCTCCAGCAATTTGCAGCAAGTACTTGTTAATGAAACAGGACTATATTCGCTGGGTTGGTGGTTGAACCCTTCTGGGGAAAACAATTCTGGGCAATCCACTCCGATGGTTGAAATTCCAGTAACCTCCTTCATCCTCCTTTCTGAGGGTTTGTCATCCATCCTGAAGAGACTTGACTTTTTCTAATTTTTCTAATTATCAGACCTATTTACAAAGCCATGTTTAAAGTTTAGAGATACAACAAACCCATTACAAATGAGCAGTCACAGAGATACAATATCGGGCACATATCAAGCCAAGAAAACAGAAAATGTGAAAGAGAAAAAAATCTATCTTGATTCCCTTCTATTTATAAAATAGTATAAAGGAGTAGGGGCGAGAAATGGGGGGAGGTGATCACTTTTTCTAACATCTCCTTGACAATGACCCAACCTTGGTTTAGTGACCTGATCCAAATCCATTCAATGAATCCAATTAGAAATTAGACACAACATTTTGGAAATTCTGACTTTCCAAAAGTATAGTAATATACATTTTAAATAATTGTACTCTTCAGTTAATCTCATGCATGGGGATAATTTGTTTTATTTTATAGGTATGGTATTTTATCAATATCCACATGATTTTTTTTTTCCTTTTCAGTATTGTTTCTATTCTCTAACTCTTGGGAATAATTTTACTTCCATTACATTTCACTGCAGTGCCGATAATGATAATTAAAACACCTCTCACTTCTTATTAGTTCTATCATTGTCTGATCCAGAACCATCATAAAAAATGACCAAATGTTAACTGGAAAGATGATTTGTATTCATTTCAGATAGTTGTTGGAGATTTTTTTTTCATTATGCCTCCAGCTCAAAGAACTGTAGATATTTTGTAACGAAGTGAGAATCGGCATTGCAGAGAAACGTACTATTAAAAAGCATTATTCCCAAGAGCTAGAAGAACAGGAACAATGGTTTTGAACGGTCCTGCACTAAAACAAAAGACTGTGTCTTCAGAGATATGCCGACTATTATTTCAGCACAATGACAGCATAATGACATTGTTTCAAAATGTCAGCTGCACAGTACGTGTGTGATTTAGGCACGTCATAAATGGGCAGTGAACGTTAGCCTGAAGAATGCAAAATAGGTGGATTGTAACATCAATTAGCTTCAATGATTTAATGATAATGCAGTCAGCCTTGTGGCACAATTCTCTAGCTAGTTAAAACATTTAATGTTATGCAGACAGTAAGGAGTGTGAAGTACATCATGTTTCGAAGCGAGGATCCAATTGTACAAGGGTTGATCAGCAGCTGTGGAGAGAGAAACAGGGACAAAGTTTTATATCAGAGGTTTTGAGAAGACGCATTTCTGTCCAGGTTAGTGACTGAGAAACTATTTCCCCCTATTCCCCCCCCCACCCCCCACATAAGACGTACCAAGAAACATTTAAAGCATACATTTAGATACACTAAAAATAACAAAAAGAGGTGAAAGAACTAACAGCTGCTGGCGAGGCAGCCACTGCCATGGTGCCACCCGATGGTAATTTAAGCATTATAATATACCTGTAAACAGAATGCATGTAGATAACATATAAGAATCAAAAGTCCAATAAATTAATAACCACAATACTACTGCTAAAGTAGTTATTTTGCAAAGTAACATTAGCAAATTTGCAAATGACACAAGGCTGGGTGGCAGTGTGAACTGTGAGGAGGATGCTATGAGCACGGTGACTTGGACAGGCTGGGGGAGTGGGCAGATGCATGGCAGATGAAGTTTAATGTGGATAAATGTGAGGTAGCATAAACAGGAAGGCAGATTACTATCTAAATGGCGTCAAGTTGGGAAAAGGGGAAGTACTATGGGATCTGGGGGTCATTGTTCATCAGTCTATGAAAGTAAGCATGCAGGTACAGCAGGCAGTGAAGAAAGCAAATGGCATGTTGGCCTTTATAACAAGAGGAATCGAATATAGGAGCAGAGAGGTCCTTCTGCAGTTATACAGAGCACTAGTGAGACCACACCTGGAGTATTGTGTGCAGTTTTGGTCCCCTAATTTGAGGAAGGACATTATTGCTATTAGAAACGTAGAAAAATAGGTGCAGGAGTAGGCCATTCGGTCCTTTGAGCCTACACCGCCATTCAATATGATATTGAGGGAGTGCAGCGTAGGTTTACAAGCTTAATTCCAGAGATGGCGGGACTGTCATATGCTGAGACAATGGAGCAGCTGGGCTTGTACACTCTGGAGTTTAGAAGGATGAGAGGATATCTCATTGAAACATATACGATTGTTAAGGGTTTGGACACGCTGGAGGCAGGAAACATGTTCCCAATGTTGGGGGAGTCCAGAATCAGGGGCCACAGTTTAAGAGTAAGGAGCAAGCCATTTAGAACAGAGACGAGGAAATACTTTTTCTCACAGAGAGTTGTGAGTCTGTGAAATTCTCTGCCTCAGAGGGCAGTGGAGGCAGGTTCTCTGGATGCTTTCAAGAGAGAACTAGATAGGGCTCTTAAAAATAGCAGAGTTGGGGGATATGGGGAGAAGGCAGGAACTGGGTACTGATTGGGGATGAACTGCCATGATCACATTTAATTCCCTCATCTAAATCGTGGCAGAGATCAACTTTCAGTCTCAATGTGGCAGAGATGGTGTCTTGATCAATGATTGAGTCTAGGGTACCAATACGAGCCAGTCCAATCCATTATAGGCGAATGATTCAATGGTAGTTTATTGTCACATGTACCTAGGTACAGTGAAATACTTATCACTTATCATATCTGCCTCCACTTCCATATCTGGCAATGCAATTCAGTCCTCCATCACTCGCCAAATACTGCCTTTTAATGTTGGACATTTCCACCCTGGGAAAACGGTCCTTACTGTCTACTTTATCTAAGCCTCTCCACCATAAAGGTGCAGCAAGTAAGAATGTCATTTCTCTGTTCCCAGTACGTATGGCAAATACTCTCAAACATCTAAAGTACCCAGAGACAATTGCTGCTACAAATCTTATGTAAAACAAATTTGATTTCATTTCATTGTGAAAGCAACAACAAACTCGAGCGTTTACTTCCCTTCGAAGGACACGTATCCAGAGCGTAGTTTCAGACCCAGTAATTGAAACTACTTTGCCAGAAAATGAAAAATACATCCAAGCGAACAGCATTTGTCTCCTGTATTTGTTCAGGGAAGTGCAGCAGAGCAAAGATTAATATTTTATGGTCTTGTCACAACACTCAGAAATTGCTTAACTATGAGGCTTTCAAGAATGACAATGACTAACTAAACTGAGTGATGTGTTGTCAATGACCCTGAGGCATTTGAGTGCCCAGCAAATCCACGCTACAAAAAGTCTCTGATTTCACTGGTCTGCTTGATTGCATTTAATGACCTTTTCTTCCTCTTTTTTTTTCCCCAAGTAATGGTTGATAGATGAAGTATTTTCATTTTGTGTGATGTTTTGTGTACTGTGTCGCTTGCAATTATGATGCATTTGATCACAGGATTACTCAGTATCAGTAAAATGTTTAATAATAGTTTTGGTAAAGCATCTGAGAAAAGCACACTTTTTTATTGCTGATGACAGGAGTGCATGAATGAGTACATTTAGGTTTAAGTGCAATTATATGGTATTGATATCAAACTTGAGTCAAGTGTTTTATAGTCTTATGTCTTGAAACAGACCAATTAAATTATTTCCTGCAGCAGCACAACAGGTATGTAAACGTAATACTCTGTAGACACCATAATAAACAACGAAAAAGAAGTTCAGTATATAAAAAAAACATATAATCCTCGTGCAAAGACAAAATCAATGCGCGGAAACAAAGAGCTGCAGATGCTGGTTTATTCCAAAGATAGACACAAAGCGCCGGAGTAACTCAGCGGGATAGGCAGCATCGCTGGAGAAAAAGGAAGGGTGACATTCTAGGTCGGGACCCTTCTTAAGACTCAGTAAAGTAGAGCACTAGAACAGGCACCGACCCGAAACGTCACCCATTCATTTTCTCCAGTGATGCTGCCTGGTCCACTGAGTTGCTCCAGCACTTTGTGTCTATCCCCCAAGTCTACGTAGTTCTTGGTTTCTTGGTCCTCCAAAATATTCCAAATGGAATTTAAACTGGAGTTCAGAGCTTAGCTGGCAATACAGATTTGTGTTTGTCACGACTGAATTGCACTTGCCTCTATTGGGCTGTGGAGATGTGTATTTTAAAGGTTTAAAGTTTGAGAAGCAATGGAATATATTTTTCAGTGCATGGGAGTATTGGGCAGCACTGAACTGTTGTGGTTAATATAGGAATTAATACTGTAAATTAAACAGACATTACAAGGACAGAGTTTACTTTACACTGGTGCAACTGCCAGAGATGCTACCTCAGCGTCGGAGACGCAGGTTCAGTCCTGAACTCTGGTGTTGTCTGCGTGGAGTTTACATGTTCTCCCTGTGACCACATGGGTTTCGCAGGGTGTTCTGGTTTCCTTTCACATCCCAAAGACATGTGGATTTGTAGGTTAATTGGCCTCTGTAAATTGCGTCTAAAATGTGGGCTTGTTTCCTTGCTGTATCTCTAAATTAAACTAAGAACTTGTGAATATAAAGGAACCGGATATTTTTTTTTACACCAATTGGCGTCTTAAAATAATTGCAAGAGGGACGACAGAAGGTAGCCTACTATTGTGAGATAGGCTGCAGGACTGTAGGTTAGAGTAACACTGAGGGTAATAGTTCTAGGCACAGGTTACTGTTGCAGGCACAGTTAGAGTTCCCATGACGTGTTTGAACAGAAGTATTTCAAACAGCTCTTTGTCACATCAGATGGTGGCATCGCATGGAAGGAGATCTGCTCTTCTATGGATATGTGAGTAAATAGCTTGAACATGGCGAGGTGACGTTTCAGCTTCAAACAGACTGTAAGCTGGAAGAGAGAAGGGGCAGGTCAAGGCCTGGCAGATAATGGGTTGATATAAGTGAGGAGAGTTTTCTGATAGGCGGATGGTTGAACAAAGGCCAGAGATGAAAAGCTATGAGTCCAGGTGGAGCACAGGAGAGAGTGGGGAAGAATGGGTGGGGTATGTGGGGAAGAACGAAGGACTCCAGAGTTTTGTCACCATTTTCTAAAAAGAAGTTGGTGATTGGTATTAAATGTTGGCTTTGCCATGAGCCACCAGATTCCAAAATCAAATACATTTCAAAAAGGTTTCCTTTCCATAAATCTGAGTTAACTATGCTCAATTATTTATGAAGCAATTCTAACATTTTCTCTTTCTATAATATTTTTTAACTGGCCAACTCTTAATTTACATGATGTTTCTTGTAGCTTAAACACTGGTGTTGAATTTTGTTAGCTTTTATGCGATTCTAAAATTTCGTAAGTCATAGAAGATGAAAGTGTATGGCCTTGGTTTTTCTGTAGCCACCTCTTTTAAAACCCTTGAATGTCGAACTTTGGATTTGCTGGCTTTTGGTCCCATTAATTTCTGCTGTACTATTAATTTACTCATTTAAATTTCTTTAAATTCCTGATCTTATTAAATCTCTGATTCCCTAATTTTCCTGGAACATTTTCTTTTATAAATTATGCAATGACAATTATTTATTTAATAATTCTGCTTATTTACAGTCCATAATTCCTCTGCCACTGCTTCTACTTGCACAGTATTTATTTTTTTAGATCTTGAGTTTGAGTTTACTCTCATCAATATTCTTTCACTTTACCAAATTCCTTGATTAACATTTGATGTTTTTTTTAAACCTGTCAATCCTCAGGTCCTATTCTTTTTGAAATCCAATAATTTTCTTAGCATGAACTAATATTAATTTTAGACAAGCCAGGCCAGGTCAAGAATCCTATACTTACTACAACTGGGACTTGAAAATGGTGCCAAACCATTGTAAACAAGTTGGGAGGTCATATTGCAGTTATATAAGATATTGGTGAAGCAGCATTTAGAGTATTGTGTTCAGTTCTGGGCACCATGTTTCAGGGAAGGTATTGTCAAGCTGGAAAGAATACAGAGAAGATTTACGAGGATGTTGCCAGGACTCGAGTATCTGAGCTATAGGGAGAGGTTGAGCAGGCTAGGACTATTCCTTGGAGTGCAGGAGGATTAGGGGTGATGTTATAGAGGTGTACAAAATCATGAGTGGAATAGATTGGGTAGGTGCCCAGAGTCTCTTGCCCAGAGTAGAGAATGAGAATGAGAGGACATGGGTTTATGATGAAGAGGAAAAGATTGAATAGGAATCTGGAGCTTACTTTTTCACACAAACGATGGTGGGTGTATGGAACGAGCTGCCAGAAGAGGTAAATGAGCCAGGGACTATTGCCACATTTAAGAAACAATTAGACAGGTACATGGATAGGACAGGTTTTGAGGAACATAGGGCAAACAGGTGGGCAGGCAGATGGGACTAATGTATATGGAACATATTGGTCAGTGTGGGCAAGTTGGGCCAAAGGACCTTTTTCCACTCTGTATGAAGCTATGACTATCTGGCGACTCTGTATAGCTATCTCAGTGTACTACCTCGATACACTTTTACTGCATCTGACACGCTTATCTAAGGTATCTAAGTAAGTATGTATAGTGATACTTGAACTGAACTGTGTACAAAAATAAATTTCACTGCACCTCAGTACATGACAAATAAAATACCATTGAATAAATAACATTTATAATAATACCAGTAAATTATTTGGTTTACGCAGTTGTGCAACTTTTCCATGGAATTCTCTGCCTCAGAAGGCAGTGGAGGCCGATTCTTTGGATGCTTTCGAGAGAGAGTTAGATAGAGCTCTTAAAGATATATGGATATATATCAAGGGATATGGGAAGAAGGCAGGAACGGAGTACTGATTGGGGATGATCAGCCATGATCACAGTGAATGGTGGTGCTGGCTCGAAGGGCCGAATGGCCTACTCCTGCACCTATTGTCTATTGTTTATTGAACATTAATTCTTTAAAGGAATGTATATTAATTGAGAATTATGAACTTGGCAGTCAAATGTTTGCCATATTTAATGTTTTTTAAATCAAATTTCCCAACCTTTAGATTTCATTCTTGATGAATTGATCTTATTAAATTGAACATTACACTTTAATACTTAACCACATCCTGCTCAAGCTTAGAATCTAATTTGATCATTTAATTCATTTTCACTCCTGGAGGATCCTGTACAATGAACAAATAAATCATGTTACTAACGGACACAGGTTAATGGACCAGAAATCATTCATTCCTTACATACATTTTTTATCTAAAATTATTAGTTACTAGGTTAGTTTCTCAACATACTTTTCTCCAAAATTATCCCTCGCATACTACAACCTCTCAACTCCTTGCCAATGCGGTTCATTTAGATAACTGGTTCCCAACCTCCAGCCAGGGCCCAAAATTGGATGGTGAAGTATTTCAACTGGGCCGTGAGGAAGTCAAAAATCTTTTTAAAAAATTATGGAAAATAATTTGAATTTTATTTTGTGCTCTAATTTTGTTTTAAATTATTTAAATTTGATTTTCATGTACTGTTTTAATGTTGTGCTTTAATGCTTAATTACTAAGCTACAAAGCTTAACTAAACTGTGTTTGAAATCTTGAATAATTTTGACAAAATTATCATGCTTTCTTAAAATATGGGCTGTAATTACAAATGTTTGCTCAATTTTCGGCTGAGGATGGAAAAATAGTTGGGAGCTATGATTCATACTATACACTTGTTAAACAAACTTCTGTTCTTACACAATCTTCCATCTTCAATTTTCTTTTGATGCATACTTTCTCTAATCTTAAGATTAAACTCTAGGGAAGCTAGAATAGTTTCCACCAATGGTTTCTGGTGTTCATTATCTCTCAGCTCCATTCATAAGTTTTCACATACTTGTTTTCTGAATCACGATGATTCTTTTTCTTCTTCTTCTTCTTCTTCTTCTTGCGTATGGCGTGCACAGCCTAAAGTTGTAGGACAACTTGTTCTATTTGATCTTACTGGATTGTGCACGCCAGGTTGATTGCATTCGTCGAAACAGGGCGGACCACGTGAAGGTTGCAATCACTCACCCCGCGATGATCCTCATGACTGCATTTAAACAAACATCATCAAGGCTACTCCACCTCCTAAAAATGTAGTTTCTAACTTTAATCATTCTGCCATCACATTAAAGTCACATGTCTTTTTTCGTTAATATTCCATCTATTTACAAATGTTTCATAGATTCATGCACGTCAACATTTTATTTTCCAATGATGGTGACTTAGTCAATATTAGGTTTAGCTTTATTATTCTTAATAAGTGCACAGAGGTACAGTGAGTAGGAAGGAACTGCAGATGCAGTTTTATACTGAAGAAAGACACAAAGTGCTGGAGTAACTCAGCGGGTCAGGCAACATCTGGAGAAAAGGAATAGGAGATGTTTTAGGTTGGAATTCATCTTCAGACTGAAGACTTGAGTCTGAAGAAGGGTTCCGACCCGAAATGCCACCTATTCCTTTTCTTCTGAGATGCTGCCTGACCCGCTGAGTTACTCCAGCATTTTGTATCTATCTGGGGTATAGTGAAAAGCTTTGTATATCTGTTATCCAAACAGATCAGATACAATCTATATTACTAAAAGTCTGTTCTTGACCGGTTTTGGCCATCTGTGCTGCGATTTCCGAGAGAACGCCGCCACCTACGGCCGTCATTTTTGGCCACCTTGCTCAGAGCCCCCCTCCGCCGCATGTGTGCCGAGGATTTTTCCCGTCGATTAAAAATGACAGAGATATTAATGTTTTTACAAAATTCCCCATTCTCTCTACTGCCCCCGCTGGCGGCAGGGGGGAGGGACTATAAAACCAGGAAGTGATGTGCCACACAGTCTCTTCAAGATGGAGGAAGGCAGAGGGTCACGTTTCTCTGAGCTGTGAATAACACTGAACACATATCTACTCAAATGTAAGTGCCCTTAGTGGTTCTAAAATGCTTGCAGAATGTGTCTATTGGTTCTAAAATGTTTGCAAAAAGTGTCTCTTTTGGTTCTACAATGCTTGCAGAATGTGTCTATTGGTTCTAAAGCTTGCAAAAAGTGTCTCTATTGGTTCTACAATGCTTGCAGAATGTGTCTATTGGTTCTAAAGCTTGCAAAAAGTGTCTCTATTGGTTCTAAAGCTTGCAAAAAAAATGTCTCTATTGGTTCTAAAGCTTGCAAAAATATGTCTATTGGTTCTAAAGCTGGCAAAAATATGTCTATTGGTTCCAAAGCTGGCAAAAATATGTCTATTGGTTCCAAAGCTGGCAAAAATATGTCTATTGGTTCCAAAGCTGGCAAAAATATGTCTATTGGTTCCAAAGCTAGCAAAAATATGTCTATTGGTTCCAAAGCTGGCAAAAATATGTCTATTGGTTCCAAAGCTGGCAAAAATATGTCTACTGGTTCCAAAGCTCAGCACCTCGGCTTCGGTGGCAGCACAGCGCTGGAGCGCTATCGCGGAGCGGAGCGGGCGATGCCTTGCCTGGGTCGCCGCGCTGGATCGACGCGCTGGAGCTCCGGTGAGCTGTGACCGCCGAGTTCAACACCTCCGGGCTGCGGGTCTGCGGAGCGGAGCGGGCGGCGCAGACTTCATCATCGGGAGCCTGGGAGCTCCAAACCGGCGCGGCCTTGTCGGCTTCGGAAGAGGCGGTCTCCGGTAAGGAAGCGGCCGTTCCAGGTGGCCCAGCCGCTGAGAGGACTCTCCCGAAGCCGGGGCAACATCACCTGGCGAGAACGGCCAAGAACATCGGGCCTCCGTAGAGGCAATAGCGGAGGCCTCAATAGGCCTGACTTTGGGAGAACTGGGGATGGGGACTGGACATTGTGCCTTCCCCCACAGTGGTAACCATTGTGGGGGGATGATTTTTGTGTGTAAGTGATTATTTTAGTTTGTGTCCAAGATGGCTGTCGGAAGGGAGAGTGTACGCTGGCCAGGTTTAGCTGCCGCTGCTCTCTCTTCACATTGTGTTTTTGAGTTTTTTGTCTTTGGATCGAATTCTGTCTTTAATTTGTGTATTGGTGATGTCTTTATTATTTATTTTACTCCGATTATGTTTTTTACTCTTGTTAAATTCTGCAAGGTGTCCTTGAGACTTTTGAAAGGCGCCCACAAATAAAATTTATTATTATTATTATTATTCGTTCCAAAGCTGGCAAAAATATGTCTATTGGTTCTAAAGCTGGCAAAAATATGTCTATTGGTTCTAAAGCTGGCAAAAATATGTCTATTGGTTCTAAAGCTGGCAAAAATATGTCTGTTCGTTCTAAAGCTGGCAAAATATGTCTATTGGTTCTAAAGCTGGCAAAAATATGTCTATTGGTTCTAAAGCTGGCAAAAATATGTCTTGGTTCTAAAGCTGGCAAAAATATGTCTATTGGTTCTAAAGCTGGCAAAAATATGTCTATTGGTTCTAAAGCTGGCAAAAATATGTCTATTGGTTCTAAAGCTGGCAAAAATATGTCTATTGGTTCTAAAGCTGGAAAAAATATGTCTATTGGTTCTAAAGCTGGCAAAAATATGTCTATTGGTTCTAAAGCTGGTAAAAATATGTCTATTGGTTCTAAAGCTGGCAAAAAAATGTCTATTGGTTCTAAAGCTGGCAAAAATATGTCTATTGGTTCTAAAGCTGGCAAAAATATGTCTATTGGTTCTAAAGCTGGCAAAAATATGTCTATTGGTTATAAAGCTGGCAAAAATATGTCTGTTGGTTCTAAAGCTGGCAAAAATATGTCTATTGGTTCTAAAGCTGGCAAAAATATTTCTATTGGTTCTAAAGCTGGCAAAAATATGTCTATTGGTTCTAAAGCTGGCAAAAATATGTCTATTGGTTCTAAAGCTGGCAAAAACATGTCTATTGGTTCTAAAGCTGGCAAAAATATGTCTATTGGTTCTAAAGCTGGCAAAAACATGTCTATTGGTTCTAAAGCTGGCAAAAATATGTCTATTGGTTTTAAAGCTGGCAAAAATATGTCTATTGGTTCTAAAGCTGGCAAAAATATGTCTATTGGTTCTAAAGCTGGCAAAAATATGTCTATTGGTTCTAAAGCTGGCAAAAACATGTCTATTGGTTCTAAAGCTGGCAAAAATATGTCTATTGGTTCTAAAGCTGGCAAAAACATGTCTATTGGTTCTAAAGCTGGCAAAAATATGTCTATTGGTTCTAAAGCTGGCAAAAATATGTCTATTGGTTCTAAAGCTGGTAAAAATATGTCTATTGGTTCTAAAGCAGGCAAAAATATGTCTATTGGTTCTAAAGCTGGCAAAAATATGTCTATTGGTTCTAAAGCTGGCAAAAATATGTCTATTGGTTCTAAAGCTGGCACAAATATGTCTATTGGTTCTAAAGCTGGCAAAAATATGTCTATTGGTTCTAAAGCTGGCAAAAATGTGTCTATTGGTTCTAAAGCTGGCAAACATATGTCTATTGGTTCTAAAGCTGGCAAAAATATGTCTATTGGTTCTAAAGCTGGCAAAAAATATGTCTATTGGTTCTAAAGCTGGCAAAAATATGTCTATTGGTTCTAAAGCTGGCAAAAATATGTCTATTGGTTCTAAAGCTGGCAAAAATATGTCTATTGGTTCTAAAGCTGGAAAAAATATGTCTATTGGTTCTAAAGCTGGCAAAAATATGTCTATTGGTTCTAAAGCTGGCAAAAAATATGTCTATTGGTTCTAAAGCTGGCAAAAATATGTCTATTGGTTGTAAAGCTGGCAAAAATATGTCTATTGGTTCTAAAGCTGGCAAAATATGTCTATTGGTTCTAAAGCTGGCAAAAATATGTCTATTGGTTCTAAAGCTGGCAAAAATATGTCTATTGGTTCTAAAGCTGGCAAAAATATGTCTATTGGTTCTAAAGCTGGCAAAAAGTGTGTCTATTGGTTCTAAAGCTGGCAAAAAGTGTGTCTATTGGTTCTAAAGCTGGCAAAAAGTGTGTCTATTGGTTCTAAAGCTGGCAAAAAGTGTGTCTATTGGTTCTAAAGCTGGCAAAAAGTGTGTCTATTGGTTCTAAAGCTGGCAAAAAGTGTGTCGGTTCTAAAGCTGGCAAAAAGTGTGTCTATTGGTTTTGAAGCTGGCAAAAAGTGTCTCTATTGGTTCTAAAGTTTGTTAAAAGTGTCTCTATTGGTTCTAAAGCTTGCAAAAAAGTGTCTATTGGTTCTAAAGCTTGCAAAAAGTGTCTCTATTGGTTCTAAAGCTTTCAAAAAGTGTCTATTGGTTCTAAAGCTTACAAAAAGAGTCTCTATTGGTTCTAAAGCTTGCAAAAAGTGTCTCTATTGGTTTTAAAGCTTGCAAAAAGTGTCTCTATTGGTTCTAAAGCTTGCAAAAAAAGTGTCTCTATTGGTTCTAAAGCTTGCAAAAAATGTCTCTATTGGTTCTAAAGCTTGCAAAAAATGTCTCTATTGGTTCTAAAGCTTGCAAAAATATGTCTATTGGTTCTAAAGCTTGCAAAAATATGTCTATTGGTTCTAAAGCTTGCAAAAAAATGTCTATTGGTTCTAAAGCTTGCAAAAAAATGTCTATTGGTTCTAAAGCTTGCAAAAAAATGTCTTGGTTCTAAAGCTTGCAAAAAATGTCTATTGGTTCTAAAGCTTACAAAAAGTGGCTCTATTGGTTCTAAAGCTTGCAAAAAAATGACTTTTGGTTCTAAAGCTTGGGTGTGGCTTGAAGTTGAAAGGCACTATTTACTGCAGATGGTGGCTTGGGTGCAATGGCTTGAAGTTAAAATGCATTACTTACTGCAAATGGGGGCGTGGGTGCATTGGCTTGAAGTTGAAAGGCACTACTTACTGCAAATTGTGGCTTGAAGTTGAAAGGCACTACTTACTGCAAATGGTGGCATGAAGTTGAAAGGCAGTACTTACTGCAAATGGTGGCTTGAGAGCTTTGGCTTGAAGTTGAAAGGCACTATTACTGCAAATGTTGGCTTGGTTGCTTTGGCTTGAAGTTGAAAGGCACTACTTACTGCAAATGGTGGCTTGGTTGCTTTGGCTTGAAGTTGAAAGGCACTACTTACTTCAAATGGTGGCTTGGGTGTGGCTTGAAGTTGAAATACACCACTTACTGCAAATGGTGGCATGAAATTGAAAGCCACTACTTACTGCAAATGGTGGCTTGGGAGCTTTGGCTTGAAGTTAAAATGAATTACTTACTGCAAATGGGGGCGTGGGTGCATTGGCTTGAAGTTGAAAGGCACTACTTCCTGCAGATCGTGGCTTGGGTGCTTTGGCTTGAAGTTGAAAGGCACCTCTTACTGCAAATGGTGGCATGAAGTTGAAAGGCACTACTTACTGCAAATGGTGGCTTGGGAGCTTTGGCTTGAAGTTGAAAGGCACTATTACTGCAAATGGTGGCTTGGTTGCTTTGGCTTGAAGTTGAAAGGCACTACTTCCTGCAGATGGTGGCCTGGGTGCTTTGGCTTGAAGTTGAAAGCACTACTTACTGCAAATGGTGGCTTGGGAGCTGGTTTGAAGTTGAAAGGCACTACTTACTGCAAATGGTGGCTTGGGTGTGGCTTGGGTGTGGCTTGAAGTTGAAAGACACCACTTACTGCAAATGATGGCTTGGGTGTGCCTTGAAGTTGAAAGACACCACTTACTGCAAATGATGGCTTGGGTGTGGCTTGAAGTTGAAAGACACCACTCACTGCAAATGGTGGCATGAAGTTGAAAGGCACTACTTACTGCAAATGGTGGCTTGGTTGCTTTGGCTTGATGTTGAGGCACTACTTCCTGCAGATGGTGGCTTGGGTGCATTGGCTTGAAGTTGAAAGGCACTAGTTACTGCAAATTGTGGCTTGGTTGCTTTGGCTTGAAGTTGAAAGGCACTACTTACTGCAAATTGTGGCTTGGTTGCTTTGGCTTGAAGTTGAAAGGCACTACTTACTGTAGATGGTGGCTTGGGTGCAATGGCTTGAAGTTAAAAGGCATTACTTACTGCAAATGGTGGCTTGGGTGCATTGGCTTGAAGTTGAAAGGCACCACTTACTGCAAATGGTGGCATGAAGTTGAAAGGTACTACTTACTGCAAATGGTGCCTTGAAGTTGAAAGGCACTACTTACTGCAAATGGTGGCTTGGGTGCATTGGCTTGAAGTTGAAAGGCACTATTTACTGCTAATGGTAGCATGAAGTTGAAAGGCACTACTTACTGCTAATGGTGGCTTGGGTGTGGCTTGAAGTTGAAAGCCACTACTTACTGCAAATGGTGGCGTGGGTGCATTGGCTTGAAGTTGAAAGGCACTACTAACTGCAAAAGGTGGCTTGGGTGCTTTGGCTTGAAGTTAAAAGGCACTACTGTAAATGCACTTACTTCCTGTTTGCACTGTATATTGATTTTAGATAAAACGCTACCACTTACGGCTGTGATTTTTGGCCATCTTACTCAGTCCCCCTCCGCTGAGCAGGTGCAGAGAATTCTTCCCATCAATGAAAAATAAAAGTGTTATTAGTTTTTAAAAAAATGTTCAGAATCTCTCTCCAGTCAATCACTCCATGAAAGCCACACCTTTTCCGGGGGGGGGTGGGGTTATAAAACCCGGAAATGTGGGTGTGGCTCAGTCTCTGCAAGATGGAGGAGGGAGAGGTCACGACTCGCTGTCTTTAGTGGCTTTGCACCCTACTTCAAATGGTATGAAACTGCACTTGAATTTGGTGGCCTTGCACCCTGCTAGAAGTGGTAAGAAACTGCACTTGAATTTGGTGGCCTTATACCCTGCTTGAAATAGAATTTCAAGGATTAGCCATGAGTCAACTACCAGCCCACCAGCCGTGAGTGAGTGAGTTGCCAGCACAACAGGCTTGATTGACTGAGACGCCAGCCCAAGAATCCATTTGGCGCACAATTTGCATACTAGCCCTCTGGAAACCAGTCCCTTCAGCCCACAACACCCATACTAGCGCTCCAGAAAGCCCCCCCCCCCCCCCCCAACTGGCCACCAATATTAGAATTGGTGGAGAGGTGGAATATTGCGTTGGATGACCAGCCCTCCTGTGTGATGCTGGGACCCAACGGGTCCCACTTAGTCTAGTATTTAATACAATCAAAGCAAAATCAAGTCCAATCGATAGAACATTTCAAGATGGTACTAGATTTAGGAAGAAAAGAAATTTCAAAAGAGCAGAGCGATTGTCATAGAGTTATACAGCACGGAAACATGCCCTTCAGCCCAACTTGCCCACACCGGCCAACTTGTCCCATCTACACTAGTCCCACCTGCTTACATCTGGCCCATATCCCTCCAAACCTGTCCTATCCATGTACCTGTCTAAATGTTTCTTAAACATTGTAATACTACCTGTCTCAACTACCTCCTCTGGCAGCTTGTTCCATACACCCACCACCCTTTGTGTGAAAAGGTTGCCCCTCGGGTTCCTATTAAATTCTTCCCCCATCACCTTAAACCTATGTCCTTTGGTTCTCAATTCCCCTACGCGAGGCAAGAGACTCTGTGCGTCTACCCAAATCTATTCCTCTCATGATTTTGTATACCTCTGTGAGATCGCTCCTCACCTTCCATGGAATAGAGCCCATGCCTGCTTAAACTCTACCTACAGCTCAGGCCCTCAAGTCCAGGCAGCATAATTGTAAATCTTCTCTACATCCTTTCCAGCTTGACAACATCTTTCCTATAGCATGGTGCCCAAAGCTGAACACAATACTGTACACGTGGCCTCACCATCATCTTATACATTGTATTGGATGAATGTAGATCCTTTTCTGGGAAGAGCACGCAAAGCATCGCCATGCTCTGGCACCATCTTTCTCCGCAACCTGTTATGGTAGTAAGATTTTCTGATGTGTCTTGACAACATTGCTGCCCTGACTTAATTCACTACATTGGTCTACAAACCATTCTCATAAGACTAATTTCCTGGAGTCTCCATCAACTTTATTAGCTTAAGGCCCTATTTATAACCCGTCATTTGATTTGCGGGACACTGATCCCAATCTGATTTAAATTAAATTTGTCCTCGGGAACACCTCCCTGTTTCCCTAGTAACAGTGTCAGTGCCCCATGACTTGAAGTCTCTGTCACTCACACTTTACTTTCACCAAAGATAGACACAAACGCTGGAGTATCTCAGCGGGGTAGGCAGCATCTCTGGAGAGAAGGAATGGGCGACTTTTCGGATCGAGAACCTTCTTCGCCTGAAGAAGGGTCTTGACCTGAAACATCACCCATTCCTTCTCTACAGTGATGCTGCCTGTCCTGTTGAGTTATTCCAGCTTTTTGTGTCTATCTTGAAACCAGCATCTGCAATTCGTTCCTACACATTACTTTCACCATGCGTTTAAACCTCTAACGTGGTTGATTCAATGATTGTGATTCCAATGAATATTCAGAAGTTAGTTTACTTCACATTAGACTTTAAACTTTAGAGATACATCATGGAAACAGGCCTGTCCACCCACCGAGCCCACGCCGACCAGTGATCACCCCGTACACCAGCACTATCCTACACACTAGCGATAATTTTCAATTCACAGAAGCCAATTAACTACATACCCGTACGTCTTTGGAGTGTGGCAGGAAACCGGAGCACCCAGAGAAATGGTCACATGGTCACAGGGAGAACGTACAAACTCCGCATAGACAGCACCCGTATTCTGGATCAAAACCGGGTCTCCGGCTTAGGTATTTGCAGGGACATGAGTCGACAAATTAACCAAGCAGTATAGGAGTTATGAAAACAAATTGCACAAATTGACCTTGTATAGTTTGAATGAGGGAGAGATGAAATAAAGTGCTTACGGCTATAAAAGATTTGCACATAATGGACACATAAAAATTATTTCCATCGAGAGAGCGTTCTGGAATATAGGCAGAATTTTAACATTACACCCAGGTCTTTCAAGAGTGAAATCGACAAGCACTTTCACACATGAAAGATAGTGGAAACCTGGATCTCTCTGTAGCTGTGGGGTCAAGTGCCATTTTCAAGATTGAAATGTGTTATTGGATTTTTTTATTGATATTGCTTATCAAGGGATATGGAACAAAACTGGATAAGGGGAGTTGGGCCAAAGATGAATCATGATAAATAGAATGGTAAACAAAGAGAAGGGAATGAAATCCTCCCATGTCTATTGTCCTTAAATTAAATGGAATGGCAATTTGCAGAAAAACTCCTGAAAATACAGATACAGGGAACTGCAGATGCTGGTTTGTAATAAAGTACACAAAGTGCTGGGGTAGTTTAGTTTAGTTTATTGTCACGTACCAAGGTACAGTGAAAAGCATTTGTCACGTGCTAACCAGTTAGTTGAAATACTATACAATCGAGCCGTCCACAGTGTACAGATGCATGATAAAGCGATTAATGTTTAGTGCAAGATAAAATCCAGTAAAATCTGAGTCAACATTGTCTGAGGGTCTCCAATGCGGTAGATAGTGGCTAAGGACCACCCTATTCTTGATAGGATGGTTCAGATGCCAGATAACAGCTGGGAAGAAACTGTCCCTGAATATGGAGGCGTGCGTTTTCACACTCTAGACTTCTTGCCTAAAAGGGCTTTCTCACTGTGCGACCTGAAGCAAGACTTAACAAGATTTAACATCGTGGGAACCTTCTGCGATAGCAGTACGGCATTCATGGACCACTGAGGACCTCCGTGGCGCTAACGGCAGGTAGTCGTGTGACTTGGTAAGGTCGGGAGAAAATTCAAACATTTTTGAATTTCTCCAAGAGTGACTTGAGCAGCGTTGCAACATTGTATGAACGCAAATGCCAGTGCGATATCCGTGCGATATCCGTAATGACACTTGCGGGTACCGTGGGAACTCCTGCGAACGGTAAACCCGGAAGCTTGACAGAAGGGACATAAGGTGAGTAAAAAAGGTGGTCTCAATATCGCCAATGGACCATGTGTCCATCGAGGACGTCCCACCTAATTGTCATTGTTTGATAATGTTTTTCACAGTAAAAAGACTTGCAGAGATGCCTCTCAGAAAAGCGCAAAGAAAGGGGTCAAAGAAAGTCAGAAAGTTTTTAGCCATGCAGGTAAATGAGGAGGAAACTCAGCAAGAGAGACAGGTGGAGAGGCAAGAGGAGATGCCAGAGATACCACTGCCTGTGGGCTCCTTGGAGCAGGGAGAGGGTGATCAAGGTGGATTTGAGATTGCCTCCCCAGTAGCTGTTGCCTCCACAATATCCTCAGCAGACGATAACATAAAGGTTAGATGGCAGAAGGTAAGGCCATATAACTTCAACAGGGAACAAGAGGGGGAACTGGTGGAGTGGTACCAATGCAATGAGATTCTCTATGACAAATCCAGAGAGGATTATAGAAATAGGGAGAGAAAGCGCAACCTGCTGGAGACGAAGACTGCTGAGTATCCCCGGTGCTCATGTGAGTAACTATAACAATATATTAGTTTATGTACAGGAGAACAATTTAATGTTATCCATGATTTAAAAACATACAATGCTACAGATGTAAAAGTGCTGTTTTTGCAGTCACCTTTAATTTGTCTTATAAGTATGTCTGTTCCCTGCAGCTGCAATGTAAAAGTAGTGGCGGACAGCTTTTACACCCTCTTCGTTTGAAGTAGACAGCCTGTAATTGAAGATCCTCTGTTCCCTAGTTAGATTCCTCTGTGGATATGGCTTCATAATCCAGGGCCGTAGTGCAAAGGCTTCATCAGCAACCATCGCATATGGGATGTCCGGGCTATCTTCTCCTGACAGAGGTTCTGGATCAGGCATGCCTGCTGTTCCACCTTCCATTTTATTTCCAAGCCAGGTTTCTTTCCAAATACGGCCATCACCAACACTTCCAGGTGTGCCCACATCCACATACAGGAAGTTGTAGTTATAATCAACCACCGCCATGAGTACAATTGAGTGGAATTTCTTGTAATTGAAATAATTTGAGCAGGTGGTTTACGAATTGCTACATGCTTGCCATCCAAAGCCCCACATGTGTGAGCAAAGTTCCACCTGTTTTCAAACCCCAGTGCAACTCTCTTCCACGCATCTGGTGTACTGGGGCATTCCATCACTTCAGCTGAATAAAATTGGATGATCGCCTCACAGGTTTCTCGGACAATACCACAGATGCTGTTGGTGGCGACAAGAAAGTTGTAAGACAGACTTTTATAAGAATCGCCTGAGGCCAAGTAGCGGAGGGTGATTGCTATACGCAACCCTGGTTCCAGTGCCTTTCTCATTACAGTGTCAGTCTTCTTCAGCAGAGGTCCCAAATTATTCTTTAACTCATTAAAGAGCTTGGGTGAAATTCTGACAAAGTTTTTGAATGCACTTTTATCCTCTTCGCACAGCACATTAAGCAGTTGCTCATATTGTCCTAATTGAGGTCTCCGTTGAAACATGGGCTTAACCCAGTGAGACTTCCTCTTAATTATCTTTTTAATTAATCTCACCCTTCTGCCTTCACGCAAGCGTTTTCGATGCACATGTTGCGCTAATGCATACAACGCGTCAATGAAAATAACAACCAGCCTGTACTCGAACCAACTTTGTATAGGCATGTCTGCAAATGAGCCAATTCTACGAACGGAGGATATTTATATAGTGTGTGAAAAAAAGTGACATCATTTGTGCCACGTGATTAACTACACTACAGTCCACGATGTTCATTCACGATTAACGGGAAAGATCGGGAGACGGACAAGTCACTCGCACAAATGACAGAATTGCCGAGTACCGTGGGAACTCTTTATCTACCCCCCCGTTATATCGTGCGGAACTCGTGCTGGACCACGACCACTTCACTCGGGTGACATCTTGCTTCAGGTCGCACCGTGAAAACTGGCCATCATGGGAGAAGGGAGAAGAGGCTGTGACTGGGGTGAGATTCATCCTTGATTATGCTGGTGGCCGTGCCGAGGCAGCGTGAAGTATAAATGGAGTCAATGGAAGGGAGATTGGTTTGTGTGACCACATTTCTCTTTGCTACTTTATTTTTTCTCTTAGCGCATTCACAAAGATATCTCGTGCAAGGCTAAGTCTGTGGGGGGAGCTTATTATATTTGTATAACCGAGGGATGTTGCATATTTCTGTTTGGTGTGACGCTAACTGATGTTTTGTCCTAAATGTACCGATTTGCTCTTACATCATTAATCATCATATTAATTTTAATCAAGCAAAATATTGTTTTCAATCATATTGCTGATCTTTCACTCTGCTTCAAAGAGTTTGATTACTGCTATCACAATGTTTCTAGTGTCCCTTGTATCATCGAAGAAAAATATCGTGATTGTCGTGCTAAATTACCGTCTTTTATTGCATGTTACATGACCTACAGTAGGGTCTAATGGAAAGCTATAAAAGCTTCAAGTTAGTTTATTCATGTTTCAGTTGAGTGATTGTCCTTCAAAATGTTATAGAGCTCTCAATGCTTTCTTACCGCTGTACCATTGATTGAGTTAGTAGAGCCCGACATTTGCCAGTTATTAAGAAGAATGTTCCATTTCATCGCTCTTGGTTATTTGTCAGGAACTGCTTGAGGGTGTTAAACCATCCTGGCTTATCAAAAATTGTATTTTCTGCTCCAGAATGTTAAAAAAATATCCTGCATAGAAGTGTAGCATTATTATGAGAAATAAAAAGGAGGTGCACCTCAAAACATTCAATGAAGTTAGGAATGTGATGGATGTTACAAAGTTAATAATAGCATGCTTTCTTTACGAAGATAACAAAGAAGGTTTTTTTTTATAGTGTTTAAAGTTTAGGTTAGTTTTGAAATATACAATGGAAACAGACTCTTCGGTCCACTAAGTCCATGCTGACAATCGATCGTCCGTTTGCACTCGTTCTATGTTATCTGACTAATGCTGGGGCTTTATAGAACGCTGGTGAGGCTACATTTGGAATACCGTGAGCATGTTTGGGCTACAATACGAGCTACTTTTTCACTTATGTTTGACCTGTCACAAAATCAATGAATAATACTAATGTTGTAAACTTTGATAATAACAAAGGCAGGGCAAACAGTTCATTGCAGAGAAACCTTTGGAACCCTTTAAAAGGAACTAGCTAATGTACCTAACAGTGTGAGTTAAATCTGCATTGCTTGTGGGATAAATGTAAAAATGTGTTCAATGTTGTAGGCAGCAATATTTTCTTAAGGGCTTAGGGCACCATTTTAATGTCAGGAGTCAAAAGTGTTTAATTGCCATATGCACCAGGACCATAACAATTATATTCTAGCTTGCTGCAGCTTCATAGGCACGTTAAATGCAAGAGGACAACAAATAGATATACAGTAAATCACCACTATCTGAAATGTATCATGTTGTTAGGATTAGAAATCCTAGTCCCTCGGCATGCAGTCATACAAAGAAGGCCGACAGCATAATCAAGGACCCGTCTCACCCTGGACCTCCTCTCTCCCATCAGGCAAGAGGTTACAGAAGTATGAAAATGCACAACTCCAGATTCAGGGACAGTTTCTTCAGGCAACTGAACCATCCTATGACAACTAGAGAGTGGTCCTGACCTACCATCTACCTCAATGGAGACCCTTGGGCTATCTTTAATCACTTTACTGGTCTTTATCTTGCACTAAACGTTATTCCCTTATCTTGTATCTGTACACTGTGGACGACTTGATTGTAATCACATATAGTCTTTCCGTTGACTGGATAGCACACAACAAAAAAGCTTTTCACTGTACCTCGATACATGATGACTTGTGTGGACTCAGTGTGTTGAAGCGCTTTTTTCCACTCTGTATCTCTAAACTAAATTAAACTAAATTAAAACACCTCATTCTTGAAATGCAATATGTTTACCACGCTGGAAGCTAAGAGCAACTGTGAATTCTGGAAGACACGAGAAACTGCAGACGCTGGAATCCTGTTCAAAACACAGAGTGCTGGAGAAATTCAGTGGGTTAGGCGGCATCTGGTGGGGAATGTATTGGCAAAGTTCTGGATCAGGACCCTTCATCACATTTTACGACCCTTCATCCTAACCCGAAACGTCATCTCTCCATTCAAAGAGTCATACAGCATGAAAACAGGCCCTTTGTCCCAACTTTGTACCAATTTAGTACCAATTTGTCCCAACTTGCACATGCCGACCAACATGCCCCGTCTACACTAGTCGCACCCGCCTGCTTTTGGCCCATATCCCTCTGAACCAATCCTATCCATGTACCTGTCTAAATGTTTCTTAAACATTGCGATAGTACCTGCCTCAACCACCTCCTCTGGCAGCTTGTTCCATACATCCACCACCCTTTGTGTAAAAAGGTTACCCCTCAGATTGTGATACGTTGCGATAGTACCTGCCTCAACCACCTCCTCTGGCAGCTCGTTCCATACATCCACCACCCTTTGTGTAAAAAAGTTACCCCTCAGGTTCCCAGTACCTATCTTCACCTTAAACCAATGAGTTCAAAGGAAGATAGAAACAAAATTCTGGAGTAACTCAGCGGGTCAGGCAGAAAAAGGATGGGTGACGTTTCGGGTTGGGACCATTCTTAAGACTACGTTTTGGGTCAGTACCTATCTTAAGACATGGTAGTTTGGTGGACTGACCTCTACTGGGCTGAGAAATCCTTTCTACATGAGTTTAAAGGAAGGATTGGAACCAATTTCCCTGTGGTTTTATAGTTAACCATGCAATAGGCACGTATTGAGCCAGACACTGAACAATCGGGATTTCTCACTGAAGAACGGTCCCAACCCGAATTACTATCGGTCCATTCCTTCCCTAGATGCAGCCTGACCCACTGAGTTTTCTCCAGCACATTGAGTTTTGTTAATACTGATAACAACAGAATCAAGTAGTTGTCCCACTTTAGGGTCCTTCACCACCTGTCCATGTTCTCCAGAGATGTTGCCTGACCTGCTGAGTTACTCCAGCACTTTGTGTCCTTTTGTGTATTAACCGGCATCTGCAGTTCTTTGTTTCTATCATAATTATGAACCAGGTGCGATTGGTGGGAGCAAAGCATTAGCGAAAGGTGCCCAGCAATGTTGGAAGGGTTTGAGGAAGATGGGTAACTTTGTGACCTTCCTTCAAGAATGAAGGCATTCCCTCTCTGTCAAACGTTCTGGCTATCGTTCATGACAGTCCTTTAACTTACATTGAAAACAGGAAGGTCTGTTTCTTGCTGTGAGGTGCATGCTGTTTGCTGAGTTGCTATTTGCAATATCCTGTCAACAATCTCAATCATGTTCTGCTTTCCGATTGATATCATTGCTCTATGCACAGCAGTCTCCTCTCATGTGCTTCTTGCGCATAAAAGAGTGAACCGCGATTTCCTGAAGAGTGCAATGTACATATAAAAATGGCAATTGCTTTTGGCAATCAATTTTCTGGTCAAAAAACTGTTACATTGCACATTGTAACAGCATCGTGATAGATTTTCTATCAGTTTCCCTAAAATGCTACATCATTGTGACAATTTTGTAAAACTATTGATGAGTAGAAGGAAGACACAACATGCTGGAGTAACTCAGCGGGACAGGCAGCATCTCTGGAGAGATCTTGATTTCCACATTTGCAAGTCTTCAAAGGTGGGCAAGCAAGGTGATGTAGTTGAAAAAAGACAAATATATTTCCAGAGATTATAAATGGAGACCCAGAATCCGAAACCAACGGATTCATGCTGAAACTATGTAGATCACTGTTTAGGCTTCAGGAGACTGAAGGGGTGTTTTATAGAGGTGTATAAAATCATAGATAGGGTGAATGAATAGTATATTTTCTCATGGTAGGGTAATGAAGAACCGGAGAGCATAACTTTAAGAGGGGAAAGATTTAGTAGAAACTTGAGGGACAACTTTATTTACACGACGGATGGTTGGTGTATGGAACAAACTGCCGGATGAAGTAGTTGAGGCAGTTACAATAATAACATTTAAAGGACACTTGGACAGATACACAGAAATAAAATGTTGAGGGGAGTTATGGATGAAATGCGGGAAATGGGACTAACTTAGATGGGGCATGGACGTTTGGCACAGACAAGAACTGACTGCATTCTGCATGACTTTGTGACTGTATAATCCTCTTCTACTTCAGAAGGAGTTATGGAGGGAAGGCAGGAGAATGGGATTGAGAGGAAAAGCTATTACTTATGAACGTTACAAGAATTGCCTCCTTCCACTTTCAAAGTGTGGCCCATCCTCACTCCACCTTTCCTCACCGATGTGTGGCCTCACAGTCCTTTACTGCCATACAATGTTATCCTCTTGTTTAAGTACTTCCAGGGTCGCCTATCTTCCCATCTCAATAAATTCCTTCAGGCACTAAGTCTAAGTGTCCCAGTGATTTTGATCAGTGCATCCCTGACGGTGGCAAAATTAATTTTCATTTTGTGATCCTCGTTCCTGGTGAGTCTGTACCAATGGGAGGGGGGGTCCCATCCCCCCCCCCCCTTCGGTCGCTATGCTCCCTCGGGCTTGGTCTCTCGCAATTTCTCACTCCCAACTCTCACCCAATGTTGGCAGCCCTGCTATCAATCCCCGCGTTAAGAATACCCAATGACTTGACCTCCTCTGCCATCTGTGGTAATTCCACAGATTCATCACCATCTGGCTAAAGAAAATCCTACTCACCTCCATTCTAAAGGTACGTCCTTTTATGCTGAATCTGTGTCCTCTTGTCCTAGACTTTCCCACTACTAGAAACATGTTCATTTTCAAGAGGTTTGCTGGTGGATAACCTTTACTGAACATTTTTTTGTTTTCATTTGCTTCCATACCTTCTGGGCATTAGAGATCTTTGTACCATATTCACAAAGGTATTTAAATAGCGCTCCCATAAGAAGGGCACAAAATAATATAGTCCTCCTTTTGTTAGCTTCTTTTAATAGAATCTGCACTCTGCACCAATATTGCCCTACTTGTTAACCAGAAAAGAAAATCAATTGGAAGACATTTTAATGCTGTCAAATTTACTATTATTTAACATGGCTGCTCCCGTCTTTTAAATAATTGCAGGAAAGGCAGACATTTGTCCTGCTATGCTAATTCCAATGTCAATGCATGAATTCTGAAATAAATATTGTTGATTAGCTTGTACAGAAAAAAAAAGAAAAATATCACCAAGAGAAATCACCTGCAATTTTTGTAAATACTATTGCTCAAAGTTTCTAATCATTCTGAAGTCACAGAGTCATACATTATGAAAACATGCCCTTCGGCCCAACTTGCCCATGCCACCCAAGATGCCCATCTACACTAGTTCCACCTGCCTAGATTTGGCTTATATCCCTCTAAACCTTTCCTATCCATGTACCTGTCCAAATGTCTTTTAAATAGTCCTTGCCTCAACTACCCCCTCTGGTAGCTCGTTCCATACACTTGCCACCTTCTGTGTGAAAAGGATGCCCCTCAGGTTCCTACTAAATTCTCTTCCCTCTCAGCTTAAACCTATGTCCTCTGGTTCTTGATTTCCCCTATACGGAGTTAAAAAAAACTGTGCATCTATCCTATCTATTGATCTTATGATCATGATCTTATATAACTCTATAAGATCACCCCCTCATCCTCCAGCGCTCAAAGGAATAAAGTCCTAGCCTGCCCAATCCCACCCTATAACTCAGGCCCTCAAGTCCTGGCAACATCCTCGTGAATCTTCTCCACACCCTTTCCAGCTTAAGTGAACTTTAATTAATCTTGAAATTTTGTTTTGGTACCTAAGTAAGTTTACATTGTATCATTCACTTGTCTAGATGCGCCAGTGTCTAATATGGATCTCCTAATGAATTTTCTGCTGGCTCTGCCAATTCAAAATATTTAGACTTTCCTTTGCTTTAGACTTTACTTTACTTTAGATACAGGATGGAAACAGGCCTTCGTCCCACCGAGTCTACGCCGACCAGTGATCACCCTGTACACTAGCAACATGCTACACTCTAAGGACAATTTAGAATTTTTACTGGAACCAATTAACCTCCAAACCTGAACATCTTTGGAGTGTGGGGGGAAATCGTAGCTCCCGGAGAAAACCTACACAGTCACAGAGAGAACATCGTACAAAGTCAGGATTGAACTCTGGCACTATAAGGCTGGCTCTCTACTGCTGCACCACAGCCTTTGACTTTATTTTTTTCATGCTGAGTTTATGACGTACAACTTAAATGATTTTTTTTTTTAACCTTTAAGCACATTCAAAACAATCTTGACTATCATTGTGTGATCGCTCAATCACCTTTCATGCTGGGGAGTTCATGGGAACCACTACAAAAATCCTCAATTGCTCACCCATCCTTTAGTACCAATTTATGATCAGTATTTTACATTCATTTATATTTGGTTTAAAATGATTTAATGTGGACTAAAGTCCATTGCACAGTGGCCACTCATGTGGTGTGACTTGCAGGACTGGTCCTTTGATCTTTCCAGAGAAAGACTGGAGTAGGTGCTGCCTCACAGCACCAGAGACCCAAGTTTAATCCTGACCTCGGGTGCTGTCTGTGACCAAGTGGGTTTCCTCCGCGTGCTCTGGTTTCCTCCCACACACCTCAAAGACGTATGGGTTTGTTAACTTGATTGGCCTCTATAAAATTTCCCCTCATGTGTAGGAAGTGGATGAGAAAATGGGATCACATAGAACTAGTGTGAATGAGTGATTGATGGTCTGCGTGGACTCGGTGGGTCGAAGGGCTTGTTTCCACGCTGTATCACTAAACTAAACTAAACCCATCCCCCATCGATTACCATTTGTATTCCCTGACTACCAATCTTACCACACTATGACCAATCCTATTCAAACTGCAGTCTTCTCCCTAGCTGACAATCCCATTACTAACAAGCATTTCCCTATACTACCAAGGCTACTTCTGTATTAATCCTATCCCACCCTCTACTCGAGCATTCATCCTCCCCACAATTGTCAACCACCCATCCTACTAATATTGAAACCAGGAACCGAAGATGCTGGTTTACAAAAACATGACGCAAAGTGCTGGAATAACTCAGTGGGTAATACCAGGATACTGCCTGACCTGTAAGACTGATATCTGGACGAGTGGCTTGGTAGTTAGACATAGGATCAGTAGCCAGAGATGTCCTTAGAGATTGACTGATAGACTGAAGAAGGGTTTCGGCCCGAAACGCAGCCTATTTCCTTCGCTCCATAGATGCTGCTGCACCCGCTGAGTTTCCCCAGCAATTTTGTGTACCGACTGATAGACTTAATTGGTTTCAAAATAAAATAACTGAGAGCAGGGAACATTTGTCGGATTAGACAAAAGTACAAGAGTAAAGGACCTGTCCCACCAGCATGCGATTGCATGCGTCTAGCGCGACCAAACGTGGTCGCTTGAGGCATACGGCCTCGCGGGGCCGGTCCCACTTCCAAGCGCGGAGGTGTATGGAGTTGTGCGGGGCTGGTCCCGACATCATACTCACCAATCAGCTGGGCAGGAGGCGGGCCGACTGAATTTGGACGTCGCACGGCGTCGGGCGGTGACGTCATCACGCAACGGCACGCCGGACGGTGACGTAATCGCGCAATGCCATGCGCTAGGCGTACGCCGTCAAGACGCACGAAGATTTCGGACAGTGCAGGATTTTCGGAGCCCTACGCGATGTCGGGACCAGACCCGCACAACTCCATATGTCTCCGCGCTTGGAAGTGGGACCGGCCCCGCGAGGCCATACGCCTCAAGCGACCACGTTTGGTCGCGCTAGACCCATGCAATCGCATGCTGGTGGGACAGGCCCTTAACTCCTGTACTTTTGTCTAATCCGACAAATGTTCCCTGCTCTCAATTATTTTATTTTGAAACCAATTAAGTCTATCAGTCAATCTCTAAGTACAATCTCTGGCTACTGATCCTATGTCTAACTACCAAGCCACTCGTCCAGATATCAGTCTTACCGTCCATCACTCCACCACCCTGGACACCCCCACCCCAATCCCAACTTGCTTTAACCCTCCAAATTGCTCCGCCACCCTCTGCCCCCAGTCCTGCACTCATCCTCCTTCACCACCCCCCCCACCCCTCCCATCCCCACCCAATCACCACCACTTATGCTTGACCAAGTCTCAGGACTTTCTTCCCACCATCTGCATTTGCTACCAAAACACTGCCTTCCAATACATCTCATATCACTGCTGCATGTGATGAGCTAGTATGATTACATTTCTGGACATTTACTGCAATTTAAGTAGAAAGACATGAGTTAAGCTGAATGTTGAATTACCTAAAGAAATAACACATTCATCTGCCCTTACTCCATGCATGGTTCTGCGGCAGGGTATTCCTTCATAATTCACTCTTCTGTATCACCACAGATCCTGTAATAAACAACCGTTTCCTTATCTTTCCAAGCCAGTTAAGAGAATCCTATGTACTTTTAAGTTACTTCCAATTTTCTTATGATTTGCTTCCCTGGTGAGCAATCTGCAGATACCCAGGCAATTGCAACACGATGAATGATACATCGCGATGCCAAAGAGCTGGCAAAATCCTTTTATATATAAATCAGAAGTACATTTCAATGAATATTGTTGCTAGCACTAAGCTTTATAGATCTTCAAAATTTAAATTTTAATATTTATTTCTGAAAGCTTCAAATAGACAATTTTTTTTAAATGGTGCAGACATCCTGAGGGGATTATAGATTATTTTCTAAGACTTTTCCGACAAATGTAATATTACTGTCAATTGAACACAAGTTCAAACAACAAGGTTGATTACATCCATGAATGCATGTTTAGTTTTGACGGCTGATAGTATAACATTTTTGATATCTAGCAAGAGTGAATGAACAATTATGTTTTTTTAATGAAGGATCCTATGTGTTTTAGCACAGACCCTAATGCACCATGTTCATAAGTTGTAGGAGCAGAATTAGGCCATTCAGCCCATCGAGTCTACTCCACCATTCAATCGTGGCTGATCTATCTTTCCCTCTCAACCCCATTCTCCTGCCTTCTCCCCATAACCTTTGACACCCTTACCAATCCGGAATCTGTCAATCTCTGCCTTAAAAATGAGAATTGACATGCGCTTGCAGCCGTCCGTGGCAATGAATTCCACAGGTTCACCACCATCTGACTAACGACTCCTCCACCAAATATTTTCAACTTTATAACCTCTTTGAAAGTGATCTTATTAATCTCATCTACTCATTAATCTTTCCCAACTGCACTCTTTCCTTCACAAGTCATGATGAGAGTCTTGAAGAGCATTTTGTATGGTGCAAGATATAGTCATAGAATCATATAACTGGGAAACATTCCAACTCATCCATGCCAACCAAGATGCCCCATTTAAGCTTGTCCTCCTATTTGCCCAGATTTGGCCGATATCCCTCCAAATCTTTCCTATCCATGCACCTGTCCAAATGTAAATAGTGTTATAGTTCTTGCCTCAACTACCCCCTTCATTCCATACACCCACCACCTTTTGACAACACCCTGGCAACATCCTTGTAAATCTACTCTGCACTTCTTCCTGCTCAATGGTATCCTTCCGAAAGCAGGGTGACCAAAACAGGACACAATGCAAAAAATAATTAATGCAACCGCAAGATGCGGCTGCATCTGTGGAAAGTTGAATAGACTGTTTCAGGATAGTATCATTCATTCATTCATTTCATCATTGAGATGTCATCAACCTGAAGCATTACCTTTATTCCCCTTTCTCTGCAGATGCTGCTTGAAGGATCTTAAAAATAGCGGAGTCAGGGGATATGGTGAGAAGGCACAAAACGGGGTCCTGGTTGTGGATGATCAGCCATGATCATATTGAATGGAGGTGCTGGCTCGAAGGGCCAAATGGCCTAATCCTGCACCTATTGTCTATTGACCTGCTGAATATTTCCTGCATTTTCTGTCTTAACATAAACATTGTGTTCTATTCGCTGCAGTCAGACTGGGCTAGTCAAATAAGAAGGGCTTCAAAATTTAATTCTGCCTAAGATATTAAATGCTTTAAAACTCTGTCAAATTATATTTGAAACAAACTTGAAAAGGAGAGAATATTGTCAATTCATTCCATTAAACTCATGCAGCAACATCTTAATCAAAAAAGACAAAATTGAGGGATTATGTAAAATGGGTGATATTGAATTAGCTACATATTATATTTCATATCCAGTGTCTCTGTCACCAAAAAATCAATTAAATGCCTTTAGTTTGATAACAGCATCTCTCTTTGTTAATATTTCCTCCTATGGGTGGCACGGTGGCACAGCAGTACAGTTGCTGCCTTAAAGTGCCAGAGACCAGGGTTCGATCCTGACTACGGGTACTGTCTGTATTGAGTTTGTACGTTCTCCCCGTGACCTGCGTGAATTTTCTCCATGTCTCCAGTTTCTTCCCACACTCCAATGCCAAACAGGTTTGTAGGCTAATGGGCTTGGTAAAATTGTAAATTGTCCCTAATGGGTTAGTGTATGTGGTGATCGCAGGTCGGAGTGGACTTGGTGAGCCGAACGGCCTGTTTCCACACTGTATCTCTAAACTAATTGTCAACACCAAGAATTGATTCAGAAAAGGAGTTGAATCTTATGGACTTACGTCCATTCAGTATTTTTGCAAACATTTTTGACAAATGTCAGATCCAGTCATAAAAATAAACGGCATTTCTTCACAGGTAATATCCAGGATGCTTAGCTCTTTGGGTAAGTTTGTGCTTTGTCTGATTTATACCACGGTCTAAGAGAACATGTTTAAGTCATTAATAAACATGGATTGAATGTATTCCTTGACATGTCAATTGTTGGCTTCGATAACAGATGTGCAGAGATGATTCCTGTAAATTACTTTTTTGTGGCATCTGCACTTCAACAGTGGAACCGGATAACAGTGTTTAGGTTACAATGACAATGAATAATTAATATATTCATGGGACTGCTTATGCAGCAATAGTTCTCTTGCTTTGTATGTAGCTGTCAGCTCCCTGCTGCGACAAGTCTCCTCTGCTTCTTCACTTGAAGCAGATCAAAATCCTTTCCTTGCTCTTATGTCAAAATAACTTCCCAGCTAGGACGCCGAAAAAGAGGTAAAATACATATTTGACGGGAATTTATTAATTTAAAATGTAAAGCATTAGAATGACTGCTTAATGGGACGCATCAATGAATATTATTTGTTGTATAAATCTTATTAACAGCTACATCATTTGGATAGTTTGTTCATTGAAAGGAAAAAAGAATATGAATGACCTATAAAATTCTATTCGCTTCAGAATAGAGGATAGAACATAGAACAGCACAGCACAGGAATGGGCCCTGCAGCCCATAATGTATATACCCAACATGCTGCCAAGTTAAATTGATCTCATCTGCCTGTACATGATCCATATTATCACTGTATTCCCTGCAGTTCCATCTACCAATTTAAAAGTCTCTTAAATTCCACAAACGTATCTACCTCCACCACCACCATCCGAGGTGATGCGTTGCAGGTCCCCACCACTCTGTGTAAAAAAAACTTCTTGCCCCGCACATCATTCAACTTTCCCTCTCTCATCTTATAGCTATCTCTAATGTTGGAAAGATTGATTGGCTACCCTATCTATGCCTCTTCTAATTTTATATAATTAGGAATGGAGCAATGGCAATTTTGAAATATTACTGCTCATTGGTTTTTCTTGGCTTCATGTATTGCCATGAATTTTTTTGTTAGGTGTTACAGTCATTGATATCTAACTAGCCAAACTAAACTCGCAGCAAATCACATTGACTGCATTTCAAGATGTCTTATTTTATATAATCTTTACAATTTTGTCCAATCATGCCTAGAGTAGGGGAATTGAGAACCAGAGGACATAGGTTGAAGATGAAGAGGGAAATATTTAATAGGAATCTGAGGGGTAACTTTCCCACACAAAGGGTGGTAGGTGTATGTAACGAGCTGCCAGAGGAGGTAGTTGAGGCAGGAACTATTGTAATGTCTAAGAAACAGTTAAACAGGTACATGGATAGGACAGGTTTCGAAGGATATGGGCCAAAACATAGGCAGGTGGGACTAGAGTAGATGGGACCTGTTGGTCAGTGTGTGCAAGTTGGGCCGAAGGGCCTGTTTCCATGCTGTATGACTCTAGGGTCTCTTTCTATCTGTTTTGAATATTACGTTGATTCTCATTATTACACTTTAATTAGTGCATATTGATGCAATGTATTTCTGTTTAAATTGCATGGTATTGTCCGAGATATATAAAAAAAGGGGAAGAAAACACAAATATTCCAAACAAAGACAAAGAAATATCAAACATGGACACAAAATGCTGGAGCAACTCAACAGGTCAGGCAGCATCTCTGGAGAAAACGAGTAGGAAGGAACTGCAGATGCTGGTTTACACTGAAGATAGACAAAAAATGCTGGAGCAACTCAGCGGGTCAGGCAACATTGCTGGAGAAAAGGAATGTAACAAATTCAGTCTGAAGAACGGTTCCGACCTGAAACAGCACCTATTGCTTTTCTCCAGAAATGCTGCTTGACCTGCTGAGTTTGTCCAATATTTTGCGTCAATCTGGAGAAAAAGAATCTGAACAAAAGTCCCGACCCGAAATGTCACCGGTCCATTTTCTCCAGAGATGCTGCCTGTCCCATTGAATTACTCCAGCACTTTGTGTTCTATCTTTGGTATAAATCAGCATCTGAAGTTCCTTTTTATACATATTACCTGTAAAATCAACTTCATTCCTACCTCCACAAATGCTGCTTAACGAACAGAGTATTTTAAACAAAGTTCAGGTTTTATTTCAGATTTCGATCATCTGAAGGACCTTGCATCTGTGTTTATCTATCTATCTATATTACTAAAAGTCTGTTCTTGACCGGTTTTGGCCATCTGTGCTGTGATTTCCGAGAGAACGCCGCCACCTACGGCCGTCATTTTTGGCCACCTTGCTCAGAGCCCCCCTCCGCCGCATGTGTGCCGAGGATTTTTCCCGTTGATTAAAAATGACAGAGATATTAATGTTTTTACAAAATTCCTCATTCTCTCTACTGCCCCCGCTGGCGGCAGGGGGGAGGGACTATAAAACCAGGAAGTGGTGTGCCACACAGTCTCTTCAAGATGGAGGAAGGCAGTGGGTCATGTTTCTCTGAGCTGTGAATAACACTGAACACATATCTACTCAAATGTAAGTGCCCTTAGTGGTTCTAAAATGCTTGCAGAATGTGTCTATTGGTTCTAAAATGTTTGCAAAAAGTGTCTCTTTTGGTTCTACAATGCTTGCAGAATGTGTCTATTGGTTCTAAAACTTGCAAAAAAATGTCTATTGGTTCTAAAGCTTGCAAAAAGTGTGTCTATTGGTTCTAAAGCTTGCAAAAATTGTCTCTATTGGTTCTAAAGCTTGTAAAAAATGTCTCTATTGGTTCTAAAGCTTGCAAAAAATGTCTCTATTGGTTCTAAAGCTTGCAAAAATATGTCTATTGGTTCTAAAGTTGGCAAAAATATGTCTATTGGTTCTAAAGTTGGCAAAAATATGTCTATTGGTTCTAAAGCTGGCAAAAATATGTCTATTGGTTCTAAAGCTGGCAAAAATATGTCTATTGGTTCTAAAGCTGGCAAAAATATGTCTATTGGTTCTAAAGCTGGCACAAATATGTCTATTGGTTCTAAAGCTGGCAAAAATATGTCTATTGGTTCTAATAGCGCTTTCTCACGGGGCGACTTGACGCAAGAGTTAACCAGAGTTGAACATCGTGGGAACCCCGTGCGATAACCGTACGGCATTCGTGGACCACCGTGGACCACCGTGGCGCTAACGGCAGGTACTCGTGTAACTTGGTGACTCGGGAGAAAATTCAAGCAAGTTTGAATTTCTCCAAGAGTGACTTGTACACTTGTGGTTGAAGATGGCAACATTATATGCACGTAGTGGCCAGTGCGATATCCGTATTAACTCTTGCGTGTACCGTGGGAACTCCTGCGAACGGTGAACCCAGAAGCTGGACAGAGGGGACAGAAGGAGAGTAATCTGGAATGAACATGCTGTTAGGCTGGGATCATTCTCTGCGAGATGATCTTAGTGCGGGAGACAAGTGTAGGAGAGGTGTACTGACTGTGTGGGCAGAACTTTGGAAGTGATTGCCCACCATTCTCAAAAGCCGCTGTGTCTCCCTGTCCCTCCAACTCCAGAGGAATCCGCGCCCCCTCATCCGCAACCCGGGTTCCTCTGGAGTTGGAGCGGGGCTGGGCTAGAGTTGCTGCTGGCTGTGAGTCTCTGGGATCTCCGTGCTTGCAGTCGGTGTCCCGTTGGTCCTAACGTCTCCGGCCACCCCCCTGGACTGGAGCTGAGACTGTGAACTGTACCGCCCTTGCCCCCTCCCTCTGCAAATGCAAACAACCCCACAGTTCCCAGTCTCAGCTCCTGTACAGGGGGGTGGCCGGAGACGTCACAGCCCGAGCTGCGCCCCCTCATCCGCAACCCCAAGAACAAGACGTACCTTGCACACCATCAGCTTCTGTCCCTACGGGGAGCGTGTTCCTCTGGAGTTGGAACGGGGCTGCGCTGCTGCTGGCTGTGGGTCTCTGGGGTCTCAGTGCTTGCAGTGGGCCTGGGGGTCGGCGTCCCGTTGGTCCTGACATCTCCGGTGACTGGCACTGACCTGCTGGCATCGCCGACGTGAAGACAGTGCAAAGCCCCCGCGCCGGTGCAATGGGCGGGGAGCTGAAGAGGGGAGGGAAGGGGTCACACACATGGCCGGGAAGCAGAGGGGTGTAGGTGGGGTGAAACTGAAGGGAGCGACAATCTGCTGCTGCCTGCCCGCTGAGTTAAAAAGTTCCCACGCAAGACTCACGATACACTGTATATCATGACCGTGGGAACTTTTTAACTCAGCGGGCAGGCAGCAGCAGATTGTCAATTATTACCCTCCCGCGCAATTACCTTCTCTTTTATGAATGGGGATTCACAATGTTCATTCAAGATTTAACGGGAAAGCTCGGGAGACGGACAAGTCACTCGCACAAATAACAGAAATGCCAAGTACCCATGGGAACTCTTTATCTACCCCCCGTTATATCGTGTGATATCGTGCTAGACCACGACCACTTCACTCTGGTTACATCTTGCGTCAAGTCGCCCCGTGAGAAAGCGCTTTAAAGCGGGCAAAAATATGTCTATTGGTTCTAAAGCTGGCAAAAATATGTCTATTGGTTCTAAAGCTGGCACAAATATGTCTATTGGTCCTAAAGCTGGCAAAAATATGTCTATTGGTTCTAAAGCTGGCAAAAATATGTCTATTGGTTCTAAAGCTGGCAAAAATATGTCTATTGGTTCTAAAGCTGGCAAAAATATGTCTATTGGTTCTAAAGCTGGCAAAAATATGTCTATTGGTTCTAAAGCTGGCAAAAATATGTCTATTGGTTCTAAAGCTGGCAAAAAGTATCTATTGGTTCTAAAGCTTGCAAAAAGTGTGTCTATTGGTTCTAAAGCTTGCAAAAAGTGTGTCTATTGGTTCTAAAGCTAGCAAAATGTGTCTATTGGTTCTAAAGCTTGCAAAAAGTGTCTCCATTGGTTCTAAAGCTTGCAAAAAGTGTCTCTATTGGTTCTAAAGCTTTCAAAAAGTGTCTATTGGTTCTAAAGATAGCAAAAAGTGTCTATTGGTTCTAAAACTTGCAAAAAATCTCTATTGGTTCTAAGCTTGCAAACAATGTCTCTATTGGTTCTAAAGCTTGCAAAAAAGTGTCTCTATTGGTTCTAAAGCTTGCAAAAAATGTCTCTATTGGTTCTAAAGCTTGCAAAAAATGTCTATTTGTTCTAAGCTTGCAGAAATATGTCTATTGGTTCTAAAGCTTGCAAAAATATGTCTATTGGTTCTAAAGCTTGCAGAAATATGTCTATTGGTTCTAAAGCTGGCAAAAATATGTTTCTATTGGTTCTAAAGCTGGCAAAAATATGTCTCTATTGGTTCTAAGCTTGCAAAAAAATGTCTATTGGTTCTAAAGCTTGCAAAAAAATGTCTATTGGTTCTAAAGCTTGCAAAAAAATGTCTATTGGTTCTAAAGCTTTCAAAAAAATGTCTTGGTTCTAAAGCTTGTAAAAAATGTCTATTGGTTCTAAAGCTTGCAAAAAGTGTCTCTATTGGTTCTAAAGCTTGCAAAAAAATGACTATTGGTTCTAAAGCTTGGGTGTGGCTTGAAGTTGAAAGGCACTACTTACTGCAGATGGTGGCTTGGGTGCAATGGCTTGCGGTTAAAATGCATTACTTACTGCAAATGGGGGCGTGGGTGCATTGGCTTGAAGTTGAAAGGCACTACTTGCTGCAAATTGTGGCTTGAAGTTGAAAGGCACTATGTAAATGGTGGCATGAAGTTGAAAGGCAGTACTTACTGCAAATGGTGGCTTGGGAGCTTTGGCTTGAAGTTGAAAGGCACTATTACTGCAAATGGTGGCTTGGTTGCTTTGGCTTGAAGTTGAAAGGCACTACTTACTGCAAATGGTGGCTTGGGTGTGGCTTGAAGTTGAAAGACACCACTTACTGCAAATGGTGGCATGAAATGGAAAGGCACTACTTACTGCAAATGGTGGCTTGGGAGCTTTGGCTTGAAGTTAAAATGCATTACTTACTGCAAATGGGGGCGTGGGTGCATTGGCTTGGTTGAAAGGCACTACTTCCTGCAGATGGTGGCTTGGGTGCTTTGGCTTGAAGTTGAAAGGCACCCCTTACTGCAAATGGTGGGATGAAGTTGAAAGGCACTACTTACTGCAAATGGTGGCTTGGGAGCTTTGGCTTGAAGTTGAAAGGCACTATTACTGCAAATGGTGGCTTGGTTGCTTTGGCTTGAAGTTGAAAGGCACTACTTCCTGCAGATGGTGGCTTGGGTGCTTTGGCTTGAAGTTGAATGCACTACTTACTGCAAATGGTGGCTTGGGAGCTTTGGTTTGAAGTTGAAAGGCACTACTTACTCCAAATGGTGGCTTGGTTGCTTTGGCTTGAAGTTGAAAGGCACTACTTACTGCAAATGGTGGCTTGGGTGTGGCTTGGGTGTTCCTTGAAGTTGAAATACACTACTTACTGCAAATGATGGCTTGGGTGTGGCTTGGGTGTGGCTTGAAGTTGAAAGACACCACTCACTGCAAATGGTGGCATGAAGTTGAAAGGCACTACTTACTGCAAATGGTGGCTTGGTTGCTTTGTCTTGAAGTTGAAAGGCACTACTTCCTGCAGATGGTGGCTTGGGTGCATTGGCTTGAAGTTGAAAGGCACTACTTACTGCAAATTGTGGCTTGGTTGCTTTGGCGTGAAGGTGAAAGGCACTACTTACTGTAGATGGTGGCTTGGGTGCAATGGCTTGAAGTTAAAATGCATTACTTACTGCAAATGGGGGCGTGGGTGCATTGGCTTGAAGTTGAAAGGCACTACTTACTGCAAATGGTGGCTTGGTTGCTTTGGCTTGAAGTTGAAAGGCACTACTTACTGCAAATGGTGGCTTGGATGCAATGGCTTGAAGATAAAAGGCATTACTTACTGCAAATGGTGGCTTGGGTGCATTGGCTTGAAGTTGAAAGGCACCACTTACTGCAAATGGTGGCATGAAGTTGAAAGGTACTACTTACTGCAAATGGTGGCTTGAAGTTGAAAGGCACTACTTACTGCAAATGGTGGCTTGGTTGCTTTGGCTTGAAGTTGAAAGGCACTACTTCCTGCAGATGGTGGCTTGGGTGCTTTGGCTTGAAGTTGAATGTACTACTTACTGCAAATGGTGGCTTGGGAGCTTTGGTTTGAAGTTGAAAGGCACTACTTACTCCAAATGGTGGCTTGGTTGCTTTGGCTTGAAGTTGAAAGGCACTACTTACTGCAAATGGTGGCTTGGGTGTGGCTTGGGTGTTCCTTGAAGTTGAAATACACTACTTACTGCTAATGATGGCTTGGGTGTGGCTTGGGTGTGGCTTGAAGTTGAAAGACACCACTCACTGCAAATGGTGGCATGAAGTTGAAAGGTACTACTTACTGCAAATGGTGGCTTGGTTGCTTTGGCTTGAAGTTGAAAGGCACTACTTCCTGCAGATGGTGGCTTGGGTGCATTGGCTTGAAGTTGAAAGGCACTACTTACTGCAAATTGTGGCTTGGTTGCTTTGGCGTGAAGTTGAAAGGCACTACTTACTGTAGATGGTGGCTTGGGTGCAATGGCTTGAAGTTAAAATGCATTACTTACTGCAAATGGGGGCGTGGGTGCATTGGCTTGAAGTTGAAAGGCACTACTTACTGCAAATGGTGGCTTGGTTGCTTTGGCTTGAAGTTGAAAGGCACTACTTACTGCAAATGGTGGCTTGGATGCAATGGCTTGAAGATAAAAGGCATTACTTACTGCAAATGGTGGCTTGGGTGCATTGGCTTGAAGTTGAAAGGCACCACTTACTGCAAATGGTGGCATGAAGTTGAAAGGTACTACTTACTGCAAATGGTGGCTTGAAGTTGAAAGGCACTACTTACTGCAAATGGTGGCTTGGGTGCATTGGCTTAAAGTTGAAAGGCACTATTTACTGCTAATGGTAGCATGAAGTTGAAAGGTACTACTTACTGCAAATGGTGGCTTGGTTGCTTTGACTTGAAGTTGAAAGGCACCTTACTGCTAATGGTGGCTTGGGTGTGGTTTGAAGTTGAAAGCCACTACTTACTGCAAATGGTGGCGTGGGTGCATTGGCTTGAAGTTGAAAGGCACTACTTACTGCAAAAGGTGGCTTGGGTGCTTTGGCTTGAAGTTAAAAGGCACTACTGTAAATGCACTTACTTCCTGTTTGCACTGTATATTGATTTTAGATAAAACGCTACCACTTACGGCTGTGATTTTTGGCCATCTTACTCAGTCCCCCTCCGCTGAGCAGGTGCAGAGAATTCTTCCCATCAATGAAAAATAAAAGTGTTATTAGTTTTTAAAAAAATGTTAAGAATCTCTCTCCTGTCAATCACTCCATGAAAGCCACACCTTTTCTGGGGGGGGGGGGGGGGGGGGGGGGTTATAAAACCCAGAAATGTGGGTGTCTCCCCTTTGTCTCCTGTTCCCAATATTGTTGCCATTCCTGATTTATTTTCTTCCACACAATGTGTTTTCCTTCAGATTTGGATAGTTGTAAGTTTACCTCTATGTTTCTTTTTTTTACAGCCTCCTTTGCCAATTTATCCACCTTTTCATTCCCTAGAACACCAATGTGTGCTGGGACCCACAAGAAAGTCACGTCACTGCCCCTCCTTGTCACTTGGCTTAATAGTAGCAGGATTTCATAAACTAAATCAGGCCGCCTATGGGATGCACCAGATCCAATAATCTGGATTGCAGATAATGAGTCGCTACATCAAGCCACCATCTGCAGGAAGTAGTGCCTTTCAACTTCAAGCCAAAGCAACCAAGCCACCATTTGCAGTAAGCAGTGCCTTTCAACTTCATGCCACCATTTGCAGTGAGTGGTGTCTTTCAACTTCAAGCCACACCCAAGCCATCATTTGCAGTAAGTGGTGTCTTTCAACTTCAAGCCACACCCAAGCCACCATTTGCAGTAAGTAGTGCCTTTCAACTTCAAACCAAAGCTCCAAGCCACCATTTGCAGTAAGTAGTGCTTTCAACTTCAAGCCAAAGCACCTAAGCCACCATCTGCAGGAAGTAGTGCCTTTCAACTTCAAGTCAAAGCAACCAAGCCACCATTTGCAGTAATAGTGCCTTTCAACTTTAAGCCAAAGCTCCCAAGCCACCGTTTGCTGTAAGTAGTGCCTTTCAACTTCATGCCACCATTTGCAGTAAGAGGTGCCTTTCAACTTCAAGCCCAAGCACCCAAGCCACCATCTGCAAGTAGTGCCTTTCAACTTCAAGCCAATGCACCCATGCCCCCATTTGCAGTAAATAATGCATTTTAACTTCAAGCCAAAGCTCCCAAGCCACCATTTGCAGTAAGTAGTGCCTTTCAATTTCATGCCACCATTTGCAGTAAGTGGTATCTTTCAACTTCAAGCCACACCCAAGCCACCATTTGCAGTTAGTGCCTTTCAACTTCAAAGCTCCCAAGCCACCATTTGCAGTAAGTGGTGTCATTCAACTTCAAGCCACACCCAAGCCATCATTTGCAGTAAGTGGTGTCTTTCAACTTCAAGCCAAAGCAACCAATCCACCATTTGCAGTAAGTAGTGCCCTTCAACTTCATGCCACCAATTGCAGTAAGTAGTGCCTTTCAACTTCAAGCCAAAGAAACCAAGCCACCATTTGCAGTAAGTAGTGCCTTTCAACTTCAAGCCAAAGCAACCAAGCCACCATTAGCAGTAACAGTGCCTTTCAACTTCAAGCCAAAACTCCCAAGCCACCATTTGCAGTAAGTACTGAATTTCAACTTAATGCCACCATTTGCAGCAAGTAGTGCCTTTCAACTTCAAGCCACAATTTGCAGCAAGTAGTGCCTTTCAACTTCAAGCCAATGCACCCACGCCCCCATTTGCAGTAAGTAATGCATTTTAACTTCAAGCCATTGCACCCAAGCCACCATCTGCAGTAAGTAGTGCCTTTCAACTTCAAGCCACACCCAAGCTTTAGAACCAATAGTCATTTTTTGCAAGCTTTAGAACCAATAGAGACACTTTTTGCAAGCTTTAGAACGAATAGACATTTTTGCAAGCTTTAGACCATAGACATTTTTTGCAAGCTTAGCACAATAGACATTTTTTGCAAGCTTTAGAATCCACTATAGACATTTCTTTGCAAGCTTTAGAACCAATAGACATTTTTCTGCAACCTTAGAACAAATAGACACTTTTTGCCAGCTTTAGAACCAATAGAGACACTTTTTGCCAGCTTTAGAACCAATAGAGACACTTTTTTGCCAGCTTTAGGACCGATAGAGGAAACTTTTTGCCAGCGTTAGAACGATAGAGACACTTTTTTGCCAGCTTTAGAACCGATAGAGACACTTTTTGCCAGCTTTACAACCGATAGAGACACTTTTTGCCAGCTTTAGAACCGATAGAGACACTTTTTGCCCGCTTTAGAACCGATAGAGACACTTTTGCCAGCTTCAGAACCGATAGAGACACTTTTTGCCAGCTTTAGAACTGATAGAGACACATTTTGCCAGCTTTAGAAACGATAGAGACACTTTTTGCCCAGCTTTAGAACGATACAGACACTTTTTGCCAGCTTTAGAACCTACAGACACTTTTTGCCAGCTTTAGAACCGATTGAGACACTTTTTGCCAGCTTTAGAACCATAGAGATGCTTTTTGCCAGCTTTAGAAACCAATAGAGATGCTTTTTTTGCCAGCTTTAGAACCAGAATAGAGACTAATTTTGCCAGCTTTAGAACCGATAGAGACACTTTTGGCCAGCTTTAGAACCAATAGAGACACTTTTTGCCAGCTTTAGAACCGATTGAGACACTTTTTGCCAGCTTTAAACCGATAGACAATTTTTTGCCAGCTTTAAAACCGATAGAGACACTTTTTGCCAGCTTTTAGAACCGATAGAGACACTTTTTGTCAGCTTTAGAACCGATAGAGACACTTTTTGCCAGCTTTAGAACCGATAGAGACACTTTTTGCCAGCTTTAGAACCGATAGAGACACTTTTTGCCAGCTTTAGAACCGATAGAGACACTTTTTGCCAGCTTCAGAACCGATAGAGACACTTTTTGCCAGCTTTAGAACCGATACAGGCACTTTTTTGCCAGCTTTAGAACCGATACAGACACTTTTTGCCAGCTTTAGAACCGATAGAGACACTTTTTGACAGCTTTAGAACCAATAGAGATGCTTTTTGCCAGCTTTAGAACCAATAGAGACGCTTTTTTTTGCCAGCTTTAGAACCAATAGAGACTATTTTTGCCAGCTTTAGAACCAATGGACATATTTTTTGCCAGCTTTAGAACCAATGGACATATTTTTGCCAGCTTTAGAACCAATGGACATATTTTTGCCAGCTTTAGAACCAATGGACATATTTTTGCCAGCTTTAGAACCAATGGACATATTTTTGCCAGCTTTAGAACCAATGGACCTATTTTTGCCAGCTTTAGAACCAATGGACATATTTTTGCCAGCTTTAGAACCAATAGGACATTTTTGCCAGCTTTAGAACCAATAGAGACATTTTTTGCCAGCTTTAGAACCAATAGGACCTATTTTTGCCAGCTTTAGAACCAATAGACCTATTTTTTTGCCAGCTTTAGAACCAATAGGACCTTTTTTTGCCAGCTTTAGAACCAATAGAGACACTTTTGGCCAGCTTTAGAACCAATAGAGACATTTTTTGCCAGCTTTAGAACCAATAGAGACATTTTTGCCAGCTTTAGAACCAATAGACATTTTTGCCCGCTTTAGAACCGATAGAGACACTTTTTGCCAACTTTAGAACCAATAGAGATGCTTTTTGCCAGCTTTAGAACCAATAGAGACGCTTTTTTTGCCAGCTTTAGAACCAATAGAGACTATTTTTGCCAGCTTTAGAACCAATGGACATATTTTTTGCCAGCTTTAGAACCAATGGACATATTTTTGCCAGCTTTAGAACCAATGGACATATTTTTGCCAGCTTAGAACCAATGGACATATTTTTGCCAGCTTTAGAACCAATGGACATATTTTTGCCAGCTTTAGAACCAATGGACCTATTTTTGCCAGCTTTAGAACCAATGGACATATTTTTGCCAGCTTTAGAACCAATGGACATATTTTTGCCAGCTTTAGAACCAATGGACATATTTTTGCCAGCTTTAGGACCAATGGACATTTTTGCCAGCTTTAGAACGAATGGACATATTTTTGCCAGCTTTAGAACGAATGGACATATTTTTGCCAGCTTTAGAACCAATGGACATATTTTTGCCAGCTTTAAAACCAATAGACTAATTTTTGCCAGCTTTAGAACCAATGGACCTATTTTTTTGCCAGCTTTAGAACCAATAGACCTTTTTCTGCCAGCTTTAGAACCAACCAAGACTTTTTTTTGCCAGCTTTAGAACCAATAGACCTTTTTTGCCAGCTTTAGAACCAATAGACATTTCTGCCAGCTTTAAAACCAATAGAGACATTTTTGCCAGCTTTAGAACCAATAGACCTTTTTTTTGCCAGCTTTAGAACCAATAGAGACATTTTTTGCCAGCTTTAGAACCAATCGAGACTTTTTTTTGCCAGCTTTAGAACCAATAGAGACATTTTTTGCCAGCTTTAGAACCAATAGACCTATTTTTGCCAGCTTTAGAACCAATAGACCTTTTTTTTGCCAGCTTTAGAACCAATAGACATTTTTTGCCAGCTTTAGAACCAATAGATAATTTTTTGCCAGCTTTAGAACCAATAGAGACATGTTTGCCAGCTTTAGAACCAATAGAGACATTTTTGCCAGCTTTAGAACCAATAGAGACAATTTTTTTGCCAGCTTTAGAACAAATAGAGACATTTTTTGCCAGCTTTAGAACCAATAGAGACACTTTTGCCAGCTTTAGAACCAATAGAGACATTTTTTGGCCAGCTTTAGAACCAATAGAGACATTTTTTCCAGCTTTAGAACCAATAGAGACACTTTTTGCCAGCTTTAGAAACAATAGAGACACTTTTTGTCAGCTTTAGAACCAATAGGGGCACTTTTTGCCAGCTTTAGAACCAATAGGGGCACTTTTTGCCAACTTTAAAACCAATAGAGACACTTTTGCCAGCTTTAGAACCAATAGAGACACTTTTTGCCAGCTTTAGAACCAATAGACACTTTTTGCCAGCTTTAGAACCAATAGAGCCACTTTTTGCCAGCTTTAGAACCAATGGAGACACTTTTTGCCAGCTTTAGTACCAATAGACATATTTTTGCCAGCTTTAGAACCAATAGACATCTTTTTGCCAGCTTCATCTTTTTGCCAGCTTTAGAACCAATAGACATATTTTTGCCAGCTTTAGAACCAATAGACATATTTCTGCCAGCTTTAGAACCAATAGACATCTTTTTGGCAGCTTTAGAACCAATAGACATATTTTTGCCAGCTTTAGAACCAATAGACATCTTTTTGCCAGCTTTAGTACCAATAGACATCTTTTTGCCAGCTTTAGAACCAATAGACATCTTTTTGCCAGCTTTAGAACCAATAGACATCTTTTTGCCAGCTTTAGAACCAATAGACATATTTCTGCCGCTTTAGAACCGATAGAGACACTTTTCTGCCAGCTTTAGAACCGAATAGGACATCTTTTTGCCAGCTTTAGAACCAATAGACATATTTTTGCCAGCTTTAGAACCAATAGACATCTTTTTGCCAGCTTTAGAACCAATAGACATATTTTTGCCAGCTTTAGAACCAATAGACCTATTTTTGCCAGCTTTAGAACCAATAGACCTATTTTTGCCAGCTTTAAAACCAATAGACCTATTTTTGCCAGCTTTAGAACCAATGGACCTATTTTTTGCCAGCGTTAGAACCAATAGACCTTTTTTTGCCAGCTTTAGAACCAATCGAGACTTTTTTTTGCCAGCTTTAGAACCAATCGAGATTTTTTTTGCCAGCTTTAGAACCAATAGACCTTTTTTTCCAGCTTTAGAACCAATAGACATTTTTTGCCAGCTTTAGAACCAATAGAGACATTTTTGCCAGCTTTAGAACCAATAGAGACATTTTTGCCAGCTTTAGAACCAATAGAGACATTTTTTGCCAGCTTTAGAACCAATAGACCTATTTTTGCCAGCTTTAGAACCAATAGACCTATTTTTTTGCCAGCTTTAGAACCAATAGACCTTTTTTTGCCAGCTTTAGAACCAATAGAGACACTTTTGGCCAGCTTTAGAACCAATAGAGACATTTTTTGCCAGCTTTAGAACCAATAGAGACATTTTTGCAAGCTTTAGAACCAATAGACATTTTTGCCCGCTTTAGAACTGATAGAGACACTTTTTGCCAACTTTAGAACCAATAGAGATGCTTTTTGCCAGCTTTAGAACCAATAGAGACGCTTTTTTTGCCAGCTTTAGAACCAATAGAGACTATTTTTGCCAGCTTTAGAACCAATGGACATATTTTTTGCCAGCTTTAGAACCAATGGACATATTTTTGCCAGCTTTAGAACCAATGGACATATTTTTGCCAGCTTTAGAACCAATGGACATATTTTTGCCAGCTTTAGAACCAATGGACATATTTTTGCCAGCTTTAGAACCAATGGACCTATTTTTGCCAGCTTTAGAACCAATGGACATATTTTTGCCAGCTTTAGAACCAATGGACATATTTTTGCCAGCTTTAGAACCAATGGACATATTTTTGCCAGCTTTAGAACCAATGGACATTTTTGCCAGCTTTAGAACGAATGGACATATTTTTGCCAGCTTTAGAACGAATGGACATATTTTTGCCAGCTTTAGAACCAATGGACATATTTTTGCCAGCTTTAGAAACAATGGACTATTTTTTGCCAGCTTTACAACCAATAGAGACATTTTTTGCCAGCTTTAGAACCAATAGAGACATTTTTGCCAGCTTTAGAACCAATAGAGACATTTTTTTGCCAGCTTTAGAACCAATAGAGACATTTTTTGCCAGCTTTAGAACCAATAGAGACACATTTTGCCAGCTTTAGAACCAATAGAGACACTTTTTTGCCAACTTTAGAACCAATCGAGGCACTTTTTGCCAGCTTTAGAACCAATAGAGACACTTTCTGCCAGCTTTAAAACCAATAGAGACACCTTTTGCCAGCTTTAGAACCAATAGAGACATTCTGCAAGCTTTGTAGAACCAAAAGAGACACTTTTTGCAAACATTTTGTAACCAATAGACACAATCTGCAAGCATTTTAGAACCACTAAGGGCACTTACATTTGAGTAGATATGTGTTCAGTGTTATTCACAGCTCAGAGAAACGTGACCCTCTGCCTTCCTCCATCTTGAAGAGACTGTGTGGCACACCACTTCCTGGTTTTATAGTCCCTCCCCCCTGCCGCCAGCGGGTGCAGTAGAGAGAATGGGGAATTTTGTAAAAACATTAATATCTCTGTCATTTTTAATCGACTGGAAAAATCCTCGGCACACATGCGGCGGAGGGGGGCTCTGAGCAAGGTGGCCAAAAATGACGGCCGTAGGTGGCGGCGTTCTCTCGGAAATCGCAGCACAGATGGCCAAAACCGGTCAAGAACAGACTTTTAGTAATATAGAAGATGCCTAACCCGCTGATTTACTGCAGCTTTTTGTGTCTGTCTTCATGTTTAGTTTATTTTTGTAGTTATTGATAATCTACGACCATACTCCATGTGCACCTTGCTCTGAATTTCTCAGTACTTTTAATTGGAAAAATAATCAATGTCAGCTTTTCAGCTGTACATTTGGGATGTTCACGATTCTATATATTAATGTCCAAAATTGTTGACTTTAAATTTTGTTACATTGATACCCATTTGCTACAATTTTACACGTTTAGCCATTTATTTACTACAATGATAATTTCAGCTCCATGTTTTGCATATATTGTGTAAAATATACGATGCCAGCAGTCTTTGTACTGACAACATCTTCAACAGCCTACAGCCTGAAAATGAGATTTTTAACCAGTTATTTAAATGAGTTATAAAAATTCTGGATAATTGTGATCCTAAGACAAGGCTGCTGGCAATTTGAATCCCTATACATTATTCCTTGCATCTGTCACCTACTGCTGAACCAATTTCCTAATCAGGTCTTTAATTTGTGTTCAGTTCAATGAACTTTAAATTTAACTCATAGTTCCTCATTGGGGTATGCATTTAACTGCTTACTGAATGTCCACAAGCATAATTCTTGACATCCCCTTGTCCACTAATTAAGGCATCACTTCAGAATATTTAATCAGCTCAGTCAAATGTGATTAACCTTAACCAGTTCTCTCTGCCTGGATGAAAATTGTCAACACATTCATAGCCCCATCTTTAATTATACTCACTTATAATTTCCCAACAACTGACAGTAGCCTGACGAATCAACAATTCCCTGGTTTCCCTCTCTCACCTTTCATAAACAATACAGTCAGAGCCAAATCTAACGGATCTGCAACCAAGAGAGGTTTGGAAGGTTGCAATAAGGGTTACCTGCCTAGTTCTGATTTACTTTCTTTAAATACTGCTAAGGAAATAGAACATAGAACATAAAACACAGAACTGTACAGCACAGGAATAGGCCCTTTGTCTCACAACGTTTTGTGCCAAACACGATGCCAAATTAAACTGATCTTCTCTGCCTGCACAATGTCCATATCCATGTGCCTAGCTAAAAACCTCTTAAATATCACTATCGTCTATGCCTCCATCACCACAACACAGGGGGTGGCACAGTGGCGCAACGGTAGAGTTGCTACCTTAGTCTCTGTGGCTGCATGGGTTTTCTCCGGGTGCTCCGATTTCTTCCCACAAGGCAGATTTTTAATTGACTTCAGTAAAATTGTAAATAGTCCCTAGTGTGTAAGATAGTGCTAGTGTACAGGGCGATTGCTGGTAGGCGTGCACTCAGTGGGCCGAAGGGCCTGTTCCCGTATGGTGTATAGTCTAATGTCTAAAGTAAAGTCTATTGGTCAGGAGAATGGTCTCAACCTGAAATGTTGCCTATCCATGTTCTCCAGGGATGCTCCTGGAGTTACTCTAGCACTTTGTGTCTCGTTTTGTAAAACCAGCATCTACAGTTCCTTGTTGCTAGAAGAATATTAAGATGGCGTACAAATGCAGATGCAGGTTTAGGACTTATAATCAGCTGTAGCACAGCTGTAGATTTCTGAGACCAGCAGTAATATTTTTTCATTAGTTTTGGAGCTCATGGTTTTATGGATATTGCCGGAGGCAAATGATGCCAGAGTCCCTCTTTGGTTTTGTACTGGGTCCCTTCTTCTCAGGAGACATCAGCACGAGCTTCCCTCAATCACTGTCCTGAGGCTATGAGTTGAGAGGCAAAGCAAACAGTGGGGTAAGAAAACATCCTCTTGTGTCAATTAATTGGAGACCGCGGTGGGATACAAGGGCCCATCTCCAATCATCATCAAATCCGTAACATTGTAGGAAAACATACAGTAACAGCTCAACACTATGGGAAATTAATGAAGCTATTAGTTCAGCTATTCCTCCAACGATTGAACCTAAGAGGGATATTCTATCGCTCAATACGACGTCAGGTAATTAATTTATTCACTCGGCTATGATTACTGCTTCATTTTTAATAACCAAACATACGGCTCCTCTTCAGGGCTGGTTGCTGTGTTAAAGCATTGAAGTGCATGAAATTCTGTTGAATGAAGCCAAAGCTCCACACTGTGTTATTCAGGAAACAAATCACATGTGGTCCAAAGAAAATACGAATCAGTGTTGGAATTCAGAACATTACCATTAAGCTACTTGACATCGCAGGACTGTGAACTCAATAAGTGAAAGTTTATGCTATTGATAAAAAAACATTCACAGCATGAGTACTTCTATTACAGGAAGCAGTTACTGTAGTTTCGGTGAGGGAGTTTTATTCATGGAGTAAATTATATTTGGTGTCTTTTTGATGGATTTTAAAAAGAGCTTGTGAAATAAATCATTAAGCCATACAATGATAAACCTGCAGCCCAGACAATGTTCAGATGCACAGATTTTGCCTTGGAGATTCAAGTGAAATATTGAGAACAAATGGAATTGGCTTTGAGGAAAATGTATATAATTAATCTCATTTAAAGTTTTAAGGATTTGGTTCAAGTTATATTGTATTTATGTGACTTGAGTTCAAAAATTTGAAATTAAGAATGAATAATAACAAATTCAACCCTGCAGAAATGAGGAAATGCAGATGCTGGTTAGTACACAAAATGACACAAAGTGCTGGAATAACTCAATAGGTCAGGCAGCATCTGTGGAGAATATGGATAGGTGACGTATCAGATCGAGCCCTTCTTCAGTCTGAACAAGTGTCTCGGCCTGAAATGTCACCTATCCATGTTTTTCAGAGATGTTGCCTGATCTACTGAGTTACACCAGCATTTTGTGTCCTGATACAATCCAGCTTTCAGGATCCAATCAGACTGAAAAAGGGTCTCGACCCAAAGTGTCACCTATCAATGTTATCTAGAGATGCTGCCTAATCTGTCAAGTTACTCCAGCACTATGTAATCTTTTGTAAATTCAATGTTATTATTTTTTAAATAACTAAATCCCTAAACCGATTTAAAAGTATTTTTCTAATGATTAAATCCAAGTAAATCTTAAATTATATTTAAAACAACTTCATTTTTTATGATATTTCGGAATGTCGTTATGTGTGTCATGCAAACAAATGATACATTAACATGAACCATGTAAAATAGAACATGGATGATGTTCGTATTTTCCATTTAGACCTTTAGATAATTCCTGGGGATAAAAAGAAAATGACAGAGGAACGACTGATGTGCATTTCTATAGTACCTCTCCCAATATCAGGGTATTCAAACCTAAACGATCAGTCTGAAGAAGGGTCCTCACCTGAAACGTCACCCATCCCTTCTCTCCAGAGATGCTGCTGAGTTACTCCAGCATTTTATGTCTATCCAAAACACTTCACTGCCACTAAAGTCATTTGAATTTTAGTTTCTATTGTTGCAGACAATGTACAGCCAATACAATACAATACAATACAATACAATACAATACAACAATACAATACGGTTTATTTGTCACATTGCACATAAAGTGCAAGTGAAATGAATATGTCAGCAGCGGTACAATGATAAAGTGCGTCAGTTTTTTCAACTTTTTTTTATTTTTTAGTATGTTTTAAAGTGTGTATTTAATGTTTCTTTGTGTGTTTTGTGTGGGGTGTGGTGTGGGGGGGTGAGGGGGAAACCGCTTCGGTCGCCTCCTCCATGGAGAGGCGACTTTTTCCAGGTCGCCTCCCCCGTGGCCTAACATCAAGGATCGGCGCGGCCTTTCCCGGAGACGCGCCCGGGGCTTCAGCGGCGGGCGCAGCGTGGACTCTCGGCGTGGAGCGGGTGAGCCCTCGCTGGAGGGGAGCGCTCCGTTTCGCTGGCCCGGGGCTGCCGGCAGCCTGATGTCGCAGCCTGAAGCCGCGGTCTGCACAGCTCCAGCTGGTGCGGCGTCTACAGCCCGGGATCCCTCGTGGGGGACCCGGGGGAAGAAGAAGCCATCACTGCCGGCCCGCGGCCAACTTCTACCGCGGGGCCGGCATGGACTTACCATCACCCCTGGAGGGGAGCTTCGACCGCCGGCCCTGCAGTCTACGGTGCTTCTGGCTGCAGCGGAGTCTTTAAATCTCGATCGCCGGCCTGCGGCCTACAACAATCTAAAGCCATGGTCTCCGGTGAGGAAGTGCCGATCCTGGACTGACTCTGGACTCTGGTCCTGTCCACGGGGGGAAATGGAGGAGGACTGGCCAAATTTTGTGCCTTTCACCACAGTGATGAATGCTGTGGTGGATGTTTGTGTTACAGTTTTATGTGTTCTTTATTATTGTATCACTGCTGACAACCCAAAATTCCACCAGCCTGGCTGTGTGGTCATTAAAATACAATACAATACAATACAATACAAAAACACACACAAAAACACAATAAAAATTTAACATATACATCCACCACAGCATTCATCACTGTGGTGGAAGGCACACAATTTGGCCAGTCCTCCTCCATTTTCCCCCGTGGTCGGGACCTCAACCCTCCGTTGCTGCGGGCGTCCAGATGGTAAAAGGACAAGGTACAAGTCCAGGTAAGTCCAGGATCGGCTCTTCCCCACCGGAGACCGCGGCTTTAAGTTGGTGTAGGCTGCAGGCCGGTGGTCGAGATTTAAAGTTTAAAGTTCCCGCCGCGCCGCAGCCAGAAGCACCGCAGACCGCAGGGCCGGCGGTCGAAGCTCACCTCCAGGGGTGATGGTAAGTCGCCACCGCGCCCGCGGTAGAAGTTGGCCGCGGGCCGGCAGTGATGGCTTCTTCTTCCCCCAGGTCCCCCATGAGGGATCCCGGGCTGTAGACGCCGCGCCAGCTGGAGCTGTGCAGACCGGGCGCGGCTTCAGGTTGCCGGCTGCCCCGGGCCAGCGAAACGGAGCGCTCCCCTCCAGCGAGCCCCAGCGAGGGCTCACCCGCTCCACGCCGAGAGTCCACGCTGCGCCCGCCGCTGAAGCCCCGGGCGCATCTCCGGGAAGGCCGCGCCGATCCTTGCTGTTAGGCCACGGGGGAGGCGACCTGGAAAAAGTCGCCTCTCCATGGAGGAGGCGGCCGAAACGGTTTCCCCCTCACCCCCCCACACCACCCCCCATACAAAACACACAAAGAAACATTAAAAACATACTTTAAAACATACTAAAAAAAAATAAAAGTTGAAAAAACTAACGCGCTGCTGACAGGGCTGCCGCCATTGCAGCGCCCCCACCGATGTCCACACTGTGTTTTATCTATCAGAATTTGAGAGGGAAAATTATTATTTACATTATTTAATGATTGTCTGACAAATAAGTATTGGCCTTGACTCTTGATGAAGGAAACTAAACTGGCGGAGAAGGGCTTATTTAAGTATGACATCTCCATTAAGAACTGGTGGATTTTCGGAGATGTGCGTGATCGCGACGGTATATGCCAGATGGGCTCTGAACTACATATGAATGCTCGTCAAGCTGGCGAGAAACTATGGCATTATCCCAACTTTTCTTTCCATGTACGAGGGGTTGCATTCGCATTGTGTCGCCCGCAACGACAGCTTCGTCCGCTGGACTGGAGGGTGGCAGCTTCGGCAGCTTCGGCAGCTTAGACCGCCCCGGGCCATGGAGTTTGAACCGGCCTGTTCGCGGATCTCGGATGCGGCCGCTGGACTTACCATCACCCGGCGGGGTCCCAACATCGGAAGCCTGGATTGCCTCAGCGCCGAGGGAGAACAAGGAGGGAAGAAAGAGACAAGGATTTTGAGACTTTTGCATTCCATCACAGTGAGGAGCTGCCTGGTAGACTCACTGTGGTGGATGTTAAACTGTGTTAAGTGTGTGTTTTGTTATTTTATTCTATGTTATGACTGAAAGGTATACAATTTCGTTCAGACTTAAATGTCTGAATGACAATAAAGGATACTAAAACTAGAAAAGACTTTAGCTGACATTGTAATTGTCAGTTTGCTGCGGAACGCGCTGCTTCATGCGTTCATGCTCGTACACAACTCTGGGTTCAAGTAGTCTTGCTGTTGTCAGCAGAAGTGTACGCTTGCGACGATTCATGAGGCGCTGAACGGGACTTATGCTCAACCCTTGTGAAGGCTAATAACGATGATCCAACATTGCTAGGTAGGGGTCGGATCATGATTTGCTGCTCTTTGTCATGATTGGCTTCGCTGTTTTGACGGCTGATTCTGCCTTCCCGTTCGCTTTGCTATTACCGGGACTGCTGCACAGGTGCTCAAAATCCCATTCCCTCGCGAACTGGCGAAATGCGACCGATGTGTACTGCGGCCCGTTATCGCTCACAACTTGTGTCGGGATGCCGTATCTCACAAAATGAGCTTTCAACTTGCGAATCACGGTTGGACTGCTCGTGTCTCTCAGCCGGTCTACTTCGACAACGTTGCAATAGTAGTCTACGGTGACAAGATAATCTTTCCCGTCCCATGTAAAGAGATCTGTGCCGACTTTCTCCTATGGCCTTGTCGGTAGCTCATGACTCATGAGTGTCTCTTTTTGCTGCGGCATAGGTGCGGCACACATCACATGTAGCAATATACTGCTTGATGTCGCTACTCATGCCAGGCCAGAATAGGCATTTGCGTGCTCGTCGAGTGTATCTTTTCTTTCATGTCTCTTCTTAAGCTTATCGGTATGATCACACGCTCGCCCTTGAAGATCAAACCACCTTGGACTGCGAGCTCATCCCTATAGCTTTAATAAGGCGTGAGCTGCTCTGGTAGCCTATCTCGTTGATTAGGCCAACCACTGATGATGACATGTTTCAGCATTTATAGTGTGCCTTCTTTCGCTGTTTCATCACGAATTTGCTCGAGACACTCATCTCGAATTGACAAGTGTGATACCATGTTTACCTCCACGAATGCTTGCTCTCTGTTCAGAATACCGCTAACGGCACACGTGTATCCGCAAGGTACATGAGCTTCCCCTGACAGTTGCTGATGTCGAAATCATAGCTCTGTAGGTGGGGTGGAAGATTGCAACCTTCACGTGGTCCGCCCTGTTTCGACTAATGCAATCAATTCGACGTGCAGAAATAGTAGATCAAATAGAACAAGTTGTCCAACAACTTTAGGAAGAGGAAGAAGAGGAAGAAGAGGAAGAAGAGGAGGAAGAAGAGGAGGAAGAAGAGGAGGAAGAAGAGGAGGAAGAAGAGGAGGAAGAAGAGGAGGAAGAAGAGGAGGAAGAAGAGGAGGAAGAAGAGGAGGAAGAAGAGGAGGAAGAAGAAGAAGAAGAAGAAGAAGACGAAGAAGAAGAAGCTCTGTAGGCAGAGTAGCATTCCTTGAAGACGCTTCGGTGCTTTCACTAGCGGCTTTGCTATCATTTCCAGCGGCTTGTGATCGCTGATCAACGACCAAATGCATACTGATGGAAACGCTCCATTGCAAATTCCACGGCGAGCATCTCCTTCTCAATCGAGGCATATCGCGTTTTGGTGTCGGTTATTGCTCTGCTCACTGTACGTTTATCCCCGCTGTCTGCGTAGGCCACTGGTAGCCCGTCTCCTCGTCCGTACTTGACTCGGCTTGCTGCTGAGTGGCCGTCCGCCCCACCTTTCGGGTAGCTATGTCGTTCTCCGGCATTTTTAATATTGTCCATGCCTTAAATGCTGCTCACTCACCTATCCTACGGTGATTGACAGTTTCACTAGTCCTTAGCTGCGAACTGTTCCAGCCCGGTGCTTCAGGTTGTGGCAGAAAAATGATTCTTTAAGGCACCACCGCTGCCACCATGTTCAAGGACAAGGTTTTTTCGTAAGTAAAACTCCTACGCATGCCTGGAACCCCCTGCACATGCGTGGACTTTATTAATTTGTTAAAGGCACATATCATAACAATCCCTCCTCTCTTTCCCCCACCTATCCCTATCCCCACATCCCATGCCCCATTCCATCAGCCTCCAGCGCTGCCTTAAATAAAGATTGCTCCTGCCTCTGACTGGCATTCAAAACTGACCCCTTTGTGCATTTTGATTGTTGTGGCCAAACTGACTTCAAAACAAAGTGAGTTTTGCTTTTACGTGGAATATAATTCCGCTTTGCTCCAATGTTCTGTCATAGTGTCAAGGAGTCATAGAGTGATACAGTGTGGAAACAACTCGGCCACACCGGCCAACAATGTCCCAGCTACACTAGTCCCACTTGCCTGCACTTGGTCCATATCCCTCCAAACCTGTCCTATCCACGTACCTGTCTAACTGTATCTTAAACGATGAGATGGTCCCAGCCTCAACTACCTCCTCTGGCAGCTTGTTCCATATACCCGCCACCCTTTGTGTGAAAATGTTACCCCTTGGATTCCTATTAAATCTTTTCCCCTTCACCTTGAATCTATGTCCTCTGGTCCTCGATTCCCCTAGTCTAGGCAAAAGACTGTGCATCTACCCGATCTATTCCTTTCATGATTTTGTATACCTATACAAGATCTCTCCACTAGGGGCGCCGCATGATGGCAGCCTCTGCCAAAAGTCTGTCTGTTTTTCCATCTTTTTTTAATTTTTAGTCTGTTTAAAAAGTATGTTTTGGAGGTTTCTTTAGTATTTTTATGTGAGGGAGGTGGGCAGGGTAAGGGGGAAACCGTTTCTCAGTCACTTCCTGGCGAGGATGCGACTATTCTCTGAGTCGCGTCCTCGCCCCCCCACCCCCTTCGCAGCCTACCAACTGGATTGGCGCGGCCTTTCCTGCCGGAGACCGGACCAGAGCTTCAGCGGCAGCGCACCACTGGATTCACAGCGGAGCGGGCGATGCCTTACCTGGGATTGCCGTTTGAAGCTCCGGAGTGTTGGGCCTGCTGCTTCAACATCGTGGAGCTGTGGTTTGCGGAGCTCCCAGCCGCAGGTGCCGCTGACTTCAACATCTCGGAGCCCTGGGATCCCTTTGCCGAGGGCCGCCAGCATGAATCTCTGCCCAGCTCGGCATGTGGACTTCAGGAGCCGCGGTATGAAGTGGCCGATTCGGAAGTCCAAGCCGCTGAGGGTGTTCTTCCATTCCGACATCGGAGTTCCATCATCCCGGCGCGAGGGCCTGAACATCAGGCCGCAGTTGCGGCAACTGCGAGGGGCTTGGGAGGCCCCGACCACGGGTGAACATCAAAGAGGAGGATGACATCTTTGGTGTCTTACCTCTGATTCCGCTGTGTGGTGATGTTTATGTTAAAGACTATAGTGTTCTGTGTTTTTTTTAAATTCGTATGGTTGTATGGTGAGCCCAAATTTCACTCTACCAATTAGTGCATGTGACAATAAATGCCTCTTGAATCTCTCTTGAATCATGAATCCTCCTGCGCTCCATGGAATAGAGTCCCAGCCTACTCGACCTCTCCCTATAGCTCACACCCTCTAGTCCTGGCAACATCCTCGTAAATCTTTTCTGAACTCTTTCAAGCTTGACAATATCTTTCCTATAACATGGTGCCCAGAAATGAATACAATATTCTAAATTCACCCACATCTGCAACATGACCTCCCAACTACTACCATACTCAATACTCTGAATGATGAAGGCCAAAATGCCCAAAGCCTTTTTGACCACCTTATCTACCTGCGACTCGGCCTTCATGGAACCATGCACCTGTACTCCTAGATCCCTCTGCTCTACAACACTACCCAGAGGCCTACCATTTACTGTGCATGTCCTGCCCTGTCAATAGGTTAAAACCGGGCTCCAGTCAGTTAATAAAAGAAGACTGCAGCTGCGACACAGAGTGAATAACACTTTGCGTTAAAACAATATCAGCCATTGTCATGGGGTTTAAACACTTAAGGACCATTTACAAGCTTTGAACTGCATCTCTAGTAGGTGTGGAGAGGGTTAGAAAGAAAAAACTGTAAGGGGGAACAAAATGCAAAGAAAGACATAAAGATATTAACAATTGATTTACGGCATTATGTTAATTTTAATGTATAAAATGATGTACAGTTGTGTATTAATTACATGTTTCACCCTATGCTGATTAATAATTGATATATGTGCTTTGACAAAACCAGTGAAAAATATAATTGCTTTGCTTTGCTATATTTCATTAGGATGGAAAATTAAGAATCAGTGGAAAGTGTAAGTAATGCACCATATTAAGGCTTTTTAAAATGACAATAATAATATCGGGTGGAAACCGACACAGGTTTACGTTCATGGATTTACATGTAATGAGCTTGCCCATTAGAAAAATCACTGCAAATCATTATTACGAAAACTCTCAATGTAAATGAAAGATGTTGTAGTTAACATCTATGATTAATGTCGTAAATAATATTAGATTGAAATTATCGTTACTGAATTAACAATTATTTCACCAGATTTTTACTTTGTTATTAATATTGGACAGCGTCTAATGAAAATTATGGTCTGCCGAACAGATCCTTGGAAATACCATAAATATTTTAGGTATTTGATATGGTTAAAACCACAGCCCCGCAACATTAAAATGAGGGGGATTTTTAGCAAGTGACGGACCGCATGAGAATGCCATTCCAGTTGCAGAAACAAAGACTTGCAAGTGCTGGTTCACAAAAAAAGACTCGAAGTTCTGGTGTAACAAGGCAGCATCCTTGGGGAACATGGATAGATGATGTTTGGGGTCGAAACCACTTCAGTTAAAGGATGGGGCACTGATGTGGGATTCTCTTAACATATTACTTCCAGTCCCTGCTTTTTTTTTACCTTTGGAGATCTGGATTAGCCTGAATCCTGTGTTAAAAGTTGACAGCTCACATATAATGAATATAAGACAGATAGATTTTGTCAACTACAAAAAAATGAGAGTTTCTCCAGTGCACTGCTGTATTGTAAATGACTTTAAAGTTCCACTTCCTCTCATGCGTCAGCGACTGTTAAGTATCTGTGAAAAGATTACCCATATATTAGTTTTTACCAGTTCAGAATTCTGCCTTCTTTAAGTATTTTGTGACATAATTCAGAAGTAAAAACAAAATGTCATCCAGGAATCTGACTTAAAATTTACATAAATCTAAACGAGTATTGCTGACTAACAAGAGACACAATGCACCAGGCCATCTTCGAAGGCTTACAAGGATAGGTGTGTGAAGTGAGAAGGCTATTGAAAGCTTAGGAGAGACCACCTGAAGTGCCAGTGCCTGGAAGGGAAGGTAACATATCAGTCGAGACGGTGGCTAAACTTGAACAGAGGGACTACTGTTATATATATAAAATTTCATAGAGGCAGGGAACATGAGGATAAAGCCAACTTCTACAAAGATGTTGCTTTCCTAATTAGTGCGCTTCTTATTCATTCATTTACTATCAGACCATATGTGGCTGTAGAAATTGTTTGTAACTTTCACAACCTCAACCTTGGGATCCATTGACGTAAATCTAGCTTCATAGGTGTAGAAACAGTATCTCTTGTGGATTATCAATCAATGTCACACAAATGACATCTAAAACAGACCTAGACCAAACTTGAAACCAGAAGCCCATTAAGTTAAACTTTTATGTTTTATATGCCTACCACCATTACAATAGGTCGGAGCTGCAGATAGAGTGTTAGATTTGTTATATCCACAATTCTTTATATGTTAGTTAGATAAGTATTGCACTGTTACTTCAGGCATGCCTTTAATTTTGGAAACACCAAGCAGGTCAGGCAGCATCTGTGCATGGAAAAGCACAGTTAATGTTTTAGAATGACAGCCCGAGACATCTCCAAACTGAATCATTAATTCTGCTTTTCCATTTTATTTTGCTTATGTTTTCGGTTTTTCTTTCTGTTACTTTTCCATCACCACTTTTTTTTAATCTCAATGCCTTTAATTTGATTTGTTTAAAGTTTAGCGGGTTTACTTCATCAGGTATGTCTGATGTTGATGTCTCATCTCAAGCCAGGTTGTTCTCTGCTCCTCAAATTATAGTTCAACATATTTAACTTTTATTCATTCAAGTTATCATATCATTCTGGTTATCTGATTTATTTTAGTCTAAAGAAGTGTCCTGACAAGAAACATTATCTATTCCAAAGCTAACACACAAAAAGCTGGAGTAACTCAGCGGGTTAGGCAGCATCTCTGGAGAAAAGGAATAGGTGACATTTTGGGTTGAGACCCTTCTTCTGTCTGACCCGCGGAGTTACTCCAACTTTTTGTGTCTATCTTCGGTTTACATCAGCAATTGCTGTTCCTTCCCACACAACATTGTCTATTCGTTCCCTCCACTGGTGCTGCTTGACCTGCTGAGTTCCTCTAATGCTTTGTTTTATTCAATGATTTTCTCATGTTAAGAACTCAAATGAACTGATTTTGATAAACCTTCTGTCATTATGACTTTATAGAATGTAATAATGAACCACAAATTCAGCTGCAATATGACATAGACAACCATTGTGAAAATTAAATAGTTCAACTGCAATTTGCCTGTATTAGGAATACTTGGAATTCTTGGTTAACTGGGAAGTTAGTGGGAATAGCAATTATGTTTACATATTAGACAGCAATATTATTGAATCCATTACCATTATCTAACCTGCACATATCTAACACTGAATCCATTATTTTTACTTTATTGAGAAAACAATGATGAATTCCTGTTCAAGCCATAAAACCAGGGAAAATTAGATTGAAAAGTGAGTCATAATATCAATAATAAGGCAGGAGAATGGGGTTGAGAGGGAAAGGTAGATCAGCCGCGATTGAATGGTGGAGTAGACATGATGGGCCAAATGGCCTAATTCTGCTCCTAGATCTTATGAACAACACAGAAACAGGCCCTTTGGCCCAACTCGTTCAATTCGACCATGATATCCCATCTAAGCTCATCCCATTTGCTGCGTCTGGCCAAAATGCCTCTCAACTTCCCTATCCGAGTGCCTTTTTAACGTTGCTACTCTACCCGCCTCATCTACCCCCTCGGGCAGCTCATTCCAAATACCCACCAGTTATCCCTCGGGTCCCTATTAAATCTTTCCCCTCTCACCTTAAACCACACAGGACATACCTCTAGTTCATGTCATCATCACTGGCATCATTTGAGGAGGATCAAGGGGAGCATATAAATAAACTTGTTAAAGTTTGGCATATTTGAATTTCAATCAGTGATTGTTTCAATTTGTGGTGCTTCTTATTTTCAGCACAATTAAACTAGAGGGCGTTTGTACATCACATTCTCCATGTTGGTGACCTTCACAAAAAAAAAACAATCTGGAAACTTGAGAAAAATAAGTCAATCACAATCACAATTTAAATGGCCACTTTTTCTCCCGTTGCACCAATCTTCATTCCTTGGATCTAAGTGATGAATTTGCCATGTCATTCTAATCAAGGTTGGCTTTTTAATTTTCTGCAAGCATTTTGCTCTGAAATCTGAGCAGTAAAACATCTCGCATGGATACAGGGAGCCACAAAATATGGGAATATTTGATGTTACTGAAATATGGTGAAATTTATATGAATTTGCAACAAAATGTAGTTTATATTCCTTGATTTGTTGTCTTACAATAGCACATTCTTACAATTATATTCTAGATATACAATGTTGTTAGCATACTGTATTTGTCCAACACAATGGAAGTACTGAGCTTTACCAGGGATACCACAACGCAGAAGGAAGGTATTTGGTTTCTACATTGCATTTCTCAGAATTAGCTTAGCTTAACTAAATAAATTATCACAAGAGGAAACGGCAGCAAATTGTTATTAATATGTTCACCTCAGATTAGCCAAAAGCAATGCTGATAACATTTATCTTTTTTTTTAAAATTCATTCAAGGATGCGGACTTCATAGCGCGAGCCAACATTTGCTTGGCCATCCGTTATTGTTCTTGAGATGATGGTTTAGTTTATTTTAGAGATACAGCATGGACACAGGCCTTTCGGCACACAGAGTTCACGCTGACTTATAATCCCCTTACACTAGCACTGTCCTATACACTAAGGTCAATTAACAGAAGGCAATTAACCTACAAATCTGCATGTCTTTGGAATGGGGGAGGAAACCAGAGCACCCAGAGAAAACCCACATGGTCAAGGAGAGAATGTATAAACTCCGTACAGACCGAACCCGTAGTCAGGATCGAACCTGGGTCTCTGACGCTGGAAGGCAGTAATCCGACTACTGCACTGCCATGTCACCCTTCTAAGAGTGGAGATGCTGGGGATTGAACCTGGGGCCTCTTACAGGAAAAGCTTACGCTCAACCACTGACTACATGCCCAGGTTATGGTGATGAGTTGCTTTCTTCTACTACAGTAGGTTTTGAGATGTGGTATATTCACAATGCTATTAATGAGGGATTTGAAGGTTTTTTAATTTTTTTTAATTTTTATTTATTAGAAGCAAATGTACAAGAGTAGAACAAATGGCATATAAAATTATACAGTTATTGTACAGCTTCAATTTTGACTTTTTAGCTTAGAATTAGAAGAAAAGAAAAGAGAAAGAATAAGAAAGAGAAAAAGTGAGGTGTAAAGATAGGACATTCTACCAAAGTAGTGTAGCCAATGAGTGAGTAAAAGAAAGAGAGAAGAGAGAGATAGAAAAAAAAGAACAAAAAGAAAATAAGAGATAAAAGTGGTGATATACCTGCCTCTCGTCCCTCCCCACCCACCTCACCCAACCCATAGTTGGATTTAAATCCAAAGTTGTGTTGCGCCATACTATCCTTGTAAGAAATCGATAAAGGGTGTCCATGTCTTGGAAAAATTATCTGGTTTTTCTGCCAAGACAAGTCTAATATTTTCAAGATGTAGTGTGTCGGACATGTTTGTAATCCACATCTTAAGAGTAGGGACTGATGTATGTTTCCAAAATTTAAGTATTAGTTTTTTCTCCGTTATCAGGCCATAATTAAGGAAACGTCTTTGAAATAGTGATAGCTCAGAACAGGCTTCTGAAGTACCTAGAGTGATCAGTTCCGTGTTGGGCTCCAATTATATTTTTAGTGTTTTAGAAAAAATTTCAAAAATTCTTCTCCAAAAATTATTTAACTTTATACAAGAGGCAAAGGAATGGGTTATAGTTGCTTCCTGAAGGAGATATTTCTCACAAATAGGAGAAACATTTGGGAAGATCTTATTCAGTTTGGACTTTGAATAATAGAGTCTGTGCAGTATTTTAAATTGTGTTAGCGCATGCCTAACGTTAAGAGAACAGTTGTGTATGAAAAGAAGGCTTTCCTCCCATCTATCTTTTAAAATTGTTCGGCCAAGTTCATCTTCCCAAGCTCTTCTAATTACTTCTGTCGATGGGGTTTGTATATTTAAAAGGGTATTATATTGGTATGATATTAACTTGTTTGAGTCCGAGTTTCTATTCATACATTAGTCTAGTGTGTCTGGAAACATATTTTGATAGTCTTGGATATATGATTTCAGATAGTCTCGTATTTGAAGGTATCTAAAGTATTGGCTACCTTTCAGATGATATTTCGACTGTAATTCTTGAAATAAGAGAAATTTGAAGATTTTGACCCAGCAACAGTGAAGGAACGGCAATATATTACCAAATCTGGATGGTGTGTAGTTTGGAGGTGGTGCACTTTAATCTGCGTGCACATAATCCCTCTATTCCCTGCATATCCGTGTGGCTTCAAGGGTCCGAACCCGTAATGTTATCTGTCCATTGCCTTCACAGATGCTGCCTGAACAACTGAGTTCCTCCAGTACATTTTACGTTGCCCAAATACTCAGGCAGCATCTGTAGAAAGGGAGACAGTCAATGTTTCAGATCTGGGGTTATTGGGCAGCTTTGGGAGTGAGAGAAAACAAGTTAGTTTTCGATGCCAGAGATAATGAAGGAAGATAGATAAAACATAGGAAATATCTCTGATAAGGAGATCAAATAGTTTAATGGTGCAGATGGAGTAGCACATTATGTGTCTTTGTCAGTGCAAAGTGTTGTTAATATGGAGGCTGTGGCCCAGCAAACCAGTTTATATTAACAGTAAAATATATACCATTCCAAAATGATGACAGGCAGAAGCAGCCAATTCTGATACCAATAGAAAGCAAACTATAATAAACAGAACTCATATCTTAACTAATAACAGAGTGTGATGAAGGAATCAATAATATCTCTGCAGTAAAACACAATGAGGAATAATATAAATAAGATTTGCAATCCTTATGGCCATGTGGGGTTTCTCTGGGTGCTCTGGGATCATCTCACATTCCAAAGACATGCAGGTTTGCAGATTAATTAGCTTCTGTAAATTGTCCCTAATGTGTAGGATAAAACTAGTGTATTGTTGGTCGGCATGGATTTAGTGGGCCGAAGGGCTTGTTTCCACACTGCATCTCTAATCTCCATTTTGAGATTCAGCATGGAAACAGGTCCTTCAGCCCACCAAGTCCGCGCCGACAGCAATCCCAGCACATTAACAGTATCCTACACACGCAAGGGACCATTTACAATTTTTAACAAGCCAATTAACCTACAAACCTGGTCGTCTTTGGAGAGTGGGAGGAAAATGGAGCTCCGGAAGAAAACCCACTCGGTCACAGGGAGAACGTACAAACTCTGGACAGTCAGCACACATATTCAGGATGGAACACGGGTGTTTTGCGCCGTAAGGCAGCATCTCTACCGCTGCCCCACCGTGCCGCTCTACTTGATTGGGAATATATCCAAGATATTTTATTCAGATTGGGAATAATGGTTTCCAGCTATCCAATTTATTTTTAAATCCTGGTATCCTCATTTTGGTTCCTTCACTTTGGCTGACTGCCAACATCGAGCTTAGCTGTTAATTAGTTTTGAATAGGAATTGTATGATTTATTGCACTGTCAACTAATATGCTGCCTCTTAGCACTAGTTTACACTATTCATCGGCTGTATGTTATGCTGTGGCTTCCAGACCGCTTTAACATGACTGTCCGGATTCATTGCTGATGATTCAAATGGACAAAGAGAACGTTTGCAGAGTATTCCTCAGGGTAGCAGGTTCTAAAACTCATGGACGTGGTTTTAAAGCGAGGGGCGAGAGATTTCTGAGGGACCTCAGGGGCAACCTTTTCACTCAGAGTGTAGTCCGTGATCTCTAGAATATGATGTGGAGGAAGTTAGATACAATCATGACTTTTAAAAGATCATATGTCCACAGACCACAGATATATGAATAGGAAGGGTTTAGAGGGCCATAGGTCAAATGTAGACAAAAGCTCTTTCACTCTAACTTCCTTATTTGGTTTGGTTTAATCTGTCTCATTGGCTTAGATAAGGTGCTAGGTCTGGATATACTTAAATGTGGGAAACGATTTGCCCCATTACTCCTATAATTACTTAATAGACTAAGTGGGACCCAATGGGTCCCATGTTCACATGGGAGGGACTGGTTCCCCAACACAATATTCCACCTCTCCACTAATTCCAATATTGGTGGCCTGGTGGACTGGCGGGCTGATGCCTCAGTCACTCAGGCCTGGCGGGCTGGCAGCTCAGTCACTCAGGCCTGGTGGGCTGGCAGCTCAGTCACTCAGGTCCTGCTGGGCTGGCAGCTCAAGCACTCAGGCTTGGTGAGCTGGCAGCTCAGTAACTGCCAGAAATTCTGCCCAAAACAAGTGAGAGACTCGGTGAGAGAGGGTGGGTGGGGGGGGGGGGGGGGGGGGGAGAATCAATTTTAGACATTTTTCATCTTTTTCTGCAGATCACAGCAATGAAGGAGGAAAGTCTACCCTGGCCTGGATATCACAGGGAGCTAATGAAGGGAGGAAGAAAAATACTGGTGTGAGGTTTAATATTTGCAGAGGGAATACTTACTGATGGTCCGAAGGGACACCTCCTGGGCTAGTACAGGCCTGATGGGCCGAAGGGGCTCTTTTTAAAAAACAAAGTGAAATCTCAGTGAAAGGTACTTTTTCTGGATTTTTCCTGGCCTGACAGGCCTTTTGGGCTAAAATGCTCCTCCTGGGCTACTACAGGCATTTTGGACAAAGGGAACTGGTTTCTCGGCTAATACGGGCATTGTGGGCCGGAATTAGTGGTTTCAGGCAGGCCTAACAACTCATTTCATTTCATTTCCATTTCAATTTCAAGCACAGAGCAGGCCAAACAGCTCATTGCATTTTCATTTCACTTCCATTGCCATTGCAGTTTCAAGCAGAGGGCAGGCTGAACAGCCCATTGCATTTTAATTTCACTTCCATTGCCATTGCTGTTTCAGGCAGAGGGCAGGCCGAACAGCTCATTGCATTTTCATTTCACTTCCATTGCCATTGCAGTTTCAAGTGCAATGCAGGGCAAACAGCTCATTGCATTTTCATTTCACTTCCATTGCCATTGCAGTTTCAAGCACAGGGCAGGCCAGGCCAAACAGCTCATTGTATTTTCATTTCATTTCCATTGCCATTGCAGTTTCAAGCACAGGGCAGGCCAAACAGCTCATTGCATTTTCATTTCATTTCCACTGCCATTGCAGTTTCAAGCACAGGGCAGGCCAAACAGCTCATTTAATTTTCATTTCATTTCACTTACCATTGCAGTTTGAAGCACAGGCCAGGCCAAACAGCTCATTGCATTTTCATTTCATTTCGATTGCAGTTTCAAACACAGGGCAGGCCAAATAACTCATTTCATTTTTATTAAGGGCTAACAATTAATTTATTGCAAGTACATTGCAGACTCACAGTTCAGTTGATTCACAGCTTAGAATGAGAGTCGCGGCCTCTCCCTCATGATCATGAAGAGTGACTGAGTCATTTCCAGGCATCCGGGGTTTTATAGACCTGTCCCCCCCCTCCCCCCCCCCCCGGAAGGGGCGTTACCTTTATCTCAGTGATTGACAGGTGAGAGGATCTCAAGGTTTTTTAAACACTCATAACTTTTGTATTTTTCTTCTATGGGAAAAATCCTCGGGGATTTTCCCATAGCAGAGGAGGACTGTGAGTAAGATGGCCAAAAATCATAGCGATATAAGGTAGCGTTTTTTCTAATATCGATATACAGCGCAGACAGGAAGTGGTCAAGCTGAGACTTTTAATTATATAGATGCGGCACAGTGGCGCAGCGGTAGAGTTGCTGCCTTACAACGACAGAGACCCGTGTTCGATCCTGACCATGGGTGCTGTTTGTACGGTGTTTGCATGTTCCCCCTGTGACGGTGTGGGTTTTCTCCAGGTGCTCTGGTTTCCTCCCACATTACAAAGACATGCAGATTTGTAGGCTAGTAGCCTTCTGTAAATTGTCCCTATTGTGTAGGTTAGAACTAGCGTATGGGTGATTGTTGGTCGGTGCGGAGTTGATGGGCTAAAGGGCTTTTTCCACGCTGTGTCTCTAAAACTAAATCTACTATAAATCTAAATCTAAAACTAAATCTAATCTAAAACTAAAAGAGATTGCACAGTCCAAAACTGGAGAGATGCCACACCCTAACAACAGCCCCTACTGCCAAGCATTTACAGTCCATTAACAGACAAATATTGTTCGACTATTATAGTTCGCAGCTCTCTCATTAATGTACTGGAAATAAAGTGGTGCTATTACAGACTCAACAAATTAACGTGGTGATAGTATTCACCTGAAAGAAGTCTCACCATCAGAAAAGCAATATAGCTTAACATAGTTACCAAGCTGTCTCAGTAAGTATCTTTGATACTGCATTAATATAAGCATTCATAGCAAATTGTTTTGTTATTATTTTTATGCTCAAATAACCCCAAAGGGGTTGAAAAGCCTGAGAGATTAGAATAATGGCAAAAACTGATGCATAAGTAAGCAATATTTCATCTCTCAAACTACATATTGTATTCTGTATATTCTTCATATCAGCCATCTAATTCAATGCAAAGCAACATAATGTGATAGGGAGGAGCACTGTGTAAGCAGATTGTCAACACTATTTGTTAGGGACCTTTGACAGGATGATACATTGATCTGCAATTTGGCTGACAGTATTAAGTATTCTCTTTAGCATTTGTCTTGTAGAGCAACTTTAGTCTTTAAACTTTAGAGATACAGCACAGAAACAGGCCCTTCAGCCCACAGAGTCCATGCTGACCAACGATCATCCCGCACGCTACCACGATCCTACACACTAGGGACAATTTACAATTTTTACCGAAGCCAATTAACCTACAAACCTGTACTTCTCTGAAGTGTGGGAGGAAACTGGAGCACCCAGGGCAAACCTACGTGGTCACAAGGGGAAACGCGCAAACTCCATACAGACAGCACCCATAGTCAGGATTGAACTCAGGTCTCTGGCGCTGTAGACCTGTCCACCAGCCCGGCGTGAGGGCCTGAACATTGGGCCGCCCGGTGCGACGACTGCGGGTGCTCGGAAGGCCCAGACCACAGATGAACATCTGGGAAGATCGGAGGGGAGGCTGGCTGGACTATGGTGCCTTCCTCACCTTGGTGCCACTGTGTTATGTTGTGTCGTGGACTTTCTGTGTTTGTGCTTTTCTTTTTTTTAATTCAATTTTATTTTTAATATGTTTTATTATTTATTATTTATTTATTTTTATGATACTGCCTGTAAGGAAAATTCATTTTGTTTTCTCTAATTGAGACAATGACAATAAATTTGAATACAATACAATACAATAGTAAAGCAGCAACTCTACCATTGTGCCATGGAATCACTGTGTCGCCCTAACTCTGATAATTCTACAGACAAAATCTGTAAGAAGTTGTTAAAGTTATTGGAATTTAGGGGGAAATGTGCCATGAGTTATTGTTATATATTTATTATAAACTTTATGTCACATTTATTACTGCATTGCCAGAGAGTAATGGTGGATGGTTGTTTGTCAGGATGGAGGCCAGTGACGAGTGGGGTGCCACAGGGATCTGTGTTGGGTCCACTGTTGTTTGTCATGTACATCAATGATCTGGACGATGGTGTGGTAAATTGGATTAGTAAGTATGCAGATGATACTAAGATAGGTGGGGTTGCGGGTAATGAAGTAGAGTTTCAAAGTCTACAGAGAGATTTATGCCAGTTGGAAGAGTGGGCTGAAAGATGGCAGATGGAGTTTAATGCTGATAAGTGTGAGGTGCTACATCTTGGCAGGACAAATCAAAATAGGACGTACATGGTAAATGGTAGGGAATTGAAGAATGTAGGTGAACAGAGGGATCTGGGAATAACTGTGCACAGTTCCATGAAAGTGGAATCTCATGTAGATAGGGTGGTAAAGAAAGCTTTTGGTGTGCTGGCCTTTATAAATCAGAGCATTGAGTATAGAAGTTGGGATGTAATGTTAAAATTGTACAAGGCATTGGTGAGGCCAATTCTGGAGTATGGTGTACAATTTTGGTCGCCTAATTATAGGAAGGATGTCAACAAAATAGAGAGAGTACAGAGGAGATTTACTAGAATGTTGCCTGGGTTTCAGCAACTAAGTTACAGAGAAAGGTTGAACAAGTTAGGGCTTTATTCTTTGGAGCACAGAAGGTTAAGGGGGGACTTGATAGAGGTTTTTAAAACGATGAGAGGGATAGACAGAGTTGACGTGGAAAAGCTTTTCCCACTGAGAGTAGGGAAGATTCAAACAAGGGGACATGACTTGAGAATTAAGGGACTGAAGTTTAGGGGTAACATGAGGGGGAACTTCTTTACTCAGAGAGTGGTAGCTGTGTGGAATGAGCTTCCAGTGAAGGTGGTGGAGGCAGGTTCGTTTTTATCATTTAAAAATAAATTGGATAGTTATATGGATGGGAAAGGAATGGAGGGTTATGGTCTGAGCGCAGGTATATGGGACTAGGGGAGATTATGTGTTCGGCACGGACTAGAGGGGTCGAGATGGCCTGTTTCCGTGCTGTAATTGTTATATGGTTATATGGTTATTAGGAAAACTGCAATCCAGTGTGGTATTTAAGTGTCTATTAGCATTTCAGTGTTGCAGTTATTTTGGTTAAATAAATAATTCAACAGAACCAGGAAAACCTTATACAAATCTCTTCTAGTTTTGGAATGCATATTTCTAATGGTATTTATCAGTTTGATGGTGAACTAATTTGCACATGTTCAAGACAACGGCTGAAAAAGATGAATGTTAAACTGTTTATCAAATGATAGAACATAAAACTGTACAACTCTGGAATGGGCCCTTTGGGCCTCAATACATGCCAAGCATGATGCCAAGTTAGTACTGGAGTAACTCAGCAGGCCAGGCAGCATCTCGGGAGAAAAAGGATAGGTGACATTTTCTCCAGAGATGCTGCCTGACCCGTTGAGTTACTCCATTGCTCTTTGTCTATCTTTGGTATAAACTAGTACCTGCGGTTCTTTGTTTCAATTGATGCTGAGTTAAACTGATCGCATCTGCCTGTACATGATCCATATCCCTCACTTCCAGGTGCCTATCTAAAAGCCTCTTAAACACCACTTGATCTAATTTAATCCAGATATTTTTATACTGAACTGCAAATGACAGAAGATTCATATCGTTTAACATGTAAGAGGCCGATAACATACTTAAATATGTATATGCTGGAGTAACTCAATGGGTCAGACAGCATCTCAGGAGAAGGAATAGATGACATATTGGGTTGAGACCGTTCATCCAACTCTTTTAAATATGTAACGTAAATCTGCAAGGTGTTTTCAAATATTGAATAAAACAATGGAAATTGCAATTTCTAAATGTCTAATTAAAAAGTAGAAGCAAGAAGTTGGATTGAGTATAGGAAGTCTCCTTTAAGGTTGGACGAACAATATTTCACAGATGGTGTCTCTAATGTAGTATGCAATATCCATTGTTAAACAAAATTACTTCAGTCTAGATATTTTGGATCATATCATGTGAAATAAATTTCAATTTAACATAAAATTGAAGAATTTATCACTGATCTCCTTTGGATTTACTGTCAACACTCTGGAGAATTTCATGCTTAAATATTCCTTTGACAGCTGGAGTTGCTAGTGTGTCTTTGACTGATGGCTTAGTTTCCACATGAGTTATAAATCTTTCACGGATAGAGTCCCTCTCTAAAAGACACGGTTGCTACCTGTTCCAAGCTCTTCATAGAATTGCTACAGTACTTAATGTGAATATGTATGTTATAATTTTTCATTCTTATTTTCATCAGGTTTCTGTTGTTTGTTACATCTATGTGTCTTATTTATCCTGATTTCTGATTTCTGCCCATCCGCAAACCATACCCTTCTCTTCTTTATGTTTGACTTTTATGGCACATGTTTCTTTGCAATGTTTAGCCGTGATAAAAGGAATCCACTGAAGCCACTTGCCAAATTTGCCAAATTTATTGCCTTAGTTGCAATTAAATGCCTAAGCAGCGGACATGTTCATAGACGGCAGAAACTGCAGCATGATTTTAACACCTTAGAGCTGCTGCCTCGCAGCGCCTGAGATCTGGGTGCGATCCCGACCTCGGGTGCCTCTGAATGGAGTTTACACATTTTCCCAGCGATTGCGTGAGCTTCTTCCGCGTGCTCCACTTTCCTCCCAAATCCCTAAGAAGTTTGGGCTTATAAGTTTATTGGCCTCTGTAAATTGCCCTCAATGCGCAGAGTGGATGATAAATTGGATAGCATAGAACTAGTTTGATTAATGCTCACCGTGAACTCGATGGAACAAATGGTCTGTTTCCATAATATATCTTTTAACTAAACTAAACCTATCTGGCCCTGATAGAAGCATGTAAAATCATGAGAGGAATAGATAGGCTAGGCAGTCTGAACCTTTTCTCCTAGGGCGGAAATCATAAAGACTAAAGGGCATAGCTTTAAGCTAAGAGTTTAACAGAGATGTCCAAGGCAAGATTTTTTTAACACAGCAAGTGGTGGTGGATGCCTGGAATGCCTTGCCTGGGGTGATGGTGGAGGTGGATACAATATATTGGTGTACAAGAGGGTTTTAGATAGGCGCATAGATATGCAGGGAATAGAGGCATCTGGATTATGTGCAGGCAGATGGGATTAGTTCATCTTGACATTATGTTTGGCACAGACATTGTAAACTGAACGGCCTATTCCTGTGATGTATTTTACTGAGTCTGAAGAAGGGTCCCATCCCGAAAAGTTGCATTTCCTTTTCCTCCAGAGATGCTGCCTAACCCACTGAGTTACCCCAGAATTTTGTGTCTATCTTTGGTATAAATGATCATCTGCAGTTCTTTGTTTCTACATTGTACTTTACCATGTTCTATGAGTGCATGCTGGAGAACGATGTTGTTAATTGCTTCCCATGTATCAGTACGTATATTTTATACATTAAATTTCAAATCCCTTCATGAATTGAACTTTTCTTTCTTGGTGATTTGTAATATTTTTCCACATATACCTGCTGCTCCTCTAGAATGATTTACACTCCATGTAGAGCCTTCCACATACCTTTCATGCATCCCAATGGTCTTCACAGCCAATGAAATATTGTTGAGATATGCTCTAATCAATGATTTAAGTTAGAAAATTAAAATGCTGCCACAAGTCAAATTATCTGTTTTAAAAAAAACTGAGGAATAAATGTTAACAGTGCATTGGGGATAACTACTTTTTGAAATTGTATTACAGGATCTTGTATATCTTTCATCTGAGAGAACAGGTGCAACTTTAGTGCAAGAAAGTATCTCCAAATGTGCAGTTCTGTCTCAATACTTTATTTGTGTTCCCACCTAGATTTTTAGGCTGAAATAGATGGAGAAGTTCTTGCACCATAACCGTTAGCTTCACAGGCAAGTTTGTTACCAACTAATCGATGAACATTACAATTCCCCAGATACCCCACTCTCTCTGCAATGCAACTTATGATTGAACTTAGTTTATAATCTGTCCTCTGCAATTCTTCACTTTGCCATGACATGTTAACTTGTCAATGTATCTTGACACAGTGGGCGGCACAGTGGCGCCGCGGTAGAGGTGCTGATTTACAGCACCAGAAACGCAGGATCGATCCTGACTATGGGTGCTATCTGTACGGAGTTTGTACATTCTCCCTGTGACTGTGTGGGTTGTCGCCTGCAGCTCCGGTTTCCACCCACATCAGAAGACGTACAGGTTTGCAAGTTAATTGGCTTTAATAAATTGTAAATTGCCCCTAGTGTGCAAGATAGTGTTAGTCTTCAGGGTGATCACTGGTTGGGATGGACTTGGTGGGCCAAAGGGCCTTTATCCATGTTATATCTTTAGAGTCAAAAAAGTTCCAGAAAAAAATCCCCAATATTATTTTCTTAACTGCATCTCTAGTACCTCACCACAATTATTACCACTTTCCACTTTTATGTCATTCTTTTGTCATCGATGGTGCAGCTGGTAAAGCTGCTGCCTCACAGCACCAAAGACCCAGGGTTGATCCTGACCTCGGGTGCTGTCTGTATGGAGTTTGCACGTTCTCCCTGTGACTGCGCGGTTTCCTCTGGGTGCCCTGGTTTCCTCCCACATTCCAATGATGTGTGGGTTTGCAGATTATTTGGCCCACCGTAAACTGCACCTAGGGTGCAGGGAGTGAATGAGAAAATGGGATAGCATAGAACTAGTGTGAACGAGTGCTCGATGGTCAGTGGTGACTCGGTGGGCCGAAGTGCCTGTTTCCATACTATATCTCTAAACTAGTGTAAAGAATCAATAAACACATAAGGAGTTAGAGTCATGAAGTTATAAAGTCAGACAACATGGAAACAGGCCCTTCGGCCCAAATTTCCCACAATGACTAACATGCCCCATCTACATTAGTCCCACCTGCCTGTATTTGGCCCATATTCATCTAAACCTGTGCTATCCATGTACCTGCCTAAATGTTTCTTAAACAATATGATATTACCTGCAATAGTAGTTTAGATCACTAGATATTCTTGATATCTATATTTAAAGCAATACCCTCATGAATATGTCACTTACACCGCTAATGATAACTGAGCGCTATTTCTGACTAGGTTTCCTATATTGTAAACATTGGAAACAGCTGTGAAACCATTCCAGTCATAAGCAGTCTGACATTGGAACAAAAGAACGGAGAGTAATTCAAACAAATCTGCTGAGCATTATACTGTAACTTGGCTGCATTCCACTAAAACCTCTGGTGGACAGGATGTCAAGAGCAATGATGTATGGCTGACTACTTTGCACGTGAGAAAACTGCAAATAGAAAGGAAGAATCTCACTGGAGCCTGAGCTCATTTCTCTATGACATGGTTTCCCTGAGTGTTGTATCCATGGCACCAGGATTTGAGTCTGCAGTTATCATCTTGCATGTTTAGTTTAGCTTAGTCTAGAGATACAGCGTGTATCTCTTAGTTTAGAGATACAGTGTGGAAACAGGCCCTTCGGCCCACTGAGTCCGTGCCGATCAATGATCACCCCGTACACTAGCACTGTCCGACACACTCGGCACAATATATAATTTTACCAAATCCAATTAACCGACAAACCTGTACATCGATGGAGTGTGGGAGGAAACCGGAGCGCCCGGAGAAAACCCACGCACTCACGGGGAGAACGTACAAACTTGGCACAGAGAGCACCCCTAGTTAGGATTGAACCCGAGTCTCTGGCACTGTAAGACAACAAATCTACCGCTGCGCCACCGTGCCACCCCTGTCTCTCATACTTCTATATACTACTAGACTAAGTGGGACCCGTTGGGTCCCAGCATCACACGGGAGGGCTGGTCACCAACACAATATTCCACCTCTCCACCAATTCCAATACTGCTCGCCAGTGGGGGGGGGAGCTGTCTGTTGAGCTAGTATGGGTGTTGCGGGCTGAAGGTACTGGTTTCCAGAGGGCTAGTTTAGACATTGTGGGCCGAATGGATGCTTGGGCAGGCATCCAACTGTTGCAACGATTTTAAAAGCCAAGGCAAACAATTGGGCTGCAGCCACCCGACAACCAAAATTCATTTTGTGAACACAAACTTGTTAAAAAAAGGCGAGGCAAACAATTGGGCTGCAGACACCCGACAACCAAAATTCATTTTGTGAACACAAACTTGTTAAAAAAGGCGAGGCAAACAATTGGGCTGCAGACACCCGACAACCAAAATTCATTTTGTGAACACAAACTTGTTAAAAAGGGCTGCAGCCACTTTACAGCCGCATCGAGGGGACTCACCGTGGAGTAGACGTGCGTTCAGTGTTATTCGCAGCTCAGAGAGCCGTGACCCTCTCGCTTCCTGGTCTGGCAGAGACTGAGTGAGGCACGACACTTCCTGGTTTTATAGTCCTTCCCCCTGCCGCCAGCGGGGGCAGCAGAGAGAATGGGGAATTTTGTAAAAACATTAATATCTCTCTCATTTTTCATCGACGGAAAAAATCCTCCGCACTCATACGGCGGAGGGGGGCTCTGAGCGAGGTGGCCAAAAATGACGGCCGTAGGTGGCGGCGCTCTCTCGGAAATCGCAGCACAGTCGGCCAAAAGCGGTCAAGATCAGAGATTTAGTAATATAGATTATTAGATCTCCCCTCTGCTTCTGACATTCTAGAGAATAATGTTTATTTTAAAACGATTAAAATGATATTTAATAACATTTTTATGAATATATTACACGAACACGAATATATTATTTAAATAAAATCTGCGACCTAATTAAAGTGTATGGGGCTTGATGCACAAGTTGTGGTTGTAAAAATCAGAGAGATGCATTATGAAGTTTCTCCTGCACCCTCAGCTCAGCAACTTACAGAACATTGGTGGAGACCAGGTGGTCAAAGGGCTAAGCAAGTGATGAGATGGGCAAAGATCTGACCTCCAGCATGTTCCCAAACTATGCGCTGCCATATGGTGCAGATGGTATTCGGTGTTGGATTTTTCGAATCACTGCATGCAAGCATCCGCCTGGTTCCATGTTCATGGTTGATGAGACCACTTTTCCTCCTCATCATTGGTGGCTTCAAGTCACAGGAACTAAACCTAGCTGAGCCAACCTTGCACTGAAGGCTGTCCACAGCTGTCTCCGACATCTGCCTTTACTCACTTGTTAACTTAGAGTCAAACAGAATTGGCCCTTCGGCTCAACTCATCCACGCCAACCTAAATTAGTCAAGGTTAGTCCATCTACACTTCACACTGCCTCAGCAAGACTCAATCAAAGATGAGTCTCACCTTGGTCACTCCCTCTTCTCCCCTCTCCCATCTGGCAATAGGTACAAAAGTTTGAAAAAGCACACCTCCAGATTCAGGGACAGTTTCTACACAGCTGTCATAAGGCAACTGAACCATCCTATTACAACTAGAGAGTGGTCCTGACCTACCAGCTACCACTCTAGACCCTTGGGCTATCTTTAATCAAACTTTACTGGTCTTTATCTTACACCAAATGTTATTCTCTTATCCTGTATCTGTACACTGTGGATGACTTGATTGTACTGTTGTATAATCTTTCCATTGACTGGATAGATGCTAGTTTATACCAAATATAGACGCAAAGTGCTGGTGTATCTCAGCGGGTCACGCAGCATATCTGGAGAAAAAGGATGGGTGACGTTTCGCATCGGGACCCATCTTTTTTCTCCAGAGATGCCGACTGACCCGCTCAGTTACTCCAGCACTTTGTGCCTATCTCGGGTTTGTAGGAGAATTAGCCTCTGTAAATTCTCCCTTGTGTTTAGCGAGTGGATGAAAAAGTGGGATGACATAGAACTCCTCGCAGACAGCACCTGAGGTCAGCTTTGAACCCGTGTCTCTGGCACTGTGAGGCAGCAGCACTAACTGTGCCATTGTCACCTGGTGTTCTTGTACATTGTACAGAGCTCCAGGCCTGAGTATTTTACAGATTTTAAATCAAGCCTCATGTAAGCCAAGTACGACTGGTAGTCTGACCCATTGCTGCTTAATGCTAAAGTGGTCTGGGAAGGTATATTTTACATGACATCTGCCTAGAATTTTGACAAGCACATCTTTATCAAGTTTATATTGGGAGTCATTATACATTGACATATGTCAATTGGCATATTTTTGTCATCTATATAAAATTAATTTAGTGGACCATCCAGTCCACCTTCTGTAATACAAGTATGCAGCAAGTATACATGCACAAGTACTGTATATTACAATAGTTTCATACTTTGCTGTTCAAACTATTGAGCAGTAAAGGTGCATTCCTACGTGACTTGCATACGGAATTAAAGAGTCACACTGAGTTGAAGAGAATATCTTTAGCAGATCCATGAAATTTTAAAAGCAACCTTGAGTGGGATTCATTTCATGGAGAGAACTGCCATATAAGTTCACATAACGGTGCAATTAAATGTTCAGTGTGATATGCCGTCTAGCTTGTCTTTCAGAGCTAAGCAGGTTATGCCTATTTTAATATTTTATGTTTTTTTCATATGGGAGATGCAACCTAATTTACATCTGTTGACTAAGGGTCAAGAATCAAGAGTGTTTTATTGTAATTTGTCCCAAACAGAACAATGAAAAACAGAACAATATATATATATAAGTTCACACAGGAGGGCTGGTCACCCAAAGCAATATTCCATTTCTCCACCAATTCCATACTAATGCTTTCTGGAGCATTAGTATGGGTGTTGTGGGCCAAAGGGATTATTGGGCTGGCAGCTCAGTCACTCAGGCCTGGTGGGCTGGCAGCTCAGTCACCCAGGCCTGCTGGACTGGCAGCTCAGTCACTCAGGCATGCTGGGCTGGCAGCTCAGTCAATCAGGTCTAGTGGGCTGGCAGATCAGTCACTCAGGGATGGTGGGCTGGCAGCTCAGTCAATCAGGTCTAGTGGGCTGGCAGATCAGTCACTCAGGGATGGTGGGCTGGCAGTTCACTCACAGCTATTCCTTGAAATTCTATTTCAAGCAGAGTGCAGGCCACCAAATTCAATTTTATAGCATTTCAGGCAGAGTGCAGGCCACCAAATTCAATTTCATAGCATTTCAGGCAGTGTGCAGGCCCCCAAACTCAATTTCATAGCATTTCAGGCAGGGTGCCGGCCACCAAACTCAATTTCATAGCATTTCAGGCAGGGTGCAGGCCACCAAACTCAATTTCATAGCTTTTCAGGCCAGGTGCAGGCCACCAAACTCAATTTCATAGCATTTCAGGCAGGGTGCAGGCCACCAAATTGCCAAACAACTCATTGCATTGTCATTAAGGGCTAACAAATCATTTATTGCAAGTACATTGCGGACTCACAGTTCAGTTGATTCACAGCTTAGAATCACAGTTGTGGACTCTCCCTCATGATCTTCCAGAGTGACTGACTGATCCAGGCATCCGGGGTTTTATAGTCCTGCCCCCCCCCCCAGAAAGCACTTCGTTGTGGTGATTGACAGGCGAGAGGACCAATCAGCTGATCTCAAGACTTTTTAAACACTCATAACTTTTTTATTTTTTCATTGTTCGGAAAAATCCTCAGGGCTGCCTCAGCGGAGGAGGACTGTGAGTAAGATGGCCAAAAATCCTAGTGATATATAGTAGCGTTTTTTCTAAAATCAATATACAGCGCAGACAAGAAGTGGTCAAGATGAGACTTTTAGTTATATAGATATATGTGTGTGTGTGTGTGTGTGTGTGTGTGTGTGTGTGTGTGTGTGTGTGTGTATGTGTATGTGTGTGTGTGTGTGTGTGTGTGTGTGTGTGTGTGTGTGTGTGTGTGTGTGTGTGTGTGTGTGTGTGTGTGTGTGTGTGTGTGTGTGTGTGTGTCTATATACATATATAACTGGGGAAACAACTGGGGCAAAAAGTTGTGATCAGGCAACCACAAGAGTGCCGTCCTGACCTACCATCTACCTCATTTGTATTAATCGGACTTTACTGGATTTTATCTTGCACTAAACGTTATGCCCTTTGTCCTGTATATGTACACTGTGGGCGAATTGATTGAAATCATGCATAGTCTTTTCTTTGACTGGATAGTATGCAAACAAACGTTTATCACTAAACCTTGATGCACATGACAATGAATTAAGCTACAACTAGGTAACTAGTTAGATTACATCAGTTCATATAAGGCAGGGTAGGTTAAAATCCTCCATGTTATTTTGATTGGCATCGTTTAAAAAAAATAGAAATCCAAATGTATTCTTTATAACTTCCCATTTTTATTTAAAAGTTCAAAAGAGAAATGAAAAGTTTGCAATGTTGCAAGCAATAAATAAAAAGATGAACACAGAGTGCTGGAGTAACTCAGCAAGGCTGGTAGCCTCTCTGGAGGACATGGACTGCTGATGTTTCAATTCACCTATCCATGTCCTCCAGAGATGCTGCCTGACCAAGATTTCACAAGATCTGCACAAGATTTCAGCAGTTGTTAAGGCAGGTACTATCGCAATAGTTAAGAAACATTTAGACAGGTCTATAAATAGGATAGGTTTAGAGGGATATGGGCCAAAGCACAGGCAGGTGGGAGTAGTGTAGATAGAGGATGTTGGTCGGCATAGGCAAGTTGAGCCTAAGGGCCTGTTTCCATGTTGTATGACTCTATGACTCTCTCTATGACTCGATCTGCAGTTCCTTGGCTCTCCAAACAAAAATGTTACCTTTTACTGAATTATCTAACTGGCGGAAATATTTCAATTCCTCATAAAAATCAGATTAATTAATAAACATCAGTACACACATTGTAATTTAAGGAAGCAGAGATATTCTCTGAAATCATTTAATGTGAATCGTTTATGAAAATAAAATTGCTCCAACTGTAATATTTATTGTATCTTTGACTGTAATATTCATTCATCTATTTTTCCAGAAAGATTAAAACCTTGTTAGATATTCAGATAAAGTCACGCATATTTCTGCAGCTATTTATAAATATCCTGGTGAACACCACTGCAAAACTGCATGTATATTAAATATTTACCTTCAATGGTGTTATACATAGTTTGAACAAGCAATGGTTTTCTACTCCCTGTTTATGCATTATTTTAGAAGTCAAGTCAAGTCAAGAGAGTTTATTGTCATGTGTCCCAGATAGGACAATGAAATTCTTGCTTGCTGCAGCACAACAGAATATTGTAGGCATAATTACAGAACAGATCGGTGTGTCTATATACCATAGACCATATATATATATATATATATATATACACATAAATAAACAGATAAAGTGCAATAGGCTGTTATCGTTCAGAGTTTGTTCGAAGTTGTGTTTAATAGTCTGATGGCTGTGGGGAAGAGCTGTTCCTGAACCTAGATGTTGCAGATTGCAGGCTCCTGGAACGGCGCTCCCGTCAGAGCGGCCCAGCCCGAGGTGGAACGGCGCTCCCGTCGGAGTGGCCCAGCCCGTGGTGGAACGGCGCTCCCGTCGGAGTGGCCCAGCCCGAGGGAGGAATGGCGCTCCCGTCGGAGTGGCCCAGCCCGAGGGAGGAACGGAACTCCCGTCGGAGTGGCCCAGCCCGAGGGAGGAATGGCGCTCCCGTCGGAGTGGCCCAGCTCGAGGGAGGAACGGCACTCACGTGAGGGCTATCCGGCTCGGGGCTAGAACGGTGCTCCGGTGGTTGGGACGGCGTTCTGGCGGCTATGACCTGAGTCCGGGGTTGAGCCGCAGGCCAGCAGCTGCGTCCGTTGGACTGGAGGGCGGCAGCTTCGACCACCCCGGGCCGCGGTGTTTGAGCTGGCCCGTTGCGGGGTTCGGTGAACCGCGGGACTGTTTGTACCATCGCCCGGTGGGGTATCGCCTCAGCGCAGAGGGAGAAGAGGAGGGAAGAGACTGCAGCCCTAAGATTTTTACCTCCACCACAGTGAGGAGGTGCTTGGAGGACTCACTGTGGTGGTGTTAATTGTGTTTATTGTTGTTATTATTGTATGATTGTATGTATGACTGCAGGCACGAAATTTCTTTGAGACCGTAAGGTCTGAATGACAATAAAGGCATTCAATTCAATTCAATTCTACCTGATGTTAGTGGAGATATAAGTGTGTGGCCAGGACGGTGTGGGTCCTTGCTGATGTTGGCAGCCTTTTTGAGGCACCAACTGCGATAGATCCCCTCGATGGTAGGGAGGTCAGAGCCAGTGATGGCCTGGGTAGTGTTTACAACTTTTTGCAGCCTTTTCCGCTCCTGGACGCTTAAGTTGCCGAAGCAAGCCACGATGCAACTGATCAGCATGCTCTCCACTGTGCACCTGTAGAAGTTCGAGAGAGTCCTCCTTGAGATACCGACTCTCTGTAATCTTCTCAGGAAGTAGAGGCGCTGATGTGCTTTCTTCATAATTGCATCAGTGTGCTGGGACCAGAAGAGATCTTCGGAAAATGCACGCCCAGGAATTTGAAGTTCTTCACCCTTTCCACCATCGACCCGTTGATATGAACGGGAGTGTGGGTCCCCATCCTACCCCTTCCAAAGACAGTTTCTTGGTTTTGCTGGTGTTGAGAGCCAGGTTATTGTGCTGACACCATTTGGTCAATCGGTCGATCTCACTTCTATACTCTGACTCGTCCCCATCAGTGATACGTCCTACAACAGTGGTGTCGTCAGCGAACTTGATGATGGAGTTCGCACTATGTCCGGCTACGCAGTCATGAGTATAGAGTGAGTAAAGCAGGGGGCTGAGCACGCAGCCTTGAGGTGCTCCCATGCTTATTGTTATCGAGGATGACACATTTCCACCAATAAGGACAGACTGTGGTCTGTGAATGAGGAAGTCGAGGATCCAACTGCAGAGGGATGCGCAGAGACCCAGATCTGAGAGCTTGGTATCCAGTTTGGAGGGGATGGCGGTATTAAATGCTGAGCTGTAGTCAACAAAAGTTGTTTTATATTTGAGATCTGTTGGTATTTAATCGATATTTTAAATGAAGTTTTTCCTCTTTGATGATTTACATTTTTCCAGTTATGTGTGAGATAAATAATCTTCCACTGAATATGCCTTCAAGTGATAATAAGATGCAGCTGCAAGACTGAACTATTTTTCTGTATTTTTAGCCGATGCCAAAGTAAATCATGTACTGTATGTAGCAAAATTGCATTTCTATGAAAATGAGGCATTAATTTCACAAACTGTGATAATAATGTTTTTCACTGTGTTTCTTTCAGTCCTTGCTTAATGACCTTCATACAGAAATTTGATCTCTTTTAATACTTAGAACATAGAACAGTACAGTACAGGAAGTGGGCCCTTCATCCCACAATGTTTGTGCCAAATATAATGTCAAATTAAACTGATCTCATCTGCCTGTACATGATCCATAGACCTCTATTCTCTGCACTTCCATGTGTCTCTCTCCACAATCATATCGGCCTTCCACCACCACCCCAGGCATTGAATTTCAGGCCCTGGCCACTCTCTGTGTAAAATACTTGCCCTGCATTTCTCCATTAAACAAACCTCCTCTCAAATTATAGCTGTGCCCTCTAGTGGACATTTCCACCCTAGGAAAACGTTTCTGACTATCTACTCTATTCAAGCCTCTTAAAATGTTATATACTTCTATCAAGTGTCCCCTCAACTATAGAAAATAATCCAAATCTATCCAATCTCTTTTTGTGGCTGAAACCCTCTAATCCAGTCAGTGTTCTCCTCTGCACCCTTTCCAAAGCCTGCCCACGTCTTTCCTGTAATATGGTGACCAGAACTGCATGCAATGCTCCAAATGTGCCTAACCATAACTAGAGCTGCAACATGACTTCTTGACTCTTATATTCAATGCCTCTAGCAATGAAGGCAAGCATATCATACGCCTAAGAATCCTGCCACTAATCTTCCAATGTATATTTTCATTAAAAAATAATATTAGTTTTCTGACTATAATACTTACCTTTATCCCCTTTCAAAATACAATTTGTAATTGTTTCAGGACAGATGTTGATTTTCAGTATGTTTATTTCAGTTTAGTTTAGTTTAGTTTAGTTTAAAGATACAGCATGGAAACAGGCCCTTCGGTCCACTTCGTCCAGGCTATTCAACGATCACCCGTTATCTCAGTGTTGCATCCTACACACTGGGGGCAGTTTACAGAAGCCAATTAACCTACAAGCCTGCACGTTTTTGGAATGTAGAATGAAATTGGAGCACTCAGAGAAAACCCACGTGGTCACAGGGAGAACGTCCGAACTCCGTAACAGACAGCACGCATATTCAGGATCGAACACAGACCTCCGACACTGTAAAGCAGCAACTCCACCACTGCGCCCCTGTGCCATTCTTGGTTCTTGGTTCTTGGTTCTTGGTTTCTTGGTCCTCCAAAATATTCCAAATGGAATTTAAACTGGAGGTGGTGAAGGGAGGGCTTAAGGGGCCTTTTCACGGGGCGAGTTGACGCAAGATGTCACCAGAGTGAAGAGGTCGTGGTCCAGCACGAGTCTCGCACGATATAACGGGGGTAGATAAAGAGTTCCCACGGTACTCGGCATTTCTGTTATTTGTGCGAGTGACTTGTCCGTTTCCCGAGCTTTCCCGTTAAATCTTGAATGAACATCGTGAACTACACGTGACACAAATGATGTAACTTTTTTTTTCACACACTATATATATCCTCCCTTGGTTGAATTGGCTCATTTGGAGACATATTTTACTGTGTATGTGGGAGACACAGATGGACTGAGCACAGTACCTCGGTCTTACTGTGTGTGGGAGAGGGGGAGAAAGAGACGTACACTCACAGAGGCAGAGTCTCTCAGCCTGTGTAAGAGGGAGGGAGAGAGAGAGAGAGGCACACACAAGGTGGATGTGAAATCTCACCTGCCTGTTTCAGTGACAGACACCCGCCGCCAGTAAATGAAGACACCCCCATCTGTCTCCCCCTCCTCTCCCTCGACTCCCCCACCTTTCCCTCCCAACTCCAGTCCCGTCTCGACCCCCTGGGAAACTGAATAGAGCAACAATATAGATATAGAAACTGAAACAATATAGAAACTGAATAGCGCAACATGGCAAAAACATCTCTGACACGCTTTACCCCCTTTCTTTGAGATTTTCTGGGAGCCATCTCTGCAAGTGTTCCTGTTAAAAAGATTATCCAACAATGACAATTAGGTGGGACGTCCTCGAAGGACACATGTTCCCTTGTCGATATTGAGACCACCTGTTTTACTCACCTTCTGTCCCCTCTGTCCAGCTTCCGGGTTTACCGTTCGCAGGAGTTCCCACGCGCTATACCTCTAAAATCTGAAGTTAGGTAATGTCTAAAGGAACTGCAGACGCTGGTTAATGCTGGTTAATACGCACAGAAGGACACAAAATGTTGGTGTAACTCAGCAGGTAAGTCAGATCTGGGAAGAAAAACATAAAAAGCTGGAGTAAGTCAGCGGGTCAGGCAGCATCTCTGGAGAAAAAGAATAGGTGACGATTCGAATCGGAACCCTTCTTCAGACAGCCTAATCGGAATTGAGTCTGAAGATGTGTCTCGTCCCGAAACATCAGCTTTTTTTCTCCAGAGATGCTGCTTGACTCGCTGAGTTACTCCAGCTTTTTGTGTCTGTCTTCGGTTTAAACCAGCATGTGCAGTTCACTCCTTACACGGGTCTCTGTACAACATTGATTGGTAGCGTTCCGGACCCTGCTTCAGAAAGGCATCGATCGCTAGTCGGCGAGGACTCCGAGCTGTATCTCTCAAAGAAGTACATGTGAAAAATTTCTCACGGACCATAAAAATGCGTAACCTTTCAGTAAAGTCCCTTTTAAAGTCCCTTTTAAAGATTATAGTTATTTTCTTGAATCTCATTAACATAACTCATGAATAAGTTGATGTCCATATGCGGATGCAAATCTTTATTTTTATTTATTTTTTAAATTCAATCCCACATAAGATAATTTTTACTCACCTTCTGTTCCCTCTGTCCAGCTTCCGGGTTCACCGTTCGCAGGAGTTCCCATGGTACCCGCAAGAGTTATTACGGATATCGCACTGGCCACTACGTTCATATAATGTTGCAATACTCAACCACAAGTGTACAAGTCAATCTTGGAGAAATTCAAACTTTCTTGAATTTTCTCCCGAGTGAGCAAGTTACACGATGACCTGCCGTTAGCGCTACGGTGGTCCACGGTGGTCCACGAATGCCGCACTGTTATCGCACGAGGTTCCCACGATGTTAAACTCCGGTTAACTCTTGCGTCAAGTCGCCCCGTGAAAAGGCCGCTTAAAGCCAGAAAGGGTTATTGGGAAGAAAGTCATGTGTCAACACTGGAGGAATTGTTATTTCTGAATTAAACAATTAGCGATTGTTCTTTGCCTTTATCAGTACTAAATTCATGGGTAAAAATGGGGATGAACAGCTTATGGATATGTGATAGTGTTGTACCCGCCTGCATGAGCAATTTCCTATTTTCAGACTTCAAAAATCGACGATGCAAAGCAATTTTCACATAATATCTGAATTCTGAACTTGAATGGACTGATATGTATTTAAGCGGTGAGTAGAGAAAGCTATATCAAACAGTGGTCAGATAATTTGCTCTGAATGGATATACCTGATAAAGCCACCTTTTAAGAGTTTTTCATTTGTGTACACCTAGCATACTTTCGTTTTCATGCATCACAAGTTCACTGTCTCTGTGAAAAGATTGAAAAACTTAGATTGGATTGAAATGGGGTTTTTTTAAGGTGCAAATCTCCAAGAAATTGGCGAGCAAAGTTACTGCACTGATCTGAGCTGTTTGGCTTAATGCAATATCAAAACTGATCAACTATTTGTATTGATATCCGCCGCTTCACTTCTGCTTTGATAACATTTTGTGGATGCCAATATCTTAGCAGATGATCCACCTTAAACTATGGATATGTGGTAGCAAAGACACAACTATGGTGCAATGAGGAGTTCCTCAACTGTAACATTGTGTATGTGTAGTTAATTGCAATGTCAATCATGCAATGCCTCGGGCACCTTAGATGTTTTAAAGTAAAGACCACAAGTTTTTTAGTTTAGTTTAGTTTAGATATACAGTGCAGGAACAGGCCCTTCAGCCCACTGAGACCACGCGGACCAGCAATCCCCGCACACTAACACTATCCTACGCACTAGGGACAATTTACAATTTTATCAAGCCAATTTTATCAAGCCTTCAAACCTGTGACAGACAGCACCCACAGTCAGGGACGAACATGGGTCTCTGGCTCTGTAAGGCAACAACTCTACCGCTGTACCTCCGTGATGCCCTTTTGTCACTGTGCCATCCTATTTTCTTTTCTGCTGTTTGCAGCAGATTTTGCTGAACTTTAGTTTAGTTTTGTTTATTATAGTACCGTGTACCGCGGTACAATGAAAAGCTTTTACTTGCATTCTATCCAGTCATAAAAAAGACTATAGAGTCAAGCTGTCCACAGTGCACAGATTAAGGGTAGAGGGTCCAATATTTAGTGCAAGATATAACATTGAAGTCTGATAAAGTCCAATTAAAGATAGTTCAAATTTCTCTTATGAGGTGGATGGGAGGTCAGGACTGCACTCTCGCTGATGAGAGGGCCGTTCAGTTGCCTGATAACAGCTAGGAACAGTCTTTGAATCTGTAGGGATGTGTTTTCAAACTTCTGTACCACTTGCCTGATGGTAGAGGGGAGAAAAGGGAGTGACTGGGGTGAGAAAGGTCCTTGATTATACTGGGGCCTTGCCGAGGCAGCATGAAGTGCAGATGGAGGTCGATGAAATTACACCAAAGCTGCTACTACCAAGATTTGTTGGGCATATTTCCTGTTCCAAAAACTCATTTTGATTAACCAATTCATTCCCGATTGAAAAAATCATCGGGACTTCTCTTCCTTCACTCCGAGACATTGCGTGCAAACGTTGCTTATTCAAGGCCAACAGCATTATAAAAGACCCCACACATCTCCATCATGGACTGTTCACTCTGCTGCCCTCGGGCAAAAGGTATCGCAGTATAAGGAGCAGAAGGCCAGGTTTTGCAACAGCTTCTTCCCACGAGCTATCGGACTTGAATTCCATATAATGTGCCGCCACTATTTTCTATTTTATCTTTTTATCTATTTTATCCTTTTGTTATTTTATGTTGCACGGTGAGCCAGATGCAACAAAATTTCGTTCAGACTTGCATTTGTTGGTGTATTTTTGAATGACAATAAAGTCTGATTGATTGATTGATTGATTGATTGATTGATTGATTGATTGATTGATTGATTGATTGATTGATTGATTGATTGATTGATTGATTGATTGATTGATTGATTGATTGATTGATTGATTGATTTTGGCTTACTGTCATAATCTTTGAAAAAAAACTTGACAATGTTCTTCATTCTAGTTTTTCTCCTGAGACATACAATTATAAGATTAGACGGGTAGCACAGTGCTGCAGCTGGTAGACCTGCTGCCTCACAGCGCCAGAAACTCTGACTTGATTCTGACCTCAGGTGCCATCTGTGTGGAGTTTGCAGGTTCTCCCTGTGACCACATGGGCTTTCTCTGTGTGCTCTGAATTCCTCATGCATCACAAAGACGTGCAGTTTTGTCAGTTAATTGGCCTCTGTAAATTGCCAACATTCATTCCCAACATATCCACGAGTTATTCCAGCATTTTGTGTCTATATTCAAAGTTCTGTAAAACTGTAACAAGACTTCCTGACTTTAATACTCAATGCCCCGAACTAGGAAAGCAAGTATGCCATATGCTTTTTATACCACGGCAGCGGTACAGTTGCTGCCTTACAGCGCTAGAGACCCTGACTACGGGTGCTGTCTATACGGAGTTTGTACGTTTTCCCCATGATCGCATAGATTTTCTCAGAGATCTTCGGTTTCCTCCCACACTCCAAAGACGTACAGGTTGGTAGGTTAATTGGCTTGGGTTTGTATACTTGGTATAAGTGTAAATTGTCCCGTGTGTGTGGGCTTGTGTTAGTGTGTGGGGATTGCTGGTCGGTGCGGACTAGGTGGGCCGAAGGGCCTGTTTCCACGCTGTATCTAAACTAAACTAAACTAAATAAAACAAAACTAAACATTGTAGCATTTGTATCAGATTGTAGCATTTCATACCGTTGACTAAAAAAAATAAAGTTTAGAGAGCTAATGTTTTGTTAAATAGTAGGAAAATAGAATGATTACTGCTGTTACAGTTTCTTGTGTATTGTGGTCAGATGACCACCAGTCTCAACAAGTGTGTAGGAGTGTTGTCATGATGTGAAAAATATAGCATTGGTGAGAAAAGCATTCATTTTATACTGACTCATAAATCAACTGAGGATTGAAATTAGCAAAGCCAAGTTGCAATGATGATGACGATGATGATACTTTATTGTTAAAGGTATCTAGGTACATTGAAATTCTTTGTTTATGCATACAAGGTACACAAGAGAGTTGCTACAAAGGTGCTGACAAAGAAACAAAATGTACTCTTTAAGTAATGTTGGACCCTTGTTCGTTCCCATCCGCCCACAACCGGGTCTTGTTGTTGGCTGCCCCCCCACGTCGGGTACCTCTTGTTCTCTCCGTGGCTCCTCCCCAACCGGGTCCCCCCAAACTGCTCTTCGGATGTAAGTCATGCAGGGATTCAAAGAGGGATGCCACACAGAAGCACAGAGGGAGAACATTTAGCCTGAAGTGTCTGTACAGGCTCCCTGTCCCTACTCCTTCTCCTTGGCTCTTTTTGAAAATATTTAAAAAATATTTACCCATGCCCTTTTTGACTATAAAATGTTAAATATGTTTCTCCACCCTTTTAGACAGCAGGTTCCAGATCACAATTCACTACATTTGTCAAATTGTGTCCTAATGTCACTCGGGTTCTCTTGTAAGTAGATTAATTTAGTTTATTGCCACATTATTTTAGTTTAGATGTACAGTGAAAATGCAATGAGCTGTTTGGCTTGTCCTGCCCTGTGTTTGAAACTGCAATGGCAATGGAATGGCAATGGAATTGAAGTGAAAATGCAATGAGCTGTTTGGCCTGGCCTGCCATGTGCTTGAAACTGCAATGGCGATGGAAGTGAAGTGAAAATGCAATCAGCTGTTTGGCCTGGCCTGCCTTGTGCTTGAAACTGCAATTGCAATGGAAGTGCAGTGAACATGGAATCAACTGTTTGGCCTGGCCTGCCCTGTGCTTGAAACTGCAATGGCAATGGAAGTGAAGTGAAAATGCAATCAGCTGTTTGGTCTGACCTGCCCTGTGCTTCAAACTGCAATGACAATGGAAGTGAAGTGAAAATGCAATGAGCTGTTTGGCCTGGCCTGCCTTGTGCTTGAAACTGCAATGGCAATGGAAATGAAATGAAAATGCAATCAGCTGTTTGGCCTGCCCTGTGCTTGAAACTGCAATGGCAATGGAAGTGAAATGAAAATGCAATCAGCTGTTTGGCCTGCCCTGTGCTTGAAACTGTAATGGCAATGGAAGTGAAATGAAAATGCAATGAGCTATCCAGCCTGCCCTGTGCTTGAAACTGCAATGTAAATGGAAATGAAATTAAAATGCAATGAGCTGTTTGGCCTGCCCTGTGCTTGAAATGAAATGGAAATGAAATGAGATGAGTTGTTTGGCCAGCCTGAAACCACTATTTTCGGCCCACAAGACCCCTATTAGCCGAGAAACCTGTCCCTTTTGCCCATAATGCCCGTATTAGCCCAGAGGAGCTAATTTTGGCCCAAAAGGCTCGTGCCAGGCCAGGAAATGTCCAGAAAGAGTACCTTTCACTGAGATTTCGCAGATTTTATTTTAAAGAGCCCCTTCGGCCCATCAGGCCTGTACTAACCCAGGAGGATTCCCGTCGGCCCATCAGTAAGTATTCCCCCTCCAAGCATTAAACCTCACCTCAGTATTTTTTTTCCCTCCCTTCATTTGTTCCCTGTGAGATCAAGGCCAGGATAGACTTTCCTCCTTCATTGCGGTGATCTACAGAAAAAGATGAAAAATGTCTAAAATTGATTCTCCACCCTCTTCCCCCTTCTCTCTCACAGAGTCTCTCACCTGTTTTGGTCAGAATTTCTGGCAGTTACTGAGCTGCCAGCTCACCAAGCCTGAGTGCCTGAGCTGCCAGCCCAGCAGGCCTGAGTGCCTGAACTGCCAACCCACCAGGCCTGAGTGACTGAGCTGCCAGCCCACCAGGCCTGAGTGACTGAGCTGCAGCCCACCAAGCCTGTGCGAATGAGCTGCCAGCCCACCAGCCTGAGTGACTGAACTGCCAGCCCACCAGGCCTGAGTGACTGAGCTACCAGGCCACCAGGTCTGAGTGACTGAGTTGCCAGCCCAAGAATCCATTCGACCCACAATGTCCACACTAGCCCTCTGGAAACCAGTCCCCTTGGCCCACAACACCCATACTAGCGCTCCAGAAAGCCCCCCCCCCCCCCCCCCCCCCACTGGCCTCCAATATTGGAATTGGTGGAGAGGTGAAATATTGTGTTGGGGGACCAGCCCTCCCGTGTGAACATGGGACCCAACGGGTCCCACTTCATCTAGTGCATGATTATAATCAAACGCTACACAATGTACAGATACATGATAAATGAATAACATTTAGCACAAGGTGTGCCATTTTAAGTTGCTGAGAGTTGAAATCCTGATTTATTTAGAACACAAATTACTGGAGTAACTCAACAGTTCAGGCAGCAATTATAAGCAAGATACCAGCAGCTATATCAGCACTTCCTTATTTACCTAAGAAGGAACTGCAGATGCTTGAAATATCGAAGGTAGATAAAAATGCTGGAGAAACGGTCTCGTCCCGAACTGTCACCTATTCCTTCGCTCCATAGATGCTGCCTTACCCGCTGAGATTCTCCAGCATTTTTATCTGCCTTCCTTATTTACTTATATCTGTTTCTAGAATTTATTTGCAGTTTTATATTTAGTTTAAGCCAATCAATGAGGGTTATGTGGTGAACTGAAGCACAATCTCACTTTAATAAAGCTCACTTTATTGGCTTGCAAACCTATCACATGGCAATGCTTGCAAGAAAATGGACTGACCTTGTAGAAATAAATATTCCACATCAAAACACAATGGGCCTGTATCCACAGTGTATCTTTAAACTAAACTAAAACTAAACTAAAGGAGATGGGAAATTAATTATAAACTAGAAAAATATGAAATAGTCCATTTTGGATGATTAAATATTTTTTCATTGAGAGTTCAAAAGATGTTGTTGTACAAAAACTGGATGTTCTCGTGCACAGAATTCTGAAAGTTAGTATGCAGGTGAGACAAGCAATTAAAGACAACCTAAATGTTGACCTGAAGACAAAAGGAACTGCAGATGCTGACTTACAAAAAAAATCACAAAGTGCTGGAGTAATTCAATGAGTCAGACAGCATTGTTGGAGAACAGGAATAGATGATGTTTTGGGTGGAGACCCTTCTTCAGATTAATTTTTCTGGAGGAGGATTTTGAATACAAAAATAGAGACCCCTTACTCAAATTTTAAAAAGTCTAGTGGGACGGCATCTGAAATATTGTGTACAAATCATGTCGACCCATCAAAGAAAGGACATCTCTGAAAAATGGAGACAGGGAATCTTTGCAAAGGATTGACTGTAGTAAATGTTCACTTTATGAGTTCCTAGGATAGCAGGCTTATCAGTTGCAGAGATAGTAAACAGACTGGTTTTATATTCTCTGGAATTTAGAAGAACAGGAGATGATCTGATTACAGCAAATTATATTCTTGGAGGGCTTTATGGGGTAGATACAGATATTTCTGTATCAACAACCAAGGACCATATCTCCAAATAGTAAGTGGTCTATGTTCAAGACAAAAGGTCGATTGATATTTAGATATTGAGGCCATCGAGAGATGTCAGGTTAATGTAAGACAGTGGCATTAAAATAAAATATAACTCATCCTCACCGTCAGTTACAGAACAGGCTTATGAGCAAAAATGGTATATATTCCTTAGTTTAATTTAGTTTATAGATTCAGTATGGAAACAGGCCCTTCGGCCCACTGAGTCCGCGCCGACCCGTAATCACCTGTACACTAGTTCTATCCTAAACATTAGATAGTTTTTTGTTTACAGTTTTACAGTTTTTGTTGAGGAAACCGGAGCACCCAGAGAAAACCCTTGATGTCACAGGGAGAACGTGCAAACTCCGTATACAGCACCCGTAGGGAGGATCGAACCTGTGCCTCTGGCGTAAGGCAGCAACTCTGCCTTTCCAGCACTGTACTGCCCCGCTTGGGTTAGAAGCCTAAACGGCCTGTCCCACTTGGCCGTCATTTGCGCCTCATTTATGCGCTATATGTAAATTAAGTCGACGCGTCGTGATGCGTGGGGTGCGCATGCGTTCCGCATGTTGAGGCGTGGAATCGTATGCGGAGGCGCGCGGTATCGCACGCTGATGCATTGGCGTCGTACGCTGGCTTCCAGACTCTCACGTGTATCGTGTGGTGACACATGGTTACGTCACCATGCGTCAACGTCCTTATGTCCTTGCGTCAACATCCTGCCGCGTGCCGCAGGGTATTCTAATGACGTCACATGCACCAGACGACTGTGCTGACACGTGATTTGCGTGGGACATCTGCTGAATAAAGGGTTAGGAGATTCCATTGTGATGCCAAAATCAACTTTGCAGCCAAGGTCACTGCCTGATGAACGGGTGTGTGATCGAAAGGCAGGCAAACAGGATCCAAAGTTGAGATATCTATACTCGAATCTGAAAAGTTCCTAACTAGAAGATGTAAAACTAACAACCAGACATATCATCAGAATCCATCCCCAGAATAATGCTTCGCCACTTATTTTTGATAGTGACATTTTTTATAATGGGCTCCATTGGAAAGCAGCCAGCTATAACAACTGACGAAGATGTCTTAATGAGGTATAGTGTGATGGCTGAAGGCAAGGAAACCCAGAGGGGAATAGTTATCAAATTCATTATTAAAATATCACTTGTCCATCTCTTACCTTATGCTGAGTATTGTCGACCCCATAGGGACTTAACATTTAGGGCTGATTCATACTCAGACTCGCTCTAATGACCCTGCTTAAGGCAGCCGGCTGCAGGAAGAGGACCAAACTTGTTCGAAATCTGGAAGAATTGTCTAGGAGAAGAATAATAAATTGAATGTGAAGTATAGACATCCATATGCAAAAGCCAATGTGAAGGAGTGGGAATACAATTTGAATAAGGTTGTGCACTGCATTGTGTTACCATGAATTATTAACAACTCGACATGTTACCTATCTTGCAATTCACGTGAACCCAATGCTTGACATTTGGTTGAATAGACTATATTTGTTAAAACATGTAATCCTATAATACATACAAAGCCAAGTACAAGGAAGCAGAGACAGCAGGTAACCAATGCGTACAATAAAACTTTACACCGTGGACAACAGGGAAGTTGTATGTGTAGGAAGGAACTGCAAATGCTGGTTTAAACCGAAGATAGACACTAAATTATGGAGTAACACAGTGGGTCAAGCAGCATCTCTGGAGAAAAGGAATAGGTGATGGTTCGGTTCGGAAGGAACTTATTTTTTTGCGGATTTTATTTTTTAACATTGAATGACTAGAAAAAAATTCAGAAACAAATATTTGTACAGTGGTGTTGAAAGAATATCTGGCATCTCACACCATTTGGGGATACTGCATGTATTGTTATTTTAATTTGAAACAGATTGTCAAAATTGAGAAAACAAGGGTTCAAAATGCAGAAGGTATTTGTGCACAAACCTTTTGTCCATTTATTTATTGAAATGTAAATGTTGTTTCATGGCTGATTACTTCACAGTAATCCCAGACAATGACAGTTAAAAATTGGACAAAATTGCCCAATTTTATCCAAATCACCCCACTTCAGATTGTTAGTTTATCAGCTCTTGACAACTGATTTCATGGTTATTGTTATATCAGGATCTGACCAGAATTTAAACTTTCTGTAATTTCTACTTTAGAATTCCCTAAAGAAGGAACTCTTTATTCCTTGGCCAGGGCAGCATGGTCCAGGATACTAAATATAAACATGGCAAATGTTTGCATCTTAATCCACCTAAGATTCCTATTTAATAGGAAACAATTTATACGCTGCTAACCTGTCATGCCTCTTGATTAATATATAGGTCATCGGAGATTAAGCTATTTTTTCTTTTTTTAATAATAAATCCAACATTGGTGTGAGAGAAGGTAATTGGGAATTTTGTTAATGCCACCAAGAATGTATCAATCATTCACAAAACAAACATCTTTTAGTTTAGGTGTTCAAGAAGGAACTGCAGATATAACCATATAACCATATAACAATTACAGCATGGAAACAGGCCATCTCGACCCTTCTAGTCCGTGCCGAACACGTATTCTCCCCTAGTCCCATATACCGTCCATATAACTATCCAACTTGTTCAACCTTTCTCTGTAACTTAGTTGCTGAAACCCAGGCAACATTCTAGTCAATCTCCTCTGTACTCTCTCTATTTTGTTGACATCCTTCCTATAATTAGGCGACCAAAATTGTACACCATACTCCAGAATTGGCCTCACCAATGCCTTGTACAATGCTGGAAAATCGAAGGTACACAAAAATGCTGGAGAAACTCAGCGGGTGCAGCAGCATCTATGGAGCGAAGGAAATAGGTAACGTTTCGGGCCGAAACCCTTCTTCAGGTTTCGGCCTGAAACGTTACCTATTTCCTTCGCTCCATAGATGCTGCTGCACCCGCTGAGTTTCTCCAGCATTTTTGTGTACCATCTTTTAGTTTAGTTTAGTTTATTGTCACGTGTACCGAGGCACATTGGAAAAACGTTTCTTTTGCATGCTATCAGTAGAGAAAGACTGTACATGATTGCTATCAAGCCGTCCAGATACGGAGTGGGAATAATGTTTAGTGCAAATTCTCTCATGGAGAGCATTCCTAGAGAGAGACAGCACTGCAACAGTCCATTTGGCCCACTGAGTCTGTGCTCATTTTGCTTGGGCAGCTTATACCTCAATGGCATGAAAATTGACTTCTCTAACTCATTTACACTGATCCTACATTAATCCTATTCCTTTCTCCCTACATTCTCATTGACTATCCCCACTCCCCACCCCCACTGAGTCTACTATTCATCCATACAATAGAAGAAAACTACAGTGGCCAATTAACCTAGCAACCAGCATGTGTTGGGGAAGTGGGATGAAACCAGAGCATCCAGGGTGAATGTGCAAACTCCACACAGGCAGCACTCGAGGTCATAATTGAACCGGGTCTATAAGACAGCGGCTCTATTAGCTGTCCTGAGCCACTGTGCTGCCCACCATTATTGGATATAAACAGTTTCTTACATGACTTTCTTATAAAATCTATTCCTTCGGAAGTTAGTGCAAAAAAAGGAGATTTGTACACTGTGTTGGAAGGAACTGCAGATGCTGGTTTACTCCCAAGATAGACATAAAATGCTGGAGTAACTCAGCGGGACAGACAGCATCTCCGGATACAAGGAATGGAACTCGTTTTGGATCGAGACCCTTCTTCAGACTGAGAGTCGGGAGAGAAAGTCAGAGATAAGGAAGTGTAAGAGATTAAAAGAGATGAAGATGAAGGAAAATGTAGAATAGATCACTGTTAGCTAGGGGAAGGTGACAACAAAGCAAACAGAGCTTCAATGTAATCAGAGAGACGGTCAGACTGGTCGGAGAACTGGGAAGGGGGTGGATGGAGAGAGAGAGAAAGCAAGGGTTACTTGAAGTTAGAGAGGTCAATGTTCATATCACTGGGGTACAAGCAAAATATGAGTTGCTGTTCCTCCAATTTGTGCTGAGCCTCACTCTCACAATGGAGGAGACCCAGGACAGAAAGGTCAGTGTGGGGATGGGAGGAGAGTTAAAGTGTTTAGCAACCGGGAGATCAGGTAAGTATCGGCCGACAGAGCGGAGGTGTTCACTGCTGGAATGCAAATCTCATGCCCAAACTCTTTTCATAAGTTTCATAAAGCATCATTGCACATAACAAAAACACTTTCATCAAGTGCAGAGATTAGTTTAATTTGGGGGTGTTGCCCCACTGTGCGGTTCTAAGTGGGTTATGATTTAGGGTCTTGATCCCTTTACTGGAATTGCAATTGTTTAGGTTAACCTATTTAGTTTCAGTGAATACTATGATATTCTGAGCTTGCACAATGGGGCGGCACAGTGACCCAGCGGTAGAGTTGCTGCCTCACTGACCCAGATTCGATCCTGACTACGGGTGCTGTCTGTACGGAGTTTGTACTTTCTCCCCGTGACCGCGTGGGTTTTCTCCTGGTGCTCTGGTTTCCTCCCACACTCCAAAGACGTGCAGGTTTGTAAGTTAATTGGCTTGGTAAAACTAAATTGTCCCTAGTGTGTGTAGGAACGTTCCAGTGTGCGGGGATCGCTGGTTGGTGGGCCGAAGGGCCTGTGTTCACGCTGTATCTCTGAATTACGCTAAACTAAAATAATTTGCAGGCACAAAGTGTGATTAGTTTGTCCGTGACAGGTCCTTCCTCAGAGTCCAAGACACCACAATGCCAGAGTGAATCAAGTCGTTCTCCTGACCGCACTCAGTAACACCCATCTCTGCCACGGCGGCCACCACTACCTTAAATAAGGTGACAGTGCCTTCTTCCCGTGATACTGTCTTTATGGCTTTATTGCACAGCGGTCGCTATGGGCAGTGCATAAGCCTCAATCAGTCAGAGGCTTACAATATTGATTTCCGAATTCTCCACTCCAATTATGTTGCTCCCACCCCTTCTGCTCCAACTAATAGCCCTTGGATACTTCGACAACAAACAGAACAAACGATGCATTCAATCTAAATTGTGGCAGCAAATTCCTCCAGTGTATCTTTATAATCATATTCATCCTCATTTAAACCTCTGTCACCTTCAGAAGTCAATCTAAGTATTATGCCACCCTCTATTGAGTGTTCCCTAAGTCTGCTAACAGCTACTATTAATCAGACAATCAGTTTCATTGTTTCTTCGTGGTAGGTGTGTCAATGTCTTGATAATTAAAAAAAAAGCTTTCTTATTCTTCTGAGCCACATTAACCATTTCAAGTACTGCGTTACATCTGAGACCAGTTTCCCAGTGAAAATTCACCGTGCATTCTACTTTCTATTTCTTTTCCCTGAGGCAGTCATTTGGGTTTCTGGATGACTTGCTTTAACTTCCTATCTACAGGGTCATAGAGGCATACAGTCATAACCCATGGAAACAGACCCTTCGGCTCAACCTGCTCATGCCATCCAGATGTCCCATTTACACTAGTCCTACGTACTGGTGGACACGATAGAGACAGGAAACATGTTCCCAATGTTGGGGGAGTCCAGAACCAGGGGCCACAGTTTAAGAATAAGGGGTTAGCCATTTAGAACGGAGACAAGGAAACACTTTTTCTCACAGAGAGTGGTGAGTCGGTGGAATTCTCTGCCTCAGAGGGCGCTGGAGGCAGGTCCTCTGGATGCTTTCAAGAGAGAGCTAGATAGGGCTCTTAAAAATAGCGGAGTCAGGGGATATGGGGAGAAGGCAGGAACGGGGTACCGATTGGGGATGATCAGCCATGATCACATTGAATGGCGGTGCTGGCTCGAAGGGCCAAATGGCCTACTCTTGCACCTATTGTCTATTGTCTATTGTCTATTGGTGTTTGGCCCATATCCTTCTGAGCCTCTCCTATCCATGTAGCAGCCAAAATGTGTATTAAATGTTGTTATATCTGCCTCACCTACCTCCTCTGGCAGCTAATTCCATGAACACTGTCAAACTTTGAAAAATTTGCCCCTCAGGTTCCTATTAAATCTCCTTCCTCTCGCCTTAAACCTATGTCCTCTTCATTCCCCGACTCTGGCCAACAGATGCCATGTATTCACCCCTATCTATTCCCCTCATGATTTTGTACACCTCTATGAGATCACTCCCTCATCCTCCTGCGCTCCAAGGAATGAAGTCCAGGCCTGCCCAATGCCTCCCGATAGCTCAGCCCTTCAAGTCCTGGCAACATCCTGTGAGGTGACTGAGGAGAATTTTGTTGGATGACCAGACTGAGGTGGGGCTGGGGCTGCATGACAATGCCTGGTGTCAAACTTGTTCAAAGTATTCAAAGTATTCAAAGGTTTTTATTAGTCACATTCACATACACCCAGGTGTAATGAAGTGAAATGCTTTTTGCCATTTTGCAGCACACAAAAAAGAATACAGACATAACACCAATGAGAGTCTTAAACACAAAGAACATCCCCCCACAATGGCTCCCACCATGAGGGAAGGCACAAAGTCCAGTCCCCAACCCCAGTTCACCCAGAGTCGGGCCTATTGAGGCCTCCACAGTTGCCTCTACGAAGGCCCGATGTTCCTGGCTGTTCTCGTCGGGTGGCGGTGCTCCGGCGTCGGGAGAGTCCTCACAGCGGCATGGGAACCCTGGAACGGCCGCCTCCGTACTGGAGGTCGTGGCTTCCGAAGCCGACAAGGCCGCGCCGGATGGAGCTCCACAACTGGCGATCTCGTCGCGAGATCCCAGGCTCCTGGTGTAAAGTTCGGCGCCGCCGCCCGCAGCTGGCCGCTCCACATTCCCGCAGCTCCGCGATGTTGTTCCCGCGATGGGTGAGTCTCAGCTCACCGGAGCTCCAGCGCGGCGACCCAGGCAAGGCATCGCCCGCTCCACGATAGCGCTCCAGCGCTGTGCCGCCGCCGAAGCCGAGGTTCTGGGCGGTCCTTTACAGGAAACGCCGCTCCAGGCCCGCTGGTAGGCCGCGAGGACGGGTCGAAGCTGCAGCCCGGAGAAAAGCTGCCTCTCCGACCAGGTAAGGACCCTGAAAGGCAGTTTCCCCCCTTCCCCCCCCCCCCCCACCCCCCACACAAAAAAGTCTAGACCTCCAAACAAAACACTTTAACTAACTAAAAATAAAAATAAAACGGGGAGGCACAGTGGAGCACAGTAGAGTTACTGCCTTACAGCACAAGAGACCTGGGTTTGATCCTGACTATGGGCACTATCTGTTCGAGTTTGTATGTTCTCCCTGTGACCATGTGGGTTTTCTCCATGTGCTCTGGTTTCCTCCCACACTCTAAAGATGTGCAAATTTGTCGGATAATTGGCTATGGTAAGTTGTAAACTTGTCCCTAGTGTGTGTCGGTTAGTGTATGGGGTGATTGCTGGTCGGCACGGACTCAGTGGGTCGAAGGGCCTGTTTCCATGCTGTACCTCTAAATAAAGTCTAAAGTCTAAAGACAGCATTGAGTATGAGTGTTGCTTGTGTACTCCTTCCACTGTTTCTAAATGGCCTTTTGTGTTTTTGCGTCAAGTTTTGAGTGCCAAGGTTCTCAATGGCTTCACAAATGGCTCTTTTCCGCTTTGAATAAGATCAGGGCATGGGTGGCAACAAGTCAGTGACGAAGCCACACGAAAGGTGCCCGCTAATCGGAACTTCACTGGGGTTCAGGAAAGGTGTGACTGGTCTGTAACTGTATAACACTGGGGTGTATTACCAGTAATTGCATCTGTTATGTAGAACAGCGAGGAACAACACAAGCTGGTGCAAATCTGGTCCTTTATAACATTGGGGACACAGTACAAGTGGGCAAAGGTCTGTCACTCTATAGCAGTGGAGGTACCGCGACTGGAGGCCTTACTGGTTAGTGCATAATACTTGTATCCAGGTTCAGGAACATCTTATTCCCAACAACCATCAGGTTATTGAATGCTACAAACACCAACTGAACTTCAAACTACAAACTGTCTTGGTTACAATAGGGACATTGGACTTTTGATTTGTTTTGCACTAATATTGTTCTCTTAATTTATTGAACTCTTTTGTTTGTTTTCATTATGTTATCTAATGGCTACTGTCTTTATAGATCTGTAATGCTACTGCATGTAAGAATTTCATTGTTTCGTTTCGGCACATATGACAATTACAGTAAACACTCTTGACTCCCGATGGGACACAAATCTGTCACTGGAGAACATGGATAAGTGCTGTTTCAGTTCAGGGCCCTTCTTTTCATACCCAGCCTTGCATTACATGAAGCAGTTCACTGTATATTTGGGCATCATTGATGAAAGGATACATACTTTGCCTTACACATAGATGGGAAAAAGGCCAGATTTGAGTTGGGAGTCAAGAGTGTTTACTGTAATTGTCATTTCCCCTGACAATGGAACAACACCATTCTTACTTATAGCAGCTCAACAGATCTGTAAACACATATCTGTTGTGCTGCTGCAAGTATGAATTTCATTGTTCTGTTTTGTGACATATGACAATAAAATACTCTTGACTCTTGGTAATATATAAGATGCACAATTCAATACATTAATAACACCAATATTAGTGCAAAAAAGAGGCCAAAGTCAGTGCAACCTTGGACAGTCCATAATTCATAGGTTATGCAGTGTGGTGTTTAGGAGCCTGGTGGTTGTTGGAAATAAGCTATTCTTGATTCTGGTAACCATGGATTTGAGACCCCTGTACCTCCTTCGGATGGTAGGAATGAAATGAAAGAGTGCGTTTTTGATGAAGCAGTGCCTCCTGTAGATCCCTTTGAAGTTGGGGAGGTCGGTACACATTATGGACCGGGCAAGAGAGTTTTCGTTGACTTATGGTATCTCCTCAATTTTCAATGGAAGTAGAGGCCATTGATGGGCTTTATTTATGATTGCTGGACCCAGGACAGATCTTCAGAGAAGATCAGGGGTGCTTGTAGTTGTTGACTCTCTCTACTGCCAACCTGTCGATGAGGACATGTTCATAGAGCCTCCGATTTCTCCGTCTAAAGTCAACAATCAGCTCTTCCATGTGTTTAAATTTGAATTTGTCAATTTGTTATTCTACTCGAGAAATGAAACACATCAATCTGGAAATACTTGAAACAAAAATGCAGGTGACTTGAAGATCTTGAAAATGTGCTCAATAATTGCTGCTGTTCCCAAAAGATTGTGTGTTCCTACAAGTAGATTTACACATTTTTAAACAGATTGCAACAAAAGAGATTGCAACCAAATAAATTTTAATCTTAACTTGTGCTGCATTCATCTCGTCATCTTTTTTGAGCTCAATCATCAAATGATAGGGGAGGCACAGTGGCGCTGCAGTAGAGTTGCTGTAATCCTGACAACGGTTGCTGTCTGTATGGAGTTTGTACGTTCTCCCTGTGACCACATGGGGGGTTTTCCGGGTGCTCCAGTTTCCTCTAAAGATGTGATGGTTTGTAGCTTAATTGGCTTTAGTAAAATTGTAAATTGTCTCTAGTGTGTAGAACAGTGTGAGTGTACAGAGTGATCGCTTGTCGGCACGGACTCAGTGGACCAAAGGGCCTGTTTCCACGCTGTTTCTCTAAATATATATTTAAAATTTAACATATAACTGCATTTGTATCAACTAAATGCTCTTGAAAAACATGTAGTTGGTAAAAGAAAATAAACTGTTAAAAAAAAAATATATATATATTAATGTAGATAATTAAGAACATAAGAACTAATCAGAAAAGGGAATGAGAAGTCTGTTTGGCTGGGTGAGTCTAATACTTTCAGAGAACCATCCTCAAATGTTACTGTAACAGCTGCTTCATAATTAATTTAATGTCCTGAGGGACACACGTAAGTAAAGGTGACAATTATGAGTTGAGAAAATGGAATAGCTGCAGTATTATAATCTGGCAAGGCTCAATAGTGGGAGTGTCTCAATACCAAAAATGACTGGAGATGTAGATTTTACTGACTATTATTCATTTAAACTTCAATCTAATGTCATAACTCTAAATTAGTTTCCTTACCTGGGTAATGGTCCTTATTCTAATAATTGCTTCATTTGTTACTTTCCATGGGCCTCTGAATCTGGCATTTCTATTCCTTTATATTAAATCATTCTGTTGTAAAAATTAGCAGATTGAGAAAGAAATTATTGGATTGCAAAATTTTGAAATATCTAGTTCCTGAGGTTACGATTTAGTGGAAATAGTAAAAATAGACTTCAATGTGCTTGCAGTAATGATCGTTTTCTGCTTCTAATGCAGTTAATGAACTGGTAGAAAGTGAAGATTTGTTCCATACCAAGGTGTACACCAATAAAGATCAAACATTCAGGTGAGTATAAGAGGTAAGGGATATATGCAGATGATATAGTACAATTAAAAGCCATTCTATGTGGAAATATTGGAGGATGCATTGCATTCAAAAAATTTAAAAAACATATATTACTTTCATTAGTATACGCATTCGGTGCTGGAATCAATTTCAATTAGTTTAATGACTGTCTTTTTTGTCCTACTGGTGTTATAACTCATGCACATTATTTGAAAAAACTATTTAACTTGTGAAGCGTGGAGTTATAGGATAAAGTGAAACAAATTTTATACTTTGGAATCACAATCCATTCATATTATCTTTGTACTGTTTGTACACCATGTGCCAGGCTATTCAAATATACTTTGATTTAGACCATAAATGGAACATCTAAAATATTTACAATGTAGTTTTGTTTAGAGGGGCGACACAGTGTTGTACTAGTAGAATTGTTGCCTTATAGCGCCGGAGACCTGGGTTCATTCCTGACTACAGGTGCTGACTGAACGGAGTTTGCACATTCTCCCTGTGACCACGTAAGTTTTCTCCAGGTGATTCGGTTTCCTCCAACATTCCAAAGGCAAACAGGTTTGTAGGTTAATTGTCTTCTGTAAATTGTCCCTAGTGCGTAGGATAGAACTAGTGTGAACAGGTGATCGCTGGTCGGTGTGGATTCGGTGAGTTGAGTGGGATATTTCCTTGCTGTATCTCGAAACGAAATAAAATAAAACAAAAGGAAACTAAACTAATCTAAACTAACTAATTCAACTAAACTTAACTTAATGAAACTACACCAAACTATAACTAATTTCAGTAAGAAAGCCTGAAGACCCTAAAGGGGCTGTCTCACTTGGGCAACCTAATCGGTGAGTTAAAAAGAGTGTCTTCGACATTCAGCTCGAGGGCACTCGCCTGGAAAACCTCGAGCTGGATCGACCGTCCGCGTTGAAACTGCGAGCTGCATCGACCGACCGCACACACACACACACAAACACATCTCAACGTCGAGGGCCAGGGAAAGCAGAGGAGCGCAGTCTGCGCGATGAAGAGGAAGGTAAACCGCTGCCACAGTAACGGTAAGTTCTTTAGAGAGCGTGGAGAGGGGGGGGGGGTAGACAAGGGGAGAGAAGGGGAGAGAGGGAGAGAGAAGGAGAGAGAATGGGGGAGAAGGAGAGAGAAGGGGGAGAGAAGGGGGAGAGAAGGGGGGAGAAGAAGGGAGAGAAGGGGAGAGAAGGGGGGAAGGAGAAGGGGGGAGAAGGAGTGGAGACACTTTTAAGAAGTTTAATAAAGTTTAACGGGCATTTTACCTCCCGGTAGGTCTTCCTGGGTCCTGAAAAGTCCAATGAGCCAATCAAAATGCCTGGTCAGCGAAGGAGACTGCCTACGGCTGCCCTCGACTGCCTGTAACCAAGAAGCGACCTCACTCCACTGCACTACGAGTTAAAAAGAACCATGCCGACCAAATTTTACTTGCGGAAAATGTTTCAACATGCTGAAAAATTTCCCGCTACCTAGCTGAGGCCGCGACTATTTGGGAACTTCCCTCGAGCATGAAGGAGAGTTCCAGCGATCTCATAGGACCTTCTAGGGCCTCGTGTCGACCATGCTGCGAGTTTGAGTCGAGGGCAAACTCTTCTAAACTCGCAGATTAGGTCGCCGCAGTGGGACAGGCCCTTAACTTTGTATAAACGCTGTATCTCTGAACTAAACTAAACTAAACTAGACAAAACTAAAGTAATCTAAACTAAACTAAACAAATCTTAACTAAACTAAACATTGATTATTTTCAGTAAGAAAGCTCGAGTTCCCCAACTCTATAAACAACATTTGCCAATTTGATTCACTTAAGTTCTGATGTTAATAGCTGGCTGACTGCACCTTCTCCAACAATGAAGACTGATGTTCAATCTTCATGAAGACTGGTGTTCAATCGAGCCACATTTATAACAAAACTCTGCAACATTGAATCTGCACAACACAAACAAATGTTGCCCAGATGGTTCTGTCAGTAAAAGTGAACCAACTTCTTTACAGTCAATTGCTGTCACATCAGTATATTCCGATGCATCACGTTGTAATTCTACCCCACATTCTGTACATGACGAAGAAAGACTATTCAAAGACCTGAAACGTCACCTATTCCTTTTCTCCAGAGATGCTGCCTGACTAGCTGTGTTACTCCAGCATTTTGTGCCTATCTTCAGGGTAAACCAGCATCTGCAGGTCCTTCACAAATACTATTCTTCTCCCATTGATACAAATCCTTTATAATTTGAATCACTTCTCAAAATTGCTTTGTCCAATTTTTAATTGAAACTTACAGCATGAAAAAAGGCCCTTCAGCCCACCAAGTCCATACACTGACCATCGTTCTCCTGTTCAAACTAGTTTTAAGTTATCCCACTTTTGAAACACTCCCTGTATGCTAGGAGCATTTCACAGAGGCCTATTAACCTACAAACCCCGCATGTCTTTGGGATGTGAAAGGAGACCGGTGCACCCAGAGGAAACCCATGCAGTCACATGGAGAGCGTGCAAACTTCACACAGATCGCACCCGAGGTCAGTATCAAATCTGGGTCTCTGGCACTGTCTTCTTCTTATCGAATCCACACACAAGATTAGAAGTTGTTCAACCAGAGCTGAACACACTTCTCGGCATCTGCATACAATGATGTCTGTCTTGTGCTTCTTGTGCTTCTTGTGCGTGGTGGTGGAAAGATTGGTGGAAACAGGGCCGCGACGTGAACGCTCTTTCCTTGACCCCTCTGGCACTGTGAGGCAGCAGCTTTACCAGCTGCGCCACTGTGCTGCCTTTCAATCCTTTGCAGAGAATTATGGTCATTGCTTCTCCATTTGTCATTCCATCAAATATGGTGAGCAGGTTATGTTGGACTCTTTTGATCGCAATCTATTTTTGTTTGACTTCAGCTTCCTGAAAACAATCAGTAAACATGCACAGTGCTCAGATTGGTGTGCCCGGAGAATTATTTTATAGCTGACAATTTAATTTAAATTTGCTGAATATGTGTCACACCAAGCAGGCATTGTCTGAATTTAGTAACCAAGTTTATGGCACCCTTAAACTCAGTGCAGCATGATAATCATTTTTATTTTATGCGGCTATAATGTCACTTTAATTGTGTTGATATAACTTGAAGGATGCTATTCTACTGGTGATATTGGATTGGGTAGTTAATTACAATAATTGATTGCCAGTGTTTTGCTCCAGTGTTGTTTATACTTAATCATTATTAATAGATGTTATTTGTATGGTGCCTACGGCACAACTGTCACTCAGTTTTAGGCATGTAATCAGAACATAGTTCCCTTTCTGCATCTGATTCATTTGAAGGATTTTGATTATAAATAAGACTTTGGGTAGGCGTTTTAAAAGTGTCTGTGACTGAGGCCGCGTGCAACCTGCTTTTGTCACTGTGCTGATGAATGATCAATTGGGGAGGCACAGTGGCGCAGCGGTAATGTTTCTGCCTCACAGCGCCAGAGTCCCGGGTTTCCTTTTTGCATTGTGCACCCTCACTGGTTTTTGTTCCCCCTCTTGTCTTTGGTAAAGTGTTGACCAATACTTACTTTCACAGCCACATCCCTTGGCAAATGCCTTCCAGCTCCAAGCTCAGTTCACATCGATCCAACTGCAATTCACCCATCACGATTCGAACTGACCTTGGAACACAGGTATGCTCAAATAACCCAGTGTTTCTCGAGGCAGTTCTCATTTGGCATGTCATCTTTTCTTTTCTCATACAGTATGTTTCACTGTTAATTCTGTGCATGTGTATGTGTTTGCTTTGACCTCATTCTGCAATACACTGGCTCAAACCTGACATGGTTCACAGTTCTATTTCATTCATCACCACACTCCGTGTTGCCATAGACAATCTTTCTCCTTCTTTTCATTCATCAAAGACCGCATGCTCCAATAACTCTTAAATTGCAATATTCATCACTGACTTTTCTTCCCTTTTACGATCCTCTGTCTCCCATTATCACTGTGTTTCCATAATTCTTTCTGATATTTTCCTCTTACACCACCGAAAAATCAGTCAGCAAAAACCACCGGTTCATTTCCCATATCCCCTACTTAATGAACTCCAGGTCTGACACGACTTTGAAATCTTCTCTGCCTATTCCAACTCTTTGGCCATTGTTTTGTCCAGGATCCTTCATCCTAGACTGTTGAACCCTTATCTTATCTCCAGAACTCCAGATCCACCTGAATCAACACCCACATCCCTATGTCCACCACCCATTCCTGATCTATTTATTGCTAACTGCTGACGCAACATTGACAGCCTTGATTTTTCTGCTCCCCTCACCCGTTCTGACCTCATCTGTATTTTCAGCACTCCCGTCATTAAGATCTAACCCTGGTATTGTCATCAAACCTTCCAACTAGGGTGGTGCTGTTGTGGACTGGCATACTGACCTGCATCGTACAGCCAAAATCAGTTCTCGGACACATCCTCATTCCTCGACCTATCCAGTTCCTCACTTTCCTCCGCACCATCACCACCTTTTCCACCATGACTTGTTATCAACAGCACTGATGTACAGAGGAATCTTGGGGTCCAAGTGCATAACTCCCTGAAAACGGCAAAACAAGTAGATAGAGTGGTAAAAAATGCATATGGTATGCCTGCTTTCATAGGTCAGGACATTGAGTATCAGAGTCAGAATGTGATGATGGAGCTGTATAGGATTACATAGCTAGGACAGGTTTAGAGGAATATAGGCCAACGCAGGCAGGTGGGACGAGTGTAGATGGGACATGTTGGCCGGTGTGGGCAAGTTGGGTCGAAGGGCCTGTTTCCTCGCAGACTCTATGACTCCGGTTAGGTGGCATTCGGAGTATGGTGTGCAGTTCTATTTGCCCCATGACAGGAAGGATGTGGAGGCTTGGAAAGGGTGCTGAGGAGGTTTACCAGAATGATACCTGGATTAGGAGGTATTGAACAACTTGGATTTTGGGGCAGATTCTTTGCGCAGAAGATGATACTGGCGTTAAAGAGGCTTTTTAGATAGGCACTCATGCTGAACGTGCAGTCCATCTAAACTTGTTCTTGTAGCCCACATTTGACCCATAATAAAAAGCACTTATTTGGAACTTCATTGTGAATAATTGAACCCATAATGAAACTACAACCTCTAAGCCAATGGACATTGTTTGGTGTCATTTGAGGTCTTCAGCGGAATATTAATAGTTTATTTGACTGGTGTCACATTAAGTTAATGCTGTACCAAAATTACCTCTGAGGTCATTGTTATGATGCCCCTCTGGAGTAATAATGCCTAATGTAAATTTGAATGCCAATATAATGGATGACATGTAATCATATTGCTCTACACCCTCGTTAACTGCTATTTAGTATGAGAGTTATCTCTCATAACTGGGGCGGCATGGTGGCACAACCGTAGAGTTGCTGCCTTACATCGATTTGATCCTGACTACGGGTGCTGTCTGCACAGAGTTAGTACATTCTCCCTGTGACGGCGTGAGTTTTCTCTGGGAGCTCCGGTTTCCTCCCACACTCCAAAGACGTCCAGGTTTGTAGGTTAATTGGCTTTGGTAAAAATTGTAAATTGTCCCTGGTGTGTTTAGGATAGTGTTAGTGTGCAGGGATCACTGGTCGGCACTGGTGGGCTGAAGGGCTTGTTTCCACGCTGTAACTCTTAACTAAACTTGTTGTTTTTAAAATGTCTCCAAGGGAGGTTAAACTGAATAAACTTTATATACATTCTTACAGACCATTTTGAATAAGATGTCAGTGAATCTGATTTGGAAAATATTGGTATTGCTTCCGCTAGTTTAAATTCAGCCTATCAACCATGTACCACTAAAATAAGAATTATATTTTCCACCATGATAAACAGCTGCACACGCAATTTTATCAGCATTTATATACAAAGTTATTTACACCACGAGTATAAATGATTGCTTACAGCTGCAATTGTACTCAAATTGATTTTTTTTTTTGTAAAATAATGTCGTCAGTGAATGTATAATCAAGGCAGGCAGACAAATTGAGGTAAATATGTTCTATGATCTGATGGAATTGGTGGAAAATTTTGAAAAACTAAATGCTGAATCCTATTTCTTTGCTCCCATAAATGTTTTATTTTTCTGGTTATATGTTAACGTTCCCATTAGGAGGTATCTGTGTGTGTATCTTCAGTAAACACACACCTCAGATAGACACCTTTATTTCTATCATAAATAAGGTGTGTGTCTATCTTCGGTGTAAACCAGCATCTGCTGTTGTTTGCGACACATTGACCACCATATCTGAGGAAGGTTATGCTGGCTCTGGAGAGGGTCCAGAGCAGGGTTACAAGAATTATCCCAGGAATGAGAGCGTTAACATATGATGAGCGTTTGGCGACACCGAGTCTGTACTCGCTGGGTTTAGAAGAATGAGGTGGGACCTTTAAACGTACCAATAGTGAAAGGTTAGGATTGAGTGGAAGTGGAGAGGATGTTTCCACTAGTGGGAGAGTCCAGGATTAGAGATCATAGCCTCAGAATTAAAGGACTTTCCTTTTGGAAGGAGATGATGAGGTATTTCTTTAGTCAGAGGGTGGTGAATCTATGTAATTCTTTGTCTTTTTAAGGCAGAGATAGATAGATTCTTGATTAGTATGGGTGTCAGAGGTTATGGGGAAAAGGCAGGAGAATTGGGTTAGGAGGGTGAGACAGATCCGCCATAATTGAATAGCAGAGTTGTCTTGATGGGCCGAATGGCATCATTCTGCTCATATTACTTATGAACTTTTGACTTTATGACATTGTGTGCAAGTTATTCCAGCAGAAACTAACCAGCGAGCCTAGAAACCTGTCGGCAGCTAGTTAGAGATCCATTGAAATTGGAAATGAATCTCTTAAAGAGAGATTGCCTTCCTTTCTGGCATTTTCTATTTGTGTAGCGATAACATGAGACTCAAACAAGTGCCAAAGTTCATGGGAAGAAGGGACCAGGTGAATCCTTGTGACCACGTGGATTTTCTCTGGGTGCTCCGGTTTCCTCCCACTTTCCAAAGATCGCAGGTTTGTAGGTTAATTGTCCTCTGTAAATTCCCCCTAGTGTGTAGGATACAAAAGTGGGATAACGGAACTAATACATGGGTGATAAATGGTCGACGTGGGCCCGATGGGCCGAAGGGCCTGTTTCCATGCTGTATCTCTAAACTAAACTGTTAACCTAAACACAAAGTGCCAGCTTTGGCTCAGCCACCAAGCACGACACCTGGAGGCTGCAGCAAATCACCCGATCAGCAGAGAAGGTTATTGGCTGCAACCTTCCCTCCATTGATGATCTGTACACTGCAAGGGCCAGGAAGCGAGCGGGCAACTCTTTGAACCACTTCCCTCCGGACTGTCAAAGCTGCCATAGTAGCTCTACTCAACAGCCAAATATTTGTAGCCTGGTTCACATGTATGATCAATGGTGTTTTATCATTAATGTTTTATTATTATTAATGTTTAGTGTTTTCTGAGTAATTCGTAACTGTCACTGTATGTCATGTTGTTACTTGTGGGCGGAGCACCAAGGCAAATTCCTTGTATGTGAATACTTGGCCAATAAACCTACTTACTTACTTACTTACTTACTTACTTACTTACTTACTTACTTACTTAGTTTCCTGTATTCATATTGCTAGAGCTTATGTGTATGATACCTTGAATAAAAAATGTGACATCAACCTGGGCATCCCTTGCAGTCGACAAAAAATATCTTGTGCGATCAAAGATCATTTCCCTGTTAACTCTGCCACATTTATTTGAGGGTGAACGCTATTCAATGCAGCTACAATTCCTAATCCTTAAACCAAGGGCAGATATAAAGGGGAATTAAGTTTGGGCTACAGCAAGTGTTTTCAAATTCAAATGTGCCATTGGCATCTTGAAGCAGCGCTTCATGAATCCGATCGATTGACTTTGGCTTTATAATACAATCTTTAGGATTATTGTTGTAAGCGTTTATATCCCATGACAATGGTACAGTAAATGACATAGTAAAGCAAAGGGGGATAAATTATACTTGTGGATTATTTGTAATGCCACTAAAGCCAGAAAGAGACTGGTCGCTCTGCATTAACTTCAGATACTTTACTTTAGTTACTTTACTTTAGTGTGGAAACAGGCCCTTCGGCCCCCCCTAGTCCGTACCGACCAACGATCTCCCCGAACACAAGCACTATCCTACACCAAGGGATAATTTACTATTTTACCAATTAACCTACAAACCTGCACGCCTTTGGAGTGTGGGAGGAAACCGGAGCACCCAGAGAAAACCCACACAGTCACAGGGAGAACGTACAAACTCTGCACAGTTAGCACACGTGGTCAGGATCGATCCCAGGTCTCAGGCGCTGTGAGATAACAAGCTTGCCACAAGCTGCATTGATAAAGGCAGACTTAGTTCCGATTAAGGTGCAGGTCAGGTCCTATCCTGGCATTAAATCATTTAATGTGTTTTGCCTTGGTTGCACCTTCAAATTTAGTACAATTTCTCTTCACTTTGTTTTACAACAGATTGCAACATCATTCCTACACAAGTGAAATTTAATTTGATTTCTGCATCTTCGGTGTAGCATTTGCCATATGGAATCCTGTGAGTATGCAAATCCAAAGATTATTTTGTTAATAAAAATAAGAAAAGGGAGGCACTGTGGGGCAGCAGTAGAGTTGTTGCCTTACAGCACCAGAGACACTGGTTTGATCCTGACTACAGGTGCTGTTTGTACCGAGTTTGTATGTTCTCCCAGTGATTGTGTGGGTTTTTTTCCAGATGCTCTGGTCTCCTCTTGCACTCCAAAGACTTACAGATTTGTAGGTTAATTGGCTTTGGTAAAGACTGGAAATTGTCCATAGCGTTAGGACAGTGTACACTATCGGTGAGCTGAAGGGCTTGTTTCCGTGCTATATCTCTAAACTAAACCAAATGTATTTGGATGCCTGACATGAGAAGCACCATGCAAATTAATAACTAGGTTAATACAATTCTGACTGTGATTAACAGAAAATAGAATGTGATGAATAGAAAAGCATTGATTGGTAATTTTAACCAACTCATCATAACTAAAAGATATAATTGCAACTTTTAAAATGCTTCTCAGCTGTTGAATGGAAAATTCGAGTTATAATTAAACCCTCAGCAGTCAAGAGTGAAGAGTATTTTATTGTCATGTGCACAGCACTGGAACATTGAAATTCTTACTTGCAGCAGCAGCTTAACATAAACTCAGTAGTCGAAGGATAATATAATAAACAAAAAAATGTTAAATAAATAAAAAAAAACCAGGGCATTGGATACTGTTCCAATGAATTAAAAGTATTTTTGGTACAGCTATACTGATTTCGATAAATGTTGTGGAACCAATATTTTTTTACACACTCCAAAAAGACTTAAAAAACTTGGGGCGACACAGTGTCGCAGCAGTACAGTTGCTGCTTTACAGCACCAGAGAGCCGGGTTCAAGCTTGCCTATATGGAGTTTGCACGTTCTCCCTGTGACCTCGTGGGATTTTCTTTTCACTCCGGTTTCCTCCAACATTCCAAAGATATACAGGTTTGTAGGTTAATTGGCTTCTTTGCGGAATATATACGTTCTCCCAGGGACCGCGTGGGTTTTCTCCTGCCGCTCCAGTTTCTTGTCACATTCCAAAGACGTGGCTTCTGTAAATAGTTTCTAGTGTGTAGAATAGAACTAGTGTATGGGTGATCGCTGGTCGGCATGGACTTGGTTGGCCGAAGAAACGGTTTTCATGCTGTATCTCTCAAACTAAACTAAAAACTAAAAAAGGGAAACAAAAACAAGAAGAGGTGCTTATTAGTTGCAATGTGATAGTTGATACGAGGGTGAAAGACTGGATGTTTTGATTTCTATTCTTAATCACACAGCTAAATGTTGCTGATATTCTACATCTCCTTTTCTCCCTTACCATGTCATTTGTTGCAAGACAGTTCCAAAATATTCAATTAGGGAAAGTAAAATTAATTAAAACGTGTAAGGTCTGGGAGCAAGGTTGAATCACTTCAGTTAATGAAATGTATTTATCTATTCTACTTTGATTTTGTGTTGGAAGCCTTTTCAGATTGACTAACATTTCTTTAAGATTAGAAATCAAAGTTCTACAGAAATCTGGTGCTAGGTGGCTATTAGGACATCTACAATGTTTACTGGGATATACATTATGAAATTACAATAATGATATTATGCAAAGAAAAGATAATTAAAATGAACAAAAAAAAATATATATACCAGACTAAGTGGGACCCGTTGGGTCCCATGTTCACACGGGAGGGCTGGTCCCCCAATGCAATATTCCTCTCCACCAATTCCAATATTGGTGGCCGGGGGGGGGGGAGTCTTTCTGGAGCGCTAGTATGGGTGTTGTGGGTTGAAGGGACTGGTTAACAGAGGGCTGGCATGGACATTGTGGGCCAAATGGATTCTTGGGGTGGCAACTCAGTCACTCAAGCCTGATGTGCTGGCAGCTCACTCATGGCTGGTGGGCTGGCAGTTGACTCACGGCTATGGGGGCGCTCCTCTGTGTGCAGCCATGTCAGCAGCGCGTCAGTTTTTCCAGTTTTTTAAATTTTTTTTAGTATGTTTTAAAGTGTGTATTTTGTGTTTCTTCGTGTGTTTTGTGTGGGCGGGGTGGTGTGGGGGGGTGAGGGGGAAACCGCTTCGGTCGCCTCCTCCATGGAGAGGCGACTTTTTCCAGGTCGCCTCCCCCATGGCCTAACATCAAGGATCGACGCGGCCTTTCCCGGAGACACGCCCGGGGCTCCAGCGGCGGGCGCAGCGTGGACTCTCGGCGTGGAGCGGGTGACCCTCGCTGGGGCTCACTGGAGGGGAGCGCTCCGTTTCGCTGGCCCGGGGCAGCCGGCAGCCTGAAGTCGCAGCCTGAAGCCGCGGTCTGCAGAGCTCCAGCTGGTGCGGCGTCTACAACCCGGCATCCCTCGTGGGGGACCCGGGGGAAGAAGAAGCCATCACTGCCGGCCCGCGGCCAACTTTTACCGCGGGTGCGGCATGGACTTACCATCACCCCTGGAGGGGAGCTTCGACCGCCGGCCCTGCAGTCTACGGTGCTTCTGGCTGCGGCGGGGACTTTAAATCTCGACCGCCGGCCTGCGGCCTACAACAATCTAAAGCCGCGGTCTCCGGTGAGGAAGAGCCGATCCTGGACTGACTGGACTCTGGTCCTGTACACGGGGGGGAAATGGAGGAGGACTGGCCAAATTTTTGTGCCTTCCATCACAGTGATGAATGCTGTGGTGGATGTTTGTGTTACAGTTTTATTGTGTGTTCTTTATTATTGTACTGCTGCTGACAACCCAAATTTCCACCAACCCTGGTTGTGTGGCAATAAATTCTTTCTATCTATCTATCTATCTATCTATCTATCTATCTATCTATCTATCTATCTATCTATCTATCTATCTATCTATCTATCTATCTATCTATCTATCTATCTATCTATCTATCTATCTATCTATCTATCTATCTATCTATCTATCTATCTATCTATCTATCTATCTATCTATCTATCTATCTATCTATCTATCTATCTATCTATCTATCTATCTATCTATCTATCTATCTATCTATCTATCTATCTATCTATCTATCTATCTATCTATCTATCTATCTCATGAAATTCCACTTCAAGCAGGATGCAAGGCCACCAAATTCAAGTACAGTTTCATACCACTTTAAGCAGGGTGCAAGTTCACCAAACTCAAGTGCAGTTTCATACCACTTCAAGCAGGGTCCAAGTCCACCAAACTCAAGTGCAGTTTCATACCACTTCAAGCAGGGTGCAAGGCCACCAAATTCAAGTGCAGTTTCATGCCACTTCAAGCAGCGTGTTCAAGTGCAGTTTCCTAACACTTCAAGCAGGGTGCAGGGCCACCAAACGAAAGTGCAGTTTCCTGCCACTTCAAGCAGGGTGCAAGGCCACCAAATTCATGTGCAGTTTCATGCCACTTCAAGCAGGGTGCAGGGCCACCAAACTCAAGTGCAGTTTCCTACCACTTCAGGCAGGGTGCAGGGCCACCAAACTCAAGTGCAGTTTCGTACCACTTCAAGCAGGGTGCAAAGCCACCAAATTCAAATGCAGTTTCACACCACTTCAACCAGGGTGTAAGGCCACCAAATACAAATGCAGTTTTATACCATTTCATGCAGGGTGCAAGGCCACCACATTCAAATGCAGTTTCATACCACTTGAAGCAGGGTGCAAGGCCACCAAATTCAAATGCAGTTTTATACCATTTCATGCAGGGTGCAAGGCCACCACATTCAAATGCAGTTTCATACCATTTCAAGCAGGGTGAAACCACCATAAAACCCACACAAAACACCATATAAACACCACACTCACAGTTCAGTAGACATTCAGAGTGTTCAGTTGATTCATAGCTCAGACAGAGTCATGACCTCTCCCTCCCCCATCTTGCAGAGACTGAGCCACAGCCACACCCACACTTCCGGGTTTTATAATCCCTCCCCCCTCCCACCGGAAGGGGCGTGGCCTTCATGGCGTGATTGACAGGACCGAGATTCTCAACATTATTTAAACATTAATAACACTTTTATTTTTCATTGATGGGAAGAATTGATGGGAAGAATCCTCTGCACCTGATGAGCGGAGGGGGAATGAGTAAGACTTTTAAACCAACCACCAACAACAACCATTTGCTGTGCTTTATTTCAAACCAACCACCACCAACAACCATTTGCTGTGCTTTATTTCAAACCAACCACCACCAACAATCATTTGCTGTGCTTTATTTTAAATGAACCATCTCCACAGCCATTTGCTGTGCTTTATTTCAAACCAACCGCCACCAACAACCATTTGCTGTGCTTTATTTCAAACCAACTGCCAAAAATAACCATTTGCTGTGCTTTATTTCAAACCAACCACATTTTCATTTTCAAACCACATTGAGGGCATACAAGGTCAATAAAAGCACACTCACAGTTTAGTAGAAATGTGTTTAGTGTTATTCACAGCTCAGACTCGGGGTACTGATTGGGGATGATCAGCCATAATCACATTGAATGGCGGGGCTGGCTTGAAGGGCCGAATGACCTACTCCTGTACCTATTGTCTATTGTCTATTGTCTGAGAGACGTGACCCTCTCGCTCCCACATCCTGCAGAGACTGACTGAGGCACTCAACACTTCCGGGTTTTATAGTCCCTCCGGAAGGGGCGTGGCCTGCAGGAGAGAGAATCTCAACATTTTTTAAACACTAATAACTCTTTTATTTTCCATAGATGGGAAAAATCATCTTGTCCTGCACAGCGGAGGGGGACTCTGAGTAAGATGGCCAAAAATCACAGCCGTAGGTGGCAGCGTTTTTTTCTAAAATCAATATACAGCACAACAGGAAGTGGTCAAGATCAGACTTTTAGTAATATAGATAAGCAGGAATTTAAAGTGGCCATATTTTGTCTGACATGCAGCTTTGTTTTGATGGACAAGGAACTGGTATTCAGACATGTACACGCCCAAGCCAACTCTGATAAATGCATTATATATACTTTGATATTTTATTCCATTTCAGTTTTCTTCTGCATCATTCTTTCTTTAAATAATTAAGCAGTATTACAAGATGGGAAACAAATTTCTATTCAGTACGGCAGTATTCACAGATTAACACTTTGACAGTCATTAGAATATGAGAAGCCAAAATAATGAATATAATTACCATAAGTTAAAATAACTTCCCTCAGTGGAAATTTTTAATCCAGATTTCTTTCTAAGGCTGTGGGGTTTTAATATTAAGGAAATAATTCTTATCAGGATTGCTTTTGTGTCTTCAAACGTCGAACTGCATTTGTGAAGTGAATTACAATGCGGGAAACGTCATTCCATTATCCTGAAAAATGCTCCAATGTCAGAATCTGTAAGATACATTATTTCAAAAGGTAACCACAAAACCTCAGGTTTACATGTGCAGCATATTCAAAGCCAGCACTCTAAATAAATCACGATGTGCTTCAACAAGATAATTTACTGTACTCTGGAGCCGGTTAATAAATTCCACAAAGCAAACATGAAGCAGGTTAATTTTACCAGAAAATAAACATATATGAGGTTTCATTTTTGTGTTTCCATTAAACTTTCCCCCCTCACACCTTTTAGCTATGGCCTGTAGTGTTAGATATTTCCACCCTGGGGGAAAAGGTTCTGATTGTCTACCCTATCTCATAGTTTTATATACTTCCATCAAGTCTCCCCCCAATCTCTGGCATTCAAGAGAAAACAATCCAAGTGTATCCAACCTCAAACACAAGTTCATCCAAACTTTCCTTTCTGAAGATCCACATTCTAATTAACTGCGATATTATTCCCATTGATTTTTAGTGAAACCAAACATGTGGATCAGAGTATGACCACCGGCTGATTCTCATATTGCCAGCAAACCAAAGATAAACTGCTATTCCTTAAATTTAAAGATCTCATCTGGTCCCTTCCAGCGTAATGCAGGTTTTTGTTTCAAGCCCCATTGATCAATTGACCAAGATGATCAATTTACCAGCGCGGCAATCCGAGCCCTGATGAAATGTTTTCCATCTAGTTCATTGTTCCTGCTTACCCTGGCCCTATGCTTTTTCTCCACGCATCAAAACTCCTGCCTCCTACATGTATTCAGATATCTGTCGACTTAACCACATGCTGGTTACTGCATTTCTTGGGGATTGTAATCCTAAGGTTTGAAGTACCAGTCATCAATATGGATACACGCTCTTAAACTTTCTCAGGAGCATCACATTTAGGGGTTCTTCGGATGGGGAGGATGATTGGAGATAAGGCAGTGGAATTGGGAATAGAGGAGGTCGTAAAGTAATAAGTGATAGAAGCAGATCAGTCCATCAAGTCTACTCTGTCATTCAATCATGGCTGATGTATCTCTCCCACCGAACCCCATTCTACCCATAACCCCTGACGTGGAACAGTCAATGCAATATGTCAAATGTGACGAATGTTATGGATCCATAATTCCCCTCCTTTTTTGCATGCCCTTGTAACAATCAATGCATTCAATATTTTTTGAGGTGCGACATAAATGGTCACCGTGCTTTGAAGGATACAACTGAAGATTTTTGTTTAGGAACATGAAATGAAGGCAGTGGTCTACAAATTAATTGAGTCAATAGTTCAATGGTACTTTATTGTCATATGTGGCTAAGTACAGTGACATTTTTTTTTTGCTTTGAGTTCAGTGACAACCCTACTATATATGAGGCATAATCATACCGAGTGTAAGTGTTTAACCATAAAGGCCCATTGTCCTGGTTGTGGCACTGGGTTAGAAACATAGAAACATAGAAAACAGGTGCAGGAGTAGGCCATTCGGCCCTTCGAGCCTGCACTGCCATTCAATATGATCATGGCTGATCATCCAACTCAGTATCCTGTACCTGCCTTCTCTCCATACCCTCTGATCCTTTTAGCCACTAGGGCCACATCTAACTCCCTCTTAAATATAGCCAATGAACTGGCCTCAACTGCCTTGGGTTGGAGTTGCAGGGTTCGGCCTGGATAGGCGATGTGTCGATGCCCTTCACTGCTGTTCCATGCCTCTGCGGGCTGCGTCTGTTGTATGCGCTCTTAAATTCATGAAGTGCAGACACAGGCCCTTTAGCCTACAAGCCCATTCTGACCATTGAAAACCCATATACTAATTCCATCTTCCATCACTTGGTCCTTACAAGCTTTCACAAAATATTATTTTCTAGATACTACTTAAAAGTAATGAGTTTTTGCCTCAACCATTCTCAGGGGGATAACCCTCTAGTTTATCACCCTCTGGGTAATAAAATTCTTCCATAGATCTCCGATAAGCCTCCTACCCCTTCCTTTCAACCTTCAAGTCTTATACACTTGAGCTAACTAGCCTCATAATTTTGTCTGCCTTATCAAGGCCCCCTCATCTTCCTCCACTCCAAGGAAATCAATCCTAGCCTGCCTAGTCTCAACTCATACATGAATTACTCCATCCCAGGCAACATACCTCATGAATCTGCTCTGTATTCTCTTCAGTGCAGTTATTGTCTTTTTATAATGTATTGTGCAAATTTGTGGCCTAACTACTTTACTTTAGAGATACAGCTTGGAAACAGGCCCTTTGAACCAACGAGTGCACCGATCAGTGATCACCCCATACATCTAGACACACTAGGAACAATTTATAATTTTATCAAAGCCAATTAACCTAAAAACCTTTACGTCTTTAGAGTGTGGGAAGAAACCAGAGTACCAAGAGAAAACCCACACGGTCCCATGGAGTACATACAAACTCTGTACAGACAGTACCCGTGGTCAGGATCGAACCTGAGTGTAAGGCAGCAACTCACCCGCTGCACCACCCAATGTTTTTTTCATAATGATGTACCATGATCTCCTTGCTTTTGGACACTTGCCCTGGCCAATGAAAGAAAGTGTCCATTCGCTTCTGAAACCATCATCTACCTGTATTGCTTGTTATCTTCAGGGATTCGGCTCTATATATCAAGGTCTCTTGGTTCTTCTGTACTCTCAAGGGCCCTACAATTCCACAGAGAAATTGGAAAAAAGAATGGTAAAGATCAGAAGTATAGCCGAAGGTGGCAGCAGACGGCAAAGGAATCTCTACTGATATCTTTCTAAGTACAGTACTGATAAAACGTTTGTCTCTTCACTGAGTTCTGCTCATTAAGTTCTTGCTCAAGAAGTTCAATCATTAAATGTGTACATTGATAAGGAACTAAGTGACATTGATGAATTCCATTTATTAAGCAGTTAACTTCCCAACATTGAATCTAAATGAGAAAGAAATAAATTGAAGAAAATGCATCATAATGATGGCATCTCGCGATTCAGGATATTTATGATCTTGGAGAATAATTGAACAAAGAGTCTATCCTTGTTGAAATAAAACCAGGTTTGCAATTTGAGACAAAAGAGGAACGATGGAGAAGGCATTATGTACATACGGGGACATCTGTGGATTGAATTGAAATTTTTTGGGGAGATACAAGTTTTAACTGTGCCAAAAGTATGATATTTGAGTTTGGTCATAGGTTGAAGTAGAAATAATGAGGACGAAAAATATTGAATTAAGGATAGGTGAGGAAAAGGGCAAAGGAGAAGCAAGAACAAATATTTTACAATCTACACTCGCTAGAAATAGTTTGTTTACTCCCTGAGTTGAAGAGGTTAAGTAACATTGCAGCGGCTATGTCAAGCAATTAAGTACTAGCTTTAAACTTTTCAGCAATATATTTGATTGGTATTTACAACAAAATTGATGGAAGTTACAGAAAGTTGAGGGCATGCAGCCTGTTTTCATGCAACCAATGAGAAATTATTCAGTAACTTAGTGCTGATTCACAGCTCCCAGTCTATCTCCTCTTCACTGTAAACTGCTGGGGAATTTACACACCGATAATGTTTTACGAGGATGTTCCCAGGACGAGAGGGTGTGAGCTATAGGGAGAGGTTGAGTAAGCTAGGACTCTATTCCATGGAGCGCAGGAGGGTAAGGGGTGATCTTATAGAGGTGTATAAGAAGGAATAGATCCAGTAGATGCACAGAGTCTTTTGCCCAGAGTAGGGGAATCGAAGACCAGAGGACATAGGTTCAAGATGCAGGAATCCAAGGGTAACATTTTCACACAAAGGGTGGTGGGTGTATGGAACCAGCTGCCAGAGGAGGTAGTTGAGGCAGGGACTATCCCATTGTTTAAGAAACAGTTGGACAGGTACATGGATAGGTAGACAACAGTGCTGGAGAAACTCAGCAGGTGTGGCAGCATCTATGGAGCGAAGGAAATAAGCAACGTTTCGGGCCAAAATCCTTCTTCAGACTGTATATGGATAGGACAGGGTTGGAGGGATATGGACCAAGCGCAGGCAAGTGGGATTAGTGTAATTGAGACATTGTTGGCCGGTGTGGGCGAGTTGGGCTGAAGAGCCTGTTCCGCACTATAGTCAGGATGGAACCCGGGTCTCGGACGCTGTGAGGCAGCAACTCTACCACTGCACCACTGTGCCACCCTTGTAGCAAGAGGTGTAGGAACTACATACACCTGGAGAAAACCCATGCAGTTACAAGGTGTAAACTCTGCACAGACAGTATCCATAGTCAGGATCAAGACTTGGTGTCTGGCATGGTGAGGCAGCAACTCTGCCGCGGCACCACTCCCTTGACTTTCCACGTTTCTAAATCTAATGAAGGATCCTAATTTCTGTTTTCCTCCTCGCTGAGGCAGCCTGACGTGTTGAGTACTTCCAGCCTTCTCTATTTTCTGTTTTAGACTGTCTTTTGCTTCAACCCATCCTTGCTTTGGTGTTAATATGCAGTCCGCAATGTTAGTAATGGCCCAATGATCTTGCTTCTGGGTTACCCTGAAGCAATGTCTAGTCAATTTGTTTGAAATTTCTGGGCAGCCTCAGAGCAACACTGGGGAATTGGTGCCTTTCATGCAGTAAGATTCAGGGACAGTTTCCTCCTCACTGATATCAACTGAGGCAACTGAACCATCCTACCAACAACTAGAGAGCAGTCCTGAGCTACTATCTACCTCATTGGCGACCCTTGGACTATCTGTGATCACACTTTACTGGACTATCTTGTACTAAATGTTATTTATGTTATTCCCTATATCATGTATCTGTACACTGTGGATGCCTCGATTATAATCATGTATTGTCTTTCCACTGTCTGGTTAACACGCAACAAGAGTTTTTCACTGTATGACAGTACACATGACAATAAACTAAACTAAATTAGTGTCGAAAGGAACTGCAGATGCTGGTTTACACTGAAGATAGACACAAAATGCCGGAGTAAATCAGTGGATTAGGCAGCATCTCTGGAGAAAAGGAATAGGTAATGTTTTGGGTCGAGATCTTCAGACTGAGAGTCAGGGGAGAAGGAACCGAGAAATATGAAAAGGTGCAGAAAAAATTAATTAAAGATATGCAAAAAGCCAGATCAAAGCCAGCAATGATGATCAAGGATGGGTGAAGCCCACAATGGTCCATTGTTCACTGTGGGAAAAGTGATGACGAGTAAAATAAATTGTGAAAACTCAACAGGACGACAGTGAAACTAGTACAACGACTAGGGTGGAGTTGGGGCAGAAAGGGAGGGGGGGATGCAAGGGCTATTTGAAGTTAGATAAATCAATAGTCATACCGTTAGGTTGTAAGCTGCCCAAACGAAATATGAGGTACTGTTCTTCCAATTTGTGTTTGACCTCAATATTGTTATCTAAATTGTCCACAAGGGTGAAAGACAACATTTCAAATTTACAATTGACCCCCTTTCACTATTACAAATCAATAGCATTAACTGAGAGTTTATGTGAAAAAAATTGATAGCGTGAATGATTGAAACTACCGCGTAAAAAAAAGTCATCCCTTTTCATAAATCTAAAGGGGAAGATATTCTAGCAACGTCATTGGGAAAGATGACTCCCAGCTTGCTAGCCCTCAGCATGGAAATGATTACTGGTAAGTGGAATAATGTGTTTGTACAAAGGCAGCTGACTTGACTTGACCCTTAAGTACTTTTCTGCTTTCCATTTCATCTTTTGCTACCCAGCATTTGATGTACTTTGTGATGCAGCTCCCGCTGAATGCAGGGCCATTTAACTTCCCAGAGTTTAAGGTTATAGATAGCTACAATTTTACTGGTTCATGTGCAGCTATATTTTATATTCACAAAGACCGCCTGAGAAATAGCTCTTGCTGAGCATGTCCCCAGTTGTATATGTTACGATGTTGCATCATTCCAAATCTTTCCACTATTTGTAGCATCATAAAAAAAACCTCGCAGGTAGCAAAATGAATTCTTTCATAGCTGCAATTTTAAATGGATTTTATTTTATGTTTAAAGACCGTTGGCCTGATTCTAACTCAGTGGAGATAACAATGGATAATAAACCATCCAACACTTGGGCTGGAGATTTTAGTCCAAAATTCAATAGCATGGGTCTGTCATCCAATACCAGTAAAAGATAACAATGGAGTGGGGCTCAGGAGCGTTAGATTTTACTTTAGAGATTCAGAGTGAAAACAGGCCCTTCAGCTAGTGTTGGCAACTGTCCAGTATTAGCAGGGACAACCCGTATATTGGTTTGTCCCGTACGGGACCGCCCTTGTCTCCTATTTGACTGTTACTACTCGGGTCGAGGGGACTGTCGGATTGGAGCGCCGGGTCCGGCCCCGCCTCACCCGTCCCGACGTAGTGCAGCCCATGGAGTGCAGCAGCAGCTCCTCACCCGTGGCCCCGTCGGTCAGCAGCCCGGCCTGCTGTCCGACCTTCGGACTTTCGCTTACCACCGACACCATCATCCCTCCTTCTCATGGCCGATCATCGGTTCATGTGTTGGATGGGGTGCAGGACTTGCTCGCGACATCGCATGGCCCAGAACAAAACTACTCAGCTGGCTGCCAGCTGCCGGCTGGAGTTTGTGTGCAGTCCAGCACTCGAGCCAACTCATCATTCACCCAGCCATGGCCGAGTCGGTCAACAAATTACCGTCGGGAATTTGTCCCTTATTTTGACCTTTTGTCCCTTATATGGGAGTGAGAAAGTTGGCAACCCTACCTTCGGCCCACGGAGCCCAAGCTGACCAGAGATCACCCCATACACTAGCACTATCCTACACACTGGGGGCAATTTACAATTTACAGAAGCCAATTAACCTGCAAACCTGCTCATTTTTAGGAGTGTGGGAGGAAACCAGAGGACCCAGAGAAAACCCACGTGGTCACAGGGAGAGCGTACAAACTCCGTACAGACAGCACCCATAGTCAGGATTGAACCTGGGTCTCTGTCGCAGTAAAGCAGCAACACTACCGCTGTGCGGCTTGTGAGTTGAGTGCTGGGAGGCTGTTAGTAGCTTAAGCAAGCTTACATTCATTGTGAAAGAGGATTGGAAGGATTTCCATTGAGAGGTAAAGTGCAGTTGATGAGATCCAGGGGTCATATATTTCAATGAGGCCCAGAGGTGTATTCTTGTTCAGACACGTGATTGTGTTAAAGACACAGACCTCCAAAGACCCATGTTCAGGAACCATTCATACAACAGATCTACTCAGTGCCCTCCGCACTGCATCCCCCACCCTCACCTCTCCAGTGGCCTCTTGATGCCTAACGCTGAGTTCCTGAGGACACTGGCGAAGCGCTGGTGTAACTCAGCTGGTCAGGCAGCATCTCTGGAGAACATAGATTGGTGACATTTTGGGTCTGTACCGAAAACAGAACCAATGAAATTCATACTTGCAACAGCATAACTGGCCTGCAAAGACCAGACATTATATGTTATAGATAATGTATAATAAACAAATAAATCATTAAATTAATAACTCCAATACCAGTGCAAAAATAAAAACCTGATATCCTTCAGAGCAACCAAACATAGTCAATAGGTTGACACAAAATGCTGGAGTAACTCAGCAGGACACGCAGCATCTCTGGAGAGAAAGAATTGGTGACGTTTCGGGTCAAGACCCTTCAGATTGAAGAAGGGTCCCATTCATTCTCTCCAGAGATGCTGGCTGTCCCGCTGAGTTGCTCCAACATTTTGTGTCTACTTTCGATTTAAACCAGCATCTGCAGTTCTTTCCTACACGAAGATTGTCAATAGTTCATTGTTGAGGTTAGTGTTGTGTAGTATTCAAGAGCCTGATGGTTATTGGGAAGAGGCTCTTCTTCAACCTGGTGGTCACAGTTTTCAGACACCTGTACCTTCTTCCCAAGGTTCGGAGTGAAATGAGGGCATGGCCAGGGTGATGTGGGTACAGGGTGCTCCCTGGTTGGTGTGGGCTCCATGGGCCGAAGGGCCTGTTTACATGCTGTAAGTGTAAAGTGAAGTCTAATGCTCCTGTGCCCCACCCCATTGCCATCTATTACTATTTATTTATTTAGCGAATGCAAAGTCCTTTAGCCAAGCAGTTGCCTCTTGATCTGCTGTATGAAGGGTGACAAGTCCTCCTTTGAGTCTTTGTTGAGGGCATGCTTCAATGATGTGTTGCATTGTTTGCTGCTCTCCACAAGCACACCATGGGGTTGGGCTGCTGCCCCATTTGTGAAGGCTGGCCAAGCAGGGGCCATGTCCAGTCCTGAATCTATTCAGCGTCGTCCACTGCTTCCTTGGGAGATTGGTGCCAGGGACCGGTAGGGTGTGGTCTGACACCAGATGTTTATTTGGGACGTCCTTGGACTCCCATTCCTTTTTCCAAGCTGATTGGATGGTGAAATCAGCTGGTGGTGGGTTCTTCCAAATTGGTCGTCTAGATGGAAGTCAAGCAGTGGGTGGGTTGAAGATGTCCATGTGAATTGGCAGGTGAGGGGAGTTTTTGGTCTTTTGGAGCATCCTTTGAGTGAGGACTACTCGCCGGATGTGTGGAGGGGCTATGTTGGATAGGACAGGGAGCCAGGGGAGTGGTGTTGAGCGGATTGTTCCTGTGATGATCCTCATTGTTGAGTTCAATTGGGTGTCCAAATGGTGTGTGTGGGATGACCTGGACCAAACAGGGGCACAATATTCGGCTGAGGAAAATGCAAGGGCTAGTGCTGAAATGCGCAGTGTGGGGGCCCCACTTTGAGCCAGCAAGCTTACTGAGGAGATTGTTTCTGGACTTCTATTACTGGTATTGCATGACAGCCCCATGCTATTGAACTTTCGACTAAAATCTCCAGCCCTAGTGTTGGAGGCAGCGCCTCCTGTCGATCCCTCTGATGATGGACAGTTTAGTGCCCGTGTTGGATGAGGCAGTGTCTACCCTATCCCAGGAAACATTTTTCCTTATAGACACAAAATGCTGGAGGAACTCAGTGGGACCAGCAGCATCTCTAGAGAGAAGGAATGGGAGACGTTTTGGCTTGAGACCCTACTTCAGACTTATTGTCAGGGAAAAGGGAAACAAGAGATGTAGATGGCGATATAGGGAGATATAGAACAAATAAATGAAAGATATGCAAAAAAGTAACGATGATCATTGCTAGCTGTGGGCTACGTGGAAACTAGTTATACAGACAATGAAACTCACCAGGATGCCAGTGAAGCTAATCCAATGACGAGGGTGGGGGAAGACATACAAACTCCGTACAGACAGCACCCCTGGTCGGGATCGAACCTGGGACTCTGGCGTCGTAAGGCAGCAACTCAACTGCTGCACCACCATTCCGCTACATTAATACCAGAGTAACACATCGACTTCATTAACTACTTCAAATTCCACATAACTGGAGTGAAAGCATCACCGATCCCAAGGGATTGGTCAAGAAATTGGAGTTATTATTTCAGTACCAATGCCAAATATGAAATTATACACAGATTGTAGAGACACTGGAGACACTGTAGAGATGAGGAAAAACATGATCGTAAGTATAAAAAAAAGAGACGGCACAATAGCACAGCAGTAGAGTTGCTGTCTTACAGCGCCGGAGACCCAGGTACGATCCTGACGATGACCACGGCCTGCACGTTCTTCCTGTGACCACGTGGGTTTTCTCCAGATGCCCCAGTTTCCTTTCACATTGCAAAGACTTACCGGTTCGTAGGTTAATTGGTTTCAGTAAAATTGGAAATTGCCTCTAGTGTGCAGGATAGTGTTAGTGTACGGAGTGTTCGCTGATCGGCGCAGACTTGGTGGCCCAAGGGGCCGGTTTCCAAGCCATTTAGAACGAAGATGAGGAAATATTTTTTCACACAGAGAGTTGCGAGTCTGTGGAATTTTCTGCCTCAGAGAGCGATTCTCTGGATGCTCTCAAGAGGGAGTTAGATAGAGCTCTTAAAGATAGTGGAGTCAAGGGATATGGGGAGAAGACAGGAACGGGGAACTGATTGTGGATGATCAGCCATGATCTAATTGAATGGCAGTGCTGGCTTGAAGGGCCGAATGGCCTACTCCGGCACCTATTGTCTATTGGCTATGAAGTCTAAAGTCTAAAGATTGGGTTGGTATTGTGCCTGTCAAATCCCTGTCCGGGATCTACATATGGTCTGCTTTGTTTGCAATGGTTAAATTGCTGCATTTGGACGTAGAATGCCACAATTCAGCCGAAAGATACTGCAGTAGATTTTGCTGCTATGAATGAAGGATTGCCAAGATTCCTCATGCACAAAAGTACATCTGTTCCTCAACATCCATCCGGTCATTTCCTTGGTACAATAACAGATGTTGAGGCTAAGTGGTGAAAATTGTATTTAAGGTAAATTATTTGTTTAAAGACCAAATGAGAAATGGAGACAACAATTAAACAAATAGAGATTGCCAGCAAACAATTCCGTTTTTGCCAAGATAATGTTCCAGTGAAAATTGTTCAAACATATGCCTCTAGAACAAATCTATTTCCTCCGAAGAGACTTGTATTTGTTTGTTTTTTCTCAGTTACAAAATGTCAGGATGGCAATTTGTGGGGAGGTAATGATGTCGATGGGGGAGCTCAATTCTGATTGCTTAGTCAAGCAAAAATTAGACATCACATTTGATCTATCTCATTTGTCCCAGATAGCAATTTCATTTCATACCATATTCAATCTATCTAACAGAAATACTGCATGATAACAAACAATTTGGGCAAGAATTTACAAGCGCCACAATATTATCAGTGCAATCTCATCGCTAATAATTTTTAGAATGATTTTGAATTCATTTTCAGATGCCGATTTTACATTGATTCAGCACTGAATATAAACAGGCGCCTAACAAATGTGATGGAATATAATGATTATATAAGGAGTGAGGAACTTAGCATCTTTGCTTTAATATATTACAACTTCAGAAAATACCATAACATGATAATAATTCTAGACACATTTGAATCTAGTTGGAAAGTAACATTTAATTAGTTGAGGAGTTTGACTTAGCTTTATTAGAAATAATGCAATAGGATGAAATTGTAACTATTGTCAATTTGTGTCAAGTTAATTAAAACTCCATTTCTTCTGTTTTATGTAAGCTGCTTATTAAAATCTAATTACTTAACTATGATAAGACCTGGCATAAATGTTCTGCTATGTACGTGCTTCTGTCTCCTAAGATTTTTAACATAAGAAAAGATTAGCTTGCATATTAATTTACATATTTGTAGAGTTGCATGGAGTTATCCGATTTAGAAAGTCATTCTTCATTAATTTAACTTCATTCTTTTGGAAAGCAGCAAAGAATGACAGAAGAAGAGGATAACAAAGAAGAGGATAAAAACACAACATAGAGGATGTAGAGAAAAATATCCATTTGTTTTAATTGGTCAAATTTCAATGTAAATATTTATTGTTTCATCAAATGCTATTAGTAGAACATAGACCATAGAACAGTACAGCACAGGAATGGGGCCCTTCGACCCAAAATGTTTGTGCCGAATATGATGCCAAGTTAAACTGATCTCATCTGCCAGTATGTGATCCATATCCCTCTATTCCCTGCATTTTGATGTGCCTATGTAAAAACCTCTTAAATGCCACTATCTTATCTGCCTCCATCACCACCCCTTGCAGTGTGTTCCAGGCAAAAGAGGTTGGCCATGTGGGTTTTCTCCATGTTCTCTGGTTCCCTCCCACATTTTGAACGATGTGCAGGATTGTAGGTTAATTGACCTCTGTAAATGGCCCCAACTGTGCAGAATAGAACGGGGTGACTGCTGGTCGGTGTGGACTCGGTGGTCTGAAGGGCCTGTTTCCACGCTATATCTCTAAAGAGTAAAGTGTAAAGTAAAGTCCACTTGTAACAGGCGAGCTGTGTGTTATTGTCTTTGTCCATTGTAACCATTCATATTTAAACTGGAATCTCTAGAATTCCTTTTGGAATCCACTGAAATATGGCCTCGGTATTGTAACAATAGGATTGTTTATTTAAGTACTGTTGTACGGGGGACTGGTTTAGAGGTGACACCGGGGGCGCGGCCCAGTTCGGATGATGACTGCACAAAGACAATAAAGTTCAAGTAAGCAAGACTGCTTTAATCGTCCATTATGTATAGTCCAGATAGAGACAGAACATAATGAAACATGGTGGCAGCGGTGGGATGGACGTCGAAAATTGTCAGAATTAACTAGAAAAGTGAAAGTTTAGCTAGCTAGCAGCAGGCTAACGTTAGCCTTACAGAAGCCGGCAAAGAAGAAAAAATGCAGTTGAACAATTGAAGCCAGTAGCTTGTTTTCAGTGGGCCCGTAGCCAACAGCACACCAAAGACACAACAAAGCACAAAAGATAAGCAGTTAGCCTTCAGCATCGGCAAAGAAAAAACCCAACAGCTAGCTGACAGCGATGGAAGGGCTAAAAACCCCTGGAACTTTGGTTTTGGACTCCAACAACTTGGCGAAGTCATGGAAAAGTTGGAAGGAGGAGTTCACACTGTACATAGACCTTACCATGCCAGACGCCGAAGAGACCACAAAAGTCAAGCTATTCAACTATCTCATCGGAGAAAAAGGCAGAGAACTTTGGGCAACTTTGTCGAGTGCTAGCCCTTCAGCGAGGACCACAGTGAGTTCAATGATCATACAGTTTGACGAATACTGCAACCCAAAGGTAAACGAGACTGTGGAAAGGTACCGATTCTTCATGAGGAACCAAGGATTGGATGAAAACGTGGACAGCTATATAACAGACTTGAAAATACTTGCTAGTAGTTGCAATTTTGGGGACATTAGAGATTCATTGATTAGAGATCGACTTGTGTGTGGTACAAATAGCTCAGCACTGAGGGAGAGATTACTCAGGGAAGAGAAGCTGACTCTTGAGACATGCCTGCACATTTGTAGAGCTACAGAGCTGTCAAGGGAGAATAGCAGAACACTGCAAGGACAGACAGTGGAGGAGGTACATGCACTGAAACAGGCAGAAGAGAGACAAAAAGACAATGAGATACTGTGCAAGTTTTGTGGTAGAACACACGAGAGGAATAAGAAAAAATGCCCAGCTTTTGGGAAAAAGTGTAAGAAGTGTGGAAAGGAAAATCATTTTGCAGCTCAGTGCAGATCGAGACAAGAGAGCAGTAGGAAAACTAAGAAAGTGCATGCAGTTACAGAACAGACTAGTGACAGTGACCTATGAGGATGTCAACTGTATAACTGAAGCAAATAGAGAGGATGAAACTGTAAACCAGGTTAAAAACAGCCACAGTCAGGGCCAGCAGCTCTTTGCAGGAATGAAGATAGGGGAAAAGTTCGCTGACTTCCAGATAGACTGTGGGGCCACCTGTAATATCATCCCCATCGATCTACTAAACCCAGACACACAGTTAGAGCACACTGAGCTAGTGATGTATAACAAGACCAAGTTGACTCCTCTGGGTACATGTAAGGTTAAGGTCAGAAACCCCAGAAACAACAAGCTGTACCGACTAGAGTTTCAAGTGGTTGACCAGAGTAACAGAATCCCTTTACTGGGCAGAAAAGCCAGCGAGGCAATGAAGTTGATAAAAGTACAGTACGAGAATATTCTGGCTATAGACAACATAGTGAAGAAAGAGCCGAGCCCAGTGACAAAGGGAGAAAGTGGCAAACACGTGACCATGGACAAAATAAATGAAGAGTTTGAGGATGTGTTCACCGGAGATGGCTGCATGCAGGGTGAATATAGAATAGAGATAGATGACAGAGTACCGCCAGTGAAACTGCCAAAGCGCAGAGTGCCTGTAGCTATGATGACACCTCTACAAGAGGAACTCAAAGATCTAGAGAGAAGAGGGATAATCACACCAGTGGAACGCAGCACTGACTGGATCAGTAGCATGGTCGCAGTGAGAAAACCTAATGGGAAGCTGAGGATCTGTATAGACCCAAAACCCCTGAATCGGGCACTAAAAAGAAGTCACTATCCACTCCCAACTATAGATGACATCCTGCCGGAGATGTCAAAGGCAAAAGTATTCACAGTCTGCGACATGAAGCAAGGCTTCTGGCACGTCAAACTAGAGGAAAAGTCGAGCTTCCTTACCACATTCGCCACCCCATTTGGTCGCTTCCGTTGGCTAAGGATGCCGATGGGAATAAGCCCAGCACCTGAAGTGTTCCAAAGAAAGCTCATGCAGGCCCTGGAGGGCCTCCCAGTAGTCTGCGTCATAGCAGATGATGTGTTAATCACGGGGGAAGGAGGAACACAAGAGGAGGCAGGAAAGGACCACGACGAGAAAGTCAGACGCTTTCTAACCAGGTGCAGAGAGCGCAACATCAAGCTGAACGCGGACAAATTCAAGCTCAGACAAAAAGAGGTACCCTACATAGGTCATCTGCTCACGGCCGAGGGACTGAGGGTTGACCCGGAGAAAGTACGGGCAATCAGAGAGATGCCAAGGCCAACGGACGTGAAAGGGGTACAGAGATTAGTTGGGATGGTCAACTATCTGTCTAAGTTCTATGACCACCTTTCAGATGACTCTGAGATTCTGAGACAACTCACGCGCAAGGAGAACATGTGGGAATGGACGGACATCCAAGAAGGGGCGTTTCAAAGACTGAAAGACAAAATCGCTAAAGCACCAGTTCTACAGTACTACAACAAGGAAAAGGATTTGACACCAGTGTGATGCATCTGACACGGGACTGGGGGCCGCCCTGACACAGAAAGGTAAACCGGTAGCATTTGGTAGTAGGGCACTCACACCAACTGAAAGGGGCTATGCCCAAATAGAGAAAGAATGCTTAGCCATAGTGTTTGGGATGGAAAAGTTCCATCAGTATACTTATGGTAGAGAGGTCACAGTACAAAGCGACCACAAGCCTCTAGAAAATATACACAGAAAGCCATTATTTAGTGCACCTAAGAGACTGCAGAGAATGCTACTCAGGCTGCAGCAGTATGATATCAGTGTGACCTATGTTCCAGGCAGGGACATGCTACTTGCAGACACGCTGAGTAGAGCATACTTACCAGAGAAGTAAGGGAGAGAGTGAGACAGATATAGAGACTGTGAACATGGTCAGCTACCTACCCATTTCAGCAGAGAGGCTGAGTGCCATCAGGGCTGCAACACAAGATGACACAAAGTTACAGAGTGTGGCAAACAGAATACTGTCAGGGTGGCCCAAGAGAAAAAAGGATTTACCAAGTGACATCAGGCACTACCACACTTTCCAAGATGAACTGAGTTTCCAGGACGGCATAGTGTTCCGAGGAGACAGAGCCGTGATACCTGATGCACTCAGGGTGGACATCACTCACAGGATCCACTCCTCTCACCTGGGAGTAGAAGGATGTCTGAGGCGAGCGAGGAAGTGTGTATACTGGCTTGGAATGAACGAGGAGATCAAGACCTTCATCGCCAAATGTGACATATGTAGGTCAGTGGACCCAAAGCAACAAAGAGAGACACTACATCCACATGAAATGGCCAGCAGACCCTGGGCCAAGGTAGGAACGGACCTTTTCTCCTTTCACAATAAAGACTATCTGATAACAGTAGATTATTATTCAAACTTTTGGGAGGTCGATTATCTACCTGACACTAAGAGCAACACAGTGATCAAAAAACTCAAGGCCCACTTTGCCCGACAGGGGATTCCTGACATTGTTATCTCGGATAACGGACCCCAGTATGCATCACAAGAGTTTCAGCACTTCAGCTAGAAGTGGGGCTTTGAACACAGGACATCGTCGCCGGGATACCCGCAGAGCAATGGGAAGGCGGAGTCAGCGGTAAAGACAGCCAAGCGCCTGATGCTGAAGGCTGCAGCAGCGAGACAGGATCCGTACTTGGCAATGCTGGATCATCGCAACACACCGAGCCAGGGCCTCAACACAAGCCCGGCACAGAGACTCCTAAGCAGGAGGACCAGGACCCTGCTTCCCACAAAGGACACTCTGCTGAAGCCAGAGGTGACACACGATGAACAGGGACTTAAATACAACAGACAGAGACAGGAAAAGTACTACAACCGCACAGCAAAAGACATGGACACTCTGAAAAGAGAGGACAGTGTGAGAGTACAGCCCTGTGACACACACAAGGGTTGGAGACCAGCGAGAGTGGTCCAACAGGTGAGCCATAGATCGTATGAGGTGGAGTTAGAGTCAGGAGGTGTTCTGAGACGAAATCGTCGCCACCTCAGACACAATCTCACCACGCTCACACCAACACAAAACACACCCACACCAACAGTGACTGAGGCGGCCATACCGCCAGAGGGCCCAGCAGAGAACCAAGACACGGTCACCAGGTCAGGTCGACAAGTTGTCAGACCCCGCTACCTGACAGACTATACTCAGTGATTAGAGTATGGACTATGAGAAAAGAAAAAAAAAATGAAAATGTGTTGTTTATGCACTTGTTGGAAAACGGATGTTTTGAACTGTTGATTTATTATTGCTTATGTTGTTAGATCTGTTGTAAATGAGCAGAGCATATGGTACAAGTGTTGCACATAATACCTAAGGGAAAGAGACTAACTTGAAAAAAGAAAAAGAAAGATGTAACAATAGGATTGTTTTTTTAAGTACTGTTGTACGGGGGACTGGTTTAGAGGTGACACCGGGGGCGCGGCCCAGTTCGGATGATGACTGCACAAAGACAATAAAGTTCAAGTAAGCAAGTTCTTTAATCGTCCATTATGTATAGTCCAGATAGAGACAGAACATAATGAAACAGGTATCAAACCTATTTAAAAGGAAGTGAACCAATTTCCAGTTTTTACAAGAACACCTTAGGTGGTGATAAAATAAATATTTTCTGTTTTGTTCCTGAATGTAAAACTAAACAGAGATCTTTCGCTTGTATTTCAGAAAATAAGACTACATATAGATTGCACTGTGATCAAATGTGTTGTCTGACAATGACTGCACTCATACATACCTTTGTGCACAGGAGTCTTCTTCTTCTTCATAGACAAACCATTATGATTGAAGTTAACTTACTTCCATTCCAGTGCTTTAGGTTTTGTGAATATTGAGAGCATTGTGGGATCTACAGCACTACCAGGATGGGATAAAAGGTGTTTGAAGGAACTGCAGATGCTGGTTTAAACCGAAGATAGACACAAAAAGCTGGAGTAACTCAGCGGGACACGCAGCATCTCTGGAGAGAAGGAATGGGTGACATTTCGGGACCCTTCTTCGGACTAGTTAGGGATAAGGGAAACGAGAGATATGGATGATGATGTGGTGCCTGTTGGGTAGTTTTCCTTCCTCAGTTTATATGAACTTCCTTGTATCCCCAATACAAGGAGTCAACATTTTCACTGCCATCTCAATTCCTGCTTCTTCACTTTGAATGTGTAAGGGGCCAGGAATTCATAGGAATTGGTTGGGATCTAGCAAATTCTAAAGTTGATTTTTAGAATACCTTTAAATCATTTCCCCTATCCACCCCGTAACAGAACTTAGAGTCATAGTCATAGAGTGATACAGCATGGAAACAGGCCCACCTCCACTACCTCCTCTGGCAGCTTGTTCCATATACCCACCACCCGATGTGTGAAAGAGTTACCCCTCAGATTTCTATTAAATCTTTTCCCCGTCACCTTAAACCTATGTCCTCTAGTCCTCGATTCACCTTCTCTGGGCAAGAGACTCTGTTCATCTACCCGATCTATTTCTCTCATGATCTTATATGCCCCTCATCCGCCTGCGCTCCAAGGAATAGAGTCACAGCCTACTCAACCTCCCTATAGTTCAAACCCTCTAGTCCTGGCAACACCCTCGTAAATCTTTTCGGTACCCTTTCCTGTTTAACACAATCTATCCTATAACATGGTGCCCAGAACTGAACACAAAATGTGGTCTCACTAACGTTAAAAGTGGCCTTGCCAACTTGGAGTTGACGTGCATTATAAAGCATGGAAGTATGTAATCCAAGCGTATTATGAGTCCTGATTGGATTCAATGAGTAATTTTACATTGCAATTCAATTGTATAGCATATAAAAAACATCTTGCACTTTTTGATTAAATACCGAAACCAGTTTTTTTGAACGTAATAAATACATTTTAATGAAGAAGGGTCTCAGCCCGAAATGTCACCCATTCCTTCTCTCCAGATATGTTGCCTGTCCCGCTGAGTTACTCCAGCTTTATGTGTCTATCTACATTTTTATGAATTAGCACTTCAACTCCCCCTCCCATTCCAAATCCGACCTTTCTGTCCTGGGCCTCCTCCATGGCCAGAGTGAGTCCCACTGCAAATTGGAGGAGCAGCACCTCATATTTTGCTTGGGCAGTTTACACCCCAGCGGTATAATAATAATAATGGATGGGATTTATATAGCGCCTTTCTAATACTCAAGGCGCTTTACATCGCATTATTCATTCACTCCTCAGTCACACTCGGTGGTGGTAAGCTACTTCTGTAGCCACAGCTGCCCTGGGGCAGACTGACAGAAGCTTGGCTGCCAATCTGCGCCTACGGCCCCTCCGACCACCACCAATCACTCACACACATTCACACACAGGCAAAGGTGGGTGAAGTGTCTTGCCCAAGGACACAACGACAGTATGCACTCCAAGCGGGATTCGAACCGGCTACCTTCCGGTTGCCAGCCGAACACTTAGCCCATTGTGCCATCTGTCGTCCCAACATTGAACATTGTATGAACATTGACCTCCAATTTCAGGTAGTCCTTGCTTTCTCCCTCCTTCCCTTCCCCTTCCCAGCACTCCCACAGCCTACTGTCTCCACCTCTCCCTTTCTTCTACCCGCCCACTCCCCCACCGCCACATCAGTCTGAAGAATGGTCTCGACTCGAATCGTCACTTATCCCTTCGCTCCATAGATGCTGCCTCACCCACTGAGTTTCTCCAGCATTTTTGTCTATTTTACATTTTAATGAAACTCTCTTGGTAACCTACCTATAGAAACTTTACATATTAAAATAGAAAAGTTAGCTGATGGTTGATTGGTTAATTAAATTCAAATATATTTTGTCTTTTTATTTGTAAGAAGGAACTGCAGATGCTGGTTTAAACCGAAGATAGACACAAAACGCCGGAGTGGGAAACATTGCCCATTCCTTCTATCCAGCGATGCTGCCTGTCCAGCATTTTGTGTCTATCTTCTCTTTTTAATCTCTGGCCTTTGTACAACCATCTGTCAATGCAACCCCTACCCCCCCCCCCCCCCCCCCCCCCCCCCACTATATCCACAAATTACTTGCCAGGCTTTGCCCTGCCGATGTCCCCTCTCTACCAGCTGTCTCCCACCCCTCCCCCTTGCCCTCTACAATCAATCTGAAGAAGGGTCCCAACCCATAATGTCACCTAGATCCATGATCTCCAGAGATGCTACCTGACCCGTTGAGCTACTCCAGCACTTTGTGTCTTGTTAAAGTTAAATATAGCCTGCATACTGTGCTAATTGTCAGTACTTTGCACAGATTTGGGCTCCTTAGGAAACAAGCAATATAGAGATCCTGAAAATGGTGCAAGAAAGGTTGGATGATTACGGAGATGCTGCAAGAACTGAGAGGATTTAACTGTATGGAAGGACCAAGTAAATGGGGATGAATTCACTGACTGAATGAGCTAGAGAGGTGACCAGAAATCTTCAGGTATGGGTTGCATAAGAAAGCAAGTCGATGATTTTTATAAATAACAGGCGTACAAAACTAGGGGCATAAATGCAGGATAGGAACCAATAAATCTGATAAATAATTTAGAGGGAATTTCTCTGTGCTGAGAGCAGGAAGAATGTCAAAGTCTCTGCTACATAATGGCTAAGACAAATAGGGGTGAGGGCGACCAAGATAACATAAATTGAGTGGAAGTAGTTTTAAGTGGAGCATAAACAGTGGGATTAATTAAACTGTTTATGTCCTGTAAATTCCCTGAGATTTAACAACTGCACATGGAAGTTGCTGCTGGGGTGGATATCATCTTCTAACACCCAAAGGAGATAGTGTAGTCTAATGATAGTAGTCTAATGACAGACACTAACATAAAACCAAAATTAACTTCTTCAACCGAATATCTTTGTTGTTCATCCTACTGTGTTTCCATTTCATCTGTTAACATTAGAGTTCAGGAGTGGCACAGTAGTGCAGTGGTAGAGATGCTGCCTTACAGCGCAAGAGGCACGGGTTCAATCCTGACTATGGGTGCTATCTGTACGGAGTCTGTGCATTGTCCCCTGACTGCTTGGGTTTACTCTGGGTGCTCCGGTTTCCTCACACTTTCCAAAGATGTACACGTTTGTAGGTTGATTGGCTTCAACAAATTGTCCCTAGCGTGTCAGATAGAAATAGTGTATGGGTGATCGCAGGCTGGCGTGGACTCAGTGGGCAGCAGGGCCTGTTTCCACCTTGTATCTATAAATTAAACTAAACAAAAGTAAAGTTCTTGCCTACTGATGAAGAAAAGAGATCAAAATTGATTATCCAGTGTGTGTCAGGCATGGCTGTAAATATCCATACGCTCAGTCATGTTGCGCTGCCGTACGCCTCACAATTATATCCCTCAGCTTCCATACTCTGCTAACTTTCTATTATTACAGGCACAATGCCCAAAAGCATTGCTTATTGCACTATTAAAGGAGAAATCTGCACGCAAACACAGCTAAAAACAAAGTGTTAGGGGAACTCAGCAGGTCAGGCAGCATCTGTGGAGGGAAATGGACTGTCTGGAGATCCTGCCTTTGGACTAAAATGTGGCACAGTGGCGCAGCGGTAGAGTTGCTGCCTTACTGCGGCAGAGACCTCGATTCCATTCTGACTACGGGTGCTGTCAGTCTGGAGTTTGCACGTTCTCCCCGTGACCGTGTGGGTTTTCACCGGGTGCTCCGATTTTCTCTCACATTCCAAAGACGTGCAGATTTGTGGGTTAATTGGCTTCAGTAAAATTGTAAAATTGTCCCTAGTGTGTAGGATAGTGCTAGTGTACGGGGTGATCGCTGGTCAGCGCGGACTCGGTGGGATGAAGGGCCTGTAGCACTAAACTAAACTGAACCTTCTCTGAAAATGAGCGGATTGTGCAAGATGTTGTAAACCTTGAAAGTCCTCCATAATCTGGCACAGCTTTAAAGAACTTTGCAAAATCAAACATTTGCACAAATGCCAGTTTGAAATCAATCAATAACTAATCCCTTTGAATTTTGCAGGTGGAAACTCCCTCCTACGGGTAAACATGTGTCCTGCTACCCAAGGTTCAAGCGGGGCATTAAATGGAGCACTGTGCTCCAAAGTGACTTGAATACACAATCCATCTTTAGTCTCCATGCTTCACAGCATTCACTCCTTGAAGTACTGAGATACAGCAGCATACTGTGCCTGTCATCAAAAAATGCTTTACAGTGACTTGTCAACCTTCTACTACCATCTACAACAAGTAAGTAGGGACATGGAAATATCATCTTTAAGCCACATAACATCCTTATTTGGAATATGTTGCAGATTGATTGAAGGCTGATTAAAAGACACCACATGGAAGCAAGCCCCTCGACACACCAAGTCCACTATGACCATTGATCAACCCGTTCGCACCAGTTCTACGATATCCCACTTTCTCATCCATTCCCTACACAGTAGGGACAATTTATAGAGACCTATTAACATACAAACTCTCACATCTTGGGGGTGTGGGAGGAAACCGGAGCACCCGGAGGAAACCCACGTGGTCACAGTGAGAACGTGTAAATTCCACACAAACAGCACCCGAGGTTGGGATCGAACCCAGGCCTCTTACACTGTGAGGCAGTGGCTCTACCAGCTACGCCACTGTTGAACCTTCACCATCCTGACATCCTCACTTGGACTGCAAGCCAAGATGGCGCCAAAGCCAGGCGACTCTTTGCATGCTGGTCCCAGAAGGGGATCTGCTATCATTCATTACAATCGCTCCACTCTTTTAAATCTTATCTGGACACCGAGACGGCTTGATTGTAATCCTGTAGAGTAATTTCACTGACTGGATAGCATGTAACAAAAAGTTTTTTCACCGCACCTTGATACAATAATAAGGTAAACTAATAAACTAAACTAATAAACAACTGTTTAGGAAGCCAGTTTATAGCACATTCAAAAACATAATCGGGAATGGACATTGTGTTTCCCATGCCAGCTGTACCACTCCACATAAGCAAACAAAATAAATAACCTGCTGCATCTGTGTTATGTTTATGAGTATAAAATCTAAGATGGTCATTTGGGGGGTTTACAGAAGGAGAACCACATTGCCAGCAATGCTCTTCCGTACACTGTCCTTGACAGCCCCCACCGTAGGATCTCACCACTCATGAGTTAATCCATTATAAATACAGAGGGCTAATTCAGCTGACCCTCCACATTGTGAAACAATTTGTGAGAAGGCGCGGTGGCACAGTGGCGCAGAGATAGTGTTGCTGCATCACAGCGCCAGAGACCTGGGTTCGGTCTTGACAACGGGTGCTGTCTATATGACGTTTTTACGTTCTCCCCGTGACCTGCGTTTGTTTTCTCTGGGTGCTCCGGTTTCTTCCCAAGCTCCAAAGACGTGCAGGATTGTTGTCTAATTGGCCCCATAGCAGAAACGTCCACGTCACAGGGCTGGAAACTGGAAGTATCCTGAGCTAATTCTGCTTTCACCAACATCTATTGCGACCTGATGGCTTCCACTGATTGCCGCAGGAAGCTTGCGTCCTTATCAGGACGGACGTTGACAGCGAGATCAACATTTGTAACAAGATGGACACGAAAGAGGAAGAAGAAGATGAAGTTGGCTAACTGGCTCGGTAAATTTGCAAGTTGTCCCAAATGTGTGTTGGATAGTGTTAGTGTGCAGGGATCGCTGGTTGAAGCGGATTTGGTGGGCTGAAGGGCCTGTTGCCGGGCTGTATCTCTAAACTAAACTAAGATGATCCAGACACAACCAACATAAATAGCATAGAACATAGTGTGAACGGGTGACCAATGGTCGACATAGACTCGGTGGACCAATGGGCCTGTTTCCATGCTGTATCTCTATAACTAAACTAAACTAAACTATAAACTAAATTTGGATAACATTGAATTAGTGTCGACAGTCGATCTTTGGTCGGTGTGGACTCGGTGGGCCATAGTACTTGTTTCTATGCTGTATCTTTAAACTACAGTGTAGGAAGGAACTGCAGATTCTGGTTTAAACTAAAGATAGACACAAAAAGCTGAAATAACTCAGCGGGTCAGACAGTATCTCTGCAGAAAAGGAATAGGTGATATTTTGGGTCGAGACCCTTCTTCAGACTACAGTACAGGGAAACTACAGTACTGGAATAAGGGATGTTCACATTTACAATAAATAATTTAGCCTTAGGGATTAAACGTGTTTTCTTCTAAATTTGAGGATAACATAAATTGATTTGGACGTAGCAAAAAATGTTTTGTGTAGTATGAAAACAATGTGCACAAAAATATGGGGAAACATAAGGAATGGGCAGATAATTGCAACTCCATTTTAAAGCTGGTAATTTTGTGATAACTTTGTTATAAAAAAATATTGAGGTCACATAATAATTGGAAAATAAAAATGAAAATAAGGTTGAGGAATAAAGAAATCTCGAAGTACAAATGCATAGATCTTGAACAGTAGTGAGACAGATAATTAAGGTCAATTGAAGAAAGAAAACAGCTGGGTATTTTCAAAGGTAGAAATATATTCTCAGGGTGTGAGCTAATAGCATTGTATTTTGATTACAGGTCGTAAGAACAATTAACCTCATGCAGCAATGAGGTTGAACAGTTCAGACTAATTACTGGGCTGGAAGCTTGATCAGCTTTGCACCAGTAATCAAAGATCTTATAGCATAGCAGTATATAGGATCTTTGCCAGTAATTATGTTGCTCGAACATGTTAACTTTTACTCACTATCTCAAAGGGCAACAACTTACAAGATTGGTGGAGAGATGAGAGACGAGGTAAGGGTGTATTTGTGTGAAAGAAAATTTAACAAACCAAAGTAGGCAACCAGTCCGTAGAAGGGTCTCGACCCAAAACGTCACCCATTACTTCTCTCCAGAGATGCTGCCTGAGCTGCTGAGTTATTCCAGCATTTTGTGTCTGCCCATTCATTCTATCGACATTCACAATCACAATAATACTTTATTAGCCAAGTAGGTTTTGCAACATATGAGGAATTTCATTTGCCAAGTCAGTCTGAGTTACTCCAGCACTCCAGCCCCGCACAACTCCATACGCCTCCGCGGTTCGAATTAGGACCGGCCCCGCGAGGCCGTACGCCTCAAGCGACCACGTTTGGTCGCGCTAGACGCATGCAATCGCACGCTGGTGGGACAGGCCCTTTACAGTTGCCTTACAGACCCGGGTTTGATCCCGACTATGAGTGCTGTCTGTACGGAGTTTGTACATTCTCCCCGTGACCTGCATGGATTGTTCCCGAGATCTTCGGTTTCCTCCCACACTTCAAAAGACGTACAGGTTTGTAGGTTAATTGGCTTGGTATAAATGTAAATTGTCCCTAGTGTGTGTCGGGTAGTATTAATGTGGATTGCTGGTCGGTTCGTACTCGGTGGGCCGAAGGGCCTGTCTCCGCACTTTATCTCTAAAAAAAACTCAACATCTCTGGAGAAAAAGGAATAGGTGACGTTTCAGGTTGAGACCCTTCATCAGACTGAGAGTTAAGGGTAAGGGAAACAAGCGAAATGTCTACTCAGCATTCAGCCACGTCCCAGAAATTCACTGATTTACGGAGGGCCTATTCTGTCTGAACATACGGGAGGGGTCTGAGGAATGGTCTTGACCTGAAACGTCACCTATCTAGGTCCTCTAGAGATGCTGCCTGACCTGCTGCGTTACTCCAGCACTATGTCCTTTTGCCTATTCTGTCACTGCACTCCATATGTGGACTTCATATGGAGCTGATGCTGCTGTGGCTCCTCAAAATTCTGCTGGGGCAGTTGCCCCTCTCATCTTATGCCACTCAGACCCATGTAGGAGCAGAGGCAAAGGGGTTTTGTAGTCTTCTTGTCAATGGGAAAAGGTCAGTTATTTTGTTTATTTCTATGACTGTTTTAGCGATTTGGTTGTGTTTTTTATTATATTTAATTTGTTAACTTTTAAATAATTTCCATTATTTTAACATTTCACAGTTTTGAAAGTATCTCCAAATATAAGCATTCCAGGGGCAAAGGCAATGTACTAAGGCATTGCTGCATCTTACTGGGTGCCTCTAAGCGTCTTTGTGTCCTTATCATGCAAGTGCAAGATACCGAAACAATAGGCATGGAGTCTATGACTTGGATAGAAATCTAGATGATTGGGTTAGTACGTTTGCAAACAACACCATACCTAGATTTGTGGACAGTGAGGAAGGTTGTCAAAGGATACAGCGGGAAATGGATGGAGAAATGGCAGACTGAGTTTAATCTGAACATCCGTGAGGTTTGTGGAGGTCAAATGTAAGTGGATAGTATGTAGTTAGTAGCAAGATGTTTAACACCAGTGGGAGTCCAGGACTAGAGGTCATGGCCTCATAATTAAAGAACGTTCTTTTAGGAAGGAGATGAGGAGGAATTTCTTTAGTCAGAGGCTGGTGAATCTGTGGAATTCGTTGCCACAGCAGGCTGTGGAGGCCAAGTCAGGGGATATTTTTAAGGCATAGATAGATAGATTCTTGAGTGTCAGAGGCTATGGGTAGAAGGCAGGAGAATGGGGCTAGGAGGGAGAGGTAGATCAGCCATGATTGAATGGCAGAGTAGACTTGATGGGCTGAATGGCCTAATTCTACTCCTATCACTTATGATCTTGTGATCTTGCAGAGGGATCTTGGAATCCAAGCCCACAATTCCCAATTGATCAGGAGATTGATTTCAAGAATCAGAAAGTCATGTTGCAGCTTTATAGGAGGCTGCCTTTGGAGTATTGTGTGCAGTTCTGGTCACCTCATTACAGGAAGGATGTGGGAGTTTTGGAGAGGGTGCTAAACAAGTTTACCAGAACACTGTCTGGATTAGTAGGTATTGGCTTTAATGAGAGTTTGGACAAAATTGTTATATTTTCTCTCTAGAGGCTGAGAGGAGTCCATAGAAGTTTATGAAACTGGGAGGCATAGAGAGTTTGCCTCTCAAACTATCAATCAGAACCTTTTTCCCAGGGTGGAGATGTCAACAGCTACAGGGCACAGCTTTAAGGCGAGAGATGTGCAGAGCAGGTTTTTTTACATAAGTAGTGCTGGGTGCCTGGAACATGCTGCCAGGGATGGTGGTGGAGGCAGATACGACAATGCCATTTCAGAGACTTTGGATAAACATATGAATATACAGGGAGTAGAGGGATTTGGATCATGTACTGAGATCATGAGTTTGGATCATGAGTTTAACTTGTCATCATGTTTGGCATGGACATTGTGGGCTGAAGGGCCTGTTCCTGTGCTGTACTATTGTTCTACATCTAGGAAAAAGGAGTTGCAGCTCAATTTGGTCTGTTGTTTGTGCTCTTGTGACATTTCTGGCTGGTTCTTATAGAGGCTGGGCTTTTAGAGTTGAAAGTAGACACAAAACGCTGGAGTAACTCAGCGGGACAGGCAGCATCTCTGGAGAGAAGGAATGGGTGACGTTTCGGCTCGAGACCCCTCTTATGCCTTTTAGGGTTATATGTTCAGAAAGGAATAGATCGTTTCATTGCTCCCATTAGTACTAATGCTCCATTATAGGCATACTGTCACAGAAAATCAAGAGAAAGAAAACATAGAATTTGTGTTCATTCACCAGAGCTGAACAATGCTTGACATCATTGATCAACCTGGCATCAGTGTCTACGTTAATTGATGCAAATTGAAAAATTAATTTCCTCTTCAATATCTTGATGTCATGCAGCATATTGCTCATCTCAGCATCAACAATCCGTATAATTATATTTCTTTACAGTTAAACTAAAATCCAATACTATCTATGATGGTAGCACAGAAATAAATTTGGTATGATGCTTCATTTTTGTAATGTTGGTTCATATTCCAATTTAATGAAACACTGGTGTTTCTTTTGAGGAAATTAAGTTTTGAGTTTTGAAAAAATGTTTTAAGCAATTGTAATCGAGTTTTAAATCCCTCTTGCCAATTTCTTCCCCCACAATAACTTAACCATATGTCCATGATATTAGCATAACATACAATTCTATTTATGCAATGTTAAGCTCTACTGAAGTATAGCTGATATTTGCACAAATGGTAAAACATTGTTTTTATTATTGAAGTTTTCTTAAACTTTATATAATTTTAATATTTTGGTGTCCATTCTACTGGAAACTAATTATTCAAATATGACCAATATTCAGACCAGATTAATTCTTCAATTTGGCAGTTGGTTAGCATTGGATTATTATAGCAGAAATGCAATATTAAAAATAATCAATCAAATATATTTTCTCATTAACCCAGTATTTTGCAGCACATTGTTTTATTGGTCAGAAGTTGGATTTGCATTTGTTAATTCAAGAGACACGTGTCAAGTCTAAAGTGTTTAATATGAAGCGGCAACGGGTCAATAAAATTCTTACTCACAGTCTCTGCAAGTAGCTGATTATATATATATATTTATTTAGGAAGGAACTGCAAATGCTTGTTTAGACCAAAGATAGACACAAAATGCTGGAGTAACTCAGCGGGACAGGCACCTTCTCTGGAAAGAAGGAATGGGCGACATTTCGGGTCGAAGAAGGGTCTCGACCCAAAACGTCACCCATTCCTTCTCTCCAGAAATGTTGCCTGTCCCATATGTATATATACTTTGATATATACATACATATAATCTACTAGACCCATTCAGTCCCAGCTTCACACGGGAGGGCTGGTCCCCCAACGCAATATTCCACCTCTCCACCAATTCCAATATTGGTGGTCAGTGGTAGGGCGGGGGCTTTCTGGAGCGCGAATATGGGTGTGGGCTGAAGGGACTGGTTTCCAGAGGGCTAGTATGAACATTGTGAGCCGAATGGATTAATGGGCTGGCGGCTCAGTCACTCAAGCCTGGTGTGCTGGCAGCTCACTCACACAAGACTGGTGGGCTGGCAGTTGACTCACGGCTATTCCTTGAAATGCCACTTCAAGCAGGGTGCAAGGCCACCAAATTCAAGTGCAGTTTCCTGCCACTTCAAGCAGGGTGCAATGCCACCAAATTCGAGTGCAGTTTCATACCATTTCAAGCAGGGTGCAAGACAACCAAATTTGAGTGCAGTTTCCTACCATTTCAAGCAGGGTGCAAGGCCACCAAATTCAAATGCAGTTTGCTACCATTTCAAGTAGGGTGCAAGGCCACCAAATTGAAATGCAGTTTCATACCATTTCAAGCAGGGTGTAAGGCCACCAAATTCAAATGCAGTTTCATATCATTTCAAGCAGGGTGCAAGGTCACTAAAGACAGAGAGTCGTGACCTCTCCCTCCCCCTTCTTGCAGAGACTGCCACGCCCACACTTCCAGGTTTTATAGTCCCTCCCACCAGAAGGGGTGTGGCCGTCATGGCGTGATTGACAGGAGAGAGAATTTCAACATTTTTTAAACACTAATAACTTTTATTTTTCATCAATGGGAAAAATCCTCGGCCCCTGATGAGTGGAGGGGGACTGAGTAAGATGGCCAAAAATCACAGCCGTACGTGGTAACATTTTTCCTAAAACCAATGTACAGCGCAAACAGGAAGTGGTCAAGATTAGACTTTTAATTATATAGCTGGCAAGGCAACTTTAGCATTCTCAAACCAACCTTTCAATTAGGCAAGGCAACTTTAGCATTCTCAAACCAACTTTTCAATTAGGCAAGGCAACTTTAGCATTCTCAAACCAACTTTTCAATTAGGCAAGGCAACTTTAGCATTCTCAAACCAACTTTTCAATTAGGCAATGCAGCGTTAGCATTTTCAAACCAAAGGCAACGTAGCTTTGGCATTTTCAAACCAAAGGCAACGCAGCTTTAGCATTTTCAAACCGAAGGCAACACAGCTTTAGCATTTTCAAACCAAAGGCAACACAGCTTTAGCATTTTCAAACTACATTTTCAAACCACATTAAGGGCACTGACAGTTCAGTAAAACCATTCACAGTTTAGTAGACATGTGTTCAGTGTTATTCACAGCTCAGACTGAGAATTGCGACCTCCCACTTCCCCATCTTGCATAGAACTGCATAAACCCTTCACACTTGTGGGTTTTATAGTCGCACCAGAAGGGGCGTGACTTTCAGGAGAGAGAATCTCAACATTTTTTAAACATTAATGTCTTTTATTTTTCATCGATGGGAAAAATCCTCTTGTCCAGACCAGCGGAGGGGGACTCTGAGTAAGATGACCAAAAATCACAGCCATAAGTGGCAGCGTTTTTTCTAAAATCAATAAACAGTGCAACAGGATGTGGTCAAGATGAGACTTTTAGTAATATAGATGTGTGTTCCATTTATAGGCCTGTTCAATATATATATATAATAATATATATATTGTTTTTGTCTTTCACTATACCTTTGGCTGCATTACTTCAGTTTTTGCACTATTATAATTGTCTAGCATCACTGTTAAATTTTTGATATTAAAATATTAAAATATATATATATATAAAAAATACTTGACCTGTACGGGTTTTCTCCATGTGCTCCAGTTTCCTTCCACACTCTAAAATGTACAGATTGTGAGGTTAATTAGCTTGGTTAAATTGTCCCTAGTGTGTGTAGGATAGTTTTAGTGTGTGGGAATCACTGGTCAGCATGAACTCAGTTGCCCAAAGGGCCTGTTTCCGTTCTGTAACTCTAAACTAAAAAGCTAAACTAAACAGGCCCTTATTCTCACTGACAGATTGCTGTTTGGCTGGACCTCAGTCTGAAGAAGCGTTTCAACCCGAAACGGCACCTATCCATGTTCTCCAGAGATGCTGCCTAACCCACTGAGTTACTCCTGCACTTTGTGTCATTTGTGTAAACCAGCATCTGCAGTTCCTCCTTTCTACATTGTGGCTGAATGTGCGAGTGGGTTTTTGTCAGTGGTGACCTCCTACCTTGACCATTCCCTTTTTCCTCTTCTACCTTCTTGGAGACGTTGCAGGAGCTTAAAAGCGCAGATTCCAGACTAAGAACATATTGTTCCCAAGAGCTATCAGACTTCTTAAACAATCGCCTCTTTCACATCCCCTTCCTGAGGTGCTACCACATACTCTTAACTCTCTCTCATATGGTTATTCTGTTAGTACACCTTAGTTTGTTTTTGTTAACACTATTTGAGTTTGTATTACAATCTTTGCACAATTCCGCCATTTTGCATTCATTGTCGTTTACTCTATGAGTTCCAGGCGATCAAGGAATTTCATTGCGTCCTGCTCTTTATGACAACAAACAAATCTAAATCTTTATTAATTGTCTGGCTTCACCTGGCTCCAAATTCAATTTATTCTGTCCAATATACCTGTCTAAGAGTATAGTAGAAAATAGTCCACAAGCAGGGAATGATGCCCCTGAGGCAACTGATGGGAGTCTGGAGCCTATTTCAAACCCGCCAAAGAGCGTAAAATTGAATCTGGAAAGAATGAAAGTAATGGAAAAATGAAAATCACGCTCCCTATGATATCGAAGAGAAAGGTATAGCCTGATATGTATCAATGTACCAGACGTTGATATTTCCTGAATGCAATGTTGAAATATGAGGACTCGACCCGAAACGTCACCCATTCATTTTCTCCAGAGATGCTACCTTCCCTGCTGAGTTACTCCAGCATTTTGTGTAAATCAGCATCAGCAGCTCCTTCCTACACAGATAGATAATGAAATGTTTTCTGACATCAATCCACTGATGGTCAAGCACAATATTGGATTAATGTTGAAAATCATTAGTCATCTGTAATATAGTTCAGCGATGCACCAGGAGGCAAAATTAACGTACAGAGATTAAACATTACTGCCCGCAGTGTAGCCTCGGTAAGATTTGTCATATTGTGTGTGATTTAATCATTGCAGCGTAAAGCAGTGTTAACAAAAGAAAATTGATTATATTTTAGTTTAGAGATACAGTACACCGCTGAAACAGGCCCCTCGGCCCAGTGAGTCTGTGCCAAGCAGCAACCTCCGTACACTAGCACTATCCTATTTATTGAGCAGAAATGTGTAGGGAAACCCAGTGTGGATCAGGTTACTGATGATTAATTACTACTTGATACCATTGTTGATGGCATCTTCCATAACTTTTGTGATCAATGCGAATAGGCTGGTTAGATAGATCGAGGACCATTTCACCTCCAGGGATACAGCACGCATGTGGCAGGGAATACATCACCTAACAAACCTCAGGGGCAGCAGGGACCGACCGACAGCTGCAAATACATCGCTGGCAGAGGAGCTCAACCACTTTTTTGCCCGTTTCGCGAGAGGTCCGAATGAAAGAACCTCTCTCCAACTGGACCCTGCTGACCAGCCACTTACCCTCCAGTTAGAGGAGGTAAAGCGGGCCCTGAGAACTGTTAATGCTAGTAAGGCTGCTGGCCCGGATGAGATCCCAGGCAGGGTGCTCCGGGACTGTGCTCACCAGCTCGCTGGGGTAGTCACAGACATTTTTAACCTTTCCCTAGCACACTCCTCCGTGCCAGCGTGCCTGAAAACCACCACTATCATCCCGGTGCCCAAGCAGACAAACATCAACTCCCTCAATGACTACAGGCCCGTTGCTCTTACATCTGCAGTCTGCAAGTGCTTTGAAAGGCTGGTCCTAGGTCACCTTAAATTATCTCTCCCCCCCTCACTCGACCCACACCAGTATGCATATAGGGCTAATAGATCTACAGAGGATGCCATAAATACTGTCCTCCATGCTGCACTACAACACCTAGAGGAGAAGGGGTCATATGTCAGGATGCTTTTTGTTGATTACAGCTCAGCTTTTAATACAATCATACCCAGCAAGCTGATCACAAAAATGCTAGACCTTGGCCTCAGCAGTCAACTGTGTTGGTGGATATTGGACTTTCTCAGTGAACGCCCACAGACGGTGAGACTTGGACCCTACACCTCGACATCCCTGACCCTCAGCACAGGAGCACCGCAGGGCTGTGTGCTCAGTCCGCTCCTCTACGCCCTATACACACATGACTGCTTGCCCCATCACCCCGCAAATAGGATCATAAAATTTGCGGACGATACAACCGTGGTGGGGCTCATCTCAAATGGGAACGAGGTCGCCTATAGAGAGGAGGTGCACAGACTTTCTGAGTGGTGTGCTCACAACAATCTCTCTGAACACTAAAAAGACAAAGGAGATCATCACTGATTTCAGGCGACATAGAGCGGAGCTCAGGCCACTGGAGATAGGGGGCGAGGAGGTAGAGAGGGTGCCTAGTTTTAAATTTCTGGGGATCAACATCAGTGAGGATCTTAAATGGTCTGTGAACTCTGCTGTAGTTGTAAAAAAAGGCGCAACAGAGACTTTACTTCCTCAGAACACTGAGGAAGGCCCATCTGTCTGCTAAACTGCTGGAGTCTTTCTACCGCTGTTCGGTAGAAAGCATACTGACTTACTGCATAACTGCCTGGTTTGGGAACTGTTCAGCAGCTGACAGAGCAGCTCTCCAGAGGGTGATAAAAACTGCCCAGGGTATCATTGGACTCCCCCTGCCCCCTCTGGAGGACATTTACCACTCCAGATGCCGCAGCAGGACCTGTAATATCGTGAAAGACATTACACATCCTTGTCACCACCTTTTCACACTGCTGCCCTCAGGAAAAAGGTACAGGTCGCTAAAGTCACGCACTGCCAGACTCAAGAACAGCTTTTACCCATCAGCAATCTTGGAACTGAACTCTGTCTCGGGAGCGGGTTATGGGGATGGAGGGGGGTGGGAGACAGTGTTAATTTATGTAAATGTGAATCCATGGGTGGGTTTGGGGAGGGAGGGAGGGAGTGTAAAAAGTATGAGTATGTGAATGTTTGAAGTTCTTTTAAATGGAGAGACACAGTAATCTCGTTGTATGTGACACATGCAATGACAATAAAGCATTCTGATTCTGATAGTAGTCAAACAGATTGAAATAGTTTTGGTAATGGCTGGCTCTGGAAATGACAAAGGCAAAATGAGTCAGCGGCAGATGGATTGAAGTAGGAACCTAGACTGACGATGTTACAAGCTGAGTTGTAGCCATTCTTCATCATGAGGCACTTTGGATTGGAATCTCAACCTGTCAAGTGGAATGAATTAGTTGTAGATTGTTGGCTTCCAGTTAAACTGGTGGCTTGGGGGTTTAAATTGATGGCGAGAGAACAGAGCCTGTCAAGATGAGGAGATAAAAGGGCTGCGAACATAAAGAGTTTATGGGGAAATAGCTCCTATGAGAATTCTGATTTTCACGTATTGGATGAACTTTTACACAACAATTTGGTACTAGTTCTGAGTCATTAATAACAGGGAAATTACCTTACTTTCAAAGAATTGTTAATATATGAAGAATATAGGCCATGACACAAGATGAAAGATTGATTTGCACTTAATTCAGCTGCAGAGCCACTAGAGGTTTAACAACAGAAATCAATAGCCCTCGACGAGGTGAGGAAAATTAGTTACATTTCACTCTCCTGCTTCTTCTCCAGTAACCCCTTGGGAAGCTCACTTGTGTTGTTATCAAGTGATGATGTAGTAACCAGTTCATCTGTGATGCTGCATCCAGCCTACGAACATCCAATGACTATTATCAGAATGCAGACACAAGGAACTGCAGATGCTGGAATCTTGAATAGATCACATAGTGCTGGAGTAACTCAACTTGCCAGGCAGCATCTGCAAAGGGTATGGATCGCAATGTTTTGGGTTGAGACACTTCTTCAGATCCTTCTGCAGAATGAAAGCTGGCTTCAGGCAACATTGGGCACTACCTATGATATTGTATTCAGGAACACAGGTTTAGTATAGTTTAGAGATACAGCGCAGATGCAAGTCCTTCGGCCCACCGAGTTGATGCCAACCATCGATCCCCGTATAATAGCACCATCCAACTCACTGGGGACAATTTATAATTCTTCCCGAAGCCAACCAACCTACATACTTGTATGTCTTTGGAGTGTGGGAGTGAGATATTTAATTTCTCTTTAAATTCCAATCTGTCCTGTACATGCAAAGGTACCTGCATGCAAACCATCGAATGTTTACCATTTTCACGTGCAGCCTTGTACCTATTATTGGTTTACACTCCGTGTTGTCTATCCTGGCTGTGTTTAGACAATGCAGAATGGTGATTTATTCATTGTGAATTAAGAATGAATGGCACAGTATTTCCAAAGAAACTGAAAAAGTACCATGCGGGCCACAGACTTATTGCAGTTCCCTTGTATTTATAATGAAGAAACTGCCTACTGAAGCTAAGCCAGGTTAGACACTGTTTATTTCAATTGAAGAGCATGACTGTGAAATAGCTGTCATACAACAGGCGATCAACAGTTTTATATTGATAGCATGTACTTAAACTAATTACTTGCTGTAAGCATTTTAATTAAAAGCCTGATTAATTTTAGAATTTTTGATAAAATGAATATTTGGTGTTAATCTTTAGTGGGTTGTGCAAGTTCAGAATCACACAGAATAATAAACGTGGAAAGAATCAGATTTTCCCTGTTGGACAAACAGGAATTATTCGTTGGAACATGGTCTCCTTTTATTGATTATTTAAAGGGTCAGAATGGTTCAGCACAGGAACCTGACTAGCACGCGGGCTAAAGAATGGATGAAATACTATACTCTGAAATGTACGAATATATCTCGAATGAAGTCTTTTTTATTTTAATAAATTTTTCCATTCTTCTTTAACTATCTTTTTCCTTTTTTTTTTTTTTTTGTTTGTTTTTGTTTTTGTTTTTCTTCTTTTTCTTTTCTTTCTTTACTTCATCTATCTCTTTAGTTCTATCTAGTTTAAAAAAAAAAAAAAGGCAAAAAGTATTGGAGACAATGTAATAATAATTGACAATATTATCAATTTAAAAATGTAAGACTGTAATGATGTAAATAGGTTATGTACCTATCTCCAATAAAAAAATATTATAAAAAAAAAAAAAAAGAATCACACAGAATAGGACTTGTTCTGTCTCAGCAACATATGGAATTTATATCCCGAAGGCAATGCTTTGCACTTGAGCAGTGTTGAGGCAACCGCTCCAAGGAACCTGTCTTGAGGGGCAACTTATAGTAAATTAAACAGACAAATGAGTGGCAGCTCAATATTGTCAGGGAGGTCTGGGCTAATAATTTGAGAAGTTTCACTCTGGCAGATACTTATAGGTTATATTTAAGGAGCAGAAGAGAGGGAGATTTAATAGGAACCCAATGGACAATTTTGTTTACGCAAAGGGTGGTAGGTATATGGAACGAGCTGCCAGAGTTTAGTAGTTTAGAGATACTGCATGGAACTAGCGATCCCCGTACACTAGCACTATCCTACACACTAGGGACAATTTACAAATCTTACTGAATCTAATTAATCGACAAGACTGTACGTCTTTGGAATGTGGAAGGAAACCAGAGCACTCGGAGAAAACGCGGGAGGTTGCGGGGAGAACATACAAACTCTGTACAGGCAGAGGAGGTAGTTGAGGCAGGTACTATCCCAATGTTTACAAAACATTTGGTCAGGTATATGATAGGATAGGTTTATATAGATTAGGGCCAAACGCAGGCAGGTGAGACTAATGTAGTTTGGGCTTGTTGGTCGGCATGGGCAAGTTGGGACGAAGGGCTTGTTTCCACGCTGTATGACTCTGTGACTATTAAATTCATTCCTCTAAGGCACTGTGTATGCATTCTGTACTGCCATAAGTATTTTACAAAGCTGTGCTCAGGCTGATATATTTCTTAACATACCTCAACTCTGATTCTTAGTACTAGTGGTTGATTGATTTTAAATTTATGAACCATGTCAAATATAGATTACTGGGAGGAACATTGCATCTTCACCCAGCAGTCTCTGGTTATCCTTAATGACGATTCAGCATCTAGATAAATAACTGTGAATCTAGCTCATAAAATGCTCACAGCAAATGTTGAGTAATGGATCTAGTTCATATCTTATAGTACCTTTTAGTTATTGATTATTCATTAAGTAATGTTATTTGTCTGCATAATTAGATTGGGTTATTTTAATAAACCACTGGTGAAATAATATCAGCATTCTATTTAGTACTCTCAACATCCAGACACACAGGAAGATTATCCTTCATCCATTTACATTAATCTTGTATTAATCCTATTTCCTTTTATTCTCTAGACATTATCATCAACTCCATGACTCCTCCCAGATTTTACCGCTCATCATTGTGAGAGGCAGTTTTTTTGTTTAGCTTATTGTCACATACACAGATGTACAGTGAAAAGCATTTGTTGCGTGCTGACTGGTCAGCAGAGGGCGGCACAGTGGCGCAGCGGTAGAGTTGCTGCTTTACAGCGCTTGTAGCGCCGGAGACCCGGGTTCGATTCCGACTACGGGTGCAGTCTGTATGGAGTTTGTACGTTCTCCCCGTAACCGCGTAGGTTTTCTCCGAGATCTTCGGTTTTCTCCCACACTCCAAAGACGTACAGGTATGTAGGTTAATTAGCTTGGTGTATGTGTACATTGTCACTAGTGCGCGCAGTATAGTGTTAATGTGTGCGGGGACCCCTAGTCGGTGCGGACTCAGTGGGCCAAAGAGCCTGTTTCCACGCTGCATCTCTAAACTAAACTAAACAATACAAGATTGTAATCGAGCCGTCCACAGTGTATAGATACATGGTGAAGGGAATAACGTGGATAACGTTCAGTGCAACATACGGCCAGTAAAGTCCAAACAAAGATAGATCATTTACAGAGGCCAATTAAACTATCAGCCTGCACATTGTTGGGATGTGAGAGGAAACCAGAATAAACTTGCAAATTCCAAGCTGACAATGCCCGCGGTCAGGACTGAACCTAGTTCTGCAAGGTGCTCCACTGTGTCACCCACTATTGCGCTTCAGTAGAACAGCAGGAAATCGCACTCCAACTACAGAAACATAGAGGCGATGATCAAAGCACAACATGCCGGCAACTCTCAGCAGGCCAGGCATTTCTATTTTCATTTCAGATTTCCACCTTCTGTACTTTCTTACTTTCAAGAATTAAAAACCGTGACAAACAAAAGAGAATAACCATTTCTTGAATTTCACTGGCATATTATCTGAGAAACCCAATGACCAACTTTACTTTGCAGGAAGCAGTTAAATCCTATATTGCAGAAACAAGGAACTGCAGATGCTGGTTAATACACAATAGATCAAAAAGTGCTGGAGTAACTCAGCAGGTCAGGCAGCCTCTCTGGAAAACATGGATAGGTTATGTTTTGCATTGAGACCCTTCTTCACTTGACATTCCGATTCAGACCCTTCTTCAGAACCACCCCCCCCCCTTCAGATCCCCCTCTTCAGACACCCGTCCCCTTCAGAACCAACTCCCCCTTCAGACGCTCCTCTTCAGACCCCCCCCTTCAGACACACCTTCAGAAGGGTCTCGAAACATCACCTATCCATGTTCTCCAGAGATGCCACCTGACCTGCTGAGTTACTCCAGCACTTTATATCCTTAATTGCCTTGTGTTTCATCGTCATCTTTTAACTATCACTAATTATCCAGGATGCAAATGCATACATTCAAATTAAATGTAAAGCCAAGAGATTTACCGAAATACCTATAATTCAAAATTCCTGGTCAACAGCTTCTAGGCATTGTTGTGGAGCACCGGGAAGAAATTCTTTACCTGGAGCATAATGGCTCAAGGCTTTCAATTATATTCACCTTCAGCAATAGCAAGAATAGACACTTTTATACGTCTTCCATTCAATTTACAGTTCATCAAATTTCAGTACCCGAGGTCAGGATTGAACCTGGGTCTCTGATTATTATCTGAATGGTGTTGGATTAGGAAAAGGAGAGGTGCAACGATCCCTGGGTGTCCTTGTACATCAGTCACTGAAGGTAGTAAGCATGCAGGTACAGCAGGCAGTGAAGAAAGCAAATGGCATGTTGGCCTTCATAGTGAGAGGATTTGAGTATAGGAGCAAGGAGGTTCAACTGCAGTTATACAGGGCTCTGGTGAGACCACACCTGCAATATTATGTGCAGTTTTGATCTCCTAATTTGAGGAAGGACATTCTTGCTATTGAGGAAAAATGTTCCCGATGTTGGGGGAGTCAATGTCGACCATTTAGGACTGAGATGAGGAAAAAAAAATTTACCCTGAGAGTTGTGAATCTGTGCAATTCTCTGCCACAAAAGGCAGCGGGGGTCAATTCACTGGATGTTTTCAAGAGAGTTAGATATAGCTCTTAGGGCTAATGGAATCAAGGGGTATGGGGAGAACGCAAGAATGGAGTACGGATTTCGGATGATCAGCCATGATCATATTGAATGGCAGTGCTGGCTCAGGGCCAAATGGCCTTGCACCCTGCTTGAAGTGGTATGAAACTGCAATTGAATTTGGTGGCCTTGCACCCTGCTTGAAGTGGTAAGACACTGCACTTGAATTTGTTGGCCTTGCACCCTGCTTGAAATGGAATTTCAAGGAATAGCCGTGAGTCAACTGTCAGCCCACCAGCTGTGAGTGAGCTGCCAGCACATGAGGCTTGAGTGACTGAGCTACCTCCCCAAGAATCCATTCGGTCCACAATACCCACAAATACTAGCCCTCTGGAAACCAGTCCCTTCAGCCCACAACACCCATACTAGTGCTCCAGAAAGCCCCCCCCGCCCTACCACTGGCCACCAATATTGGAATTGGTGGAGAGGTGGAATATTGCGTTGGGGGACCAGCCCTCCCGTGTGATGCTGGGACCCAACGGGTCCCACTTAGTCTCGTACATTATAAAGCTTCACAAGCAAAACTGAGCATTTTGTTTAAATTTGCTTTTCTGCTTTTAGGTCACCCAGCAACCAAAGGTAATTTAGTTTGTCAGCATTGATCCAGGAAGAGGCAGGTACTATTGACTGTGCAAAGAATCTTAACATTTCATGATTGAGCTGATCTATATTCACATGTGATCCCACTGAGGAATCAGTCATGCTGCCTGGGAAGCTAAATACCTACTTAAATCTGCAGCTACGATTGCAGTATATGCTGTGGCCCTGACTTACTGTTGGGAGTTCTTACCTTGCTCCAGATAAGTGACCTACATTGAAGCCAGTGACACCATAAAGGTAAACTATTTCGAGGTCTAGTCATGATTATTAATGGAGCTAGCAGCCTTGTTTCCTAATATAAGTAAAAGGATTCACTAGGAACTATTAAATGTTAAACTATTCAAGGATTCACAAGGAACTATTAAACTATTAAAACACTGGGTTTCAACCCTGACTGTGGGTGCTATCTGTACGTTCTCCCTGTGACCGCATGGGTTATCTCCAGGTGCTCTGGTTTCCCCCCACACTCCAAAGATGTACAGATTTGTAGGTTAATTGGCTTTGGTAGAATTGTAATTTGCCCCTAGTGTGTAGGAGAGTGTTAGTGTGCGGGGTGATCGCTGGTCAGCACGGACTTGGTGGGCCGAAGTGCCTGTTACGCGCAGTATCTCTAAAGTCTAAAGTCTTAGAGAATTAAAAGTAGTTTAATTACGCAACTTTAAAAATCACTTTAAACTTCAGCACATCAAGGAAGAAAAATCTTGCATAATTGTCCAGGTAATTTGTCATCTACATATCCACTTTACGAAACAATGAGTGTTACAAAAGGAAATGATAAAAGCAAAGAATTGAAAGAGTAAATGAAAGTGAGGACACTTTTATACTAATTATGATTTGTCAAATTTATCTGCTCTTTAAAGAAATGTGTATAGGCTCAACTCGTATTTGTTAATATGGTGACAACCTGTAATTTTCATCAAGTAGTAAGCTTTTGAAATGATAATTCTGAGATGAGAATTACAGGTATAAATCCACTTTCTTAAAAAAGTTCATTTTCAAGGGTAGTCAAGGAGTTAATGGGGAGAAGGAAGGAGAATAGGAGAAAGTTGAGAGAGAAAAATAGATCAGCCATGTTTGAATAATGTGGTAGACTTGATGGGCCGAATGACCTAATACTGCTCCAATAACTTATGAACATTGCAAGAAATCTTAGTGTGTATTTTTATTTCACTGTGACGTTATTGTTTTATGCTTGATGTAATGTTGTGATAAATTGTTTTTATATAAATAGAATTTTTGCTGGGCCTGGTGAAAACTCTATGCTGCCAAATATTTCCACTTATTGATCTAACACCATCGAACAGATGTATTAACTGGGTAGAACACATTCATTTAGTTCAAACATTTTGTTGGAAGTATAAAGAGAGCTATGTGTGTCATTAAAGCACAATTTTCTCTTTTGAAATCACCGATAGTATGTAACAATGTCCTAAACCCATCACATTTTATGTGGTTGAAAAGTCAAAATGGTGACATAATGCTGTGGCATTTGGAGTTTTGAGAGCAGTTTTTGACCCCCATACCTGAGAAAGAATTTATTGGCGTTGGAGAGGGTCCAAAGGAGGTTTACGAGAATTATCCCTGGAATGATTAGGTTAACATACGGTGAGCATTTAATGGCACTGGACCTGTACTCACTGGTTTGTAATCAAGAGCCTTTCTCACCTTTAAAAAACCCAATGTCTTGGCCTCAACTGCAGTCTGTGGCCATGAATTCCACAGATTCACCACCCTCTGGCTGAATAAATTCCTTCTTATCTCAATTCTAAAGGTACGTCCTTTTATTCTGAGGCTGTGCCCTCGTGTTCTTGACTCTCCCATTACTGGTGTCAGCCTTTCCATGTCCACTCTATCTAGGCCTTTCATTAGCCATCTTGTTTCAATGTGACCCCTCCCCTATTCAACTAAACTCCAGAAAATACAGGCCTAATGTCTCATATGTTAACCCAATCATCCCCGGGATCATTCTCATAAACTTCTTCTGAACCCTCTCCAAAACCAACATCCTTCCTCAGCCCACAAGCTGCTCACAATACTCCAAATGTGGCCTCAGCAACACCTTGAAAAGCCTCAGCATTATATCCTTGCTTTCATACTCTAGTCTCCGTGAAATTAATGCTAGCATTGTATTCGCCTTCCTTACAACTGACTCAACCTGCAAATTAATCTTTCGGGAATCCTGCACCAGCACTCTCAAGTCCCTTTGCACCTCCAATCTCTAAATAAGAATGCTCTTTCATTTATAACCAACATCCACCCTCTGTCCACTTTAAAGCATTCAAAATTATATTGCATCAAATACTGCTCTCAGACCCTTTTAAAGAGAAAAAAAGTGTTTTGTATCATCTGGCAGGATGCTGCTTAAATTGCTTCCATAAAAATCCACAGCAGTATTTTTTAAATGTCCATAAACAGGTTAACAATTGTAATAAAATATTGTGGGAAGCAATTCCATTTCCACAAATTGAATTGTGGCCTAACTCAAGTTAATGATGTTCCATGTATTAATGGGAGGTATCCCTTGTGGGGGAAGGGGACTACTTGACAACCTTGTGCACTGGTAAATAAACATAATTATATCAGAACGCCTCCTCTTAATATTTTTCATCTTCATCTTGGACTTACAAATTATTTTAATTTAATGGCCATTCAATATTTGTAGGTTGCTCTGGCATTGCATTGATTTGTTTCTAAATCTACCTCTGTTGATCTAAGAGAATTAATTAACAGCTTATCGCCTGGCAACAACACTTCGCCACAGTCTTTTTCAACAGCAACTGCTTTTCTTTCTGCTGTGTTTGCGGGTTTCAAACTAAGTTTTATTGTTATGGTTTGATCCGGGGCTAATAATGCAACAAAAACATTTACAAATGCCTTGGCATGAAAAGTCAATTTTACTTTAACATTGGAAACAGAATACTTACAGGAATAGATATTAATTATACATAGCGGCCTAGCTTATTAAAAAGGTTCTGCTGCTGTGACCTGAGGTTTATTAATATCTATGATTGTTTCCATAGTGCCAGAGTAGCATTGACTGGAATTTAAAAAAAAGTGCGAGCAGAACTCAGAAGTCCAGTCAGTATCTTTGATTAGAGGTGGAAGAAAATAGAGATATGGCAGGTATCAGGTGAGTCCAGGCACAAGGAAGGTGAGAAGTGAGATGAGGGGTTGGGGAGAGGGAGTAGAGGAGGAAAGAGCAAAAGGAGCTTTTGAGAAATTGCGGAATAACTAGATGATAAAAGGAGCTGGTGAGAGGATGAGAAAAGAAGCAATCAATGAAAACTTGCAAACCTATTCATCACGGCACAGTGGCGCAGCAGTAAAGTTGCTGATTTACAGCGCCAGAGCCTCGGGTTCGATCCTGACTATGTCTGCTGCCTATATAGAGTTTGTACGTTCTCCCTGTGACTGCGTGGGTTTTCTCCGGGTGCTCCGATTTCGGCCCACTTTCCAAAGACGACAGGTTTCTAGGTTAACACAAAAAGCTGGAGTAATTCAACGAGTCAGGCAGCAACTCTGGAGAAAAGGAATAGGTGACATTTCAGGAGGAGTCAGAGTGAGAGGAAAGGGAAACATGAAATGTAGATGGTGATCTAGAGAGAGATGTAGAACAAATTAATGAAAGATATGCAAAAAAGTAATGATGATCAAGGAACCAGACCGTTTGATTCTATGATTATGATACTGTATGATTCTATGACTATAAATCTACTCAGCTACTGATGTCGAACCAGATGGCATCAAATGCAAGAAGAAGCCATTCGATCATAGCTGATCTATTTTATTCTCCCTCTAACCCCATTCTCCTGCCTTCTCCACATTATATTTGACATCCTTACTAATCAAGAACTTATCAATCTCTTTAGAAAATATCCAATTACTTGAATGCATTGAAGGTGTTTATACAATGACAATATCAGTGCTTTATTAACATTGCACCTGGCAAAGTGATGCAACCTGGAGCCACTGTAACAAATCACTCTGCAACCTACTTTTGCACTCTCATTGATCGCACACTGTAGCCCTTGCAGGCAAGAAAAACAATTTTATAAATTGGGTGCAGCAGTTTGTAGGGGGCAATCAGTTGAAGCCAGCCCTCTAATTTGTAAAGCCAACAGGTATGGAAGTGTAGATAGACACAAAATGCTGCAGTAACTCAGCAGGACAGGCAGCATCTAGGTTATGAACAGGCTTAAACCCCTCTAGATATTTCCACCCTGGGAAAAAGGTTCTGACTGTCCACCCTATTTATGTACTTCTATCAAGTCTACGCTCAACCTCTGATGTTTCAGAGAAGACGATCTAAGTCTATTCAACCTCGCCCTGTAGCTGAAACCCTCTAATCCAGGCAGCATTCTGGTAAATCTCCACTGCACCCTCTCCTAAAAATCCAGATCTTTCCTGAAATTAACTTCTCATTGGTTCCTTATTAAAGATATGGTCCAATAGTTAAGGATGGTACAGTTAGGAGTACATTATAATATGATGATTAATAATTGCCATTAAATTAACTCACTGGTCCAAACGATTATATTTTACAGTCTCTTTTCTTCAAAATTTAATTAATACTAGAATTAGTATCTCTCCCATTTTTATTTGAATTTCTATATATGGTTTGAATCTAATTTACATCTCATAATTCACGCTTTCTGATTTAGAGTCCATGCGACTCAGTGGGGACTCTTCAAACTGATTAGTTAACAAAACTTGCTTGTCGCTTTACCTCCCCCCCTTGACTCCATTCAAGGACCCAAGCAGTCTTTCCAGGTGCGGCAGTGGTTCACCTGCACCTCCTCCAACCTCATCTATTGCATCCGCTGCTCTAGGTGTCAGCTGCTCTACATCTGTGAGACCAAGCGTAGGCTTGGCGATCGCTTCTTCTAACACCTCCGCTCGTTTCGCTATAACCAACCTGATCTCCCGGTGGCTCAGCACTTCAACTCCCCCTCCCATTCCGAATTCGACCTTTCTGTCCTGGGCCTCCTCCATGGCCAGAGTGAGGCCACCGTAAATTGGAGGAGCAGCACCTCATATTTCGCTTGGGCAGTTTACACCCCTGTGGTATGAACATTGACTTCTCCAATTTCAGGTAGTCCCTGCTTTCTCCTCCCCTTCCCAGCTCTCGCTCAGCTCACTGTCTCCGCCTCGTCCTTTCTTCTCCCCATCCCCCCCCCCACCCTCACATCAGTCTGAAGAAGGGTCTTGATTCAAAACGTCGCCTATTTCCTTTGCTACATAGATGCTGCCTCAACTGGTCAGTTTCTCCAGCATTTTTGTCTACCTTATTAGTTTAGTTTAGAGATACAGCAGAGAAACAGCCCCTTCGGCCCACCGAGTCCGCGCCGACCAGTGATCCTACACAGTAACACTATCCTACACACACAAAGGTCAATTAATACCAAGCCAATTAACCTGCAAACCTGTACGTCTTTGGAGTGTGGGAAGAAACAGAAGATCTCGGAGAAAACCCACGCAGGTCATGGGGAGAACATACAAACTCTGTATAAACAGCACCAGCAGTCGTGATCGAACCCGGGTCTCTGGCGCTGTAAGGCAGTAGCTCTACCGCTGCACCACCGTGCCAATCTGTTCGCAGACATCACACGTGCCTAGTAGATAATTCCACACTGGATCAAGTAGACATTTGATGGAAGTATATAAAATCATGAGACATAGGTAGGGTGCATTGTCAGAATCCTTTTCCCAGTGTGTAAAGGTCAAAGACTGGAGGGCATAGCTTTAAGGTCAGATGGGGTAAGGTTTTATTTACACAGACTGTGGAGGGGGCCTGGAACGCACTGCCAGGGGTGGTGGTGGAGACAGATATGCTTGTGCCAATTAAGAGGGGGCGTCATGGTGGCGCAACGGTAGAGTTGCTTCCTTACAGCGCCAGAGACCCGGGATCGAACCTGATTACAGGTGTGGTCTGTACAGAGTTTGTACATTCACCCCATGACCGCGTGGGTTTACTATGGGACTCGGTGGGCGATAGCGCCTGTTCCCACACTGTATCACTAAACTAAATTAAACTAAAAGAGGATTTTATATAGGCTGATGGATACACAGGGAATGAAGGTTCCAACTAATAATATATGGATCATGTACAGGCAGAAGAGATTAGCTTAACCTGGCATCCTGTTCAGCATGGACATTATGGGCTGAAGGGGCTGTTCCTATACTGTACTGTTCTAAGTTCTATGTAATTAAACATAATGCATAAAATGTTGCTGCATTTCTAAGGCAACTTTCAGAAAGATGAGTGCAAAGCTAGGTTGACATTGATGGTAATTCACCCTTCAGAAACGTAGGGGTCATTTTCAAAGACAAAACGTTGGGTGAATATATGGCATGTGGTCTATGCAAAGGAACTGTTGAGTAAACTTTAGTCTGATAATTTACTTGTCATAGGCAGGAAAATGGGGAAGAGAGAGAAAAATAGATCAGCCATGATCGAATGGCAGAGCAGACTCAATGGGCCGAATGGCCTAACTCTGCTCCCAAATCTTAAGATATTATTTGACATGCACAGTTACAAGATGAGTCCCACTTTGATTTAGCTCGATGCCCATATAAGCACATTTCAAACAGATTAAAACGAAAAGCAGTGGTGTGAGCCCAGGCCAGAGACCCGAGTTTGATCCTGACTACGGGTGCTGTCTGTACAGAGTTTGTATGTTCTCCCTGTGACCGCATGGATTTTCTCTGGGTGCTCTGGTTTCCTCTCACATTCCAAAGGCGTACAGGTTTGTAGGTTAATTGGTTTTGGTAAGTTGTAAAATTGTCCCTAGTGTGTGTAGATGAGTGTACGGAGTGATCGCTGGTCGGCGCGGACTTGGTGAGCCGAAGGGTGTCTCAAGCTGAAACGTCACCTGTTCCTTTTCTCCAGAGATGCTGCCTGACCCGCTGAGTTACTCCAGTAATTTGTGTCTATCTTCGGTGTAAACCAGCATCTGCAATCCCTTCCTACACTAATTAGTCATGATAAATAATTCATCCACAGTTGCATCAAAGGTAGACACAAATAGCTGGAGTAACTCAGTGGGGCAGGCAGCATCTCTGGAGAGAAGAAATGGGTGACGTTTCGGATCGAGACCCTTCTTCAGACAGAAATGCTGCCTGTCCCGTTGAGTTACTCCAGGATTTTGTGTCTACCTTCGGTTTAAACCATCATCTGCAGATCTTACCTGCACAAATATGCATCAACATATCTTGGAACCAATCAATAATTAGTTTTAAATGTGAGGCACCTACATATTAATAAGACATTGATAGAGAAAGTATTTTGTACTCTAAAGTATTAAACTTCTTTCTTTTCACTACTTTGACGTTTGCATCTATAAATCTACGCAGACGCTAAGAGGGAAAGATATTCCAGGGCCTTTCCAGTAATGTCATTGTGATCGGCAGGTTTCAAAGCATAAAGACTTAGAAACCAATTTTCGTTTGCCTATTGCACCATGTGTATCAGCCTCGATGATTTTGTGAGAAGAAATTGGAGGCAGGTGTCACATTATCCGCAAGAAATGGTGGCTGGAAATTGCTACGCTGTTCCTTCAAATGAGAGGATCTTTGAAATATGGCCAGAAATACTCAGTTAGGTTAATGGGTGCCATGCAACAAATTATTCAGAAATATCAGGAGAGAAAATTGCAGATAGGTCAGAAAGATCAGCCGAATATCAAAGATTTAATACCACTTCACATTACCGTGGTTCCACAGACCACATACATGCCATTTTGTTCCATTTTGTTTGCACATATGATGAGAAAGTGGTCGGACATTTTACAAGCCCAACACAAAGCAATTAATTGCAAACTAGCCAGGGTGAGAAATAATCAAATTTCAGATATGCAAAAAGCTCACCAGCAGACTTGAGAGGCAGAAGAACTAAAAGATGAAGCCGTAAATCTATCTTGTTTTGCTCCATATTTCCTTGAAAATTGGCAAAGAATACGAGAGAACTTTAAAGGAGATACAAGGACTTGCAGGCGTTGGTTTACAACAAAAGAATCAGGGGAGAGGGAAACTAGAGGTATGAAAAGCACCGATGGTCAAGGAGCCCACAATGGTCCATTGTTGGCTGTGGAGAAGGTGATAACGAAGGGATACAAACAGTGAAACTAGCAGGATGACTAGGGTGGGAGAGGGATGGAGAGAGAGGGAATGCAAGGGTTACTTGAAAATTGAGAGTTCAATATTCATACCGCTGAGTTGTAAACTGCCCAAGTGAAATACTGTATGAGGTGCTGTTCCTCCAACTTGTATGTGGCCTCACTCTGACAGTGGAGGAGGCCCAGGACAGAGAGGTCAGTGTGGGAATGGGAAGGGGAGTTAAAATGTTTGGTAGCCTAGAGAGAGCGCATAGGCCAAGATGGACTGAGCGTAGGTGTTCAGTGAAACAATCGCCCAGTCTGTGCTTGGCCTCGCCGATATATAGGAGTCCACACCTGGAACAGCGGATGACAGATTTGTGCAGCTGGTGGGGCTGCTTCCTCACAGGACAAGAGACCTGGGTTCAATCCTGATCTTGTTTGCACGTTCTCCCTGTGACCGCGTGGGTTTCATCCAGATGCCCCGGTTTCCTTACATTTCCCAAAGATGTGTGGGTTGATTGGAAAATTATCCTCTGTAAATTGCCCCTAGTGTGTAGGGAGTGATTACACAAGTGGAATAACATAGAACTAGTGTTAGCAGCTGATCGATGGTCAGCATAGACTCGGTCGGACGAAGGGCCTGTTTCCATGCTGTATCTTTCAATCAATCAAGCATTATAATGAAGCATTTCAGGTGCAGATAATGAGGCATGGTGCATAGATTATGCAAAGGGTATTAAAACAATATAATACTTAAAAGAAGCAAACATTTACTGTGTTTCATTTAAAAAGAGATATGGAAACTGTTTCCGAGACATCAAATGCGGTACAATCCAATCTTATAAATTACAAATCCATATTTATCATAAAAATGCATTATCTTATTTTCTAACAGAATCTAGTTTGCAGCCTCCATAATTCTAAAAACATTTGTCAAGTCTGACACATTTTCAAGATTCAAGAGTGTTTATTGTCATGTGTCCCAGATAGGACAATGAAATTCTTACTTTGCTTCAGCACAACAGAATATAGTAGGCATGAATACAGAACAGATCAGTGTGTCGATATACCATTATATAAATATATACACACATGAATAAATAAGCAGATAAAGTGCAAATAAACAGAAAATGGTCTATTAATGTTCAGAGTTTTGTTTCAGCTGAGTTTAATAGCCTGATGGCTGTGGGGAAGAAGCTGTTCATGAACCTGGACGTTGCAGTCCTCAGGCTCCTGTACCTTCGACCTGAAGGTAGCAGGGAGATGAGTGTGTGGCCAGGATGGTGTGGGTCCTTGATGATACTGCCAGCCTTTTTGAGGCAGCGACTGCGATAGATCCCCTCGATGGAAGGAAGGTCAGAGCCGATGATGGACTGGGCAGTGTTTACTACTTTTTGTAGTCTTTTCCGCTCCTGGGCACTCAAGTTGCCGAACCAAGCCACGATGCAACTGGTCAGCATGCTCTCCACTGTGCACCTGTAGAAGTTAGAGAGAGTCCTCCTTGACAGACCGACTCTCCGTAATCTTCTCAGGAAGTAAAGGCGTCGATGTGCTTTCTTTATAATTGCATCAGTGTTCAAGGACCAGGAGAGATCTTCAGAAATATGCACGCACAGGAATTTGAAGCTCTTGACCCTCTCCACCATCGACCCGTTGATATAAACGGGACTGTGGGTCCCCATCCTACCCCTTCCAAAGTCCACAATCAATTCCTTGGTTTTGTTGGTGTTGAGGGCCAGGTTATTGTGCTGGCACCATTTGGTCAGTCGGTCGATCTCTCTTCTCTACTCTGACTCGACCCCATCAGTGATACGTTCCACAACAGTGGTGTCATCAGCGAACTTGATGATGGAGTTCGTACTATGGCCGGCTACGCAGTCATGAGTATAGAGTGAGTACAGCAGGGGCTGAGCACGCAGCCTTGAGGTGCTCCCGTGCTGATTGTTATTGAGGATGACACATTTACACCAATACGAACAGTCTGTGGTCTGTGGATGAGGAAGTCGAGGAACCAATTGCAGAGGGATGCGCAGAGACCCAGATCTGAGAGCTTGGTAACGAGCTTGGAGGGGATGATTGTATTAAATGCTGAGCTGTAATCAATGAATAACAGCCTGACATATGAGTTTTTGTTGTCCAAGTGGTCCAGAGCGGAGTGGAGAGCCAGCGAGATCGCATCCACAATGATCTGTGGCAGTAGGCAAAATGCAGTGGGTGCAGATTTTGTCGAGGTAGGAATTGATTTGCGCCATGATCAACCTCTCACCGCCTCTTCATCACCACCGACGTTAGTGCCACTGGTCGATAGTCGTTGAGGCACGTCACCTTGCTCTTCTTGGGCACCAATATAATTGATGCCCTTTTAAAGCAGGTGGGAACCTCAGCCCTCAGAGAGGTTGAAAATGTCCATAAAAACTCCAGCCAGTAGGTCCGCACAGGTTTTTAGAACACGACTGGGTATACCATCAGGTCCAGGTGCTTTTCGAGGGTTCACCCCTCTGAAGGATTTTCTGACGTCGGCCTCTGTGACTGAGACTGAAATACCATCACAGCGAATGGGGGCTCGAGAAGGCACATCAGTGTTCACCCTATCAAAGCATGCATAAAACACATTGAGCTCGTCAAGGGATGATGCTTCGCCGACATTCGCGCTACCTTCTGATTTCGCCTTGTAGGAGGTGATTGCATTCAGGCCACAGCTGCCGAACATCTGTCTCATCCTCCAGCTTGGAGCAGAAGTCCCTTTTGGCCTTTTTGATGGCCTTACCAAGGTCGTATCTGGACTTCTTGTAGACCTCTGTATCATCAGACATAAATGGCCGGTGTCTGGTCTTCAGTAGAGTGCAGATCTCAGAGTTCATCCAAGGCTTCTGTTTGGGTTTTTGTAGGGATGCAGTTCTCCACACATATCTTTATGAAGACTGTAACGACTGTGGCGTATTCGTTCAGGTCCGTTGCCGAGTCCTTGAACATTGCCCAGTCTACAGACTCCAAACAGTCCTGGAGTTGTTCCTCTGCCCAGAGTTGTATTAGATTTTTAAAGGACCACCTTTCAGTAACAGATTTATTTATTTCGCTGAGCAGACTTACTGTAACTCTCAATGCAATAACAATGGTTAATGTGTAGGAAGGAACTGCAGATGCTGGTTTACATCGAAGATAGACACTAGATGATACCACCATTGGCATAATGCTGGAGTAACTCAGCGGGGCAGGCAACATCTCTGGAGAGAAGGAATGGGTGCCATTTTGGGTCGAGACCCTTCTTCAAACAATAGGTAATGCCACATTTTCATAAAGAAAAAGGCTGATGATGGGGAAACATGTTGAAATATCCTTGGTGAATGCATTGGTGTTTCATTGCTTTCCCTTTTGTGAACTGTTCCTTAACCTATCTGTGAATATTTATTTTTTATCACAATAGCTTGACAGGAACTTCCTCTTTATATTCCAAAGAATTTGTGTGTCCTTCAGACTGAAAGCTTTAGATAAAACATCACTGACAATCAGTTGTCATAGAACTGTACCACATAGAACTCAAGGATGACTGATTATTTTTACTATGTAGCATCTGAAAGGATATACCATAATAATTTAGTTTAGTTTAGTATAGTTTAGTTTAGTCGAGAAGCCCAGCATGAAAACAGGTCCTTTGGCCTGATCTAATCTGCTTGGATCGCGTGCAAATCAAATCTTTTAACTGTACCTCGACACACATGTCAGTAATAAACCTAATCCTAAATCTCCAATCAAGCCAAACTCAAGTACAATAGGTAGAGTGAAGGGAAAGATGCAGAGTATAGTTTTCATCATTATATTGCTATTGTTCCATTGGGCATTGGACCTGCTACTTAATTTATATTTGACCTCTAAGTCTCAGCCAGATCACCCCTTCGTTATTGGCGGCCCCCTGCCAGATAGTTCTCGCAGGGGCCCGCCTCGCTTTCAAGGGCCCCCTCATTCTTGGCGGTCCCCTCACTCTCGGCGGTTGCTCGCGGGTCCCTTCTAGCTCTCGGCACCGCGGGTCCCATTGACGCCGATGGCTCGGAGCTGGGTGCGGAGTCCGCGGTGGGAGAGCCGGGCCTACTGGATGGTACCTCCATCCTGGGTGAGCAAGGCCTCGGTCTGCGGTAGGCGAGACGAGCTGAGCCTGATGGAAGCCGGCTCCTCGGTTGTCAGGATACGCCGGCACCTGGCTTGCCGGGATACAAAGAAATAGATTTAAATCGCACAAGGAACTGCAGGTGCTGGTTTACCAATAAATCTTCCAGGCCCCACACAGGAGTCCTAAAGTGTAGTTAACATCATATTTTGAGATCTTTAAAAACTTTGTACATCTGCTCATACAGCTGATTCTGAAAAAGATAATTTCAGAGTTCTGTTCTCTTTTGTTTTATGTTTGCTGATTTCATCTTTAAAAAACCTCGTTTTAATTTTGTTATGACGGTGGTTTAAAAGCAGGGTTTTTTTTTCTTTGATTGATGAAGTTATTGGTATGAAATAGATATTTGTCGAGGTGACATGACTGGATGTTACATTTCTGATGCTTGGTGTTTCAGTGCGATCTTTTCCGAGAATTACATTACCAAGGCGACTTTGAAATTTCTCAGTGGTTTGAATTTAATGTAGTTCTCTCAGCAGGGATTGAATCTACCGCATAATGAAAGGCTAGAGATGTATGAAGAAGGGAAGAATTTGAACAAATATATTCATGGTTATGTAAGGAGCTGAATGTGGTGTGCAGTCTCTTAAATCATTTGAAACAATTATCTATCAGCGCAGAGCATGAAAGAAACATGAGAACGTTCTGTTCTTCTCCGAACCTGTTTTATGAAGCTGCTGTTTTGGTTTAGAGTGTGCGTAAGATTGTTCATAAATAAGCTCGATAGTTGTTAGATTTCTAAAATCAGCCCCCACAACCTGACAAAAGATATGTGGAATCGCAGAAGTATATGAGTTGGCGGTAGGATAGGTGAGAGTGATTAACAGTGTTAACCAAGGTAGACCCATGGAACTGCAGATGCTGGTTTCCAAAAAAAAGACGCAGTGCTGGGGTAACTCAGCGGGTCAGGCAGCATCACTGGTGAAGGTTGTTTCGGGTCGGGACCCTGCTTCAGACCATTGGATTTCATTTGGAATATTGTGTGCAGTTCGGGTCGACCCATTGCAGGAAAGATGTGGAAGCTTTGGGTAGGGTGCAAAGTCCTGACCCGGAACGTCACCTATCTTTAACATCAGAGATGCTGTCTGACCCGCTGAGTTACTCCAGAACGTTATCAGTTTTTTTGGAAACCACAACCACAGTTACTTGTACCTCCATATACTCTTTTTCCAGTTTAGTTTGGTTTAGAGATACAGTATGGAAACAGGCCTTTCAGCCCACTGAATCCATGACGACCGCTGATCACCTGTTCCTCCTGATTAATTTTACTGATTGTATGCCTCGTTGTCTCCTTCCACTCAGCTAACCATGAACCATTCTACATTGCGTTGATCATCGTCTGGTTTTAATCTGTCGTTTTCACAACTTACCCTTCCATATCTCTGGTGGGGAAATGTGACTAGCTTAGAATGGGTCTCTTGGTCAGCATGGATAAGTTGGGCCATAGGGTCAGTTTCCCTGCTGTATCACTATGACTCTGTGGAAAATTACCCAGGCATGTCCTGTTCACAACATAAGCACAAATCCAATCCAAGTAATTCAAATTCAGTCACTTTACTCATCATGTTTCTGAGTGGTTGCTTTAGAGACTCCTAAAACCACTTCAGATCGTTAGCTGACCAGTGGAGACAGAGTTGGCAGCATCTGAGAAGATAGTGTTGGCATTGAATGGAAATATCTTTCATTCGTCAACAATGACATCCCTTATCCTTTGTGTGAACAGGCAAAAAGAGATAAATATTCTCAAATGTCCAAAATTTCCTATAGTTTGTATGGTGATAAAGTTGTTTCAAAATGGGAATAAAATGTCTTTCCAACGTGTCCTATTGGGAAGATGATGCATCTCGTGACCAATGCATTTACCCCAATAAATCATGCTCTCCATTGTACAGGCACAATAGTGTATTTATATCACAGTAGGACCTGCCTGACTGATTATATCAATGCTCTGTGACAAGATCTGTTCAACACAATTTTCTACAGGGAACAATGCATCACATCAATAATCAGAAAATGGATTCACACCATCAGGTTAGAATTAAATCATAGCAATAGGCGGCACGGTGGTGCAACGGTAGAGTTGCTGTCTTACAATGCCCTGTTGTACAGACCCAGGTTCAATCCAGACCATGCGTGCTATCTGTACAGAGTGTGTACGTTCTCCCTGTGACTGTGTGGGTTTTCTCTGGGTGCTCTGGTTTCCTCCCACGCTCCAAAAACATTCAAGTTTTTTAGATTCATTGGCCTCAGTAAAAATTGTAAATTATCCCTAGTGTATAGGATAGTGCTAGTGTACGAGGATCGCTGGTCAGTGCCAAATATAATGCCAAGAGCAACTCTTGGACATAATCTATATCTCCCCATTCCCTGTATATCCATGTGTCTATCCAAAAGCTTCTTAAATGCCATTATCCTCATAATATTATTTCTAATTTTACTTTAATAAATAATATCACGCACTAATTTTTAATAGTTTCAACAGTTTTACTGGGCACTTTGGTCAATTGACCATGGTCAAGTTTAAAGTCTACTACAGCTGTAATTATCCTGTGAACTAATACGCTTCTTATTATGTGTAGGAAGGTACTGCAGATGCTAGTTTATACCGAAGAAAGATATAAAATGCTGGAGTAACTCAGCAGGTCAGGCAGCATATCTGGAGGAAAAGAATAGGTGATGTTTCAGGTCAGAACCCCTCTTCAGATGGAAAGTAGAGGTGGAATATAGAAATTGTTATATTTCATGAATGGCATGCCCAACTTTAAAAAAAAAATAGGCCCAGTCACATAATATTGCTTTCAATAAAATGTAAAGTTTGCACCTTTTCAAGGTAGAATTAAAAACAACACCACACCACCAGATTACAGGTCATAAATTATCTGACCACCAGGGGCACCATACGATTGGCAGCCCCGCCAACAGTCCGTTTGTTTTTTCGTCTTTTTTAAATTTTTTAGTTTTTGTTAAAAGTTTGTGTAAATGTTCTCCAGTTTGTTATGTGCGGAGAGGAGGAGGGGGAGGGGGAGGGCAAAACTTTTTTTTCCAGTTTCTTACCTTGCTGGAGATGCGATTAATTTTTGGATCGCATTCACCAGTCGCTCTGCGACTTATCATCGATGGAACTAGAGGCCTCCTCGGACTGACCTTGGGCCCACCCGCGGGGCATGGACTTACATCAGTGTCGATCCCTTGCCTGGGATCGCTCCAACCGCAGCCTGCGAACTTTACATCGGGTGCTCGCAGTCTCAGGAGAGGCCGTGGATATCGGGAGCTCCAACATCGCGGAATGTTTGACCAGCCATGATGCAGGGTTCAGTTATCTGACGTGGGGGAGTTATCATCCCCCTGATGCAGGAGCTGATCGCCTCGACGCGGAGGGCCCGCCGCTAGTTACAGGAGTCAAGATCATCCCATCAACGGCAGGCTCCAGGCCCCCGACCGCGGTAGAGCAAAGGGAAGAGATTGAACTTTTTTTCGCCTTCCATCAGAATGAGGAATGTGGAGGAACCACTTTGATGGATGTTTATGTTATAATGTGTTTTTTGTGTTCTGTTGCTTTTTATTTGTATGACTGACTTGGCAAATGAAATTCCTCGTGTGTTGCAAAACATACGTGGCTAATAAAGTATTATTGTGATTGATTGTGATTGATCTATTGCCGTAGACAAATGATGAAAACATTTGGATGTATTTCTTGGGAATCTGGTGCTTGTGGATTATGTGTTTCCTGGATATCTGGATAGTCACCAGGAAATAAAGTTAAATGAACTGTAATATATATTTTATGGGGCATTTTACAATAAGACCATAACCATAACCATAAGGCATATTCAGCCCATCAAGTCTGCTCTGTCATGCAATCATGGTTGATCTGTTTTAACCCCCTCAACCCCATTCTCCTGCCTTCACATAACCTTTGACACACTTACTAATCAAGATCTAACAATCTCCCCTTTAAAAATACCCAATGACTCCCACAGATTCCACGCTCTCTAAGAGATTCCCCTGGGTCTCCTTTCTTTCTGAGTAATATGTAAGAAGGAACTGCAGAGGCTGGTTTAAATCAAAGTGTCACTGGAGGCACTCAGTGGGACAGGCAGCATCTTTGGAGAGAAAGAATGGGTGGCGTTTCGGGTCGAGAAGAAAGGTCTCTCCAGAGATGCTGCCTGTCCCGCTGAGTTACTCCAGCTTTTTGTGTCTATCCTTTCTTTCTGAGTTTGTTGCGTTTTAACAAGAATCTTTCATGATATCACATTGACAATAAATGCCAGGTATATTGATTTCATAAGTTCATAAGTTATAGGAGCGGATTGGACCATTCTGCCAATCGAGTCTGCCATTCAATCATGGCTGATCTATTTATCCTTCTCCCCGTAAACTTTGATGCCCTTACTAATCAAGAACCTATTAATCTCCACAATAAAAATACCAAAGATTTAGCCTCCACAACCGTCTGTGTCAATGAATTCCACTGTTTCACCACCCTCTTGGCTAAAGGAATTCCTCCTCATCTCAATCCTCCATTTTATGCTCCCTTTCCATTTGGAAATGTTTATAGTGAGAGTTCATCAAATCCAATGCCCTGTGAGTTCAACTATTAATGTTTGGTGGTACAAGGAAACTGCAGATGCTGGGATCTTGAGCAAAAACCCAGTGCTGGAGGAACCACTGAGTTTCTCCAGCACTGTGTTTTATTATAAATGTTTCAATATTTCCACTTTTTGCTGCTTCAATTAATTTCGCATTAGATTCGTCCATAAAATGAGTGGCAATGTCCAACAAGTATTCAACCTTAAACTTAAAACTAAACATAACTTTCATTTTAATTTGTTTCTGAACAATTTCAAAAATGATACAATAACAGATCATAAATATTCTTGCATTTCACATTCATTATAAATATTACTGATGCTAACTTAAGAATAAATATATTCAATATAAAAATGTAGAACCTATCTGAGTAAGAGTCAAAGAGCCTCAAAGAATCTTTCTGTGACTGCAATAATTCAACTATATTTTGGGAATTAAAACATGAATTCTAACCTTTATTTATCTTTCACTTACCATGCAAATGCACATTATAAAACATTAAGATTTTGAGTTTGAGTTTAGTTTATTGTCAGGTGTACTGAGTACAGTGAATAAAAAGCTTTGTTGCATGCTGACTAGTCAGTGGAAAGTCTATGCATGAGATGAGGAGCGAGGTGGAGGATAAATGCGTGGATGAGGGACTGGTGCAGTGGGTATGGATTCAAGTTTCTGGATCATTGGGACCTCTTTTGGGGAAGGTGCGACCTGTACAGAAAGGACGGGTTGCACTTGAACTCAAGGGGGACCAATATCCTGGCGGGGAGATTTGCAAAGGCTACTGGGGAGACTTTAAACTAGTATGGTTGGGGGGAGGGACTCAAATTGGGAAAGCTAGCAGTCAGTGTGTGAAGCAGGGGGCAGAGAATGGTAGCACTCTGACCCAAAATGTAGGGGAGAGAGAAGAAAAAGAAAATAATCAGAGAATAAGAGAGGGTGGGTTTCTTAAATGTGTATATTTTAATGCTAGGAGCATTGTAAGAAAAGTGGATGAACTTAGAGCCTGGATTGACACCTGGAAGTATGATGTTGTGGCGATCAGTGAAACATGGTTGCAGGAGGGCTGTGATTGGAAACTAAATATTCCAGGATTTCGTTGCTTCAGGTGTGATAGAATTGGAGGGGCAAGAGGTGGAGGTGTTGCATTGCTTATCAGGGAAGATATTACAGCAGTGCTTTGGCAGGATAGATTAGAGGGCTCGTCTAGGGAGGCTATTTGGGTGGAACTGAGAAATGGGAAAGGGGTAGCAACACTTATAGGGGTGTATTATAGACCGCCAAATGGGGAGCGAGAATTGGAAGAGCAAATATGTAAGGAGATTGCAGATATTAGTAGTAAGCACAAGGTAGTGATTGTGGGAGATTTCAATTTTCCACACATAGACTGGGAAACACATTCTGTAAATGGGCTGGATGGGTTGGAGTTTGTAAAATGTGTGCAGGATAGTTTTTTGCAACAATACATAGAAGTACCTACTAGAGAAGGGGCGGTACTGGACCTCCTGTTAGGAAATGAGATGGGTCAGGTGGCAGAGGTATGCGTTGGGGAACAGTTCGGGTTCAGTGATCACAATACCATTAGTTTCAATATAATTATGGAGAGGGACAAAACTGGACCTAGGGTTGAGATTTTTGATTGGAGAAAGGCTAACTTTGAGGAGATGCGAAAGGATTTAAAAGGAGTAAATTGGGACAGTTTGTTTTATGGGAAAGATGTGGAAGAGAAATGGAGTACATTTAAAGGTGAAATTTTAAGAGTACAGAATCTTTATGTCCCTGTTCGGTTGAAAGGAAATCGTAAAAATTGTAAAGAGCCATGGTTTTCAAGGGAAATTGGACACTTGGTTCGGAAAAAGAGGGAGATCTACAATAGTTATAGGCAGCATGGAGTAAATGAGGTGCTTGAGGAGTATAAATAATGTAAAAAGAATCTTAAGAAAGAAATTAGAAAAGCTAAAAGAAGATATGAGGTTGCTTTGGCAAGTAAGGTAAAAGTAAATCCGAAGGGTTTCTACCGCTATATTAATAGCAAAAGGATAACGAGGGATAAAATTGGTCCATTAGAGAGTCAGAGTGGCCAACTATCTGCAGAGCCAAAAGAGATGGGGGAGATATTGAACAGTTTCTTTTCTTCGGTATTCACCAAGGAGAAGGATATTGAATTATGTGAGGTAAGGGAAACAAGTAGAGTAGCTATGGAAACTATGAGGATCAAAGAAGAGGAAGTACTGACACTTTTGAGAAATATAAAAGTGGATAAGTCTCCAGGTCCGGACAGGATATTCCCTAGGACATTGAGGGAAGTTAGTGTAGAAATAGCAGGGGCTATGGCAGAAATATTTCAAATGTCATTAGAAACGGGAATAGTGCCGGAGGATTGGCGTACTGCGCATGTTGTTCCATTGTTTAAAAAGGGGTCTAAGAGTAAACCTAGCAATTATAGACCTGTTAGTTTGACGTCAGTGGTGGGCAAATTAATGGAAAGAATACTTAGAGATAATATATATAAGCATCTGGATAAACAGGGTCTGATTAGGAACAGTCAACATGGATTTGTGCCTGGAAGGTCATGTTTAACTAATCTTCTTGAATTTTTTGAAGATGTTACTCGGGAAATTGATGAGGGTAAAGCAGTGGATGTTGTGTATATGGACTTCAATAAGGCCTTTGACAAGGTTCCTCATGGAAGGTTGGTTAAGAAGGTTCAATGGTTGGGTATTAATGGTGGAGTAGCAAGATGGATTCAACAGTGGCTGAATGGGAGATGCCAGAGAGTAATGGTGGATGGTTGTTTGTCAGGTTGGAGGCCAGTGACGAGTGGGGTGCCACAGGGATCTGTGTTGGGTCCACTGTTGTTTGTCATGTACATCAATGATCTGGACGATGGTGTGGTAAATTGGATTAGTAAGTATGCAGATGATACTAAGATAGGTGGGGTTGCGGGTAATGAAGTAGAGTTTCAAAGTCTACAGAGAGATTTATGCCAGTTGGAAGAGTGGGCTGAAAGATGGCAGATGGAGTTTAATGCTGATAAGTGTGAGGTGCTACATCTTGGCAGGACAAATCAAAATAGGACGTACATGGTAAATGGTAGGGAATTGAAGAATGTAGGTGAACAGAGGGATCTGGGAATAACTGTGCACAGTTCCCTGAAAGTGGAATCTCATGTAGATAGGGTGGTAAAGAAAGCTTTTGGTGTGCTGGCCTTTATAAATCAGAGCATTGAGTATAGAAGTTGGGATGTAATGTTAAAATTGTACAAGGCATTGGTGAGGCCAATTCTGGAGTATGGTGTACAATTTTGGTCGCCTAATTATAGGAAGGATGTCAACAAAATAGAGAGAGTACAGAGGAGATTTACTAGAATGTTGCCTGGGTTTCAGCAACTAAGTTACAGAGAAAGGTTGAACAAGTTAGGGCTTTATTCTTTGGAGCACAGAAGGTTAAGGGGGGACTTGATAGAGGTTTTTAAAATGATGAGAGGGATAGACAGAGTTGACGTGGAAAAGCTTTTCCCACTGAGAGTAGGGAAGATTCAAACAAGGGGACATGACTTGAGAATTAAGGGACTGAAGTTTAGGGGTAACATGAGGGGGAACTTCTTTACTCAGAGAGTGGTAGCTGTGTGGAATGAGCTTCCAGTGAAGGTGGTGGAGGCAGGTTCGTTTTTATCATTTAAAAATAAATTGGATAGTTATATGGATGGGAAAGGAATGGAGGGTTATGGTCTGAGCGCACGTATATGGGACTAGGGGAGATTATGTGTTCGGCACGGACTAGAAGGGTCGAGATGGCCTGTTTCCGTGCTGTAATTGTTATATGGTTATATGGTTATATGGTTATTACAATCGAGCCATCCAGTCTACAGATACACAATAATGTGAATATCCTTTAGTGCAAGATAAAGCCAGTATAGTCCGATCAAAGATAGTTTGACGATTTCCAATTGATTGATAGTTGTTCAGGACTACTCTCTAGCTGTTGGTAGGATGGTTCAGTTGCCTGATAACAGCTGGGAAGAAACAGTCCCTGAATCTAGAGTTGTGTGTTTTCGCAATTCTATAACTTTTGCATGATGGGAGAGGAGAGAAGAGGGAATGGCTGGAGTGCGACTCGTCCTTGATTATGCTGGTGGCCTTGCCAAGGCAGCTGGAGGTGTAAATGGAGTCAATGGAATGGAGATTGGTTTGTGTGATGGTCTGGGCCGCGTCCACAATTCACCAGTAATTTATTGTGAGGTAAAAGTCAATTAGTTGCCAACAACATTCTGCCGACTTCAAACTTTATCATTGGACATAACACAAGGCTCACAATTCCACAACTAAATCCAGATGGAAATTTTATGCACGCCTTTGGTGTCCAGTTTTACATTCCTAGGCCCTTTAGATAACAGCTGTATTGATTAGGACATGGAAGATAGACACAAAATGCTGGAGTAACTCAGCGGGTCAGGCAGCATCTCTGGAGCAAAGGAATAGGTGTCGTTTCGGTTTGAGACTTCTTCAGCCTGAGGGTCAGGGAAGAGGGAAACTAGAGGTATGAAAATGTACAACAAATAAATGAATGAAAGGTATGAAAAGAACAAATCAAAGCCACCTTTCTTTAAATCCATTTATTTTATATTCAGGAATACTCAGTCCCCCAGTAATCTGTTAATTATTATTCTATCATCCAAGCTACCCAGATCTCTGTGGGTATTGTTCAATTAATTGGCTGGAGAAGCTCTAAATTTTAGCTGTACATTATTATAACCAACCAGCTTGTTTAGAGACACTTTGCAAGCCTTGCCATTTGTGTGAGTTAATCGACACAGAGATAAGATCAACTATTTATTCTAAGAGGAACACGTCACTGAGCAATAGCCTGAGGAAGGGTTCCGACTCAAAATGTTGCCGATCCATGTTCTCCAGGGATACTGCCTGACGCACTGTTACTCCAGCATTTTGTGTCCATCTTTGGTAGAAACCAGCATCTGCAGTTCCTTGTTATTACAGACCAATAGACTGCCGATTAGCATTTGTCTTGCTTTCTTGGAGATTGCCCCATGATCAAACTACCTCATTTACGTCATGCAAAAGCAGCTCTATGATAGAACTGACCTTCTTATTCATTGCTGTTTTCTACCTTCAGCTGGCCAACTAATCAGCTCCTGCAATAATTGAATTCCACTGAGGATTTTTTTTTTTTAATTATCATTTTATTTGCATTTCGAATACACTTCATTTAAATTCTGTATCTGTCCAACTGTCATTTAGAAATACATATTGGAAGTGAGTATGACAGGAATATTGATATAGGTTCAGTCATTTTTCATCTTCATTATTATTCTTTCTAATGGTGGCACAATGACACAGCGGTAGAGTTGCTGTCTTACAGTGCCAGAGACCTAGGTTCGATCCTTAATATAGGTGCTGTCTGTACAGACTTTGTACATTCTCCCGTGACCTGCGTGGGTTTTCTCAGGGAGCTCCGTTTTCCTCCCACGCTCCAAAGCTGTGCAGATCTGTAGGTTAATAGGCTTGGTAAAATTGTAAATTGTTCCTAGTGTGTAGGATTGTGTTAGTGTATGGGGATCGCTGGTCGAGGCAGACTCGGTGGGCAGAAGGGCCTGTTTCCATGCTGTATCTCTGAACTAAAGTAAACTAAACTAAGCTTGACAAGTGGGTGAGAATTAATTATTTTTTCTGTAAAAAAAAAAGGTAACTTTGTATTCCTCTTTCAAATGATAAATTTTTAGAGAACTAGAATTATATAATATGACAAGTTCTGTCAAGGTAATATGCGTACTTGAAAAAGTCAATACATTTATTCCACCAACACTATTAAGTCGGGTGCCTTCATCCATAACTCTAAGTCATTGCTGCAGGGCCATGCTGCACATTGTCACCATTCCGACTGAAAACTATTTATATTATGTAAGTCACTGGACTGGCAACACTGGGTCGAAACCGAGTGTTTAGCTTTCCTTCACTTCACATCAGGGAATTTGGGAGTAGGTTGCAGGAAATATCAGATGGAAGATAGACATAAAATGCTGGAATAACTCAGCACGGTGGAGCAGTGGTAGAGTTGCTGCCTTACAACGCCAGAGACCCAGATTCAATCCTGACTACGGGTGCTGCCTGCACGGAGTTTGTACCTTCTCCCTGTGACTGCATGGGTTTTCTCTGGGTGCTCCGGTTTCCCGCCACTCCAAAGACGTACAGGTTTGTAGGTTAATTGGCTTCTGTAAATTGTCCCTAGTGTGTGTAGGATAGTGTTAGTGCGCGGGGGTCACGGGTTGGCATGGACTTGGTGGGCTGAAGGGCCTTTTTCCATGCTGTATCTCTAAGCTAAACTCATCTAGACAGCAGGTTAGGCAGCATCTCTGGAGAACAGGAATATGTGATGTTTTGGCTCAAGACCCTTCTTCAGACTGAGAACAAAGGGGCTGTCCCACTGCGGCGACCTAATTGGTGAGTTTAGGAGAGTTTGATAAAGTGTCATGTTGAAGACATCCTTCGACTATGTAGAAAACCTCCTTCGACCATATAGAAGACATCCTTCGACTATGTTGAAGACTAGCTTCGACTAGCTTCAGGAAAATTGGAAACCGAATAATGGAGAGTGAAGACGACCTCCTATCGATTATGTTGAAGACTATCTATGATTACCTTCGACTACCCTCGATTACCTACGAATAACATGTGACCTATTACGACCTACTTCGACTAAACCTATGAGTAAAAAAATATTGATTTTTTCCATGGCGACCTTTTTTTATTCGTGGGCATTTTTCAGCATGTTAAAAAATACGGTGCAACCTAGCTGAGGCCTCGAGTACGCGGGGACTATTCTCGAGCATGAAGGAGAGTTACAAAGATCTCCTAGGACCTTGTGTCAACCATGCTGCGAGTATGAGTCGAGGGCAAACTCTTCTAAACTCACCAATTAGGTCGCCGCAGTGGGACAGCCCCTTTAGGGGAGAGGGAAACTAGAGGTATGAAAAGGTACAAAGAACAAATGAATGAATGGTATGAAAAGAACAATTCAAAGCCAGCAACGATGATCAAGGAATGGTCCAGTGTTGGCCATGGAAAAGGAGATAATTACTGGATACGAACAGTGAAACTAAGCAGGATTACAGTGAAACTAGTAGGCCGACTAGAGTGGAGGAGGTATGGAAAGTGAGGGTATGCAAGGGTTACTTGAAATTAGAGAATGCAGTTCCCTCCGGCAAATTTAATTAACAGATGGAGTTATATGTTAAGTTATCAACCATCCACCAATTAAAGTTAACAACCACAGTATACAATGGAATTGTAATCATGATACTACATAATAGTTTTATTATCTAATTCACTTTATTTTACTCTAGTGCCTTGCCATTATAAAAACAAACATATCAACCAAGGAAAAGAACATTCAGAGCTAGAAAATAGACCAAGGGCAACACAGCGGTGCAGCTGGTAGAACTATTTCCTCGAAGCACCAGAGACCCGGGATCGATCCTGACCTTGGGTGCTATCGTTGTGGAGTTTGCAAGAACCAAAATGTCATCTATTCATTTTCTCCAGAGTTGCTCCCTGACCCGCTCAGTTACTCCAGCATTTTGTGTCTTTCCTTGGTAAATTAGCATTTGTAGTTATTCTGTCAGCCAAAAATCCTGTTTCCATGTTGTATCTCTAAACTGAGCTGAAAAAATAGTGTTGCTGTCGCTTTCCATCTTTTGAATGGAAAAATTACTTTCTTAAGAGGAGAAAATGTTAAAGCATTTTTGAAAGAAAATGAAGATAGAAGGAGGAAATGTAATGTTTTCAGTTGGAATGGTGTTTGCATTAGTTGCTGGGAGAAAGGCAATGGATTTTTCTGTTTCACAGTTTTTATGTAAGTTGAACTTTTTTTCCGCTTGATATATCTCAGTGCTGTAACTTGCTATAAATGTAAGCTGATGACAGAGTGACAAGAGCAACGGCCTGTCAACAGCCTTATACAACATCAGGACCAACAGTTAATCAATTTAACCAAAGAGGTTTGAGAAGGAACATAAATGACAAATAGGACCCAGTGGAAAATCAAATCAGATATCGATTGGGAAGAAAAATTGCGTTGGAAAAAAAAGACAAAACAAAATTGAAATAAAATTAAATGTAAAGTTTTGATTTTTTAAACATACAATTCAAAAACAGTAGACAGTTTAGTTTACTTTAGTTTAGAGACACAGTGTGGAAACAGGCCCTTCGGCGCACCAATTCCACATTGACCAGCGATCACCCCATACACTAGTTCTATCCCACAGACTGGGGGCAATTTGTAGAAGCCAATTCACCTACAAACCTGCAGGATTTTTGAATTGTGGGAGGAAACCGGAGCACCCAGAGAAAATACACGCGGTCACAGGGAGAACGTACAACATCCGTACGGATAGCACCCATATTCAGGATTGAACTTGAGTCTCTGATGGTGTGAGGCAGCAGCTCTGTCACTGTACCACTGTGCCGCTGTTACATGGATGGTAACGTTTTAGAGGAATATGTGCCAAACATGGGCAGGTGGGACCAGTGTAGATGGGGCATTGTGGACAGCATGGGTAACTTGTATGTCTTTCATGTTGTATGACTCTGTATGATGCACCTGCTTCAAACTGCCCTTTCTAGGTATAATTGGTTAACTGACAATTAGTATTTAATCTATTTTAACTAAACAATTTAGCTATTAACTTTGAATTTGCTGGGTGATTATTAGGCAATTAAGGTAGGTGGTTTAATGCTGAGAAAACCATTGTTAGGGAAGTGTATAACAGGGTTGCAGGTCAGTCAAAGATATACTGCTGCAGGTGAAGTCTGTGCTAAGATAAAGCCTCATGTCCAGGTGAGTCACAATGAAATGTGCTCTGGGTGATGGTTTGAAAGAACCTACAAATATAATGCTGCAGTGATGAGAATAAAATGGAATAAAGTCAGACAACTGAAGTTGGGAAGCACTGAAACCAGAAAAAACAAAACAAATTCCATCCTTAATCTGTATTCGTTTTAATAGCTTTCCGGGTTTGTGTGAAAAGGAATTGGACTGACGTCCAAAACCATTTATTTTTAATCACATGTTGAAAGCTAGTAATGACATGAAAATTCACCAGTTGACTCCTAGCCTGTATATAATCTAAAGAAAATGGCTTGGAGAGGTCATTACCTGTACACTCTCCCATTGCATTCAACCTCTCAAAGAGCAATAGCTCGCACTTGCTCCGATTAAACTCCATCTGCCATTTCTCCTCCCATTTCTGTAGTTGATCTAAATCCTGCTATATCTTCTTCTGATAGCCTTTCTTGTTATCTGCAGCTCTTTCAATTTTGGTGTCATCAACAAACTTGGTTGCCAACCCATCTGCCTTTTTGTTAAATATATATATATTACAAAATATATGTAATATATATTATAAACAACAGAGGTCAAAGCGCATATTCCTGAGGAAATCTACTGGTCACAGGTCCCCAGCAAAAATATTTTTCTTCCACTGCAACCCTCTGTCTTCTATGAATAAGCCTGTTCTGAATCTCTATGACCAACTCACTGTGAATCCCATGCATCTTAATCTTCTGGATCAGCCTACCATGAAGGACCTTATCAAAAGTCTTACTAAAATACATGTATACAACATCCCTTTGTCACCTCCTTTAAAAAAAAATTCAAGTGTGGACTTGTGTGGAATCTTGAGTTTTGCTTACTTCTTCAAATGGTGCTGAAATAGTTCATACAAATCCATGATTCAGTTGTTTTACCTTTTAATCACAAACCAGGATATGATGAAAAGCTTTATTTTGCATGATATCCAATCAGTGTATACAGTACATAAATTGCTTTAGAGAGAGACAATGTGGAAACAGACCCTTTGGCCCACCGAGTCTGTGCTGACCAGCGATCACCCCGTAAACTAACTCCATAGTAGGGACAACATACAATTTTATCGAAGCCAATTAACATACAAACCTGTACGTCTTTGGAGTGTGGGAGGAAAACGGAGCTCCCGGAGAAACCCCATGCGGTCACAGGAAAAATATAAAAACTTTGCACAAACAGCACCTGTAGTCTGGATCGAAACCTGGTCTCTGGCGCTGTAAGGCAGTGGCTCTATCACTATGCCACTGTGCCGCCCAAGTGAAACTCGAGTACTATAGACAGAGCAAAGTGGAAGAAGTAAAGTGCAGAATATAATTCTCAGTAGTGTAGCGCACCATTCCAGAGGCAATGTCCAATGTTGGCAATGTGATAGCTTACACTATACATTATTCCTTTTAACCTGTATCTGTACACTGTGGACAGCTTGATTGTAATCATTTATTGTCTTTCCGCTAACTGGTAGGCATGCCACAATAAGCTTTTCACTGTACCTCAGTACACCTAACAATAAACTAACTAAGCTAATATTTGAATATTACCATTTTGAAGTTGATATTAAATAGTTTACCACAAACCTTAAATATAAAATGTGAATTTGCAAACATATTTGCTAATGTAAATGTGTTGCTTGTGTGCAAATGTCTTTTTTTTATTTAAAGAGTTCTAATATGTTGCTTTTTGGGCGCAGTGGTGGGGCCACTGTTACTTTGTGACACATGGTAGTGACTTGTTCCATTGTACAATGCTTGCAAATCAAATGCCGACTTGAAGCCCCAGGTCTAAGTGAATGCGTGTGTAACATTTTGCTCCAGAAGAATAGACAATATGCAAATCCCGAAAACTATTTAAAAATAAAAGGATTATGGATAGAATATGGTTCATATGAAGGAAATGGATTAAAAAAAACCAGATGAATGCATTCTGGAGATTTGCAAAATATCTGTTAATTCGTGGAACTTGCTGCCTGAATTTCACTCTAAATAAATGTATGTATTAACATCTGTTTATTTTGCCAATGTTATCAGGCCCATTGCAGTGAATTGGTTTAATCCCATCCTTCATGCGTGAAGTAAAATGCTAGCTTTGATTGCATTCAGTGAGAGCTATTGGCAAAGGAAACTTTTCTCCTGATCACAGTTTGTCTTGGACACTTCTGAATTTTCTGTTGGTGTCATAATGGAGAGTGCAGGGACGTGGATGTATGGGGTGGAGGAGGAGCTATTCCGTCCAAGTTGGGCAGCTAGATTGGAGTGATTCTCAAATAATAATAGTTCTGGATCGCATTATGTGATCTGTTCTTGTACGATATGCACACACAACCTGCAGTGTAATGTCAATTTTGCTTTTCCAATTGATTTGCGAGTCTTGTGTCGCCAACTCTCACTAATTCAAGCACAATTTAAAGACCAAGAAGGAGGGGGGTGTTAACCCCCCCCCCCCCCCAAACACTTTAACGTAGTGAATGGATTTTGAACCATCTTCTCAGATTAGAGTTTTCCTGCAATAGTATGATTTTAAAGGGCCTGTCCCACTTGGGTGACCTAATTGGCGAGTTCTGGCGAGTTTGTCCTCGACTCATACTCGCAGCATGGTCGACACGAGGTCGCAGGAGGTCTTCGTAACTCTCCTTCATGCTCGAGAGTGGTCTCCGTGTACTCGAGGCCTCAGCTAGATTGCGGCGTTTTATCTTATAAAAAATGCCCGTGAGTAAAAAAAAGTCACCATGGGAAAAAATTGATACTTTTTTTACTCACAGGTTTAGTCGTAGTAGGTCGTGGTAGGTCGGCACGTTAGTCGTAGGTAATCGAGGGTAGTCGAAAGTAGTCGTAGATGGTCTTCATCATAGTCGAAAGGAGATCGAAGAAGGTCGTCTTCACTCTCCACTGTTCGGTGACCAATTTTCCCGAAGTTAGTCGTAGCTAGTCTTCAACATAGTCAAAGGAGGTCTTCAACATGTCATTTTTTTAAACTCTTCTATCCTCGCCAATTAAGTCGCCCAAGTGGGACAGGCCCTTAACTGCTCGTTGAACTTGGGGGTGGATAGCAGAGAATCAATATTGCAAATTGTGTAGACTAGTTGAACAGGGCTACAATATCAGATAATTCAACTATCTTGTATTCCATGGGTGGGGGACATTGAGGACACAAGCGCTGCTGCACTCGAGTTAGTCTGAATGGTGTGCCTCTGTGTTGGCGCCTCAGTGGAAATCAAATTCAGGATAACTTGGGTCATTGAGTTTCAAGGGACCTGCTTATATTGCCATTCTCATTATATTGTTCCAACTTATTGAAACCATGTGTAGTAATGAGATTTTTTTTCTGGATAATTACTAATTAATCTGGTGACCTTTCCAGTAAGACCCCAGGTGAGTCTGAGATTTTTTTTACATTCCCATGTCGACTTGCTGACTTTTGTTTAAACCTTGCAGATAATAAGGGCACTGCACTCATCATTTTCACACCATCTTCATCTAATTAAAGTGACAATTCCTCCATTGGTTCCCTTTAGAGTTGCCAGCTATCAGTCATCATGACTTTGCTGATTAAGTACGATTCTGGTATCTATAACCCATAGCACTTTGAGATAATGACTGGCAGTGACTGGGAATAGTTGTCATTGTAACATGACTATTTGTTAACTCCATATTATGTGTGATAAAGTCTGCACCAGAAAATTAACAATGTAAACATACTTACCCTTTAGAAATGTAACTCTCTTTTCAAGATTTTATTTCATTCTTGAAAGTATATGGAATGTGAATTGGTCGCAGTTCAGTTCAAATCCTTTGCTACACAACCTGCCTTGTGTAAACATCTTTACCCAAACTATAAATTTCATAATGACAGAAGATATAATATAACTGTAACTTCAAACTGTTTTCAATTTTTAAAACATGGTTACCTATGCTAATTTGCCAAAAGGTCTTCTGACTGACTAGTTGCCGCTAGATCATACTGTTTCTTTATAAATGATCAAAGGTGTCACCTTGCCCTGGTAAACTAGTGCTCTGCTGTTCAACAAAGCCCAATATAGTGCACCATAGTGCTCCATTCCCAAGTCTGATAACAGCAGAGAAGAATCTGTATTGGTGGTACATGCTTTCAAGCTATCTTCTGTCTAAAGAGAGAGGTGAAAAAGAGGTGTGAGTGGCTTTTGATTATGTTGACTGCTTTCCCAAGACATTGTGAAGTGTGGATGGAGTGAATGGGCAGGAGGCTGGTTTGTGTGTTGGACTGGGTTTAGCAAACAAAAGATGCCAATGGCTCAGCCATACTGTTCAAAGGTCAGTTTATTGTCACGTGTACAGTGAAACCCAAATTACTATATAGCCATACTGGAAAAAAAAGACACAACTACATAAAAGATAACATAAACATCCACCACAGCAGATTCCCCACATTCCTCACTGTGATGGAAGGCAATAAAGTCTATTCTTCTCCCTCTTTATTCTCCCGCATTCGGAGCAGTCGAACCATCCGCAGTCGGGGCAATTGAAGCTCCCGCAGTGGGCGATCGAAGCTCTCATGTCGGAGTGATCAAAGCCCCCGCATCGGGGGTGGTCAAAGCTCCTGTGGCTTGGAGCTCCCGAAGTCGGTCTCCAGCAGAGGCCTCCAGCTCCTCGATGTTAGACCGCAGTGCGGGCGGAGATACGATACGAAAAAAAATTGCATCGCCGTCGAGGTAAGAGATTTTAAAAAATCTCCCGGGGACCCCACCCTCACCCCCCATATCAACAAGCTAAAAAAAAACTAAACAATACATTTAACACATACTAAAAAACAACAAAGAAGGAAGGGACGAGACAGACTGTTGGTGAGGCAGCCATTTGGGGTGCCACCCCGTGATATACAATACAGTTAGGTACTGCTTCAATGTTTCCATATTTGGCTCTGACAGTATTTATCTGATTACACTCCTAAGAACAGTTTTGAGATGATTGTGTACATTACAGGCTCTGCATAAATAAATTGAGTTCTATTCGCATTGAACGTACTGTAAAAAATTGCTTTAAAAATAATAATAATAATAATAAATACTTTATTGATCCCCTCGGGGAAATTCAGATGTCCAGAAGCCCCCAACCAACAAACCCACAGATTCAAAACGAACGCAGACAGAAAATACATAGAATACAATGTGGACACTACCTGAGAGCAATAAATACTTAAAAAGACCAATAATTAACAATTAAAAATTGCAAAATGCATCCCCCTATAGCCTAGCGGTCCGAATTATAAAATCTAATGGCTGCAGAGGTGAAGGATCTCCTGAACCGCTCCGTTCTACAGGGCAGGGAGAGGAGCCGGTTGTTGTTCCGAGTGTTCTTTTGACTCTCCAGAATTACATGGAGGGGATGCCCGGGGTTTTTCAGGATGACCTGCACCTTGTGCCTCATACGCCTCTCAAGCACATCCATCCCAGAGTCTACTCTCCCCTCCAGCACTGAGCTAGCTCGTTTAACCAGTTTGACCAGCTTCTTGTTGTTTTTTGCACTAATGCTATTGCCCCAGCAGACAACAGCGTAGAAAATAACACTTGCAACCACAGTGTTGTAAAACATGTGCAGCATATCATTACACACATTGAATTCATTAATAACAAATGTAGAGCTCAAGCATTTTCTTTAAATGTTGTTTTGTAATTATTTCTTACACAATTTTTGTGGATTCGAGACTCCAGCTCGAATCCATAAATTACTTTTAGATTTTCGAACAAACTTGATTTGAATTGCTTGTATTGCATTATAAAATATGTGGAACTATGCAAGATTCATTACAAATAAAAGGGTTTTATTTAGTTTTTATTGATCCAATCAGATGTCTCAAGCTGGTTATTAAAATATATGTCCTGCAATTAAACAATTGTACAGAGTTTGTACGTTCTACCTGTGACTGCGTGGGTTTTCTCCGGGCGCTCCGGTTTCTACCCACACTCTAAAGACGTCCAGGCTTATAGGTCAATTGGCTTCAGTAAAATTGTAAGTGGACCCTAGTGTGTAGGATTGTACTAATGTATGGGGTGATTGTTGGTCAGCATGGACTCGCTGGGCCGAAGTGCATGTATCTCTAAAATCTAAAGTTCAAAATTCAATCAACACTATAAATACAAGGCATTCAATCAATTTACCAACATTTTAAATCATGGAATCAACTTAATTTATTTCAAAATAGAAACAGCTGGGAATATTTAGTAATGGATGATCTCCTCGCATGCACATTAATTGGTACAATGTTTGGATATGAATTTTAACAGTATTTTGTTTTTAAATCTTAATTTCGCACTGGGAATTCAAGAGGTATGTTAACCTACGGGAATCCGGAAATAAGCATAAATTATCTTTTGAACATTTACAGGTTAATTCTATATTTAGCCTCCGCTGCAGTGGCACCATCAATATCAACTGCACCAATTAAATGGTCAATGTGTATCAGTGTTCCTGATGTGAACTCCTTTACAAGCATAGACTTGGCGACTGTTATACCAAACACTTGCGCTTGGTCTGCCTAGTGAGTAGGATAGAACTAGTGTAAGGGTGATCGCTGGTCAGCGGGGACTTGGTGGGCTGAAGGGTCTGTTTCCACTCTGTATCTCTAAACACTTCAGTTTGCAGCTAACAACTAGAGGGCAGTAAAGCTTGAAGCTTGCTGTTATTTTGAAGTCATCAAAAAAGATGCATTAACAAGTAACAAAATTATGTCAGTGTCACAACGCATTCAATCATTACGACTAGATTTCAACATCGTATGAAAAATTAAAATCTTCCAAGTTCTAAACTACTTACAATCAGACCGTGTACCTCGTGTTCCAAAGATGCTTGGTTTCATTAGTTACGTCAGAATGTGCTGCCTCCGTCCTGATTAATATTGGAGAGTTGCCCACTAAAGCATGCCAACTCTGCCACAAGATGTAGAAAAAGGGAACTGCAAATGCTAATTTACAAAAAAAAGGACACAAAGTGCTGGAGTAACTCAGCAGGCCAGGCAGTATCTCTGGAGAACATGGATGGAAAAAAGATGGCGGTGCTGCCTTAGCAGCTGCGGCTCGCCTGCAGTCTGTCTTTTTTTTTCTTTTTTTGTGTTGTTCTTTTGTCCTGTTTAGTTGATTTTTGGTTTATTATGTTGTGTATGTGGGGGGGGGGGGAACACGTTTTTGGTCTCTTCCTTCGGGGGATGCGACTTATTTTGTCGTATCCCCCGCCTCCGCCTGCGCCGAGGCCTAATGGCGGAGCTGGCGGCCTCGGAGCTGGGGCAGCAGCAGCGGCGGCTGGGACAGTGGCAGCGGCAGCACGGACCAGAACTCGGAGCCGGGCAGCGGCAGCGGCGGCTTTGACAGCAGCAATGGCAGCCTGGCCTCGGAGCTGGGACAGCGGCAGCGGCCACCCGGCATCGGAGCTGGGACGGCGGCGGCAGCGGCTGGGACGGCGGCAGCGACAGCAGCGGCCTGGCCTTGGAGCTGGGGCGGCGGCAGCGGCGACCTGGCTTCGGAGCGGGGACAGCGACAGCGGCGGCCTGGCCTCGGAGCGGGGGCAGCGGCAGCGGCCACACGGCATCGGAGCTGGAGCAGCGGCAGCGGCGACCTGGCTTCGGAGCTGGGATAGCGGCGACCAGAACACGGAGCTGGGGCACGTTCCGGCGGCAGCGGCCACTCGACCCGACCGCGGGCCCAGTGGACGACAGCAGCGGCTGGGACAGCGGCAGCGGCCTTGCTGCAGAGGGAGAATAAGAAGGGATGAGACAAAGACTTAAGACTTTTGCCTTCCACTACAGTGAGGAGGTGCCTGGTGAACTCACTGTGGTGGATGTTAATTTGTGTTTATTGTGTGTTTTGTCATTTTTACTATATGTAGAACTGCAAGGCAACAAAATTTCGTTCAGACCGCAAGGTCTGAATGACAATAAAGGTTACTTGTTACTATGGTGATGTTTCGGGTAGGGACACTTCAGCTTGAAGGGTCCCGACTTGAAATGTCATTTATGCTGCCTGACTTGCTGAGTTACTCCAGCACTTTGTGTCCTTTAAAGAGAAACAGATGCATGAAAACATCACCCTTTGTTCCTCACCCTCCCTACACGTACACTACTTGACTCCAGTCATTCAACATCTTGACTTGAAGATACATCCTCACTTCTTGATCATGCCTGAAGCACCTTACCTCAACACATGCACAGTGTATCTTTATCAGAAGCACGACACCACTTCATTAATTGGATCACTACCACTTTCCCCAAAGGCAATTAAGGGAATGGGATGAATGCTGTTTAAAAAAAAATCAAAAAAATCAAGGAAGTAAAATGTAATAAAAAAGAACTACAATTGCTGATATAGCAAAGATAGCCACAAATTGCTGGAGTAACTCAGCAAGTCAGGCAGCATTACTGGATAAAATGGATAGATGACGTTTCAAGTTGGGACATTTCTTCAATCTGAAAAAGGGTCCTGTCTTGAAACTTCACCTATCCATTGAGAGGAGACTGGAGCACCTGGAGAAAACCCAAGTGGTCACAGGGAGAACATACAAACACCATACAGCAGCACCCGTAGTCAAGATCGAACCCGGGTCTCTGGTGCTGTAAGGCAGCAACTCTATTGCTGCGCCACCTATAACCACATGGCTTGGCATATTCCTTTCCCTACTGTTACCTTCAAGCCAGAAGATTGTTCCTCATTTAAATAAGACTATCAAAGAAGATGCCAACAGCAGCACTAGACATAGCTAATCTGATGAAATTACTGCAAAGGGCTACTTACCACATTGGAAACTGAGTGACTACACATCAAATTGTCTCAGATAAAAACTCTGCGATCTTCTCCATCCAGGGGAGAATAGTTGTTAATAATTAAACAACTCCTGGAGAATCAGGATCGAAGAACATCTGCATCCTGCGTTCACACCCCAGTCAGCCCTTCTCCCTGCTGTTGTTGGGGCAGAAGATACACATCCTTGAAAGTGAGGACCACAGTTTCTTCCCCTCTGTTAACAGGCTTCTGAACAATCATTCCATATTAGGGTACTGTCAGATTCTCCTCCACCCCATTAAGGACATTGGTTAAGAGCATCTGTTCCTTAACAATTCTGTGTTTCTATGTAATCCAGGGATTTATTGCATCGTGTCATACAGCGCGGAAACAGGCCTTTCTGCCCAACTTGCCCACGCCGACCAACATGCCTCTAAACTAGTCCCACATGCCTGCTTTTGGCCCTCTAAACCTACCTATCCATGTACCTGTTTAAATGTCTCATTGAGATAGTGCCTGCCTCAACTACCTCCTCTGGCACTTTGTTCCATACACCCACCACCCTTTGTGTAAAAAAGTTATCACTCAGGTCCTCCTCACCTTAACCCTATGTCTACTGATTCTCAATTCCCTTACACTGGGCAAAGGACTACCTTTACCCAATCTATTCCTCTCATGATTTGGGACACCTCTGTAAGATCACCCGTCATCATCCTACTCTCCAGGGAATAAAGCCCTAGCCCTCTTAACCTCCCCCTAGAGCTCAGTCCCACGAGTCCTGTGTACTGTTGAAACTTCTGTAGATACTGTCCACAGGAAAATTAAATGAACATGCAGAAAAATGAAATAAACAACAAAACAAAATATTAACATCTCAATTCTGGGCCTCTGCTAATCATCAGACAAAAGTAGTGCAGGACATGAGAGCAAAGAGTCAATGAAGAAATAAGGCAGCACAGTGGTGCAGCAGGTAGAGCTACTGCCTCACAGAGCCAGAGATTTGGGTTTGACCCTAACGTCGGTTGCTGTCTGTGTGGAGTTTGCACGCTCTCCCTGTGACCACAGGGGTTTCCTCTGGTTGCTCTAGACATATCCCACATCCCAAAGAACGTGTGGGTTTGTAGGTTAATTGGCCTCTGTAAAATAAATTGCCCTTAATGTGTAGGGAGAGGATGAAAAAGTAGGATAACTAGACAGTGTGATTAATGGTCGGTGTTGATTCGGCAGGCCACAGGACCTGTTTCCATACTCTCTCTCTAAACTCTAAACTAAAATAATGGGAATTGATGAGGTCACTTGGGTCCATTGATGAGTTCACGGGGAGTCACAAGGGGCCCATTGATGAGGTCAGGGGACAGTTACGTCCCTGCTCCAGCCCACAGTCAACTGGACGAACCATCAGTGAAGATGTGCAAAGAAAATTTAGTGCTTTTCATTCTGGGCATGCTGTTTCTAATAGGCGGCTTACCCAACTTCATAAACCAGGACGACTGGGCTAACTGCTCGGGCACACCCCCCTGCTCCCTGGCCTTCCTGTCAAACAACCCACTCAGCCTGCGTTGCCCGAGTGCCACAGAAATTTCTAAACAGCTTTTTTCGCTTCTTGATTCTGCGGTATTGTGTGTAGATTGATGATTAAAAAAATGAGTCACAGATCTACCTGAATTTTTAACATATTGTGTATAAATATTATATAAATCATACCTGAAACTCGTCGTCCAAAACCTGCAGATTTTTTTTAAATATGAGAAAAACCTCAATTTTCTCTGAGCAGTAATTGTCCAATCAATGCACATTTGACTTTGAGGTCGGACACGAATTGACCAATCCCGCGCTTTGTTTTATGGTCGCTAGGCAGCGAGGACCCTGGGATCATGGCTGCCTCCTAATTACATCAAAACAATAACAAGGTTTCCAAGGAATATAGGTATTGCTAACCTTGCTGATAATTTTGTTTTTCAATTGATTTGTCTATAAAGTTACTAGACTAAGTGGGACCCGTTGGATCCCAGCTTCACACGGCAGGTCTGGTCCCCCAACGCAATATTCCACCTCTTCAACAATTCCAATATTGCTGGCCAGAGGGGGGGGGGGGGGGCTTGTTGGAGCGCTAGCATGGTGTTGCGGGCCGAAGGGACTGGTTACCAGAGGGCTAGTAGGGACATTGTGGGCCAAATGGATTCTTGGGCTGGCAGCCGTCACTTCGACCACACACACACACACACACACACACACATACACTCACACACATACAAACACACTCACTGACTCACACACCATATATATGGCAGTAAACTTTCTTGAATACTCACATGGCTGAGCACGGCCTCACCACTTTGGGGTTTCCGCAGTCAGCGGCACTTCCGCAATCAGTTGATGGTTATTCGGTCAAATGAGTCTACACATTCAAGACATATCAATGTGCCATTCTTCCTCATTTCATGAAACCCATTCTCTCTCACATGTTCATCCATGCTACGTTGATTCTCCTGCCACCCACAAGCACCGGGGGCAATGTACAGGAAGTAGCCAATTGACTTACCAGCATTTTTCCACTGTAGCTTTTCACTGTACCTGTGACAATAAACAAAACTGAACTAAACGTTGGGGATGTGGGAACAAACTGGAGTACATGGGAAAACCAATGCGGTCATAGAATGTGCAGGAAGGAACTGCAAATGCTGGCTTATACTGAAGATAAGACACTAAATGCTAGAGTAACTCAGCGGGTCAGGCAGCATCTCTGGAGAAAAAAGAATAGGTGACCTTGCGGGTCATATCCCTTCATTGAGACTGAAACTAGAGATGGAGGGGCGGTAGGGAATAAACTAGAGGTGAGAAAAGTCCAAAACAAATCATGGCTGGAAACAAATGACCTCAAGAGCCCATAATGGTCCATTGTTGAGGGCGATGTAACAACAAGAGGGATACAAGGATGTCAACGGCGGAACTGGTAGGATGACTAACGTGGGGAAGTGGCGAGAGAGGGGAGAGGATGGAATGCAGGAATACCTGAAGTTACAGAAATCAACGTTCATATCGCGGGGTTTGTAAACTGCCCAAGAAAAATATGTGCTGTTCCAGGAATTTGTGTATATCTTCAGCAGTCATGTGCAAACTCCACATGGACATGTCCCCAACAACCCTCACCAACCTCTACGATGCGCCGTAGAAAGCATTCAATTGGGATGCATCACAGCATGGTTATGGGAACAGCTCCATCCAAGATGGCAAGAAATTGTAAAGAGTTGTGGATGTAGCCAAGAGCATCCACAAACCTGTTCAGACCTTGTGTGAACTGAACTGGTTTAATATCAGTGCATCTAATCATTAACTCGGGGAGATTTTATAGACTACTTATTTCCTTTGCAACAGCTAATGCATCTCATACCACCTGATTCGGTAATTTATGCCAGCCAATTCCTGTAATTGATTTCACCATGAGCCTGCCATTAGAAAAATTCTGCGGGTAAACAGAAGCAGAGGAAAGCATCCTGAGTAATCATAATTTGTGGAGGTGACTTCATTTTTTGGCCTTCTTAATACATGTCCACTTCAGCTTGTTAAATGCCTACTAAGTACCTGGAGAGTGATGCAAAGGAAAATGTCCTTGAAAGTTCACCCCAGCTCTTGCGTATTTAAATAGAAGCAACATCAAAGTGTGATTAAAATAACTACATCCAAAATAGGATGACATCTTCTGCCAGTAAATATTTTATTTGCAATATTTTTATAAGAATAACAATTTATACTGAATTGAATCATTGCATCTGAATGAAGGTTAAAATCCAAGATGTTAGGAAGTTTTTGGGATGATGGATAATCACATGAAATTAAAACGCTCAGTGTTAAGATTTGAGGTAAATATTCATCTCCGATGTTTAGTTTAATTTAGTTTGGTTTAGTTTAGTTTGGTTTGGTTATACAGCAGATACACAGACCCTTTGGTCCACCATGTTCACGCCAGCCATCGATCACCTGTTCACACCAGCTCTATCTTATCCCACTTTCGCGTCAACTATAGACAATAGACAATAGGTGCAGGAGTAGGCCATTCGGCCCTTCGAGCCAGCACCTCCATTCAATGTGATCATGGTTGATCATCCCAAATCAGTACCTCGTTCCTACCTTCTCCCCATATCCCCTGACTACGCTATTTTTAAGAGCCCTATCTAGCTCTCTCTTGAAAGCATCCAGAGAACCTGCCTCCACCGCCCTCTGAGGCAGAGAATTCCACAGACTCACCACCCTCTGGGAGAAAAACGGTTTCCTCGTCTCCGTTCTAAATGGCTTACTCCTTATTCTTAAACTGTGACCCCTGGTTCTGGACTCCCCCAACATCGGGAACATGCAGGGCCGGATTTAGATGAAGAGAGGCCCTAAGCGATTTCACTTGTGAGCCCCCCCCCCCCCCCCCCCCCCCCATCCCAATCCCCCACCCCCACGACTAGAGGACCATGACTACCTGACAGCGACAGTGTGACACTTTTAGATCCTACTGTATGTTTTTTTTTAAAATAATATTTTTATTAGAAGTAGACATATTATAAAGTATAGTTACATATTATAGTAAAAAAACTTTTCATATACATCAGTCATACATTATTAAAATTTTCAATTGTCGATTACTTCTGCTTCTAGTGTTTTTTTTATATAGAAAAAAAGAGAAAGAGAGAAAAAAGAGTTACAAATATAAAAAAAAAAACAAAAAAGGTGGAATGGATTACTTATAACACGTCATTGGAGATAGGTTCGTAGATTATAAAGTATGACTTTTCATCTAATCCTGAGTTCAAGTTTCAGTTGGGTTTTTGTGCTGGGCCAATCTATCCCGTCAGATAATTAATGAATGGAGCCCATATTTTATCAAAAAGTTCTTGTTTGTCCATTAAGACAAGTCTAATTCTTTCTAGATATAGGGTCTCCGACATTTCCACAATCCACATTTTAATTGTGGGGGTCGTAGGGCCTTTCCAAAATTTTAATATTAATTTTTTCCCGGTTATTATACTGAAGTCGAGGAAATTTCTTTGGCTTGTTGTGAGTGTTAAACTTTGCTCATATTCCAAGTATTATTAATTTTGAGTTTGGATCCAGTTTTGTATTAATAACCTGAAATTATTTCAAAATTATCAGTCCAGAAATGTTTAATTTTTATACAATTTGAAAACGTATGTGTTAAATTAGCATCTAAATGTAGACATTTATCACAAATAGGAGAGATTTGTGGGAAGATTCTATTTAGTTTTATTTTAGAGTAGTGTAATCTATGTAAGACTTTAAATTGTATTAAAGCATGTCTGGCATTTAACGAACATTGATGTATATGTTGTAAACTTTCGTCCCACAAATCTTTCGTTATAGGATGACCTAATTCATTTTCCCATGTGTGTCTATATGGTTCCGTCGGTGGTACCTCATTGTTTAGGAGGGTGTAATAAATATAAGCTATTAATTTTTCAGTTAGGATGCTTGTTCAAACATTTATCAAGGATTTCTGGTTCCCTAGTCCTGTAGACTTGTGTGTTAGATTTAACATAATCTCTAATTTGTAGATATCTGAAGAAATTATTTGAATGCAGTCCATGATTCTGTTGTAACTCCAGAAATGAAAGAAAAGTGCCTTTCCCATAAAGATATCCAATCTTTTTAATTCCATAATTTTTCCGTTGTGTGAAACCCTTATCCAAAAAGGATGGTTTGAATAAAGGATTATTTACAATGGGAAGGCATAGTGGTATATTATTCAATTTTAAAACTTTTTTTAATTGTTTCCAAATTCGTATTCCACTATGTATTATGGGGTTTTCCTTATAGGTTTTTTTGTGCAGTTTTGTGGTAGCAAATATGATTGGTCCAATTTCAAAAGGTAAACAGTCTTCCTTTTCCATCCTTAACCAATCTGGTTGTTGATCCATTTCTTCCAGCCAGAAATTCATGTTTTTAATATGGACTGCCCAAAAATAAAACAAGAAATTTGGCAAAGCCAAACCTCCATTTATCTTTGACTTACATAAATGTTTTTCACTTATTCTATGATTCTTATAATCCCAGATAAAACTTGTAACAATGGAGTCGACTTTTTTGAAAAAAGTTTTTGGGATATATATCGGGATTAATTGAAATAGGTACAGTAGTTGCGGTAAGAAGATCATTTTTATAGCATTAATTCTACCAAGCATTGAAATGGGAAGTGTTTTCCAGTATTGAATATTCTTGTGTAGTTTATTCAGTAAGGGTGGAAAATTTAGTTTAAATAAAGAGGTATATGTCTTAGTTACATAGATTCCTAAGTATTTAAATTTATCTTTAACTATTTTAAAAGGGGATTGTTGTAATGTATGTAAATTGAGTTTTGTTATTGGCATGATTTCACTTTTATTCCAATTAACTCTATATCCTGAGAACTGACCACATTGAGTTATTAAATTTAATAGATTTGGAATACTAGTTTCTAACTTTGTAATATATATTAGTACATCATCTGCATATAAGGAAATTGTATTCCTTGTTTCTCTAGTGTTATATCCGTATATTCCTGTATGGGTTCTAACGCTTTCTGCTAAGGGTTTGATTGCAAGAGCAAATAATAGTGGGGATAGTGAACATCCTTGTCTACAACCTCTAGAGAGATTAAATTTAGTTGATAACATTTGGTTTGTTAATATTCTAGCTGTTGGATTAGAGTATAACAATTTAACCCATGTACAGTACTTCTCTCCCAATTGAAAGTTTTCCATCACCGAAAATAAATATGGCCATTCTACCTGGTCAAATGCTTTTTCAGCATCTAACAAAATAATTGCTAGATCTGCATTAGGAATTCTATTGGAGTATATAATATTGAATAGTCTTCTCAGATTATAAAATGAATAACGTTTTGGAATAAAATCTGTTTGGTCAGGGTGTATTAATTTGTTAATCACTAAACTCAATCTATGAGATAGAATTTTAGTTAATATTTTCTGATCAGTATTTAAAAGGGCTATTGCTCTATATGAACCTGGGTCTTCAAGATCCTTATCCGTTTTTGGTATGAGTATGATTGTAGATTCATTTAGAGTTTCTGGGAGTTTCTGTTGCGTGTAAGCATATTTGTACAGTGTCTGTAGGCGTGGAGAAACCAGATCATAATTTTAAAAATAAAATTCAGAACTTAGACCATCAGGACCTGCAGCCTTTCCGTTTTTTAAAGATTTAATTGACTCTTCGATGTCTTTTATCGTAATTTCAGCACCCAGTGATTCTCTCTCTTTCTGATCTAAACCCACAAGCTTACATTTCTGTAGAAATGTTTCCATTCCTGCTGATTGTTCTGTCATTTTAGATGAGCACAATTTTTGATAGTATTGTAAAAATCTATCATTAATATCTTTAGGCAGTGTTAGTGTTTCTCCCTTGTCTGTTCTAATTTTGTAAATTGTTTTTCCCCGTCCAGTTTACGAAGTTGTCGCGCTAATAGTTTTTGTGGTTTATCACCAAATTCAAAATTTAATTGTTTTGTATGTTGATAAAGCTTTATAACTTGGTCTGAGTATATCTTGTTCAATTTATATTTCAGTACTGCAATTTTATTGTGTTTTATCATGGATGGTGCTGCTGCATTTTCTATGTCTAATTGCCTTATTTCCATTTCCAATTTCTGTTGTTTGGCCCTATTCTCTTTGTTAAGAAATGATTGAGAAGAGATTAGTGCTCCTCGCACAAATGCTTTAAATGTTTCCCAAAGAAGGGAAGCAGAGATTTCAGGGCTATCATTAGCCTCAAAAAACATATTAATCTGTTTTACGAGGTATTCATTACATAACTTTTCTTTTAAGATTTGGGGATTAAGTCTCTATTGTGACTGTGTCTCTACCATTCCGTTTAGTTTAATCATAAATGTTAGTGGAGCATGGTCTGAGATTATGATATTATGATATTGCGAGTTTTTTTAGTAGACTCAAAACTTATCCCATTTACCTATAACTCGCAATATCATAATATCATAATGATTAAAGTATTGCAAAAATTCCAATTGGGCGAGAACTTCATTGCATGGATAAAACTATTATATAACAAACCTACGGCTAGAATACTAACTAATAATATTTTATCCTCGAAATTTGAACTATCAAGGGGCAATAGACAAGGTTGTTCATTATCTCCGCTGTTATTTGCTTTGGTAATTGAACCCCTTGCTGAAAAAATAAGAACACACCTGGATATTTACGGTTATAATACAAAATATTCAAATAACAAAATATCCCTATATGCCGATGATGTACTACTGTATATCACAAAACCACAAATTAGTATACCGAATATATTAAATTTAATTGAGGACTTTGGATCCTTCTCAGGATATAGAATAAATTGGAACAAAAGTGAAATTATGTCGATAAAACCAAAAGACTCAACACACCTCAGAAATTCCCCTTTAAAATAGCTACAGAAAAATTTAAATATTTGGGAATTGAAATTACTAGACATTACCAGGATATGTTTAAAGCCAATTATAATCCCTTACTTAAGAAATTAAATAATTTGATTAAATTCTGGAAAACACTTCCGATGTCCTTAATAGGCAGAATAAACGCTATAAAAATGATTTTCTTACCACAAATTCTATACCTATTTCAATCAATACCTATATATCTCCCAAAAAAGTTTTTCAAAAAATTGGACTCCGACATTACAAATTTTATATGGGATTATAAATCCCATAGAATACAAAGAACACACCTTAATAAACCATATAACCATATAACCATATAACAATTACAGCACAGAAACAGGCCATCTCGACCCTTCTAGTCCGTGCCGAACACATAATCTCCCCTAGTCCCATATACCTGCGCTCAGACCATAACCCTCCATTCCTTTCCCATCCATATAACTATCCAATTTATTTTTAAATGATAAAAACAAACCTGCCTCCACCACCTTCACTGGAAGCTCATTCCACACAGCTACCACTCTCTGAGTAAAGAAGTTCCCCCTCATGTTACCCCTAAACTTCAGTCCCTTAATTCTCAAGTCATGTCCCCTTGTTTGAATCTTCCCTACTCTCAGTGGGAAAAGCTTTTCCACGTCAACTCTGTCTATCCCTCTCATCATTTTAAAAACCTCTATCAAGTCCCCCCCTTAACCTTCTGCACTCCAAAGAATAAAGCCCTAACTTATAATAATAATAATAAATTTTATATTTAATGGGCGCCTTTCATACAAAATCTCAAGGACACCTTACATAGTAATCGGAATAAAAACATATAATCGGAGTAAAACAAGTAATTAAAGACATCACAATGACACAAATTAAAAACAGAATTCAATCCAAAAACAGAAAATCAAAAACACAGTGTGAAGAGAGAGCAGCGGCAACCAAATCGTGCCAGCGTCCACTCTCTCTTCACGGCAGCCATCTTGGACACAGACCTACAAGACTACAGTTAGACAAAAAAAAAATCATCCCCCCACAGTGGGTAGCACTGTGGAGGAAGGCACAATGTCCAGTCCCCACCCCATGTTCACCCCAAAGTCAGGCCTATTGGGGCCACCGCAGTTGCCTCTACGGAGGCCCGATGTCCCTGGCCGTTCTCACCGGGTGGTCTTGCCCCGGCGTCGGGAGAGTCCTTTCGGCGGCTGGGCCACCTGGAACGGCCACTTCTTGGTTGGAGCCCGCGGCTGCCGAAGCCGACAAGGCCACGCCGGTTTGGCGCTCCTAGGCTCCAGATGAAAAAGTCGGCGCCCGCTCTCTTCACTGCCGTCTCTCCGCACGCCGCCTCTCCGCTCCGCAAACCCGCAGCCCGGAGATGTTGCTCACGGCGGTCCAGCTCGCCAGAGCTCCAGCGCGGCGACCCAGGCAAGGCATCGCCCGCTCCGCTCCAGCGCTCCAGCGCTCCAATGCAGTGCCGCCACGCAGGCCGAGGTGCTGGGTGGTTCCCGCCAAGAAACGGCGCTCCAAGCCCGCTGGTAGGCCACGACGACGGGTCGACGGGCAGCCCGGAAAAAAGGCTGCCACACCGACCAGGTAGGGACCTATAAATAAAGTAACACCTACCCCCCCACATTAAAAGACCATATCCCCTACAAACAAAAAAACAGGACTCACTAAAAACTAAAAAAAAAACGAATTTAAGACGGACGGCTGCTGCTAGTAGCCGTTCACCAAGATGGCTCCTCCTCTCTGTTCCTCAAACTTGTTCAACCTTTCTCTGTAACTTAGTTGCTGAAACCCAGGCAACATTCTAGTAAATCTCCTCTGTACTCTCTCTATTTTGTTGACATCCTTCCTATAATTAGGCGACCAAAATTGTACACCATACTCCAGAATTGGCCTCACCAATGCCTTGTACAATTTTAACATTACATCCCAACTTCTATACTCAATGCTCTGATTTATAAAGGCCGGCACACCAAAAGCTTTCTTTACCACCCTATCTACATGAGATTCCACTTTCAGGGAACTGTGCACAGTTATTCCCAGATCCCTCTGTTCACCTACATTCTTCAATTCCCTACCATTTACCATGTACGTCCTATTTTGATTTGTCCTGCCAAGATGTAGCACCTCACACTTATCAGCATTAAACTCCATCTGCCATCTTTCAGCCCACTCTTCCAACTGGCATAAATCTCTCTGTAGACTTTGAAACTCTACTTCATTACCCGCAACCCCACCTATCTTAGTATCATCTGCATACTTACTAATCCAATTTACCACACCATCGTCCAGATCATTGATGTACATGACAAACAACAGTGGACCCAACACAGATCCCTGTGGCACCCCACTCGTCACTGGCCTCCAACCTGACAAACAACCATCCACCATTACTCTCTGGCATCTCCCATTCAGCCACAGTTGAATCCATCTTGCTATTCCACCATTAATACCCAACCATTGAACCTTCTTAACCAACCTTCCATGAGGAACCTTGTCAAAGGCCTTACTGAAGTCCATATACACAACATCCACTGCTTTACCCTCATCAATTTCCCGAGTAACATCTTCAAAAAATTCAAGAAGATTAGTTAAACATGACCTTCCAGGCACAAATCCATGTTGACTGTTCCTAATCAGACCCTGTTTATCCAGATGCTTATATATATTATCTCTAAGTATTCTTTCCATTAATTTGCCCACCACTGACGTCAAACTAACAGGTCTATAATTGCTAGGTTTACTCTTAGACCCCTTTTTAAACAATGGAACAACATGCGCAGTACGCCAATCCTCCGGCACTATTCCCGTTTCTAATGACATTTGAAATATTTCTGCCATAGCCCCTGCTATTTCTACACTAACTTCCCTCAATGTCCTAGGGAATATCCTGTCCGGACCTGGAGACTTATCCACTTTTATATTTCTCAAAAGTGTCAGTACTTCCTCTTCTTTGATCCTCATAGTTTCCATAGCTACTCTACTTGTTTCCCTTACCTCACATAATTCAATATCCTTCTCCTTGGTGAATACCGAAGAAAAGAAACTGTTCAATATCTCCCCCATCTCTTTTGGCTCTGCAGATAGTTGGCCACTCTGACTCTCTAATGGACCAATTTTATCCCTCGTTATCCTTTTGCTATTAATATAGCGGTAGAAACCCTTCGGATTTACTTTTACCTTACTTGCCAAACCAACCTCATATCTTCTTTTAGCTTTTCTAATTTCTTTCTTAAGATTCTTTTTACATTCTTTATACTCCTCAAGCACCTCATTTACTCCATGCTGCCTATAACTATTGTAGATCTCCCTCTTTTTCCGAACCAAATGTCCAATTTCCCTTGAAAACCATGGCTCTTAACAATTTTTACGATTTCCTTTCAACCGAACAGGGACATAAAGATTCTGTACTCTTAAAATTTCACCTTTAAATGTACTCCATTTCTCTTCCACATCTTTCCCATAAAATAAACTGTCCCAATTTACTCCTTTTAAATTCTTTCGCATCTCCTCAAAGTTAGCCTTTCTCCAATCAAAAATCTCAAACCTAGGTCCAGTTTTGTCCCTCTCCATAATTATATTGAAACTAATGGTATTGTGATCACTGGACCCGAACTGTTCCCCAACGCATACCTCTGCCACCTGACCCATCTCATTTCCTAACAGGAGGTCCAGTACCGCCCCTTCTCTAGTAGGTACTTCTATGTATTGTTGCAAAAAACTATCCTGCACACATTTTACAAACTCCAACCCATCCAGCCCATTTACAGAATGTGTTTCCCAGTCTATGTGTGGAAAATTGAAATCTCCCACAATCACTACCTTGTGCTTACTACTAATATCTGCAATCTCCTTACATATTTGCTCTTCCAATTCTCGCTCCCCATTTGGCGGTCTATAATACACCCCTATAAGTGTTGCTACCCCTTTCCCATTTCTCAGTTCCACCCAAATAGCCTCCCTAGACGAGCCCTCTAATCTATCCTGCCAAAGCACTGCTGTAATATCTTCCCTGATAAGCAATGCAACACCTCCACCTCTTGCCCCTCCAATTCTATCACACCTGAAGCAACGAAATCCTGGAATATTTAGTTTCCAATCACAGCCCTCCTGCAACCATGTTTCACTGATCGCCACAACATCATACTTCCAGGTGTCAATCCAGGCTCTAAGTTCATCCACTTTTCTTACAATGCTCCTAGCATTAAAATATACACATTTAAGAAACCCACCCTCTCTTATTCTCTGATTATTTTCTTTTTCTTCTCTCATCCCTACATTTTGGGTCAGAGTGCTACCATTCTCTGCCCCCTGCTTCACACACTGACTGCTAGCTTTCCCAATTTGAGTCCCTCCCCCCAACCATACTAGTTTAAAGTCTCCCCAGTAGCCTTTGCAAATCTCCCCGCCAGGATATTGGTCCCCCTTGAGTTCAAGTGCAACCCGTCCTTTCTGTACAGGTCGCACCTTCCCCAAAAGAGGTCCCAATGATCCAGAAACTTGAATCCATACCCACTGCACCAGTCCCTCATCCACGCATTTATCCTCCACCTCGCTCCATTCTTACTCTCACTGTCGCGTGGCACAGGCAGTAATCCTGAGATTGTTACCTTTCCAGTCCTTCTCCTTAACTCTCTACCTAACTCCCTAAATTCTTCTTTCAGGACCTCTTCTCTTTTTTTACCTATGTCGTTGGTACCTATATGCACCACAACCTCAGGCTCCTCTCCCTCCCATTTCAGGATTTCTTGGACACGTTCAGACACATCCCTGACCCTGGCACCAGGGAGGCAAACTACCATCCGGGACTCCTGTCTGCGTCCACAGAATCGCCTATCCGACCCCCTGACTATAGAGTCCCCTATTACAATTGCCCTCCCCTTCTTTTCCTTACCCTTCTGAGCAACCGGACCGGTCTTTGTGCCAGAGGCCCGGCCGCTGTCGCTGCCCCCAGGTAGGCTGTCTCCCCCACCCTTACTCAAGCATGAGTACTTATGAGTACCAAACGAAAAGAGTTGGGGGGTCTAGCGCTCCCTAACTTTATGTATTATAATTGGGCAGTAAATATTAAAAATATGATTCACCTGCTGGACAACTCTGCCCAGCAGGCGGACTGGATTGTAATGGAAAAAGGGGACTGGTCCCCGAGTAATATAGGAGCGATTATCCTCTCACCAATAAATTTGAATAATAAAAATTATAATAAAAACCCAATTATACATAGCACAATTAGAACATGGAAACAAATAAAACAGAATCTAAAATTAAGAAACCTATCTCTCTCAATACCAATAGTCAATAACCCATCGTTTAAACCATCAATCACAGACAAATCATTTATACAATGGGAAAGAATGGGAATCAAAACGCTCGAAGATCTGTATGAATTGGGAAAATTACTATCATTTCAACAACTACAACTGAAATATAATTTGAAAAATAACCAATATTTTAAATATCTTCAAATTCGTGATTATCTGAAAAAATACACAAAAGACTATCATAATATGCCTTCCGATTTACTGGGTGAAGCAATGAAGACAAAGGCGGAATCAGCTAATCTAATATCGTACTTATATAATATCATTTTAAACATAGAAATACCCACAACAGATGGAATTAGAAGAGACTGGGAACAAGAATTAGCTATAGAAATTTCAAAAGAGAGCTGGGATAATCATTTACTACAGGTGCATAAATGTTCGATCAACGTACGACATACGCTTATCCAATTCAAAACATTACATAGACTATATTATTCAAAAACTAAATTAAATAAAATCTTTCCTAATGTTTCAGCAATCTGTGATAAATGTATGTGTCAAGAAGCTACCATAGCGCATTCTTTTGTCTTTTGTATAAAAATCCAAAAATTCTGGTATGGAATATTTGATATTTTTTCAAAATTAATTAAAATAAAACTGGTACCACAACCAGAATGGATAATTTTTGGAATATCGGAAGGTATCCCTGAATTAAACGTGTATCAGAAGAATTTATTCAATTACGGGCTAATAATGGGAAAAATGCGCCCACACCAACAATAAAAATGTGGACATCAAATATGTTTGAAACATTACATCTGGAAGAGATGAGATTCCTCTTAGCAGGTAAAGCAGACCAATTCCAAAAGACGTGGTCTACGTTTATGGACCTATTACAAGCATGAGGTGCAATAGTAATTTAAAAAATAAATAAATAAATATATGGTATCAGGACCTGGCAATGGGAGGTAAAACAACAAAAACAGACTTGTTGGTAGTCCCCTTTCTGCGGAGTTTAATGTTATAATAGAGCGATTGTCCCTACTTTCTTTTTCTTTCTTTTCTAGGGTCTACTTTCTTACTTTACTTCCTTCTCTAACTTCTTTTCTAAGGGGCTTTCTTTTCCCAACACTCTCTTGCACTTCACGACTCTTGCGCACTTTCTTTACTTTCCTTACTTCTATCTTTTTCTTAAAGCTCAAAAAAATGAAGCGGTACAAAAAATGTATTAAGATATATGTGTTGTGTATTATTGTAATTTACCGTACTTCTAATTAAAAAAAAAAAAAATTAAAAAAAAATCATAATATCAGATCCTACTGTATGTGGTCATTAAACAGTTGGTTTTAAAATACATATTGGATTCACCGTGGAGCGGGCGATGCGTTACCTGGATCGCCGTTTGAAGCTCTGGGGTGTTGGGCCTGCTGCTGCAACATCATGTAGCTGTGGTTTGCGGAGTTCCCAGCCTCGGGCTGCGCTGATTTAAACATCGTGGAGCACTGGGATCCCTTTGCCGAGGGCCGCCAGCATAAATCTCCGCCCTCTCAGCCTGTGGACTTTGGGGGTGCGGGAGGGAAGGGAAGAATTGACCAGGGAATTGCGGAGGGAGCTGTCTTTGTGGAAAGCAGACGGGGGGGAGGGGGGGAGGGCAGATGGGAAGATGTGGCGAGTGGTGGGGGTCACGTTGCAGGTGGCGAAAATGACGGAGGACTATTTGTTGTATGTGACGGCTAGTGGGGTGAAAGGTGAGGACTAGGGGGACTCTGCCCTTGTTGCGAGTGGGAGGATGGGGAGAGGGAGCAGTGAGTGTTATGGGGTATGGAAGAGACCCTGGTGAGAGCCTCATCTATAGTAGGGGAGTGGAACCCTCGTTCCTTGAAGAAGGAGGACATTTCCGATGCTCTGGTGTGAAACACCTCATCCTGGGAGCAGATGCGGCGTAGACGGAGGAATTGGGAATAGGGGATAGAGTCCTTACAGGAAGCAGGCTGGGAAGAAGAGTGGTCTAGATAGCCATGGGAGTCAGTGGGTTTATAGTGGATGTCGGTCAGAAGTCTATCACCTGCGATGGAGATAGTGAGGTCAAGAAATGGTAGGGAAGTGTCGGAAATGGTCCAGGTGTATTTGAGTGCCGGATGGAAGTTAGTGGTGAAGCGGATGAAGTCAGTCAGTTGTGTGTGGGTGCAGGAGGTAGCACCAAAGCAGTTGTCGATGTAACGTGCCCATAGCTACGCCTTGTATTTGGAGGAAATGGTAGGAGTCAAACGAGAAGTTATTAAGGGTAAGGACAAACTCCACTAGGCAGGGGAGAGCATCAGTGGATGGTTATAGCTTGCTTCTCTGGTCGAGGAAGAACTGGAGGGCTTTGAGACCATCCTGGTGGGGGATGGAGGTGTAGAGTGACTGGAAGTCCATGGTGAAGATGAGGGGATGGGGGCCTAGAGAATGGAATGCCCGGAGATGACAGAGAGTGAGTGTCTTGAACATAGGTAGGGAGGGATTTAACCAGGGGGGGTAGGATGGAGTCAAGGTATTTGGAAATAAGTTCGGTAGGGCACGAATAGGCAGAGACAATGGGTCTACCAGGACAGTCAGGTTTGTGGATTTTGGGGAGAAGGTAAAATTGGGCCATGCGGGGCTGTGGAACGATGAGGTTGGAGGCTCGGGGGATCAGGGCCTGGGAGTTGATGAAGTCGGTGATGGTGCTAGAGATAGTGGCCTGATGCTCGTCAGTGGGGTCATGGTCCAGGGGTAAGTAGGAGGAGGTGTCCGAGAGTTGGCGTGCGGCCTCAGCTTTGTAGAGATCGACACGCCAGACTACCATGGCACCTCCCTTGTCGGTGGGGTTTGATCACCCAGTCTGGGTTGTTGAGGAGTGAGTTGATAGCTGTACGTTCAGGGGTGGAGAGATTGGAGTGAGACAGGGGAGTGGAGAAGTTGAGGTGGTTGATGCCCCGCCGGCAGTTTTGGATAAAAAGGTCTAAAGCCGGAAGATGGCCATGAGGGGGGGTCCACGAGGAGGGGGTATGTTGGAGACGGGAAAAGGGATCATCAATAGGGGGCGAGGCCTCCTTCCCATGGAAGAACGCTATGAGGCAGAGGCGACGGTAGAAGAGCTCTAAGTCGTGGTGGGCACAGAACTCATCGAGGTGGGGACGGAGGCGGACAAAGTTAACGCCTCTGCTGATGACCGATCGTTCGGTGTCAGAGAGGGGGAGGTCAGGGGGAATGGTGACCACACGGCAGGGATGGGGGTTGGGGCTGGAGGAAGGCAGAACTGAGGCCGAGGCGATATCTGATGGGGGGAGGGGGTGGGTGGTCAGGGGGTGGGGGGGGTGAGAGGGCTGTAGTGTGGGTGGGGAAGAGCAGGGGTCACATAGTTAGAGGGGGATGGGGAAGACTCAGTGGAACTGCCACTGAGGTTAACAAGGCTGGGCAGACTGGCACTAGGACCCAGTGGAGTCAAACCCAGGAGAGTGGGAGTTAGCAGCGTGGAGGCTTCAGGCCCAGTGCAGAGTCCAGGCTCCAGTAAGGCGACGGCTGCGGGTTGCTGGAGGGCGGTGGAGTGGCGAGGGTCGGCGGACCCGATGGTAGGAGTCCGCGGGCAATAGAGTCGGGGTCGGCGGGCGATGCGTGGGAGGTCCCGGTGGGCAGATGGTCGGTTGGGTGGCGCTGATCGGCCAGCCCGGTGAGACGATGAGGTGAGTAGGGTCCGGTGTGGCGGCCATGTTCGGAGAGCCCCGTTCCAGCGGCCATGTTCGGTAGGTCCGATCCGGCGGCGATGTTGGATGGGCCCAGTGCGAGGTGGATATAGGTATGTTGCAAAGCCTACCTGAAGCGTCGCTGAAAATCTGTCGCTGCGGGTGTGCGCGATTTTGGCGCCGTTTAGAGGGGGCGGGTTTAAAACGCGATTTTCTCTAGGCTGTTCAAATCGAAGATGTTCAGCCGAGTTAATTATTAACGAAAAATCGCTGAAAGACCCCGTCGCAAAAGATATTATTAGTTTTAAAGGCCTCGTATAATAGTCATAGTAGTTTAAAAATCAATCTCTAAACCCGCGACCACCAGCAACCGCAGGGTCTCATAAGAAGAATCAAATACACAGGACAAGATGTTAAGAAGTCCCTTGTGCCAATAGGTGGGGAGCATTTCACGACATTCGTTGATTGTTGAGAGTGGTAGACGCTCAACATCTGTGGGGGGGGGCGGGGGGGGGAGTGGATACGTATATCTTGGCCTGGGTAACCTTCAGGACAGTTGGGCACAGGACACATCATCAGTAGTGTACCCTTGCATCACTGGGTGTTTCGGCCTTTTAACACTATACACCCTCCACAAGGGCGGCCCGCTGCAGGATGATCAGCCCTCAGCGCGTGTCCCGTGTCAAACCGTCCCAAAGATTCACCCTGAAATACTTGGGGCCCAGCATGGGTCTTTCCGCTTGAGCCAAATCCACCGGCTGCTTCTGGATTTGGCTCAAGCGGAAAGACCCAGCCTCTGAGAGTGATCTTATGGTCTTCCGCAGAGCCTGACCGTGGATTCCAAGCTCCTTCAGCAGTCTGATGGTAGATGACGCAACAAATCCTCTGCATCCCACTTCAACTGGATAGACTTTGGTGTTCCAGCCACGCTGCGTTGCCTCTGCTGCAAGCTCTGCGTAACGCAGCTTCTTACGCTCATAGGCCTCCTCAACAGAGTTCTCCCATGGAACTGTGAGCTCTATGATGTAAGCAGTCTTCTGTGAAGGGGACCAGAACACCAAGTCTGGCCTGAGGTTGGTGGAAGCAATTTCAGGTGGAAAAACTAGTTGTCGGCCGATGTCCGCCAGCATCCTCCAGTCCCGGGCCCTGCATAGGTTTCCTTCTTCTGATCTGGTGGAAGGATGTTTAGATGTTTTCTGTCCTTCTCGGACAAAGGTTGTTGCCCTTAGGGGGAGGGGGTTGCTTGCTCTCGGAGGCAAGGAGTTGGTCGCACACCGCCTGTTCTCAAGGGCTGATGCCAGGCTTTTTAGTACCTGATTATGCCGCCATGTGTATCTCCCTTGCGTGAGGCTGGTCTTGCAGCCTACCATGATGTGCTTGAGGGTCGCTGGAGTTGGGCAGAGGGCACAGGTTGGATCCTCGCCGTACCACTGATGGAGGTTCTTTGGTGATGGAAGCACGTCATAAGTCGCTCTGATGATGAAGCTGATCTTGCTTGCTTCCATTTCCCATAGTTCTTTCCAGCTGATCTTCCTCCGCTCCACACCTTCCCACTGCATCCATTGCCCCTGTTTGGCAAGAGAGACCGCCTTTGCACTTCTTGCGGCCTCCTCTTGTCGCCGCACCTCCTCGACCACCAATGTCCTCCGCTCTGATGTTGTGGCCTTTCGCCAAGTTGCAAATAATAGAAGGTAAGCTGTATATTTTTACATTAAAAAGGGCTTCTAAAGATCCCTTTATACAAAGTTTAATATTGCGAGAAGCTCATTTTGGGCCCATTATATCCCGCAGTATTTTTCTCGGCATTTGGGGCACAAATCTACCGCAATGTGAACGTTCTAAACCAGCGCGTTCACAGGAGCCCACTGGAAAGCTGATTTAAATGGGCATTTATTTACAGCAATTGAACACTAAATTCCTTCCATTTGGTCTATAAATTAATGTAAATGAGATTTAAAAATCATGTTTTATTGTGAATTATTTGTGAATATTATTTGGACATTTAGGCTATTTAAAAATGTTAATCATTTATTAAGAAATGGATAGATGTTTAGATCTAGTAATTGAAGTCTGAAATTAGCTACAATTAGGTAACTAACTAATTATATGCTTTAATTTCAGGTCATCCAAGTAAGATTATTTTATATTTGTTTCAGAATGCTTCAATCTATGATAATTGAAAATTTCATTCAGTTCTCATAATTTTTAAGAAAGTTATGGGCTTTTGACTGTTCACGATCACAGCTTTTTTGTTATGTCCATAGAAAATCAATAGGGAACAAGATGCTCATTTCCCAGTATGAAAATGGCCATAACTTTTTAAATACTTGAGATATGAAAGTGAATTAGGTGTCAAATTAAACTTATTTTTATGCTTTATCTGATGGGATAAATTGCAGACTTGATTTTTAAAATCTCAAAATTTTGTAACATTGCTAGTGGATAGGCCCCCAGGTGCAGCGGCGAGGTTCGGCGGGGGGAAGGGTTAAATAAACTACATACCTTTTTCTTTGTCCTGTACTTCCAAGGATCTGTGGAGAAAATTCCTCTCCACAACAAATATAAACCTCGTGTTCAAGAAGGAACTGCAGATGCTGGAAGATCAAAGGTACACAAAAATGCTGGAGAAACTCAGCAGGTGCAGCAGCATCTATGGAGCGAAGGAAATAGGTGACGTTTCGGGCCGAAACCCTTCTTCAGACTGATGGGGGGTGGGGGGGAGAAGGAAGGAAAAAGGGAGGAGGAGGAGCCCGAGGGCGGGGGGATGGGAGGAGACAGCTCGAGGGTTAAGGAAGGGGAGGAGACAGCAAGGGCTAGGAGGTTGTGAAACTGTCTCCAGAGAGAGGAGGAAAACTTCTTCAAAGTAGGCATACCTTGAGGAGATAAACCTCACCTGCATTTTAACCCCCCCCCCCACACCACCAAAGCCTCCGGAATCGCAAGCACAGCACCACCGATGGTAGGTTTTGTAACAACGCCACTATCGCACAGCGCCACCGATGGCAGGTTTTGTAACAACGCCACTATTGCACAGCGCCACCGATGGTAGGGTTTGTAACAACGCCACTATCTCAAAAGTTTAACACACCTTGGTGCAGCAAGCATAGGCCCCCCTAGATCTCGAGGCCCTAAGCTTAAGCTTGTCTAGCTTATACGTAAATCCGGCTCTGGTTATTATCTGTAGAAATGATGCATTACAATGTTGAGAATTGTGTTTTGCCCTCTGTACCTTTCCCTTTGCTCTATTTATTGTGCTTGAGTTTGGCTTGATTGTGTGCATAGTATTATCTGATATTGTTAGATGGCATGCAAAACTAAGCTTTTCACTGTACCTTGGTACACGTGAAAATAATAAACCTAAACCTAAAGGAGTCCAGGACAGAAGAAAACAAAACTGAAACACTTACAATCTACAGCCAGAAGTGTGAAGTTAAAGATCTATTTCAGCTGTCACCTGAGTTTGCCACTATAATAAAAGGTACTTTTCTCCCAATTTAATTCACACCACATGGCGCCATGAAACAGCTGAGTGCACTGGATAAGTCTATGGTGATGAGCCCTGACAGCGTTCTTGGATTTTAATGAAGATTTGTGCTTCAGAACTCGCTGTGCCTCTATCAAAGTTTTTGCTGTAGAAGGCATTGACATATGTTTAGAAAAGTGGAAAACTACCAAATTATATTCTGTCTGCATAAAGTTGAAAAACTAAGAGGCCACCTACTGCCCTATGAGGCTACTCAGTTATCTCTCACTGTTCTAAGGCTAATCAATTATCCATAGGGTAATGGAAATGGCACTTATCCATCTGCCACAGAGAGCTTGTTTCAAGCCTGCCATGTGTATAGTGTTTCAGACTTCATTCCACCTCTGAGCAGCAAAAAGAAGAAGAACTTGAATGTTTGGTGGAAATGACTTTAGTGATACAATGTGGAAACAAGCCCTTCAGCCTAGCTGAGTCCATGCTGACCAGTGATCACTCCATACATTAATGCTATCCTACACACTCGGGACAATTTACAATTCTTACCAAAGCCCATTAAGCCACGAACCTGTATGTCTTCGGACTGTGGGAGAAACCCGGAGCACCCGGAGTAAACCCACGCGGTCACAGGGAGAATGTACAGATAGCGCATGTAGTCAAGATTGAACCCGGGTCTCTGGTGCTGTAAGGCAGCAACTCTATCGCTGCGCCACAGTGCCGTCCCTGGTTTTGAAGTTATGGCAATATTTGATGGAGTATAGCATTAAAAAAGAACAATTTTAATAATAAAACAGAAATTCTGTGTTTTGATGGTGCATCTACTATCTTTGCATTTTTATCAAATTTAAAACTGCTGCCTCATTTTCTGCACCCACTAACTTCCATCTAAATTTTCACCTATATCCGTGCACACCTTAATTTGAGCCAGGTTTGCTCTGAAAGAAAAATTATTTCAGTCGTAAAGAAGTTTTAAAGTAAAAAACTGCAAATGGCTGGGTTTTATGGAAAGTGCAAGTACAAGGTGAAGCCAGCAAGTCTGATCAAGGATAGTTCGAGGGTCATCAAAGAGGTGGATAGTGGTTCAGCACTGCTCTCTGGTTGTGGTAGGATGATTCAGTTGCCTGATAACAGCTGGGAAGAAACTGTCCCCGTATCTGGTGGTGTGCATTTTCACACATCTATACTTTTGCCCGATGGGAGCATAATCAAAGACTAATTTCATCCTTGTCACTCCCTCTTGCTTCTCCCATCAGGCAAAAATTACGCATACATCCAGATTCAGGGACAGTTTCTTCCCATCTGTTATCAGGCAACTAAACCATCCTATCACTAACTAGAGAGTGGTCCTGACTTACCACCTACCTCATTGGAGACCTTCAGACTACCTATAATTGGACTTTATTGGACTTGCACTAAACATTATTCCCTTTACCCATTATACCCTTGGTACACAGAGGAATATTTGATTGTAATTATATCTAATCATTTTGTTGACTGGATAGCGTGCAACAAAATAGTTTTTCACTGTACCTCTGCACATATGACAATAATAACCTAAACTAAATTATTATAATGAATTGCTGGCAATTCCAATTAATAGTATTCCAGTTTTAAGTATCAATTTTCTCCTTAAAGCCTTTGCCGTCCAGTTATCAGAATAATAAGTATTTGGATTTGGTGCTTTTAGAAAAAATGCACGAGTATATATCAGAAATTAATGGTGTATTTAAGATGAAGGGTCGTGCATCAAAATGTGATGATAACAGTCAAGTAATTATACTGATGTTTTCATCAGAAGTGAAATGATTCCAACATATTTTAGGAAGCAACAACCACAATTGGGCCGTTACCCTCGTGCACTTGCCAGCTGGTAATGTTTCACCTTTATCTCACTGGGGAAATTATTAAACAGCCTTTGATTTCCTACCCAACATCTCTGCGGGGCAGAGTTTGCAAGTATAGCAGTTCAAAAAGAAAACCATTCTAAATGTTCTCAACCAAGGAGAGAGATAGACAGTGGGAAACAGGCTTGAGATTTGCTCGCTGTCTGGTAGTAAGAACCCTGCTGTCAATAAACAGAATCCGAATCCTCAAATCTGTCAGTATTGTCATTCATCTTCCTCCTCTTTTAATCTCTTACAGCATCCATTTGATAAAATCATTGGGTAAAAATAGCAAAATGTGCAGAGCAACATTTGTACATAAACCATGACAATTGCCTTTATACTATAGATATCAAATAAAAAATATATTGTACATGTGCTCAAAGCTTGACCTCAATTTGCCTTTGTCCGACTAGGTGTTCTTATGAAATATTCCTCCAGCCACCACAATCCAGCATGGTTACAGATACTCTTTGGAAGACAGTTTCTGATGACCCTCTCCTTGCCCTGAGTCTTTGCAGTCAGAAATGTTTCCACAGCGTGAAAATGTCAAAGACTAGATTAGTACAGGTGTTAGGGGATATGGGGAGAAGGCAGGAGAATGGGGTTGAGAGGGAGAGATTGATGTGCCATGATTGAATGGTGGAGTAGACTTGATGGGCTGAATGGCCTAATTCTGCTGCTAGAACTTATGAACATGAACAAACCTATAAATAAGAGGGACATGTGCTGGGTTAGAATTTTTTTAACGCAGAACAATGGGTGCCTGGAACGTGCTGTGAAGGGTTGGCGTGGCGGCAGATATGATAATGGTGTTTAAGAGGCTTTTCGATATGCACATGGATCACGAAGGGGAAATGGATCGTGTGCGGGGAGAGATTAGTTATCTTGGCATTATGTTCGGCACTAACAATGTGGGCTGAAGGGCCTGCTCCTTTGCTGCACTATTCTATGTTCTGTGAATATATGTTGGTTGATTTATAAGCAACAGCACTGGTAAAGTGCCATGGGTGAGATCACAGTTGCTCTGATCCTGGAAAGGTAATGGCTTATTTGTTTCCACTAGTCATGGCAAGTACTTGGACTGTGTTTCAGTGATGCTTGTAATCAGATGGCACAAGCAATGCAGCCAAGGACTCGAAGCATGTTTGAACTGATATTTAAAACCAGGATAGATGCAGTCGAGCATTGTAGATCTGCTGGAAGAGAGGCCGAGACATTACACAATGCACTGATGAATGCGGTTGGGCTTACAAGCTAAAATGGAGCAGTGTAAATTTGCAGGCTGTACAAGCATTTTATCGGGCAAAATCAGAAGCAAGACCATTATGGAATGTGTTGTGACACCAGTTGCAATATAACTTGCAATCAATATTTTTACAGCACATATCTACAGTGTGAGACTCAAACACTAGTAGGGGTTTTAATCTGAGCAGTGAAGTCTGTTTCATTGTTCGTTTGTTAGCTGGAGATATTCAGCACTTCAGACTGTAGCTGTGGGAAGAGAACCCTCCCCCCCCCACCCCCCCCCCCCCCCCCCCCCCCACCCCCCCCCCCCCCCCCCCCCCCCCCCCCCCAGAACTGGGAAGGAGACAAAATAAGTTTGTTAAACTGCAGGAGGGTGGGGAAATGGGGTATATCTCTGTGAAACCAAGTTGACAATACCAGTTGAGGGTGGCACAGCGGTAGATTTGCTGCCTTACTGCACCAGAGACCCGGGTTTGATCCTGACTCTGGGTGCTGTCTGTACAGAATTTGTGCGTTCTCCCTCTGACTGCATGGGTTTTCTCTAGGTGCTCCAGTTCCCTCCCACACTCCAAAGATGTACAGATTTGTAGGTTAATTGCCTTCGTTAAAATTGTAAATTGATCCTAGTGTGCAGGATAGTGTTAGTGTACACAGGTATAGTGGGTTGAACGCTTGTCGGCGCGGATACGGTGGGCCAAAAGGCCTGTTTCCGCGCTGTAGCTCTAAAGCCTAAAGTCAATAGGGTTGTGCAGACTTTAGACTTTGGTTCTTGAAGGGAAAAAAGGGAAACAAATATAGCAAAATGTATAAATATGGAACTACAGATGCAGGTTTACAAAAAGAAGGCACAAAGTGCTGGAGTAACTCACCGGGTCAGGCAGCATCTGTGGAGAACATGAATGACTGAAGTTGAGGATATTGGTTAACCAAAGTGTTTCTATATTTTTTTTAAATGATTTTGGAGATGTACATAGCTTTTAGAAATAATGTGACATGCACAAGAATGACAAGACGAGAGTCATGATTGTTTAATTGTCATATGTACCGATAACAGAACAATAAAACTCTTGCTTGCTACACCTTAACAGGCTCAAGCACAATACACACGGTTGAAAATATAATAATCAAACAAATTCAATAAATTAATATCCATAATACTCAGTAGCCACAATTGTGTTTGAACAATTATGCTTAGAACAGCTGTTTGTCCCAAGATTATATTTCCCACCAACTGATCCTGGTGCTGTCAATGAGACAGTGAGTGATCTGGGTTGATAAGAAAAAACCGAAAAAAACTAGATAATTGCATTTACCAAAAATCTATAAAAACAGTAGGCAAGAGATTAATTCTAATGAACTGGCCACTAATACAACATGACCTAGAACTACATACAAATCGTGTCTACCTATGACCTAGAATTACATACAAAGATCAAACAATGATAAGTGAAGACGACTGATGCCAGTTTGAGTGAGTTTAAATATGTACATTTAAAAAAAAATAGTTGATTGCTGAAGAAAATTAATGAACCAAGTGTCTTTTTATTTGGTTATGTGTGGAATACGTAGATAAAGTGCTCTATGATTCCTGAAGGGTTTTGAGACTGATATTATGAGTGATAAATTACCTGGCTAGATTTTTAAAAATTGGTTCAGCAATAGAAAGCAGTGGGCGATGATGAATAGGCTGGGCTCTTTCTAAGAGGAATGACAATTATAGAGCTCTGCAGGGATATTTTCTGCATTTCTTGGTTCAATCTATTCATAAATGACAAGGAAGATATTGCCTTCATCATCAATATTACAACATTTTGCCGCCATGTGGCTATATCATGGGAATGAGTGCGCCAGCATTTTTCCGAAGGATAACAAATTGATTTTAATATGGAAACATTTAAGCTCAGGCATGATGGATATGCAACTAATAGGTTCATTAACAAAAGCGAAAAAGGAAATGAAACTAAAATCAGTCTTATTCAAATATAAATTATTCAAAACTGTTCTATATGCTAGAATCGAGGAAATGCAGATGCAGGTTTACAAAAAACAGACACAAAGTGCTGGAAAAACTCGACAGGTCAGGCAACCTCTCTGGAGAACATGGATAGGTGCCGATTCTCGTCGGAACCTTTTAGTAGCAATGTTACAAAATTTTGAGATTTTAAAAATCAAGTTTGCAATTTATCCCACCAGATAAAGCATAAAAAGAAGTTTAATTTGACACCTAATTCACTTTCATATCTTCAGTATTAAAAGAGTTATGGCCAGTTTCATACTCGGAAATTAGCATCTTGTTCCCTATTGCTTTTCACTTGACTTAACACAAAAGCTGTGATCAAGGACAGTCAAAAGCCTGTAACTTTCTTAAAAATTAAGAGAACTGAAAGAAATGTTCAGTTATTTAGATTGAAGCATTCTGAAACAAATATGAAACAATCTTACTTGGATGACCTGAAATTAAAGCATATAATTAGTTTGTTACCCAATTGTAGCTAATTACAAAATTCAATTACTAGATCTAAACATCTATCCATTTCTTAAGAAAAGATTAACATTTTTAAATAGCTAAGTGTCCAAATAACATTCACAATATAACATCACAATATAAGAATATAACAATTTTTAAATCTCATTGTCATGGATTTATAGGCCAAATGGAAGGAATTTAGTGTTTAATTCCCATAAATTAATGGCCATTTAAATCATCTTGCGAGTGGGTTTTTGAGGGACGCGATCGTTTGGAACGTTGCGGTTGCGGTGAATTTAAACCCCATATCGGCAGGAAAAATATTGCCGGTTCGTATGGGTCCTAAATCACTGTTTGGCAACGTAAAATGTGGATTATAGGCATCCTAAGAAGCACGTTTATATGTAAAATAAACGGCTTTCCTTTACCTGTCCCGCACGTGAAATCCGTCCCCGTTGTCGGCATTGACGGCTTTAGAAGCTGATTTTTAAATTACAGTGCAGAAATTGTCGGGCAATTAAAAAAAAAAAAAAAAAATTCACAGAACGGCCGTCGGAACAATTCTTCAGCAAAAGCTTGCACTCCGAGAAAATATATCCAGGATAGGTAGGAGAATAACCGCATTTTAACCCCCCCCCCCCCCAAAGGCGCCAAAGTCGCGCACACGGCCAGTGGCAGAACTGCAGCGCTGCTGAAGGTAAGTTTTGTAACATACCTACCTTTAATCTGAAGACTAAAGTTTCTTTAGTTCTTTGTTCTCTTGAGGGGCTACTTGACCCGCTTGAGTTTCTGCAGCAGTTTGTGCGCTTTCGTACATGCTGCTTTGTTATCTGTGAGTACAATACTGTTCAAAAGGAAATTCTTAAGGTCCTTAGTCGACTTCTTTGGCGAGTTTAGGAGACCCTGCGCTCGCCACAAGATCGCCACATGGTCGCCACATGGTCGCAGGTGGTCTCCTTCATGGTCGTGAGGAGTTCCCGCATTCTGGGAACTAGTCACAGCCTCAGTATGGTCACCAACATTTTTTTAACGTCAATTGGTCGCCATGGAGAAAATCGATACTTTTGTAGTCGTAGGTCTAGTCGTAGTGGGGTCGTAGGTAACCGTAGGTAGTTGTAGATGGTCTTAGTTAATCGCCTTTGCTGACCGGTCATTTTCATTGGCTCATTGAGGGAAAAAAAGGTATGTAAACAGCAGCACATGATGCGCTATCATTCCAGTGTGCGGTCATTGCACAATTTTTCTTTCAGTGGATCAGACGGTGTGAGACATGGCTCCGAGGAGAAGTCTTCAGCACAGGGGCAGGGCACAACCCTCAACAACACCCACCAGGCTGTTATCAACATTTGTTTTTTTTAATAAGACTTTTGTATGTTTCATTACCAATAAAGGAAATCCCTGATTTGTTTTAACCTTAAATTGATGTATGAATATCACTCTTTTTCATAGTAGTCCCTCACGTCATCACTTATATCTCATATTTCATTTCTCATATATTTAGATAATTGAAACACACACAAACGCAAGGAAGAAACGCACTGTATTTAAAGTTTGACTTTTCACATTTATTTTGATGAAGAAAACAGACACAAGCTTTACAAATGCATTGCATTTAAAAGGATTTTATTTTTATACATCTCGATAAATCTAACACTAAAACAAGCAATACACTGAATTTAAAAGAACATGTTTGAAAAATCTAACGTCATTTTTTCAGGTGATCTTACGACTATAGAGTCGTAGCCAGTCGTAGCTTGCTTTCTGTGATCGTGGGTGTAGTCGTCTGTAAGTCGAAGGTCCCCACTATTGGGTCGCCAATTGTCACGAGTGCATCGGCAATTAAGTCGTAGATAGTCGTAGCTTGTCCTACACATTCGTAGGATTTCTTCTACATAGTCGTGGGATGTGTTTGATACATTCACTTTTTCGGCAATTCAACAAGTCGCCTGCACGCGCAAAAGAAATCGCCTAAGTGGGACAGGCCCTTAACTAGCTTTCTCTGTTAAGGTGAATTTCAGGAAGGGTTTGTGTTTAGGAATCCTTTTACAAATTAAATCAAGGTATTCTTACTAACTTTTAAGCTAAACAGCATTAATAATTGTAATTGTAATTGTAATTAATTTTATTAGCCAAGTATGAAAACACAATAAGTGTGTAAATCATGCGAGGAATTTAATTTGCCATACAGTCATACCAAAAAAGCAACAAACCACGCAACCACATAAAAATTTAACATAAACATCCATCACAGCGGCTCCTCCACATTCCTCACTGTGATGGAAGGCAATAAAATCTTATCTTCTTTTTCTCACGCAATCGGGGGAATTCAACCATCCGCAATTGTTGGGGCAATTGAAGCTCCCACAGCCGGCGATTGAAGTTACCGCGTCGCGGCGATTGAAGTTCCCGCGTCGGGGCGATTGAAGCTCCCGCGATCGAGGTGGTCGAAGCTTCTGCGAGTGGAGCTCTCTAAGCTGGTCCCTAACCAGGGAGCGCGAGCTCCATGATGTTAAAGTCTGCAGGCTCCTGCAGTTGGAGCTTCCAAGGTCGATCCCTGGCAAAGGGATCACCAGCTCTACGATGTTAGGTCATAGTGCGGATGGTGATATGATAAGGAAAAAGTCGCTTCTCTGTCAAGGAAAGAGATTTAAAACGTTTCCCCCGCCCCCCCCACTCCCCACCCACCACATAATACATAGCTAAAGGTACACTAAAGCATACATTCAACAACAGACTAAAAACAACAGAAGGAAAAAGATGAGACAAACCGTTGGCGAGGCAGCCATTTGGCCATCAGGAAAGCTGTTATGGAGTCCAAGTCTATTCAGATTATTAAAAAGGTTCAATTATTTTCTTTTTGTAAACTTACCTCCAATCTAGGTATCATTGTACAAGACACTGATACTGGCATGAACCATGGTGGGGGAGTAGGTGTCAGCAACAATTTGACTTCTAGAAACAAGGAACTGCAGATATTGGCTTAAACAAGGGCACAAAGTGTTGGTGTAACTCAGCAGGCCAGGCAACATCTCTGAAGAATATGCTTAGGTGACGTTTTGGTTTCTGTTTCAGTTTCAGTTTAGTTTATTGTCACGTGCACAGAGGTACAGTGAAAAGCTGTTGTTGCATGCTAACCACTCAGCGGAAAGACAATACATGATTACAATCGGGCCATTCACAGTGTACAGATACATGATAAGGGAATGATCGGTGCAAGGTAAAGTCCGATCAAAGTTAGTCCACGTGTTACTAATGAGGTAAATAGTAGTTCAGGACTGCTCTCTAGTTGTGATAGGATGGTTCAGTTGCCTGATAACAGCTGGGAAGAAACTGTCCCTGAATCTGGAGGTGTGGGTTTTCACACTTCTATATCTTTTGCCAGATGGGAGAGGGGAGAAGAGGGTTGGGGAGCGATCTTCAGGCTGATTGTTAGGGTGGGGTGGAGGGAAGAAAGCTGGGAGAGAGGAGAGGCAGGCCACAGGCAAGTTGGGGTGGGGGTTGGGTTGATAGGCAGATGGTTGGAATAAAGTCCAGAGATTAAACCAGAAGGTGTAACACAGAAGGATTGAATAGTTACAAATTGTGAAGCCAGAGGAAAGAAAGTTGGCTTGGGTGCTCAGCTTTGATGAAAGCCTTCATGTCCCCTTAGTAGCGCTTGCGCTTGTAATTGCTCCAACCTCGTCCATCTTAATGCAATGAGTTTCTTTCCAATCGAGCAGGGTTTAATTCACCCAGCATCTCCCAAGCTGGCGATAATTACCAGCTTCAGGATCCTGGTCAGTGAGTCTTCGATATTTCATTGCCATGTCACCAAGTCGAATTACTTCGATGTTTTGGACTGCAGAGGATTTCGATTTAATTGTAGTTTGTAATGTTCAGGTGCAGTGTTCTAATCATCCAGCTATGTGGTAGTCTGGTATTGCTGCTCCCAGACTTCAGCTTAAATGTCATGTCTCTGTCATTTGCCTTCAAGATAACAGTGGGTGAGTTTTTTTTGTTCAGTCAGCCCACATGCAATGAGCAAGGGACAGTATTACTGTGTTCACTTGCTTCCTCAGGGGTGTTAACGGTGACACATTCAGTGGTGCAGTGGTAGAGCTGCTGCCTCATAGCGCCAGAGTTCAATTCTAACCTCAGGTGCTGTCTGTGCGGAGTTTGTGCGTTCTCCCTGTGACTGCGTGGGTTTTCTCCGGGTGCTCTGGTTTACCCCCACATTCCAAAGACGTGCAGGTCTGTGGGTTAATTTGTCATGTAAATTGCCCGTACTCTGTAGGAAGTGGAAGTGCGATAACATGGAAGTAGTGTGTAGGTGATCAATGGTGGACCAAAGGGCCTGTTTCCATGCTGTACCAAAATAAATTCAGAAATTTAGTCTTCCTTATTGTTTTCTTGTTTTCATTCAATTTGTTCAACTTTACGCTTATTCCTACAATTTGATCGTGTCCTTTTAAACCACTTGACATTTTTGTAGTCAGAAGCAATACTCAGACAGCACAGGGTGAACACACTTGCACGTGTACCCACATACCACTCCTCTCTTCCAGCCTTGCTTGCAAATCCCACAACATCTAATACTGGCTATCTTCCCTTTTCAGTCTTAGACCCAATATAGGCTTTTGGTCTGAAACATCGACAATTCTCCCCCCACGTCACAGATGCCACTGAGTTCCTTCAGTCGATTGTTTGCTGCTCCTGTTTCAAGTCAAAACACTACATTAGGACGTAAACTGAAAAGGGAAGATAGCCAGTATGGGATCATGTAAGATTTTCAAGCAAGGCTGGGTGAGAGGAGGCGTACGATGGTACGTTTGAGTTTCAACGTTAGAAGTCTCTTGTGTCTCCTAAACCTTTGTTGATTCCACTCCTTAGATAATTCATAAGATCATAAGTGATTGGAGTAGAATTAGGCCATTCGGTCCATCAAGTCTACTCGGCCATTCAATCATGGGTGATCTATCTCTCCCTCCTCGCCCAATTCTGCTGCCTTCTCCACATAGCCTCTGACGCCCATACTAATCAAGATTCTATCTATCTCTGCCTTAAATATATCTACTGACTTTGGCTCCACAGCCTTCTGTGGCTCAGAATTCCACAGATTCACCACTAAACAAATTCCTCTTCATCTTCCTAAAAGAATGTCCATTAATTCTGAGGCTACGACCTCTAGTCCTGGACTCTCCCACTAGTGGAAACATCCTCTCCACATCCACTCAATCAAAGCCTTTCACTATTCTGAACATTTCAATGAGGTCCCCCCTCATTCTTCTAAACTCCAGCGAATATAGGCCCAGTGCCATCAAAGGCTCATCATATGTTAACCCACTCATTCCTGAGATCATTCATGTAAACCTTCTCTGGACCTTCTCCAGAGCCAGCACATCCTTCCTCAGATATGGTGCCCAAAACTGTTCTCAACATTCCAAATGCGGCCTGACCAGCGCCTTATGGAGCCTCAGTATTACATCCCTGTTTTTTGTATAAAAGCCCTCTTGAAATAAATGCTAGCTTGTCGGTGCATTTTCAAAACTCTGATTCATCTCCTGTGCCTGGTCATCTCTGATTTTGCACATGTAAACCTCCAATAATCTCGTGGTCGATTATTTTGTAATTCCAACGTTTCGGCATCTGTCTCACTGGAGGCCTATTTCCCCCACTTTTTTAAAAAAACACTGGGGTTTCCCATTTAAACTCACTGAATTGTATTCACCTACTTTGCACCAGTCAATAAGCAAATTAGAATTCAGTTGGGGTATTAATAAGAATAGTAGTCTGAAAAATAATCAATAGTCCGAAAGATGTTAGACATCACGGAGCGCCAGAATATCAGAGTTTTATTGTACCTACCAATCACTTAGCAAATGAGAGTTTGTTGCCATAATTACAGGTTTGGAATAACTTCCTTCACATTTTTTTTAACTTTATATTTGAATTTTTATGGATATTTATTTATATTTGGATTTTCGTAATTGTGGATGAAACTTAATCCTTGCCTGATCTCGTTTAATTTCAGGTTGAAGTAAATCTTCAACAAATTTGCTCATTCCTGAGACATCGTATTACTGGTGTTCTTAAGGCTCAGTAGGTTTCTCATTAAGCTATACTTAGGAACATTATGATGCTGTTTATTTTCTTCATCAATTTAATTTGCAGCAGACAATACAAAGGCACCAGGTACTATTGCTCCTGTGTCTGGTTTGAGAGTCAAATTAATTTAGTTTAGAAATACAGTGGGGAAACAGGTCTTTTGGCCCACTGAGTCCATGCTGTCCAACGATTCCCATGCACTAGCACTATCCTACACACTAGGGACAATTTACAATTAACGGCGCCTAAAACATGGCAACTCTTGTGTACTGATTCAGTGTGGTGCACTATCTTGCACTCTTCTACTTAAGGGCCTGCCCCACTTGGGCGACATTTTCGGCGACAGTCTAAAAAGAGGTTATCGGGGCGTGGTCGTGGCGTGACGCGGGATGACGCATGTCATGACGCGTGGTGTCTCCTTACCGCCGCTGGATTTTGGAATGTTCAAAATCTTTCCGCGACTCCTGCATGTCTTATCATGTTGTGCGCCCTGTCGTACAATGACGTAGGCTGTCCTGCAGGTGATGCCCGGTGAAGCATGGTGACGCAACGTCATGACCTTGGCTAATTCATCTTTCGACAGCCTGCGTCATCATACGTCAACCCGTTGTCCTCAGATGTCGTAGACAGAGACACAACCTGTAGTATCTTGCCGTATCGTGTCGCGATTGGACGTATGTTGACTTCGGCTGTCGCTGTTTGACGTCTGTGCGGTGGCAGGATGTTGTAGGCGCTGTCGTAGGCTGTCGTAGGCTGTCGTATGTTGTGGCTGTTGATGTCCTGGAAATTGTGACGTCGGCTGATGCAGATTGTCGCAGCTAGACGTCAACTGTGTCGTGGACTGTTGTAGACTATCGTACAATTTGACGATTTTTCGGTGACTGCGGGCCTCAGTCACTGACGCCCGCAGTCACCAAAAAAAATTGCGAAGTGGGACAGGCCCTTTAGTATGATTGTGCCTAATGTATAGCAGATGGTAGGCACAAAATACTGGAGTAACTCAGCAGGACAGGCAGTATCTAGGGAGAGAAGGAAAGTGTGACTTTCAGGTCAAGACCCTTCTTACACACTGATGTACAGCAGGATTGTCACTTAGCTGATTGCAAAAAAAGAATTTCTCTTTACTTTGGTACACGTAACAATAAAGTACCATTGAATACTGGTGTAATGTACAGATATTTGTTTAATATCTCACCCACTTTCTCTGGCTCCAAGCATAATACTCCCACCATTATCTTTGTGGTTCTATTCTCTCCTTAATTATCTACAGTAGTTATACCACCTTGTTTGTCAAGCGTGTATGAAATGCCCTGGGATTTTTCTTGATCCTACTCACCAAGGACATAATTAGAGAACAGAACTGAAAAGCAAGCTAAGCAAGCCTGACTGGACGTTTAGAGTCCCTGCCTGATATTAATCTTCCATGATTGCTTCCACAATATGATTCCACAATATTATCATGAAGTCTCTCCGTTCAGTAATTGTACTTTTGGACCAGCTTTCAGGTTCTTTGTAATCCAAGATTGAATAATAAAAAATAACACAATTAAAGATTTTGAATTGTTTCTACATAGTCTATGTAGAGCAGCTAGAGCTGTCTACACTGTAAATTAGTTACCCAACTGACACATTTTCCACAAAAGTAAAATCCTAAGTGAATGTCTGTCAGCCTCGTAACAAACTGAAATGAAACATTGACATTTAGCTGAAGGTCAGGAGGCTGATCAAAGTCTGAAGCCTTGTCTTTAGAGTCTCCACTGAACTGAAATGACAAAATTCACTGCTTTATTTGACTGACTTGTAGGTGAGGGAGCCTCTGCAGTGAAGATTACCAAAGATGGGGAAAGGCTGGATATTACAGAGTTATTAGTTATCACACATCCTAAAACGACATAAAAACTTAGATGCACAGAGTCTCTTGCCCAGAGTTAGTGAATAGCGGACCGGAGGATATAGGTTCCAGGTGAAGGGGAAAAGATTTAATAGGAATCCGAGTGGTAATTCTTTCACACAAATCATGGTGGGTATATGGAACAAGCTGCCAAAGGAGGTAGTCGAGTCTGGGACTATCCCAACGTTTACGAAACAGTTAGACAGGTACATGGATATAACAGGTTTGGAGGGATATGGACCAAACACAGGCAGGTGGGACTAGTGCAGCTGGGACATGTTGGCTGGTGGGGGCAAATTGGGCCGATGGGTGTTTCCACACTGTATCACTCTATGGCTCTATCCAGGAAATCAAATCCATACCTCGGACTCTCCTTATGTGCATTGAGTTATAGCAAAGGAGCATGCTCATCTTGCCTCGGCTGTTCTGTTTACAATATTAAGGACAGCACGGTGAAGCAGCCAGTAGAGCTACTGCCTCACAGCACCAGAGACCCGGGTTCAATCCTGACTTCAGATGCTGTCTTTGTGGAGTTTGCACATTCTCCCTGTCACAGCGTGGGTTTCCTCCAGGTGCTCTGGTTTGCTCACTAATCCCAAAGTGGTGCAGGTTTGTGGATTAAATTGCGTAGAGAATGGATGAGAGAGTGGGATAAAGTAGAAATGGTGTGATTGATGGAAGGCATGAACCTGATGGATCAAAGGCCCTGTTCCCATGCTGCATCTCGAAACTAAAGTATATCACCGCAATCCCTTTGGGCAGTTGCACTCTATGTACGAATATCCTTTTATGATCAGACTAGGAACTGCTGATGCTGGTTTACCAAGGAAAGACACAGAATGCTGAAGTAGCTCAGCAGAAGTAACTGAGGCACCAAAGCCTGGAGACTCTTGCATGCAAACTCGGTGGGCTATTTCTATACACTTTGTACTAATGGGGGATTGTGCTTGGTTATGGTGATACTTAACTGAACTGTATGTAAAATAGAATTCCGCCGTATATCTGTACATGTGATAATAAAGAAGCATTGTCTAATTCAGGGGACAGTGTGGCTGATTCACGACTATGAAGATGCCATCTGTTTTGTTAACTTCCTGAATTTTATCCAACATACAAACACAAATGATAAAGAATGCCACCTTCTGATTACTGTAATCATGCTCCTGAAAATGTGACTGTAATAAAATCTATTAGTTTTTTGGCAGAAAGTAGCGAGGATGGCATTTTTTCATTTTGTCTCGGTGGAGTTCCTTTTGACAACATAACATACTCTCAAACCTTGCAATCTGCAAAAAAAAGTTATGTTCTTATACATCGCTACTCTGTTTAGTTTCCTCAGTTTGATGACTGAAGATTTTCATTAGATTAGTTCAGATTTGAGTCAGCATCTGAAATCATTATAGGATGAAGGCCACCGAGTATCTTTATAACTGAAGCAAGAAATAATAAAATAAAACAAATATCAAATCAAAATTCATTTAATATTTTAATTGCAAGAATGCCTCAAAGGTTTAAGGTGATCGTATTCATTTTGTTGGCCTGGATAAGAAACAGTTCAAATTGTGTAAAAGCTTGAGGTTTTCTCCAGGTGATCCAATTTCCTCCCACATTCCAAAGAGATGCAGGTTTGTAGATTAATTGGCCTCCGTAAATTGCCCCTAGTGTGTAGGGTGGGATGGCATAGAACTAGTGTATGGGTGATCAATGGTCAGCATGGACTTGGTGGGCGGGAAGGGCCTGTTTTCACGCTGTATCTCTAAAGTAAATGCTACATAAAAATTCAAAGGAAACGCTAAATTGTTTTGGTACTGGTAACCATAAAGAGATTACATCTACCTAAAGCTTCCACACCGCCAGGAGGGATAATCCTGTGATTAAATCTGACAGCAACATCTTGGAATATAGAAATACTGTGACCCACTGAAAGGACGGCACGGTGGCACAGCAGTAGAGTTGCTGCCTTACAGCTCCAGAAACCCGGGTTCGATCCTGACCATGGGTGCTATCTGTACGTAATTTGTTTGTTCTTTCTGTGTCCGTGTGAGGTTTTTGCGGGTGCTCCAGTTTCCTCTCATGATCCAAAGACGTACTGGTTTGTATGTTAATTAGCGTTGGTAAAAATAGTAAATTATCCCTAGTGTATAGGATAGTGTTAATGTACGGGGATATCGCTGCTCGGCACAGACTCGGTGGGCCGATGGGCCTGTTTCCATGCTGTATCTCAAAGGTAAAATCTAAAGCAATTGGACCTGTAGGAATGAGATCTCCCTTGGTCCAATGAAGTGCAGCCCTTGATCTTTGACTAATGTAGAATATTCCATTGATTACTTTTGCTGGGCATAACCCAAGCTATTTCCACAGTTGCGATCTGCATTCATTGGTATGGAGTCATACAGTGTCTAAACAGGTCCTTCAGCCCACCATGCCTATGCCACCATGTTTATGTAATCTAAATTAGCCATTAATCCACATTTTGTGGCTTAGTTTAGAGATATAGCATGGAACCAGGTCCTTCGGCCCACTGACTCCACACCAACCATTGATCGCTCACCTGTACACAATAGTTCTATGTTAGCCCACTTTGTCATCACTCCTTACACACCAAGACCAATTTTACAGAGGCCAATTAACCAAGAAACCTGCACGTCTCAACAATATGGGGGAACCCAAGCACCTGGAAGAAAAGCCATGTGGCCACAAGGAATACGTGCATACTCCACACAGACAGAACCAGAGGACAGGATCAAACCCACCAGCTACACCACGGTGTCACCCTTTTTTTGGTTGCATCTCGAAGGTTCTGAATGTAGTTCTAATTGCATCATAAATGATGAAAGCAATTGCATTAAATTGTTTGGTCAAAATATCTTCCTAATTTTCAGCTTCCCTTGCAAATGCATGCTTGCAAATGCTGTCTTACAGTAGGTGCCATGATGGGTTGTAATTTTTAGATGTCCCTCTAATATTACTGTCCTGGTTGTATGGGGAGAGAAAATAGGACAATCGCATATATTCATTGGAGTGTTATATCGGTAATGAATGCAGTGTCAAGCGCTATTTTTACAACCAAACCATCAGATGTACAGAAACAGAAGGTCAAAATGACTCCACATTTTTAGGGATACAGTGCAAAACCAGGCCCTTCAGCCCACCAAGCCTGCACCAACCAGCGATCACCCCGTTCACTAGTACTATACGCTCGGGACAATTTTACACTCATCAAATTACAGAAGCCAATTAACTTACAAACCTATATATCATTGGAGTGTGGGGGAGAAAACCCACATGGTCACAGGGAGAATGTACAAACTCTGTAAAGAAGCCTTTGAGTCATAAAACTTCTCCTGAAACTATAACTTGCTCCATTTTGTTAATATCAAATTCATAAGCTATGCAGCTGCAGGCCTTGACATAGAAACATAGAAACATAGAAATTAGGTGCAGGAGTAGGCCATTCGGCCCTTCGAGCCTGCACCGCCATTCAATATGATCATGGCTGATCATCCAACTCAGTATCCCGTACCTGCCTTCTCTCCATACCCTCTGATCCCCTTAGCCACAAGGGCCACATCTAACTCCCTCTTAAATATAGCCAATGAACTGGCCTCGACTACCCTCTGTGGCAGGGAGTTCCAGAGATTCACCACTCTCTGTGTGAAAAAGGTTCTTCTCATCTCGGTTTTAAAGGATTTCCCCCTTATCCTTAAGCTGTGACCCCTTGTCCTGGACTTCCCCAACATCGGGAGCAATCTTCCTGCATCTAGCCTGTCCAACCCCTTGACACCTCCTCCCACTAAAAATACACCTACTATTTCTTAATAGAAGAAATTGCTGGCTTGTATGAGAGATAATCAGTAAATTAGAATCTGAATTATCATTCATTCTTTTTGCACAGTTTGATATATAAGATTGCCAATGTGATATATATGCTTGTCAATGTTCATATTGGCTCAATGGTTTGGTAGCTGCTTTAGATTTCTCATGATGATAATTATTGCAGGTGTATGAACCAGTTACTCATTACCATAATACATCCAGAGAAAGCAGAGTTTCCAAAAACATGCTAATTATGATTTTAATGAAAGCAGACATTTTATCTATTTTCCAATCAGTGGAGTTTTAAACCCATACAATTAAGTATCCCACCAGTAGTGTAAACAGCAATTATATTTTTATGTATATCTGTGGTATTTGCACCTCCTTCAACCTCATCTACAGTATCCACTGTTCCAGGTGTGGACTCCTATATATCGGCGCAGACTGGGCAATCGTTTCATCGAACACAATCGCTCAGACCGTCTTGGCCTATGCAATATCCCGGTTGACAAACACTTTAACTCAAAGATCATAGAGCGGAGCAAGATGGTTCACTCCGCGAAAAAACTGTAGTAGGTGATGGGTAAGCTTCAGTGCCATTTCCGTAACTGGCTTCCGTCATGGCGTCAAGCTAATTCAGGGAGATTCTGCTATATCAGGCTAAGAGATTAAAGGATAGACACAAAATGCAGCGGGTTGGGCGGCATTTCTGGACAAAATAAATAGATTACATTTCGGGTCGAGACCCATCTTCAGACTGAGTCAGGGGAAAGAGGAACTCAAGCCATCCTCCCCCCCCCCCCCCTTCCCTCCGACACAGATACGGAGCGATCGCCATCCCCCTTTTTTTTGTTAAATATCTATTTCCTTCGGGTGTTTTTTGTTTAAATTTCCCCCTTACTATTTCCGTGCTTTTTTGATAGCTGCCATGACCCATTTGATATCATCCTTCGCCCTGCTCCTGGTCTCGGCCCGCACAGATCTGCCGGGCATGCTGTGTGTGTGTATGTTTGTTTGGCGGAGTCTGAGGGGAGAAGCGCCTGCACCAAGAGCAAGCGAACGCGTGGACAGAAGGACGAAAGCAAAGATCATAGAGCGGAATAGGTGACCTTTCGGGTCGAGACCCTTCTTCAGACTGTCAGGGGAAAGAGGAACAAGAGATATGGACGGTACTAAGGACAAATGAATGGAAGATATGCCTATATCTGCCGTTTCGCTTTCCCTTGATGGTCAGTCTGAAGAAGACCGGTCGACCTGAAATATCACCTATTCCTTTTCTCCAGAGATGCTGCCTGATCCGCTGATTTACTCCAGCCTTTTGTGTCTGTCTTCGGTTTAAACCAGCATCTGCAGTTCCTCCCTGTACAAGGTGCGCCGTTTTCGTGTGTATAAAGGGGCTGTCCCACTGCGGTGACCTAATCCGCGAGTTAAGAAGAGTGCCTTCGACCTTCAAGCTCGAGGGCACTTGCCTGGAAAACCTCGAGCTGGATCGACTGTCCGCGTTGAAACCGCGAGCTGGATCGACCGACCGCACGCACATAAACACATCGCAAAAGCGGGGGCCAGGGAAAGCGGGGGAGCGCTGTCCGAAGGGGGGGGGGGGGGGGGGGGAGAAGGGGGGGGGAGGGGGGGGGGGAGAAGGAGTGGAGACACTTTTAAGAAGTATAATAAAGTTTAGCGGCATTTTACCAACCGGTCGGTTTTCCTTGGTCCTGAAAACTCCAAAGAGCCAATCAAAATGCCCAGTTAGCGAAGGAGACTACCTTTGGATGCCCTCGACTGCCTGTAACTAAATAGCGACCCCAGTCCACTGTACTACGAGTCAAAAAGAACCATGCCGACCAAATTTTACTCGGGGAAATTTTTCAACATGCTGAAAAGTTTTCCGCGACCTAGCTGAGACCACGAGTATTCGGGAACTTCTCTCGAGCATGAAGGAGAGTTCCAGTGACCTCATAGGACCTCCTAGGACCGCGTGTCGACCATGCTGCGAGTTTGAGTCGATGGCAAACTCGTCTAAACTTGCAGATTAGGTCACCGCAGTGGGACAGCCCCTTTAGCAGGTGTCCAGTCAGATTTGGCTTCCAGTCAGATTAACAATCACGCAAGTTTCCACACACACACCTACTTCAGCAAATAGCGACCATGGTGCTGACAGTGATGGGGGAAATTGATGAGGGTTTACTGCATTTAAAAATAAACTTTTTAAAACATTTAAAAACACACAAACTGTTCCCCGGCAACGCTAATTACACTGCGAGAGGCATAACTGAAGTTGGGTTGGGTTTACTGAAATGGCGGAAGTTACGCTCCGTTGCGTACTACACGTCAGTCCATTGAATTTTGCAGGAGTGGTCTATCTTGCTCCGCTCTAGTATCTTTGCTTTAACTCCCCATCCCATTCCCATACTGACTTTTCTGTCCTGGCCGTCCTCCACTGTCAGAGTGAGGCCCAACGCAAATTGGTGGAACAGCACCTCGTATTTCATTTGGGCAGCTTACAAATTTCATTTGGGCAGCTTACAACCCAGCTGTATGTATATTGATTTCTCTAACTTCAAGCAAACCTTGCATCCCCTCTCTCTCTCTCTCTCCCTCTGTTACCCTAGCCGTCATATTAGTTTCACTGTTGTCTTGTTGAGTTTCACTGTTTGTATAACTCGTTATCACCTACCCCTCAGCCAACAATGGATCATTGTATGCTCCACCTAGCCTTGATCATTTTTGTTTTTTGCATATCTTTCATTCATTTGTTCTATGTGCCATCTATATCTCTTGTTTTCCTTTCCCCGACTCTCAGCCTGAAGAAGGGTCTGGACCCGAAACATCACCTATTCCTTTTCTCCAGAGATGCTGTCTGACCTGTTGTGCACTCCAGCTTTTTGTTTATATCCCATGAAATCAATTTTTAATTTCTTGTAAACAATTAAAAGCAGCACAATAATTTGTTCTGATTGAAAGTATATATACTAATTGTGGATGATCAGCCATGATCACAGTGAATGGCGGTGCTGGCTCGAAGGGCTGAATGGCCTACTCCTGCACCTATTGCCTATGTATCTATGAAAGGCACAGCATGGAATCAGTATCTTCAGCACATCAAGTCCACACCAACAATCCATCACTCATTCACACCAGTATTAATTTATCTCACTTTCTTCTCTATTCCCAACAGTCTGGGAGCAATTTACAGAGGCCAATTAACTTGCACATGTTTGAGATATGGGAGGAAACCGGAGCACCTGGAGGAAACCCTCTTGATCGCAGGGATAACATGTAAACTTCATACAAAAACAGCACCCGAGATCAGGATCGAACCTGTGTCTCTGGCGCTGTGAGGCAGCAGTTCTATTGCAGCACCACTGTGGAATCTAATTTCATGGAGCTGGTAGATTTCATTTTGTTTTGCTTAGGTTGTGAACAGTCTTTCTTTTTTTGGGGCTATTTGTACATCAAAAACAGTCACGCACACACAGTTTAATTACAGAGCCTCTGTTTCCACTTGAGTAGCTTTTCACCCAATGATATGAACATTGAATTTTCCATTTTTCGGTAACACCTCTCCCCTTTATCTCCCCTCTTTCCCGTCTCCTCCAACCCAATGCATGCCTAATTCTCCCACTATGCCAACCCCCTCTTTTCCCCCCTTTTTCCCCTATCCCTACTATATTTCACTTCTCCTTTTCTGACACCCATTAGTCTCAGTTTCATCTCTACCCTTTTCCCACCCCTGCCAATTTAAACCCCTTTTCCTACCTTCAGTCCCCCCCTCTACTTATGGCCGCAGAAGGGTCCCGACCCAAAGCATCACCCCTCCTTTTTCTCCAGAGATGCTACGCTGAGTTACTCCATCGCCTTGTGTATATCCTCACATCTGTATCCACCTATCACTTGCCCAGCTTTGTCCCACCATGTCTTTTCCAGTTTTCTTCCCACTCCCCCCCACTACAATTAGTCTCAACCTGAAATGTCACCTATCCATGTCCTCAAGAGATGCCGTCTGACCCACTAAGTTAGAGTCATAGAGTGATACAGTGTGGAAACAGGCCCTTCAGCCCAACTTGCCCATACCGGCCTACATGTCCCAGCTACACTAGTCCCACCTGACCGCATTTGGTGCATATCCCACCAAACCTGTCCTGTCCGTGTACCTGTCTAACTGTTTCTTAAATGTTGGGATAGTCATAATTCACTCCAGCATTTTGTGTTGCTGTAGAGCTGTCTTACTAACTGTGAACCAGCAGGGGGAGTTGGGAGGGAAAAGCTAAATTGGCTGTATATGGATGAATTATCATATCTCCTTTATTATTACAGCAAAGCTTATTAGTTTGGTGATATAATGCTTGCACCATTTCCATTTCCCCCTTTTAATATTTTGGACATAATGCCAATTCACAAGGCAGCTATTAACTAAAAGATACTTAGATAGCTTATGTAAGAAGGAACTGCAGATGCTGGTTCTTTTGTATGCAAAATGCTGGAGTAACTCAGCGGGAGAGGCTGCATCTCTGGAGAAAAGAAATGGGTGACAATTCGGGTCGAGACCCTTCTTCAGACGATGAAAGCAGACGATGATCAAGGAAATGTACAATGTAAATGATGTCCCAGTGAATATCATTGTCTGTATAACTCATTCACACCTAGCCCACAGCCAACAATGGACTATTTCCTAGATGATTGTTATTTTTTGCACATCTTTCATTTCTTTGTTCACCCTCTATATCTCTATTTCCCCTTTCCCCTGACTCTCTTGGATAGCTTGATGTAGATTTTAAAATATTTTTGCTATCTAATTAATTAATGGACCAATCATCGAATCTACATTTCAACTTCTTACTCTGAGAGTGCTCATGTTTTTTGACTTCTAAGCCACTTAATCCACCTTCCAGTTTTTCTAAGGCAGTCAGAGAGATGTCAAATGCTTTTGACATCCCCATCTTTTTTTCCCCAGTAAGTTTTCAATTTTCATATTTTAAACTACAATGTTAATAATCATATCAAATGATATAATGCAAAACGTTTTCCTTTTACTATTAAGTTTGTACAATATAATGACATCTTATTTAATCTACCATAATAAATACAGTATTTTTTGAGATTTATTTATTTTTAAATGGTGATGGGGTCTCCTAAACTGCTTTCCCAATTTACCATATCATCCAGGCTGACCTTCAGTTTCCTTACTTGATCTTTATCACCTTCCTTCATCTTGTATCATGGTTTTTGCCATTTATCACCCAACTAATCTGTTCCATCTCAAATCTTTGCTTTGTACTCTCGTTCCCTCCTCTGCTGTCCCCCCATATCCTAAAACATGTCCTTCAGCCCAACTTGCCCATGCCGACCAAGATACCTCATCTAAACTAGTCCCCCCTGCCCACATTTAGCTCTATCCCCCAAATTGTTTACATCCATGTACCTATCCAAGTGTGTTTTAAATGTTGTTTTTGTAGCTACCTCAGTCCACCTCCTCCAGCATCTCATTCCATACACCGACCACCCTCTTTGAAAAATGTTCCCCTCAGGATCTCATTAAATCTCCCCGCCCCCCGCCTTATGTCCTCTGGTGCTTGATTCCCCTCCCTTATGTCCTCTGGTGCTTGATTCCCCTACTCTGGGTAAAAGACTCTGTGCATTTACCCTACCTATTCCTCTCATGATCTTGCACACCTCTATAAGATCACTCCTCATCTTCATGTGCAATAAGGAATAAGTTCTCGCCTGCTCAACCTCTCCCTATACCTTCGGCCTTCGAGTTCTGGCAACATCCTCTTCAATCTTCTCTGTAACCTCTCCCTATAGCTCAGGCCCTCTAGTCCTGATTTGGGTATTGATCACTATTTCAAGAACACATGAATGAAACATGCATAAAAACTGTCTGCACTTAACTTAAAGGAGCCTGTACTTCACATTGTCAGTAAAAAGCAAACTGAGAAACAGTCCTGTGCTCACTTTTATGTCTACATGTGTACACAACAGCACTACCAGACACATAATAAGATGCTTCTTGGTTACCCTCTGGTTGGTGATATCATCTAAATATTTTTGGAAAATTACTTTCAGTATTAGAGAATAGATGGAGGTGCTTACAGGCAAACTAATATGGAAGTCAAATGTCAAACTCAACTGGATTAGAAACCACTAAACTAGAATTAATTAACATTCTTTCTACTAATTATCATGTAACAATTTGACTGCAGGCTCAAAGACGTTTCTAATGCAATGCATGAATTTGTGCCAAATTTTAAAAAGGAAAATGTTCATAAGTTGTAAGACCAGAATTATTTTACAGTGGACAATCGGCAACAACGTACACCATCCTCATAATGTCATGTGACAGAAGCAGAAAAAGGCCATCCGGCCCATCAAGTCTACTCCGCTATTCAATCATGGCTGATCTGTCGTTCCCCCTTAACCCCATTCTCCTGCCTTCTCCCCATAACCCCTGGCACCCTTAATAATCAAGAATCTGTCAATCTGTGCCTTAAAAATAGCCAATGACGACCTCCACAGCTGTCTATGGCAATAAATTTAACAGATTCACTTCCTCGTTTTCCTTTCTAAAGGTGTGTCCTTTTATTCTAAGGCCATTCTATCCAGATATTTCACTATTCGGTAAGTTTCAATGAGGTCACCCCTCATCCTTCTAAACTCTAGTGTATACAAGCTCAGTGCTATCAAACACTTATCATATGTTCACCGAATAGTTCCTGCTATCATTCTCGTAAAATACAATCTACTTGCAAATTAAGTATGGAATTCATGATGTTTTTCCAATTAATCATATGTTTGTGGTGGAACACCATGGAGACTCCTCAAGTGACTGTTTTATGGGGCAAGTTCTTGTACTAAGGTTAATGTCACAACAGAATAACCAGGTCAGAAATGTTCAGAGATTAATGCACTTTGTGTCAATGGTTCCCTTTATAAAATGTTGCATTTCTACCAATCAAGAATTCTACTGGTCAAGAATTACTAGCTGTTTCAATATTGTGACTCTTTAGATTTTGTGTTAAGTTTGCCCATTTACCTCTTTAATCTGGAGAAGATCAGAAGAAAGATTTTGACCTGAACGATCATCCATCGAGTACCTCCAGAGATACTACCTCATCCACTGAGTTCTTCCAGCACTTTGTGTTTTGCTCAAAATTCCAGCAACTGCAGTTTCTTGCAGCTCTTTAATCTGCCTATTTTGTTTCCCTCTGTTTATGACCCCGCTTAGTTGTAGAGTCATACAGGGCCTTTGGCCCAACTACCCGATGCCGACCAAAATGCTGCAGACATTTTCATTGTCTGAATATGACCCAGCATGGAGATGCAAAATGGCACAATTCAGCAACAGCAACATTTTGGGTGCAGTTTCCCAGCCATGTTGTGTTTCTCATTTGGTACTTAACCTAAAACAAATTAATAATTGCATCATTACTGAATTATATTACTGGATGATTTATCATCCTATCACAACGAAAGCAAGGTTATTTGACTCTTTTCACCATCCATTCTAGGGATTTTTTAGAAGCCCTCTGGTTATTCCTTTGTAAGGGTGAGTAAGAGGCTTTTAGATAGCCACATTCATATGGAGGGACATGGATTATGTGCAGGAAGGTCAGATTAGTTTATCTTAGTGTCCTGCCGACCCTCTCTTACAGCTTTCCCCTCCCTCACCACAATTTGTTTGTGAAGGGTACCGACCCAAAATGTCACCTATCCATGTTCTCCAGAGATGCTTCCTGATCTGTTGAGTCACTCCAGCACTTTGTGTCTATTATCGTAAACTAGCATTTGCAGTTCATTGCATCTACACTTTTGTTGACTGGCCACTGGATGTCACTACAAAGCAAATATTTCCCAGCTTTGTTTTCCAGTTCTGATGCCATATTTATTTACAAGAAATAGTGCTGGCGCATCTCAGTGGGTGAGACATGAACTCCGGAGGACATGGAGGGGAGAAGTGTCAGACTCCCAAAGGAGTCTCCAGTCTGAAGAAGGGTGCCGGCTCGAAACGACACCTACCCATGTCCCGCTGAGTTACTCCAGCACTTTGTGTTTCTTTTGTAAACCAGCATCTTCAGTTCCTTGTGGGACATCAATTTAGTTTAGTTTAGAGATACAGCATGGAAACAAGCTGGAGTAACTCAACGAGTCTAGAGAAAAGGAATCTAGAGGTGACGTTTCGGGTCGAGACCTTTCTTCAGACTTTCTCCAGAGACCATTTCTCCAGAGATGCTCCAGGCGCCCATATATGTGGTGACTCTTTGCATACTTGTGTATTGTATGCAAAGACTTTCACTGTGACAATAAAGTATCAATCAATCAATATGACAATACATTAAGCTAAACTAAAGGTACATTAACTCGTGCTTCCAAGGAAGCTGAAACTGGCTTGTCTCTCCTGATAGGAATGGGACCCAAACAAAACACAGCAAAGAATCACTGCCTCAGGCATTTTCATATTTGCTCAGCTTTTCCCAGGCTAAATCTTCATTTTCTAGCAATATGATTTTTGCTTGAATGCTTAAGCCTGGTTAAGAATAGACTGAAATAAATCTTAACATGGTCTGCAGTTTGCTCCTAGAAATAAAGATGTGAATTCCACATGAAATGCAATTATCAGTGGTACAGTCCCTAATTAATATATTCATTGGGAGAGACAGGTCTGTCATGACAGTTTTAATAGTAAGATTAAACGAGAACTTACCAGTTTGAAGTTTGATCTGTATTTTATGAGGAGTTCCGATGAGGGATTACGTGAAGAACCCGCTCAGTGCGCATGCGCGGCATACTTCCAAGCAGCGGTGTGGAATCACAGATAGACACAGTTATTTGAAGTAAACATAGTAAAGATAAGGAGACATCAATTTATTAGTTTGATCCATATAATGAGGGTGGGAGCGGAGGGCACGTAATCCCTCATCGTAACTCCTCATAAAATACAGATCAAACTTTAAACTGGTAAGTTCTCGTTTAATCTTACTATTTTACTTCGGAGTCACGTGAGTGACTACGTGAAGACTTCAAAGCTTTGTGATTTCAAACCGTGTAACAGTTTTATTTCACTCACTGCCGAAATTCTTGAGGGAGGAAGTGTTATCGTAATCAACCAATGAATCTATTTGTAGAAAAACACAATGGTATTTTTTAAACAATAACAACAAAGAATTAAATTGCTCCCCTGGGCTTAAATTAAATATTTGCAGTCCGTAATCTTTACTGCAAATAAAACAGGTTTTGCCAACGGCTTATTATAAAATTTCTGAACGGTCTTTTCCCCCCACCATCCTGCTGTAGCCAGGATGTGGTCTATAAGCATGTCCATTCTTTTAGCCGTCGACATGGATGCTGCCCTGGTGGAATAAAATTTGTACATGTTAGTGTTTATCCCAGCAGTTTTTGGCACCTGCTTGAGCCATCTCGCAATGGTTTGGCTCGTCACCCGACCATAAGGTTTTTATGACTGACCCACAAGGCTTTTCACCTCCCTCGAATATTTTGGTTGTGTCTATGTAGGATAGTAGGTGGGTCATGGCACATAACCGTGGTTCTGGTGGGTAAGCCCGGAATTCCACGACTGGATTAGGTGTTCCTGGTCTGCTCTGTTTGATCAGTCGCTGGTCTGGTCTGGAGCTGGTCTGGAGCTGTGATCATGTTGTCCAGTCGCAATAGGTGTAGTGACCGGGCCCTCTGTGCAGATACAAGTGCCATCAACATGAGTGTTTTGAGCATAGATTGTTCCAGGTTAAGGGGTCTGGCTGGTGGCCATCCCCTGAGGTATGTCAGGACCACACTGACATCCCATGTATGGGTGTACCTTGGTCTAGGGGTTAGAGTTGTAAATACCCTTTATTAGTTTGACCACCAGCAGATGGGACCCCATTGCCTGTTGTCCTGGAGCTGGTTTTAAATAGACAGGCATGGCTCTTCTAGCCATGTTGATGGCTCTGTAGCTGAGTCCTTCATCGTGGTCCTTCATCGCCAGGAATTCCAGTACGTTGGTAACTGTAGCGGTTGAGTAGGAGGTCCCTGTATCCAAGCAGTTTGGTCCCTGTATCCCATTTCTTGATGCTGGACAAGTGCTGTTTTTCAGTGGATGTTCGAAGGGATGCTGACATGATGTCGATGGTTTGTTCTGATAATCCCAGTCCCAGAAGTGGTTTGTGCAGAATCTGCAACCCAGGAGTTTGATTTTCATGGCACGGGTGGCTTGTGCCCGACACTGGGTGTAAATAACTCTGGGTCACTGGGGATACCATCGGAGCTTCAACAACCATGTCATGGAGTTTTGGGAACCATGGCTGTGTAGGCCAGTCGGGTACTATCAAAATACCTGAAGCAGAGTCCATTTGTATTGTGCGTAGTCCCTAACTGATGAGGCAGAAGGGAGGAAATGCATAGAAGAAGAATTTCCCCAATCCAGCGCGAACGCATCTACCGCTGCTGCCTCAGGGTCTGGTTCCCAAGCGACATACATAGGCATCTGGTGATTTAACCTTGATGCAAATAAATCGATATCTGGCGTGCCATATTGCATGATAACTTTGCAAATTATTTGGGGTTTAACATCCATTGTCATTAAATTTACGTGACCTGGTGTCTGCCACTGCATTTAGCTTACCTGGCAGGTAAGTTACTGATAGCCAAATATGTCTTTCGACACACCATTGCCAAATTGTGTTGACCAACTTGTCGCATGATACCGATTTTATGCCGCCCATATGGTTAACGTAGGCTGCCACCGTAGTATTATCTATTTATGACCGTACATGCAAGTGATGCATATTTGTGCATATGCTTTTAAACCATAAAATTATGCCAAACATTTTTTGCCCACCACTGTAGTTATGATATTGCTTCAGTCGGTGACTTCAATGACACGATCATAATGACCTGTATGTCGTTTTGGTGCCTGTACCTTTGCTCTTTGTAAGTTTTGACAGTGCAAAGGTCTGAATTGTGTAGCCGGAAATGCTGCTACCATATTCCCAATTACTCTGTTACTTGTCGAATAGTTGGGAGTACGTGGACCATTAATTGTTGCATGATTGTGCCAATTCAACTGTTTTGTCTCTTGGCAAAGTTACAGTCACGTAGACTGAATTAATTGTGAAGCCCAAGTAGTCCAGATTGTGGATGGCTTCAACCTAGATTTACCTGGATGTAAGACAATCCCAGGGTTTCGAATAACTGTTTGGTAGCTGATACAGCTAACATAGTCAATTCCATGGTCTTGCCTATTTTCCCATTGGGTAACACTTTAAATTGCCATAGCTGCCCCATCCAGGTAAATTTCAGGTATCTGCGATGATCCTTGTGAATGGTACTAAAATAGTAAACATCTTTAAGATCAATGCTTGCCATGAAGTATCATTTGGAAATTAGTTGTTTGGCAGTAACAACCGTTTCCATTTTGAAATGTATATACTTAACAACCATATTTAGTGAAGTTAAGTCAATGATGATGCGACATCCACCATCTTTTTCGGTTTAGTGACGAATATTTGATACGAATTCCAAGGGTTCATGTTTCCCATGATAACCTTTGTAATTAGTCTCACCAGTACAGCTTGTCCCTTTCGTTTCTTTAACGGAGAGGGAAAATACCCTCTGGGGTAAATGTTGAACTGGTGGCAATTTTTCTAGTATGAATTGTATTTTGTATCCACTAAGCCATTGAGTATATACTGATCACTTGTGATAGACTCCCGTGCTTCTTAAAACAGGTGTAATCTCCCCTGTTAGTATTAAGCCCCTATTTTGTATACGTTGGTAGGAACCAGACCCACCTACCTCCATGGTTATGGGTATTCTTCTGTTTCCTGCCGGTCCAACGAGTCTTGCACGTTGTCTGACGTGGTGGTGGTGTTGGGGGTGGCGCATTTTCCATGGGGCCTGCTCTGGGCCTTGGCCTGAAAGGCTTACGGGTTTGGCATGCAGGCCCCGAGCTTTCACCAGTACCATGAGGTGGACCCTCCTGGTGGACGCGTTAGAGGTACTGCTGACTGGTTTACGTGTGGTGCTCATTCCAGACCCTGCCCTCTTGCGCCGATATTTTGGACACTTCGTCCAGTTTTTGTGAGGTCGGCGTTCTTTGAGGGCAGGTTTTGTAACTTCCTGAGAAGTTGCGGAGCACTGCGAACAGTAGGTCAGGTGTTTTGCCATACTACCGTGACCCTCTGGAAAGAGCATGCGAAAATGATAGCCGACGTCAGGGATATCAAATTCATTTTTTGATATTTTGGCTTTTTTAAAGCGATGCTCAATGTACCCTCCAATAATGGTGGCCACTTTGAGTAAATGCAATTTAGGGGAAGCGTGATGAACTCCAACGCCTCATGACTACCTGTCTTGGAGATTTTTGAAAGAACAGGTAGTAAGCTGGCCATCAGTTGAGACTGAAAAGCCATCTCGCTAGTGGTGGAGCCACATAGCGGCCACACCCAGCAGCTCTTCCTGATCCTGTACCTCAAGCATACTCCCGATGTTGTTCAGCCAGTGACCCCTCTTCATGACCAGCCCAGCCCCTGGTCACCCCAAAGCTAACCACACTAAGGAGGAAGCGATGGGCAGTGCCTAGGCACTGTGGAGGGTATGCCTGAACCCCCAGCGAGACTGCCCCTCACGTAGCGTGTCTCGCAGGAGCTCCTGCTCCAGGAGCCGCTCCAGCGGCTCAGGCGGCTGTCTCTCTCCCTGCGGGTGGAGAGACGTCCCCTCCGACAAGTCGGAAGCCACCGGCCGGATGCCTCTTCGGATGGCTAAACATCCAGCCCGCAGCTCAGGCACTAACGGGACTGGGCTCGGCGCGGTGATGGGGATAGCGGGGCGCCCGGTAATTGTTCCTACCGCCTTCTTCTAGAGCTTTTGTGCCTTGTAGTAGCGAGAGCGCCCCTCAAGCAGCGCGTCTCGCAGGCACCTGCGCCGAGAGCCGCTCCAGTGGCTCATGCGGCTCTCTCTCCCCCCGTGCGGGTGGAGAGACGTCCCGTCCGAAATCGGGAAACACCTGCCGGATGCCTCTTCGGGTGGCTATGCATCCAGCCCGCTGCTCAGGTACTAGCGGGCTGGGCTCGGCACGGTGTCGGGGAATAGCGGAACACCGGGTAAACGCTCCTACCGCCTGTTGCTGTCCCCCTCCCCGACGGAAACCGTTCCTCCTTGAACGGGGGACAGTTTTGTTCCAGAGCCTTTTTCTCTGCCTGTAAAACACAAGCAGAAAAAGGCTCCCCTGTAAAAGAAACCCGACCTCAGGGTACTCACCTGACGGTCCGTTTCATTCTGTAGCGGGAGCGCCTAAGTCCCGCTGCAGCCGCTGTTGCACTGCTGGCGTTAATGCCGCGCCTGCGCACTGAGCGGGTTCTTCACGTAGTCACTCACGTGACTCCGAAGTAAAATCAGCATTATGTCTGTACTGATGGGGAAAAAATTAAATACAATTCAAGTACAGCCACAGATTTAAATAGTGTCCATAATCATAGGCAAAGTACTATTGTGTTCATGCAAATATTCACTGCTTTCGAATACCCGTGAGAATATGGGGCTCTGCTTAACCCGAAAGTGACACTGATCTTTAAGATAAATGAGAATGCTTCCCTTCAAATAAGAGTAGGTTTTATGCAACCATGCAAGGGGATTTGAATATAACAAATGCAAGATTGAAAATGACACAGGAATGAAAATGTCTTCACTGTCCTAAAAACGATGAGGTATTTATCTTTTGAGAAACATTTTAGTATTGAAAATAATTTGTTTATAAAGATCAGTTATGGGCATGATGTTTCAATATCCTTATCTGCATTTAGCTAATGTCTTTCTTCATTCCTGTCATTATAACATAAAATGCAGCTAGAGCACTCTGTGAGATAACTTAATTATATACCTGTCTTTTACTCTTTCACGTGTCACATTAAAAAGTGTCTCAGTGAGATTTTATTGTTCTTGAATATCACTAATTTCTGTAATAGTTTTAGGCTCATCAGACAAGTACATCTCTGATGGCACATCTCACATTTTCTTCCATTTATCAATTTGCATATATACAACCAAGATAGAATCTCCTTCATGCACAGCACAGCATATTGATATGAGCATTAAATTCTCCAGTGTTAAGTAATCTCCCCCCCCCCATCTCCTCTCCCCTCTTAGATCGACACAAAATGCTGGAGCAACTCAGCCGGACAGGCAACAACTCTGGAGAAAAGGAATAAGCGACATTTCTGGTTGAGACCCTTCTTCGGACTGAGAGTCAGGGGAGAGCGAATCTGTAGGTATGAAAAGGTGCAGAGCAAATCAGAGCCGGCACTGATGACCAGGGAAAAGTAGAGCCTACAATGGCCCATTGTTGGCTGTGGAAGAGGTGATAGCAAAGGGTTACAAACAGTGAAATAAGCAGGATGACTAGGGTGGGGGAGGGACGGAGTGAAAGGGAATGCAAGGGTTACTTGAAATTAGAGAAATCAATATTCATACCGCTGGGTGGTAAGCTGCCCAAGCAAAATATGAGGTGCCGTTCCTCCAATGTGTGTGTAGCCTCACTCTTTTTTACCTACATATTTTGACTTCTCGCCCTGCTTTCATGTTTGCTCCCATCCACCTCTCCTCTTCTCTCCTTATCTAACAGTATTTTGTCTCCTAAATTCCCTTTAGTCTCTTTTTGTATCCTTTTCATCTCTGGCCTTTGTCCATTTATCTCCAAATCATCCCCCCTCCCCTGGCCAGCTGAGTTACTCCAGCACTTTGTATTCTTTTTAGTAAACCGGCACCTGCAGTTTCTTTTTTCTCTGCCTATCATTTGCCAGACTTGGTCCTGCTTCCATCACTCTTTGTGTAGAAAGGAATAACAGATGCTGGTTTAAACAGAAGATAGACACAAAATGCTGGAATAACTCAGTGGGATAGGCAGCATCTCTGGAGAAAAGACATAGGAAATGTTTCACGTTGGAAAGTGTCTGAAGAAATCAAGCGATGATGTCTGACCCGCTGAGTTATTCCAGCAGTTTGTCTATCTCCATCACCCTTTTCTGGGTTTCTCCTCATTACCCCAATTTGTCTGAATGGGCCCGAGCCAAAACATTACCTATCCCTGTCCTCCTGAGATGCTGCCTGATCCACGTAGTTACTCCAGCATTTTGTGTTGCTCAAGATTCCAGCATCTGCAATCTCTTGCGTCTCTCCAGTCTCCTCTCCTTCTCTTTGCCTTGATCATAACTTCAGCCTCCAGCAGTGGAAACATTTTCCACTCGTTATATTTTGGGGTTTTTTGCTGCGATTGCCAATTTTGAGCTATGTTTTTCCATCGCTAGCAAGTATATTAAGTTGTTTGAAATTTATAAGTTCATAAGTTGTAGGAGTAGAATGAGGCCAGTCAGCCCATCAAGTCTACTCCGCCAATCAATCATGGCTGATCTATCTTTCCCTCTCAACCCCATTCTCCTGCCTTCTCCCCATAACCCCGACACCCTAATGCCCCTGTCCCACTTAGGAAACATGAACGGAAACCTCTGGAGACTTTGCGCCCCACCCAAGGGTTCCGTGAGGTTCCCGGAGGTTTTTGTCAGTCTCCCTACCTGCTTCCACTACCTGCAACCTCCGGCAACAACCTGCAACCTCCGGGAACCGCACGGAAACCTTGGGTGGGGCGCAAAGTCTCCAGAGGTTTCCGTTCAGGTTTCCTAAGTAGGACAGGGGCATTACTAATCAAGAATCTAGAAATCTCCATCTTAAAAATATCCATTGACGGCCTCCACAGCCATCTGTGGTAATGAATTCCACAGATTCACCGCCCTCTGACTAAAGAAATTCTTCCTAATCTCCTATCTAAAGATATGTCCTTTTGTTCTGAGGCTAGGGACTCTGGTCCTAGACTCTCCCACTAGTTGAAACATCCTCTCCACATCCACTCTCTCCAGACCTTTCACTATTCGGTGAGTTTCAATGAAGTCCCCCCTCATTCTTTTAAACTCCAGCAAGTGCAAGCCTAGTCCCATCATAGGCTCATCAAATGTTAACACAATCATCCCTGGGATCATTCTCATAAACCTCTTCTGGGCCCTCTTCAATGCCAGCACATCCTTCTTCAGAAATGGGGCCCAAAACTCTCCTCATTTAGAAAATAGTCTACATCTTTATTTCTACTACCAAAATGCATGACTGCTCATTTTTCTATGCTGTATTCTATCTGCCACTTCTCTGCCCACTCCCCCATCATGCCCAAGTCGTTTTGCAAAGTCCCTGCTGTCTTTACACTACCCACCCCTCCACCCAATCATAGATATCTATTTCATGGATACGCTGATGCTAATTGAGACTGGATTAGATTAGATTAGATTAGATGATTAGATTAGATTAGATTAGTTTTATTGTCATTCAGACCTTTCGGTCTGAACGAAATTTTGTTTCCCTGCAGTCATACATATAATTTAAAAAATGGCAAAAACACACAATCAACACAAATTTAACATCCACCACAGTGAGTTCACCAAACACCTCCTCACTGTGGTGGAAGGCAAAATCTTAAAGTCTCTGTCTCTTCCCTCTTTGTTTTCCCTCTGCGCCGAGGCGACGGTTCAAACTCCGCGGGTGGTTGCTGCCTCCGCCACAACTCCAGGGCCGAGTCGGGTCTCCGCCGCTGCTGCTGCTGCCGCCGCCACAGCTTCGGTGCCGAGCCGGGTCTCCGCTGCTGCTGCTGCCGCCGCCACAGCTCCAGGGCCGAGCCGGGTCTCCGTTGCCGCTGCTGCCTCCGCCACAACTCCAGGGCCGAGTCGGGTCTCCGCTGCTGCTGCTGCCGCCGCCACAGCTCCAGGGCCGAGTCGGGTCTCCGCTGCTGCTGCTGCCGCCACTACAGCTTCGGTGCCGAGCCGGGTCTCCGCTGCTGCTGCTGCCGCCGCTACAGCTTCGGGGCCGTGTCAGGTCTCCGCTGCTGCTGCCGCCGCCGTTACAGCTTCGGTGCCGAGCCTGGTCTCCGCTGCTGCTGCTGCCGCCGCTACAGCTTCGGTGCCGAGCCGGGTCTCCGCTGCTGCTGCTGCCGCCGCTACAGCTTCGGGGCCGAGTCAGGTCTCCGCTGCTGCTGCTGCCGCCGCTACAGCTTCGGGGCCGAGTCGGGTCTCCGCTGCTGCTGCTGTTGCTGCTACAGCTCCGATGCCGCCAGCTCCGCCATTAGGCCTCGGCGCAGACGGAGACGGGGAATACGACCGAAGAAAAAGTCGCATCCCCCGAAGGAAGAGACCAAAGCATGTTTCTCCCACCCCACCCACACACATACACAACTTAATAAAACAAAATTAACTAAAACATGACAAGGAACAAAACGAAAGAAAAAAACAGACGGACTGCAGGTGGGCCGCAGCTGTTAAGCCAGCGCCGCCATCTTGGAATCTTGGTATGATCAGATCCCAGTGGTGAGGCCATAGCAGGCTGACTACAACACACCTCTCCCTTCAGTTAAGCATAATGCATGAGATTTTGACGCCTTCATAGCAACCATGGCTATAGCATGGAATTGCACTGCTTAGAGTACCCGAATAACTAAAGGTTCTATTAATCAAAAGCCACATCCTTAAACCACATTGCAGTAGACTTATTCAGAAGCAATATTTCCATTTATTGCTAATACCATACAAAAAACACAAAATAGGCAAAGTTTACTTCCCTGTAATGTGGAACTCAGTTCACTGAATTCATGTTCGGGGCTGGCCAAATAAAAATTGTGATGCGTAGGAAGGAACGGTAGATGCTGGTTTAAACCAAAGATATACACACAATGCTGGAGTAACTCAGCGGGACAGTCAGCATCGCTGAATGGGTCACGATTGGGGTTGAGACCCTTCTTCAGACTTGACGTCAGGGGGGAGGGAGATAGGTAGATAAGGAAGTGTGAAGCTGTGAAAACATGGCGAAGGGAATGGAGATCAAAGAAAATGTAGAATAGATCATTGTTGGCTGGGCGAAGGTAACAACAAAGCAGACAAAGACAAAATGTAGTCGGAAACAGTAAAGACTGGTCGGAGAGCTCCATCTATACTTCATGCTGTCTCGGTAAGGCCACCTGTATAAATAAGGACCAGTCCCACCCCGATCACTTCCTCTTCTACCCTCTCCCATCAGGCAACAGGCATAGAAGCTTGAAAAAACATACCTCCAGATTCAGGGACAGTTTCTTCCTAGTTGTTATCAAGCAACTGAACCGTCCTCTCACCAGACAGAGAGTGGTCCTGACCTCAAAACAACCCCATTGGAGACCTTTGACCTATCTTTAATCAGAATTTATTGGACTTTATCTTGCACTAAATTTTATACCCTTTATCTTGTATCTGTGCACTGTGGATGGCTTGATTGTAACCATGTATAGCCGTTTCACTGACTGGATAGTACCCAACAACAAGCTTTTCACTAGATAATAATAATCTAAACTAAACGAGATCAGCCATGATCGAATGCCGTAGCAGGCTCGATGGGACAACTGGCCTAACTCTGCTCCTATGTCTTATGGACAAGTTGGAAAGAGAAAGATTAATAAGATAGTAGGAAAGAACTGCAGATGCTGGTTTAAATCGAAGGTAGACACAAACTGCTGGAGTAACTCAGCGGGACAGGCAGCACCTCTGGAGAGAAGGAATGTTTGATGTTTCGAGTCAGGACCCTTCTCACCTGACATCAGTTTGAAGAAGGGTCTCGACCCGCAACATCACCGATTCCTTCTCTCCAGAGATGCTGCCTGCCCCGCTGAGTTACTCAAGCAATTTGTGTCTAACTAAGATTAATAAGATGTAGGGACTACGTTAGGAAAGAAAGAAGTTCATACTAGGATTCACAAACATTATTCTTTAAGGCGACCAATCTGTTTCACATTCGCTATGTGGACAGATAATGCATTCTGAGTGCATTGCCTGTGAGTGTTTTCTTTTATCTTGGTTTTGAAAAGCATATGGTTAGTAGAAATAAAGGATTGACGGAAGCAATACATGCTCAGTCAGTTAGAATGGATTTTATAGCGATCAATCAAGCAGACTTGCAGACTGATTTAAATTTCTGCTTGGCGTCAATGCAACCAGATTCTCTATACAATTGTTTTTCCCATTTGGGGAAACTGTGGCTCTGGATTTTAGTTCAACTTGTAATGGTGGGGGGGGGGGGGGGGGGGGGTTGGAGGGGGGGGGGGGGGGGGGGGGCGTCACCAAACAATATTGTATTCAGCTTATTATTTGTTTTTTTCAACCATTTTGTAAATTCAAGTTTACAAGTGGACCTCTTGAAACATTAATTTATTTAGTCAGAGGGTGGTGAATCTGTGAAAGGCTGTAGAGGCCATGTCAGGGGATATTTTTAAGGCAGAGATAGATAGATTCTTGATTAGTGCAGGTGTCAGAGGTTGTGGGGAGAAGGCAGGAGAATGGGGGTTAGGAGGGAGAGATAGATCAGCCATGATTGAATGGTGGAGTAGGCTTGATGGGCTGAATGTCCTAATTCTACTCCTATTCCTTGACTTTGTGACCTTCTAATGAATCCTAGCCTAAAGTAGTCATAGATCAAGCAGCACTGAAAGGGGCCGTCAGTCTTCCTCCCATGTGGAATATTGCACCCATCTTTATCAATCCCATTTACTGGCACTTGGTCTTTCTCTTTTCATGCCTTGATGATTCAAGTATTCGTTTAGATCAGTTGCGCCAAATCCTTTTTAATCCATGGCTGAAAATTGATCGAATGTTGGGACTTATGGCCCATCTTTCAAGATAGCATGGTCAATGAACTGATAATTATGACTAAAATAAAATTAGTTTCCAAAACATTTTATTTTTGGTTTTACAGCATATTCATGTATCAGAGACTAAAAACTAAAGCATTAATTAAAAATTATTATTGGAAACAAAATTGAAGCCTGGAATAAAAATATTTTTGGACCCTCTCAGTTACAATCCTTCAAGGCACAATTTTGAGAACCAGCAATCAAGATACTTATGTGCTGTGAGAATCTTTGCCTCCATCTTATCAGAATGCATCACAACCGGGTTTGGGAAAGGCTCCATCCAAAACTGTGTGAAATTGCAGAGAGTTGTGGACATAGCTCAGACCATCATGCAAACCAACATTGATTCCATCCGCACTACATGCTGCCTTCGCAAGGCCACCAGCACAGGAGTTTGAAAATGCATTCCTCCAAATTCGGGTACAGTTTCTTCCCAGCTGTTATCAGGCAACTGAATGGTCCTCTCATCAGCCAAAATGCAGTCATGACCTCCAATCTACCTTATTGAAGACCTTTTGAACTATCTTTAATTGGACTTTATCGGGCTTCAATGTTATAACAACCATATCTAATATGTTAAAGTATGATGTATAACAATTTAACAATGGCAAAACTGTCCACAATATGACAAAATATTTATCTGGTCGATGTAAAGAATTATGTCCGAATTGGGTATATGCCCAAATAATAGCAATCATTTTCCCCTGTGCGTAGCACATGCATACTTGTGGAACAGCAACACATATTCAGCTTGGGTTTAATAGGTAGAGCAATGGATGCAAAGAGCTTGGGTAGCTTACAACCCAAGGGTAAACTAAACCCCTCTATCCTGCCCCCACCCACTCTTCCTCCATCCCAACTACATTCCTTCCTCTGGCTTTACATTTCACCCCACTTCTCTCATCTGACACCCTTTTGTCCTCTTGTGTCTTTTTGTCCCCTTTTGCCTCCTTTTCATCTCTACCCTTCTCCACCTATCTTCCAATCATAAATCCCCTCATCTGTATCCATCTTTCACTTACCTGGCTTTGTCTTCCCCCACCTCTCTTCTCCAGCTTTCTCCCCCTACTACATTCAGTCTTAAGATGGGTTCTAAGCCAAGACATCCCCTATCCATGTCTTGCAAAGACCCTGACTGACCCAATGAGCTACTTCAATACTTAGATTAGTTTGTTGTCACATATACCAAGGTACAGTGAAAAGGTTTTGTCGAATGCTAAACAGTCAGTGGAAAGTCAATACATGATTACAATCGAGCCATTCACAGTGTACTGATACATGATGAAGGGAATAACGTTTATTACAACATAAAGTCTGATTAAAAATAGACTGAGAGTCTCCAAAGAGGTTGACAGTAGCTCAGGACTGCTCTCTGGTCATTGAAAGAATGGTTCAGTTACCTGATAACAGCTGGGAAGAAACGGTCCCTGAATCTGGAGGTGTGTGTTTTCACACGTCTATACCTCTTGCTTGATGGGAAATGGGAGAAGAGGGAGTGGCCAGCATGCGCCTCATCCTTGATTTTGCTGGTCGCCTTGCCGAGGCAGCATGAAGATAAATCTTAATACTTTAATCTTTGTGAGAGCAGAATTTAATATTAAACATCTGATCTCAAAAGTGTATTTCCAAGATCAGTGTAACAGTGATTTCGCAGAAGCAAATAGACCTTCAGAAGTGTACATGAGATGCTACTTTAAAAGTTACAATATATTTGAAATGCAAATACAGATTCAGATACTGCATCAAACAAAAAACTTCAATTTTACAAATAACCTTAAATGTGAACATCAATTCCTTACATGCTCCTTTATAATTGTATTGTAAGTGATCCCTGGGTAATTATTGTTGGATATCAAAAGAGTTAGAGATCTGAACACCATGTTTGCGTTCATTTCAATGTTCCTTTACTTGTTTCTAAATTACACAAACAGTAGGGTGATCATCTCCATGCTCGTCTCGAGTCAAATTGAATTTTAAAACGTCTTACTCTTATTAGTTCCATTCATACTTTGTACTGCTTCCAATTAGCTGTGCTGTGTAAAATACCTAATTCATCAGTCCTATATGGTCAGAGTCTCACTCCTAATGAATGCTGTCCACTTGATGGCTGAGATAAAGACAAAATGGTTGTCCCCAATTTGTTGATTGCATTTCGTTTAGTTTAGTTTAGAGATACAGCATGGAAACAGGCCCTTCAGCCACCAACTCCTCGCCAACCAGCAAACCCACACTCTCCTGGGCAATAGGACAATTATTTTTTTTTACTCAAGCCAATTAACCTACAAATCTGCACGTCTTTGGTGTGTGGGAAGAAACTGGACAACCGAGTGGAAACCCACGCGGTCACGGGGAGAATGTGCAAACTCCATGCAGACAGCACCCTTAGTTAGGATCAAACCCGGTTGTCTGGCACTGTAAGGCAGAAACTCTACCGCTGCACCACCGTGCCCCTCATTTGCCATGAAGTTTTGTAGAAGATGCAAAGATCCTTGTCACGGTTCAACCTGACCAGCTGCAGTTCAGATCTCTGATCACTTAAGCCACATAACAGTCACATACATTCAGTCAGCAAAAAAAAAACTATATATGATTACAATCAAGACGTCCACATTGTACAGATACAGGATAAAGGGTATAACATTAAGTGCAAGATAAATCTAGTCAAGTCCGATTAAAGATAGTCCGGGGGTCTCCAAAGAGGTAGATGGGAGGTCAGGACCACTCTCTAGTCGGTGAGAGGATGGTTCAGTTGTCTGATAACAGCTGAGAAGAAACTGACCCTGTATCTGGAAGTGTGCATTTTCAAACTTCTGTACCTCTTCCCTGATGGTAGGTGAGAGAAGAGGGGGTGACCAGGGTGAGACTGGTCCTTGATTATGTTGGTGGCCTTGCCGAGGCAGCGTGAAGTGTCGATTAAGTCAATGGAAGGGAGGTTGGTGTGCGTGATGGATATGCTGATTTACGGAAAGAGAAAAAAACTGCTGGAATAACTCAGTGGGACTGGCAGCATCTCTGAAGAACACGGGTTAAGAACACGGGTAAGTGATGTTTCAGGTTAGGATCGTTCCTCATAGTCTGAGAAAGGATCCCAACATGAAATATCACCTATCCACATCAATACCAGTGTTCCCCAACCGGAAACCGTGGATGAGCCATGAAGCAGAATCCCTAGTGAAGTTCAAACCTGAGGCGTTTAGCGAGATCACAACCAATACAGGAAATCGATATGTGACCTTTGTTAAGCCATCAGGTATGCTAGGAGTATTCTAGCCCAAGTAGCCATCCCTGACTAAGCATAGACACATGTTGATAGTGACAAGGCTTGCAGGCTATAACAGGCTATTAAACGCCTGCCACCACGGGACACGGTGGCAAAATCCAGTGTAACAGCCCTACAAACATGAATGGCTGGGTGTATTGTTCAAGGAGGCCTTGTGAGTGGTTTTGTTGCTTTGTAAGCAGAATGTATTAACTGGATGACTTATGAATGTAACAAAAAGCATTCAGTTTGTAATGTATTTTCTATATTTTTATGAATAAACCTTATTTTTAGAATATTAAAAAAAGTCAAAGGCTTGTTCTTCAGTATAAATTCACCAATCATTTCTGCATATGTAATCAATCATACGTACAATGGTGTCCTCATTTTAAATTGGGTATCTAAATTGGGTTAGGGCGGCACAGTGATGCAGCTGGTAGAGTTGCTGTCTCACAGTGCCGGAGACCCGGGTTTAATCCTGACCTGGGTGTTGAATGGAGCACCCAGAGGAAAACCACACAATCCCAAGGAGAACTTGCAAAATCCAGGACATGTCACATGCATGGAATTTGCACGTTCTTCCTGTGACCACTTGGGTTTTCTCCGGGAGTTCCAGTTTCCTCCCACATCACAATGTCATGTGGGTTTGTAGGTTACTTTGCCTCTGTAAATTGTGTAGGCAGTGGATGAGAAAGTGGGGTAACATAGAACTAGTGTGAATGGGTGACTGATGATCAGTGTGGACTTAGTGGGCCGAAGGGCCTGTTTCAATGCTATGTCTCTGAACTAAACTATCTCGACCAGATGGGATGTTTTATGGCTCTAGGGCATTTTGCTGGTTTATCTATGCTACGCACTTCCTACCTTTCCTATGTTCACAAGAGATCATTTGCTTGTCTGCTATGCGATAAAGCCAGGTATAAAACAACTTCTCACTGAGGGTTAAAATAAAAAAACATGCTTCCCATTCACACCAATTCTGACTGGATTCAGTGACATTCTGTCATATTAAACAACAAAAGAACGTTAATCTCTTGCTTTAAGCTACATATTGCTTAGCTGCTACACATTTGTGCGAGGAATGCTAATCATTGAAGGGTAGGAACTTACTAAAAAAGTAATGGTGTGTGAACAATCCACAGTGATATTTATGTATCTCAGCCAACAAACCCAGGGGATTAAGAGGTACTGTGAAAATTACAAATCCCTGAAATTTGCTGCTTGATTTTTGACAGGCTACTATTTGTTTTGCTCAAACTGAATATTTTCTTTAATAATAATGTCATATTTAAGTACGGAAGCTACCGACTTATGTAAGAGTTACATCCCGCGAACCCTTGCATATGTTTAGTTTACTTTATTGAAGTGCAGAGAAATGTTTTTGTTGTGTGTTAACCAGTCAGCAGAAAGGTAATACATGAATTGAGCCATCCATTGGTATGGATACATGATAAAGGGAGTAACGTTTAGTGCAAGATAAAGTCCAGAAAAGTCGGATTAAAGATAGTCTGATTGACTCCAATGAGGTAGATAGTAGGTCAGGGCTGCTCTCTGGTTGTTGAAAGAATGGTTCAGTTGCTTGATTAACAGCTGGGAAGAAACTGTCCTTGAATTTGGAGGTGTGCATTTCTCACTTCTGTACCTCTTGCTAATTGGGAGAGGAGAGATGAGGGAGTGACCGGGGTGAAACCAGTCCATGATTATGCCGGTGGCCTTGCCGAGGCAGCGTGAGGTGTAAATGAAGTCAATGTCAAATGTCGCCTATGTTGGAAATTGAAGTGCTACTGCACACACACAAATGTACTGCAAGACCATGCAGAGACCATGGAGGAGCATTTACGAGAACAGCTGATTAGCTTGTAGAAATGGCCGCATGCACTACCAGACTCAGGAATAGCTTCTTCCTCTCTGTTATTAAGAGCCTGGCCCACTTGGCGATTTTTTTCGGCGACTGCCGACATCATTGACTGACGTGTCAGGTCACCGAAAAATATGCGGCGTGATGACGCATGATGCGTGGTGTTTTTTCCATGTGTTGCAACTTTTTTTTTTGTCTCTGCTGGGATTTGAAATGTTCAAAATCTTTTGGCGGCACTGATACGACGCCGGCAGTCGCCCAAAAAATCGGCAAGTGGGACAGGCCCTTTAGTCTTCTGAACTGTGCTTCCATAGCTAGCATACTGTCTGATTCACTCTACCCATTGTGGACATAAAACCTTGTCTATGGAAGTGAGGCGCTACAATACTGAAAACTATATTTCGCACTCTGCTCTTTGCATCCTTTGCTCTACCTATTAAAGTTGAGTTTGACGATTGTATTTATGTATAGTATTTTCTGATCTGCTTAGCTAGCATATAAAACAATCCTTTTGATTGTTGCTTGGTACACGTGACAATAATAAACTTAAGCATATATATTGTAGGATATGAAACAAACAGAAAAACAATTTGAAATAGGTGAATCAAATGGTGAGAGTGGTAGCAAGGTAAATCTATAACCTCATCCGATCTGGATGCTATGACAGTATTTTTCAGATTATATTTTCTGGAGGAAGCATGCAGATAAAATAAAATGGAAGGTCTAATTTGTGAATTGGTGGTGATTTCAATAAGACAAGCTTCACATTTTACAATATTTACTTATTTTTCCTTTATTTCTTTCCTCTCCCATAACCAGGTTGTCACAGCGGTAGAGTTGCTGCCTTACAGCAACAGAGACCTGGGTTTGATCCTGATCTCGAATGCTGTCTGTAGGAGTTTGCGTGTTCTCACTGTGACAGTGTGTGTTTTCTCCGGGTGCTCCGTTTTCTCCCATATTCCAAAGATGTGCACGTTTTGTGGGTTAATTGGCTTCTGTAAATTGTCCCTAGTGAGCAGGATAGAACTAGTATATTGTTTATTGCTGGTCGGCCAGGACTACGTGTGCCAAAGGGCCTGTTTCCACGGTGCATCTCTAAACTAAACTAAAACAAATCCAGACTTACTTTTGTGTCGCAAAGAACTGCAGATGCTGGTTTAATAAAAAAAAACATTTTCATCGTCCAAGGATAAGTAGGAGGAGATGTCTGAGAGTTGATGCCTGGCCTCAGTCCGGTAGAGGTCAGAGCGGCTGAAGAAGGGTCTCGATCCGAAATGTCACCCATTCCTTTTCTCCAGAGATGCTGAATTACTCCAGCATTTTGTGTCTACCCCAGACTTACTTTTGTTCTGTTCTCCTAATTTGACTGTTGCTCACATAGTCCAACTCACCCTGTTTGCTGTTGTGCCTCTGTTTATTTCAGAACATTAAGGTGATTCCACTGTAATCTGTTGCCTTGGATACAACATTACGAGGTACAAGTCTTAATTGACGACAAACAAGTTTTGGCCTTTAAGTAGTTCTTATTCTAAACCAGTAAATCAATACATTCAGTGACAAGTTCAGTAAATGAAGGATCACACATATTTTACACCTCTGACTATTCTTTATGTTCATTCTGCTGTAGGTATTCAACCATGTAATGCACTTATGATACGTATCCTCATCGAATCTAATGAATCTGCCATGATCTGTGTAAAGTCCATGGGAAATGTTAGGTAATGGAGGCCTCATTGTTCACGCTAGAAGAATTCATACTTTTCAAAATAGAATCCAGTATCAGTGGACATTAAGATTGAATTATTACTTTCAAAATATAATGGAAGAGCTATGCGTGAGAGAGGACCATACTGTGCATACAGAGTAGTGCCATTGATTCAATGGGCCTAAGGGTGTCCTTTGTACCAATTCAATAAATTCTGATTCAATGTAAGATGTATATTGCGAATATTGGACTTTTGTCTCCACAACTGTTGTGCTACAATGCTACGGACGGTATTCTATTGCACTTGAGTTCTATCTATTGTACTTGAGTTCAGCTTGATTGTATTTAAAGGGCAGAAACAAGGAACTGCAGATGCTGGAAAGAAACAAAATGCTGGAGTACCTCTGGGTCCGGCAGAAGAAGAACATGGATAGGTGACATTTTGGTTTGGTACCCTTCATCAGAAATTAATGTATAGTAATCAGATTTGTTTGGATAGCATAGAAAAAAAGTTTTTCACTGTAATTTGGTACATGTGATAATAATAAACCTAAACCTTAACCTTAGCACACAGTGATTGATCCGGTACCCAGACGTTGCGTTGTAGGACGAGAAGCCAAAGCAAATAACTGAACGGAAACAAAGCCGAAACGGCAACTAACCGAAAGGGTGGGGCGCCTAACTGCAAATTATCCGAAAGGGCGGGACGCTTAAAAGCCAACTAACCAAAAGGCTGCGTCGCCTAAAAGTAAACTCGCTGAAATGCCGCTCTGCCGAAACGCCAACTAACTGAAAGGCAACGTCGTCTATAAGCCAACTAACCGAATGGTCGCTCAGCTGAAAAGTCAAATAACGGATATGATGTCGCAACTTAATTAACCAGTTTCCCAAATGCAAGAACTATTTATACATGTAACATTTTTGTTTTTAAATCAATGTAAGTCTTTTTTGATTTCTAATGCTGAGTTAAAACCCCGTCCTGTGGGAAGGGCTTGCAGCAGCTGGTTTCATAGTGCCTTCATTGTTGATAGGTGCTGTCCTTTCACATGGACTGCTTACAACTTGGTGCTCGGGTTCAGAGTGCCCAGTCACCTATGGCTTGTGTCAGAAAATGACCCCCACCCTCCCGTCTCCATCGGCCAGTGATGTGATGGACGCGGGGCCCTTGACCATTCGCTGACAAGTCCCACCCCCCCGGCGAGGTCATGTCCGTTATTTGACTTTTCGGTTGAGTGGCCATTCGATTAGTTATCGCTTGTAGGCGATGCAGCCTTTCGGATAGTTGGAGTTTTGGCAAAGCGGCCTTTCAGTGAGTTTGCTTTTCAGCGACGCAGCCTTTCGGTTAGTTGGCTTTTAGGCTTCCTGCCCTTTCGGATAGTTTGCATTTAGGCGCCCCACCATTTTGGTTAGTTGGCATTTCGGCTTCGTAAGCTTTCGTTTGTTTGGCGTTTCAGCTTTGTAACTGTTCGGTTATTTGGTTTCCACTTCTTTGCTTCAGCTTCTAGCCCTTCGACGCCACATCTGCACACGGGTTGATCTTATCTAAAACATATTAATGACTGTAGTACAGTCAGCAAGATTTGGCAAAGTGTTTATAATAGCTACATTTTTTATTGATACTTTATTGTCACAAGCACTGAATCTGTAGGAAGGAAAAGGGTCTCGACTCAAACGTTCACCCATTCCTTCTATAAAGAGATGCTGCCTGTCCTGCTGAGTTACACTAGCATGTAAAGAGTTGCCAGGTAATGGGTAACGACAAAGATATAAAAGCATTCAATATAGCCCTCCCTGATGGACCCTCTTCCTTACCGCCACCACCCCACGCCGGGTCCCACTTTGATCTCCGTGACACTTACTTGACTGACTGCTGGAACACCTGCAGCTCGACCGACCGACTAGCACTCACGCGGACGACAACTTTCCAACGACCCTTCACTCCCACAGTCATCCCTCCTCGCTCTCCGACGGCCCTCCTCGCTCTCCGACGGCCCTCCTCACTCTCCGACGGCCCTCCTCGCTCTCCGAAGGGCCCGCCCTGGTCCCTTGTTTGCGGTGGCCGCTGGGCGAGTCCGGTCATGATCAGCTCCGTGCCAGTGGCCCGATTCACTCCAGCTCGGCTACGCTCGCTCGGAGCTTGCTTTAAGTTTTAAGTGAGTCTGTTAACAAGTATTAGTTTAGTTTATTGTCACCTACCAACACGCAGTGAAAAGCATTTATTGCATGCTAACCAGTCAGCAGAATGACTATACTTGATTACAATCGAGCCATTCACAACGCACTGATACATGATAAAGAGAATAGTGTTTAGTGCAAGATAAAGCCCTGTAAAGTTTGATTAATGATAGTCTGAAGGTCTCCAGTGAGATAGATAGTAGCTCATGACTGCTCTCTAGTTGTTGACCACCAGGGGCGCCGAATGATTGGCATGTGTTTTTTAGTGTGTGTTAAAAGTCTGTGTAAATGTTCTCCAGTTGTGGGGAACATTTATGTGGGGGGAGGGGGAAACTTTTTTTCAGTTTCTTACCTTGCTGGAGATGCGATTATTTTCCGTATCGCATACCCAGTCGCTCTGCGGCCGACCATCGATGGAGCTGGAGGCCTCCTCGGACTGACTTGAGCCCCACCATGGGGCATGGACTTAACATCGGAGTCGATCCCTTGCCTGGGATTGCTCCAACTTTAAGCCTGCGGACTTTATATCGGGAGCTTGCAGTCTCGGGAAAGGCTAGTCGGGAAGCTCCAATGACACAGAGGTTCGACCAGCCCTGACGTGGGGTCCCCTGATGCAGGAGCTGATCCCCCAATGCGGAGGGCCCGATCGCCGGCTATGGGAGTCAAGATCGTCCCATCAAAGGAGGGCTTGAGGCCCCCGACCACGGGAGAGCATAGAAGGGAAGAGATTTGAATTTTCTTTTGCCTTTTCATCAGTGAGGAATGTGGAGGAGTCACTGTGGTGGATGTTTATATTAAAATGTATTTTGTGTGTTGCATTGTTTTTTATTGTATGACTAACTTGGCAAATGAAATTCTAAGTATGTTGCAAAACATACTTGGCTAATAAAGTATTATTGTGATTGTGATTGTGATTGATAAGATGGTTCCTCAGTTGGGGAAGAAAAAAATATATATCCTTGTTTTATTCTAATTTATATGTAATATGAGGAAAATGAATAAAATGTTAGCATACAGTAGGAGTCCTTTTGATACACAAAATTAATTTAAATCGAAAGATTTCCTCAAAATATTAACTATCATGTTTTCATTCTATATCTTTCCCTGAAGAAAGATGCTTTTTGGTCAATACTCTGTACTCATCTATCAATGTGATGGATGGAAAGAGTGAGAAATGAAATGCCTTTGTACCTGAACCCAAGGTGTTAGCGTTGAGGACTACTTGATCAAGTCTATCACTGCTTTTCAAAGCGGAACTTAGAATCCTGTGCGTTGCGTGAATCTTACTCATATTTTGCTGATATTTTTAAAATAGCAAATAACTTGTTTAAAATACAGCCCGTTGAGATGAAATTCCTATCGGATCAATGTTGTTTGCGATCAATCTCATAACTACCTGATCCCCTCCAAAGGTTCTGTGCAAAACTATCTTGCTCTCTTCTGCACTGAAGCTATTAGATGTCTCACTGCCTGATGTTCCCCTCCAGTACTTCTGTCAGCCTTCTGGCTGTAGGCAATCTTCCACCTGGCAATGAACTTAACACTATTGATTTTTTTCCTCTGAGGTATTGCCATGTTCATTTGTTGTGAGAGATTGAATTTTAGCCACTTGGCAGTTTCCTTGATGGATAAAACCATTGCTTAAGACAGGGGGTGTTCAGTAGTTCAGTCTCATATCCATAGAATCAATCCTACATTCATATTTTGAAAGTAGGAGCATATTTTTACGACTCATAACAACCAAGAGGAGAATTTTTGAACGTCAAATTTATAAACTACCAGAACATAAATCAGAATCAGAATCTGAATCAGATTTTATTCGCCAAGTATGTTTTGCAACATACGAGGAATTTCACGGGTCAGGTCAGTCATACAATTAAAAGCACCAGACTCAAAAACACATTTTAACATGAACATCCACCACAACGACTCCTACACATTCCTCACTGTGATGGAAGGCGAAATAAAGTTCAAGTCCTTCCCTTTTGTTCTTCATCGGTCGTGGGCCTCAAGCCCTCCGTTGACAGGATGATCTTGACTCCCGTAGCCGGCGGCGTTCGGTACCCCCACGTCGAGGTGATCCGCTCCCACATCGGGGGCATGTCGGCTCCCCCGCGTTGGACGATCGAACCTCGCGTTGGGGCTGGTCGAACCTTCCGCGGTGTTGAAGCTCCCAACTTGCCTCTCCCGAGCCTGCAAGCACTTGATGGTATGTCCGCAGGCCGCGGTGGGAGCGATCCCAGGCAAGGGATCCGCTACGATGTTAAGTCCGCGCCCCCGTTGGGGCTCACAACAATCCGAGGAGACTTCCAGCTCCACCGATGGTAGGCCGCAGAGCCCAGAGAATGTGATCCGAAAACTGATCACATCTCCGGGAAGGTAAGAACTTGAAAAAAAAAGTTTCCCCCGATCCCCCAGACGCTAAAAATAACAAAATGGGTGAAAAACGAACAGACTGCCGGCAGGGCTGGCCATCTCCCCAGCGCCCCTGGTGGTCTTTATGACGAGCCTTAAAAACAGAGAGAAGGAACTGCTGATGCTGGTTTACAAAGAAAAGGCACAAAATGCTGGAGTAAGATGGATAGGCAACGTTCAAATTATTTTTTACACTGGATACAGACAGATTGCTTTATTTGATCTTGTTTTACAACAGAAGTTGGTAATTTTCTCTAATTAGGGGGGAATTTACAAACTGATGTTGTTATATTTATTATAGTATGACTTGACACGTTATTCAGCTCGTTATATCTCTTGACACGTTCCAAGCAGTTTTTCAGCTCGATCAAGGCTATGTATGGTCCACCCAAGCTGACCTCCTCTCCCTGCTTGCAGCTGACGGGAAAACCCTGCTCTAGGATAAAAGCAGAATCTCAGGCAGATGGAGAGTACATTTCGCCAACCTCCTCAATAGGCCTTCTGCCGTTGACTCAGTCGCTTTCGACCAGATCCCACAAAAGCCAACACTTGGCGACCTTGACCTCCACCCATCTCTGTAAGAGATCAAGAGGGCCATCAGTCAAACCAGCACAGGCAAGGCATCAGGCATGGACGGGATCCCTGTTGCTCTCTACAAAGCAGCAGGTCCTGAGACACTAGACGCCTCCCACAACATCTTGTCCAGCATCTGGGAGACAGAAAGTACGTCTGATGAATTCAGGGACGCCACTGTTGTCTCCTTGTTCAAAAACAAAGGTTGCAAAGCTGACTGTTGCAACTACCGAGGCATCTCCTTGTTGTCCGTCGCTGGAAAGTTACTGACCCATGTCATCCTCAACCGCCTAATCAATAAGGTCGCGGAAGCAAGCTTGCCGGAGTCTCAGTGTGGTTTTAGACCTGGTCGCAGCACTGCTGATATGATCGTCACAGTGAGAGAGGTACAGGAAAAATGCATCGAGCAGATATGGACTTCTACGCAGTCTTCGTAGACTTGACAAAGGCCTTTGACACCGTCAACAGGGAGGCTCTGTGGTTGATACTTCATAGTTCGGCTGCCCAAGAAAGTTCATCCAGATCATCCGCCTCTTCCTTGATGGCCTGTCGGGAATAGTTCTGGTCAACGGTGGAACTTCTGCACCTTTCGACTACTCCAATGGAGTGAAGCAAGGTTGCGTTCTGGCCCCTGTACTCTTCAACCTATTTGTCGGCTGCGTCCTGAGTCACGCACTCCAGGACCTCGACCGTGGAGTGTACCTGAAGTACTGTCTGGACGGATCTCTCTTTGACCTTCGATGACTGAACGCCATAAGCAAGATGCACGAATGTCTCATTCTCACAGCCCTTTTTGCGGATGACTGCGCCCTCATGGCTCACGAGGAGTCTGACCTCCAGTTCATTTTGACCAAATTTGCGGAAGCCAGCACAGCCTTTTGGTCTCACAATCAGCTCTAGACTCTAGACTCTGCAGCACCGCCCCCAAGTGTGCACATTGACAGCACACAGCTGAAAGCCGTTGACTCCATCAAATACTTGGGAAGTGTAATATCATCTGATGGCTCCCTGGACATGGAAATCTCAACGAGGATCAGCAAAGCCAGTCAAGCACTTGGACGACTGCGTACACAAGTGTTGAACCACCACAATGTCAAGCTGTCAACTCATCTCAAAGTCTACAAAGCAGTTGTGTTTCCAGCCTGCTCCATGGCTGGGAAACGTGACACCTTGTATAGGAATCACATCCATCTACTTGAGTAGTTCCATGTGCGCTTGTTACGGTCCATCATGGGCATTCGCTGGCAGGACAAAGTGCCCAACCTAGGAGTATTGGACAAATCCAGCTTCACAAGCATCAAGGCAATGATCATCAAAGCACAGCTCCGATGGACTGGGCACGTCATCAGGAGGGATGAAACCCGCATGCCTTGACAGGTCTTCTACGACATGCTCTCCCACGGACAAAGGAACCGTGGGCATCCCAGGAAGCGGTACAAAGATTGCGTCAAGGACCATCTCCACTATTGTGGTCTTCCGCCCAAGCAACTGGAAGCCTGCACCAGCGACTGAATATGCTGGTGCGCAGCGGTGCGAACAGCAGCCAGCAGCTTCGAGGAGCGCCGCCTAGAGCGACTTACCAAAGCCAGGGAGAGGCGGAGGGCTGCCGCCCAGAGCGATGACCTTTATCTTCCCCCACTGTCCTTGAGTGCGCAGTTCACAAATTAGACTCATGAGCTATGTCAGAACTCACCAGAATGGAGACTGCACAACCCGCCAATCTTGTTACCGACGGGCCACCACCATAGGAGCAGAATTAGCAGAAGGCCAATCAAGTCTACTCCGCCATTCAATCATGGCTGATCAGCCTTTCCCTCTCAACCCCATTCTACTGCCTTCTCCCCATAACCTTTGATGGACATTAATCAAGAACATATCAATTTCCATTTAAAAAATATCAAAGATTTGGCCTCCACAGCCACCTTTGGCAATGAATTCCACAGATTCACCACCCTCAGACTAAAGAATTTCCTCATCTCCTTTCTGATGATACGTCCTTTTATTCCGAGGCTGTGTTCTCTAGTCCTAGACTCTCCCACTAGTAGGAGCATCCTCTCCATGTTATGGGTCGGGACCATTCTTCTGAAAAATCACCTGATTCATGTTCTCCAGAGATGCTGCTTGTCCCCCTGAGCTTCTCAGCACTTTGTTACTCCAGCATTTTATGCCTTTCTTTAGTGGCGCATTGGCGCAACGGTAGAGTTGCGGCCGTACAGCACCAGAGATCCCAGGTTTGATCCTGAATACGGGTGTTGGCTGTATGGAGTTTGTACTTTCTCCCTGTGACCTGTGTGGGTTTTCTCTGGGTGCTTCGGTTTCCTAAATTGTCCCTAAATTGTCCCTAATGTGTAGGATGGTGCTAGGGCACGAGGATCGCCAGCCGGCGCGGACCCGGTAGGCCAAAGGGCCTGTTTCCGCACTGTTTCTCTAAACTAAACTAAACATTTTGGGTATTTCCTTGGATTTATACAGTATATTTCACCTTGTCCCAAGAAACTTTATAGTTCGAGGTTTCACATTCCAACCTCTGGCCTGTTCCACCAAATTGAATCTTAAATTCCTATGAAAGATCATAGAAAACATGACAAGCAAATGGTTTTGGTTGTGCACGTATAAAGCTTCCCAGTTTTTTGTTCTGTCATCGTTAACATTAATAAGTGAAAACCTGACGACAATGTCTTTAATTTTCCAAAGAGTCAAGGTCTTGATTTAATCTCCTGAGCAAAAGTCAGCAATTCCAACAAAAAAAACCTATTGCCTCAGTAATGCTCTGAAGTGTCAGGTTGGATTATGCCATTAACTTCTGGAGTGAAGACAGAACCAGGAGTTTTCACATTTTGACATGTGTGGAAAGTGAATCAAGCTGATAATTTAACTCCAGAGAATATCAAACACCAGAGAGGCTTAATTCAAAGAGAACGTGTTTCCTAAAAGTTAACTTGGGAAATGGCTCATGACAGGCAGCTCCGCTCCGCTAGCATCATCAAACAATTGTCAAAATTCACAACATTACCAAAAAGCCCTCAATGAAAATAATAAGAAGGAACTGCAGAAGCTGGTTTATACCACAGATAGATAGAAAGTGCAGGAGTAACTCAACAGGTCAGGCAACATCTCTGGGGGAAATGGATAGATGAGGTTTCTGAAACAAATGGCCTTCAAATGATAATCTGCAATCTTTCTTGATAAAAATAGCACATCAAGTAGATTAAATTTCAATTTCACCTTAAAAATAGAACAGCTCTGTCTGCATACCATATTAAACAATTGCAATTTGTCAAAAAGTCATGCTTAGAGATAGAAAACATGGAACAAGCTCGACAAACCAACTCGTCCATGCCAACTATGGTGGCGTCCTGAGATATTCCCATTAGCTTTCATTTGACCCAGATCCTTCCAAGCCTTTCCCATCCGTGAACATGTCCAAATGTCTTATAAATATTGTAACTGTACTCATCTCTGCCACTTCCTCTGGCACCTTGTTCCATTTACCCGTTAACCCAATGTGTGAAAAACAATAGGGAGTGGATTCGCAAATGGCTATTCCTGCTCCAAAGAACTGCAAAATATGATAATGATAAACAATGTTTATCATGGTTATAGAATCATAGAGGCATGCAGCATGCAAGCAGGTCCATTAGCCTAACATGCCCATGCTGACCAAAATGCCCTATCTATGCTAGTCCCACTTGCCTGCAGTTTGCCCATATCTCGCTACATCTTTCTTATCCATATATCTGTCCAAATGTATTTTAAATGTTGTTATTGTTCTTGCCTCAACTACCTCCTCTAGCAGCTCATTCCATATATACCCACCACCCTCTGAGTGAAAAAGTAGCCCCTCAGATTCCGATTAAGGTTTTCCCCTGTCATCTTAAATCTTTGTCCTATGGTTCTTGATTCCCCTACTCTGGGTAAAATACTCTGTGCATTCACCCTATCTTTTTCCTTATACAGTTCCATAAAATCTCCCCTCAGCTTCCTCTGCTCCAAAGAATAAAGTCCTAATCTGCCCAACCTCTCCCTGTAGCTCAGGCCTTCGAGTCATTTAATAAATATCTAAAAATTAAATGATTAAGATTGTCTTCATGAAGAGCTTTGATTTGTTTTTATATGATGACTATATATGTGAATTTTATTTGATGGTTTAGTTTAGGGGTACAGCATGGAAAAAAGGCCTTTCGGCTCACAGTCCATGCCAACCATCAATCACCCTTTCTCACTAGTCCTCCCACTTTCTCATCACTCCCTACAACCCAGGGGGAATTTACAGAGGCCAATTAAACGACAAATCACACATCTTTGGTAGTGGGGGAAAACCAGAGCACCCATAGGAAACCCACGTGGTCACAGGATGAATGTACAAACTCTACAAAGACAGCAGTCGAGGACAGGATCGAGCCCAGGTCTCTGGTGCTGTAACTTCATGCTTGATATTTGAATCTGGTGCATTGTTCACGTTACCTGGAATCAATGCAATATCTACGAGGCAGAATTTCAATGGAAAAACCAACAATTATTCATGACAATATTTCAATTGGATCAACAACTGTAAGTTTTAAGGTGTTAAAAATCCACTGAGCTCATTGTATGGAAAATATTCTCCACAAAATCAGAGATGCTTCTTCATAACTTGAACAGTAAGATTAACTCACTGCTTCCCTATTATTTATGGGATATTGTGGGTTTGTCCGTGACAGCCGTCTAGAACTTTAATTCTGCTTTAACATGCAATTCATCTCTTTATATCTTAAATATTCATATGAAAAGCATATTTCCCCAGTGATAAACTATTGTTCAATTCTGCATAAATCCACAACTGACACCAAAATCATTAATCTGTTGGGCAAGTATCATAATACATCAAGTCAATGAGCTGTTGTGTTGCTCCCTTTACTGGGAGACACTTCACGGTAAAGAAATAACACCATATAAAATTGTAGCAGTATATGCATTAAAAAAGAAGATTCCAACTGGGGAGTGGTTTCTCGCATGTAAAATAAATGGAGTGTGGGATAACTATCATCAGCTCCGAATTCACAATTGTAGGCTAATGTATCATTTGAATTTTTCCATTACATTTTTCATTGTTCCTTTGCTGTAAATTAAAGACAAAGAATAAATGTTTTTAAGAAAGTTGTAATGACATTTGAGACTGAATCTTGTGAGTGGAGCCAACAGGGGCATAGCCTTGGTTAACTGAAATGCAGTTCAGGGTATTATAGTCATCAACACACTGGAGGATGGCATGGTAGTGCAGCGGTAGAGTTGCTACTTTACAGTGCCAGAGACCTGGGTTCAATCCTGACTACATGTGCTGTCTGTACGCAGATTTTATGTTCTCTCTGTGACCACATCGGTTTTTCGGGTGCTCGGGTTTCCTCCCACACTCCAAGGGCATATAAGCTTGTAGCTTATAATGGCTTTGGTTAAAATTAAAATTGTACAGTATGTATGGGGTGATATCTGGTCAGTGTGGACTCAGTGGGCTGAAGAGCTTGTTTCCACGGTATATCTTTAAAGTAAAAGCACACCTGATCTGTGAAGTTCCCCAAATTTTGATCTTTAAGAGGAACGGCTGCAGAAACTGGAACATTATGAACCATATAACCCTTGGATCTTAACCTATGGTCGCATTCAATACAAATCAATGCTGGATATTCACGTCACAATATTCCCATTTAATATAAATATGATATGCTGCTCTAATATAATGTGTTGGAGGGATCTGTGTGTTTGTCCTGCACCCTGAATCGGACGTTCACAATTACTCTCTTAATTATGCGTCAGATTGAGAAAACACACAGAGAAAATCTCATACAGCAGGAACAAGTTTCTCGAACAGGTCAGTTAATTCATGCCTTATTACAGTATATACTGGGGGAGCACTTTGAGAGAGACCTCAAACATAGTCTACCAACCAAAATAAATGCCAGCAATCTATAGCAATGGCAATATAACAGACAATGCAAATTTTGATCATTCATCAGTTACATATTTTTCTTTGTGATACTTGTTTATCTCTGCAACAATTCCTTTTATCTGCCTGGTAGACATTTCCCGATTCTGTCTGTGACTGGATCTAACTTATGATCTGTTTATCTATTAGGACTCTGCTTATCGATTGATTGACAGCATGGAAACAAGCCATTCAAAGGAGGGGAGGAGCCATCTTGGTGAACGGCTGCTAGCCAGCAGCCGTCTGTTTTAAATTCATTTTTTTAATAGTTTTTAGTGAGTCCTGTTTTTTTGTTTGTAGGGGTATGGTCTTTTTAATGTGCGGGGGTAGGTGTAACTATATTTTTCGGTCCCTACCTGGTCGGTGTGGCAGCCTTTTCTCCGGGCTGCCCGTTGACCCGTCCTCGTGGCTTACCAGCGGGCTTGGAGCGCCGTTTCCTGGCGGGGACCGCCCAGCACCTCGGCCTCGGCGGCGGCACAGTGTTGGAGCGCTGGAGCGGAGCGGAGTGGAGCGGGCGATGCCTTGCCTGGGTCGCCGCGCTGGAGCTCTGTCGAGCTGGACCGCCGAGAGCAACATCTCCGGGCTGCGGGTCTGCGGAGCGGAGAGGCGGCAGTGCGGAGAGGCGGCAGTGCGGAGAGGCGGCAGTGCGGAGAGGCGGCAGTGCGGCGAGGTGGCAGTGCGGGGAGGCGGCAGTGCGGAGAGGCGGCGTCGACTTTTTCATCGGGAGCCTGGGAGCTCCAAACCGGCGCGGCCTTGTCGGCTTCGGCAGCCGCGGGCTCCAACCAGGAAGCGGCCGTTCCAGGTGGCCCAGCCGCTGAAAGGACTCTCCCGACGCCGGGGCAAGACCACCCGGTGAGAACGGCCAGGGACATTGGGCCTCCATAGAGGCAATTGCGGTGGCCTCAATAGGCCTGACTTTGGGGTGAACATGGGGTGGGGACTGGACATTGTGCCTTCCCCCACAGTGGTATCCACTGTGGGGGGATGATTTTTTTGTCTAATTGTAGTCCTGTAGGTCTGTGTCCAAGATGGCTGCCGTGAAGAGAGAGTGGACGCTGGCGCGCTTTGGCTGCCGCTGCTCTCTCTTCACACTGTGTTTTTGATTTTCTGTTTTTGGATTGAATTCTGTTTTTAATTTGTGTCTGTGATGTCTTTATTACTTGTTATATTCCGATTACTACGTTATTCCGATTACTATGTAAGGTGTCCTTGAGATGTCTGAAAGGCGCCCATTAAATAAAATTTATTATTATTATTATTATTCGGCCCACCGGGTCGATGGTGACCATTGATCACCCATTCACACTAGCTGATGTTATCCCACTTTTGCATCCACTCCCTACATATTAGCGACCGATAAATCTACAAATCAGCATGTGTTTGGGATGTGGGAGGAAACCGGAAAGCACCCACATGGTCACAGGAAGAACGTGGAAACTCTACACGGACAAGGCACCCGAGGGCAGGATCGAACTGTGAGGCAAGTGTATAAATGGCTGCGGTAAATAGGTTTAGCAAATTAGCAAAAACTATGAAGGCAGTTGATGAATCTAAAAAATAATAAGTTACAGAGTTAGAGAGAAGGGAAATGGGCTGATATTATTGTTCTATGAGCAAACATGGACTCATTGGGCTGATCAGCACTTCCGCTCTTGTCTGCGTTCCAACCTCCCAATGTTTATAATTCTGGCAGGTAGTTATGCTTTGCAATCTTTAAAACTTCCCTAAAGAAATCTCTACTGCCCTTACGAGGTCGGCCAAATTTGCCATAATCCTTATCCAGTTTGGATGTGCCTTACCAGGTTAAACATATTACAAACTTTCCCAATTTTTTCCTTAGATTTATTCTTCAAACGTTTCATAATAAAGGGGCTTGTAACGCCGTGGTTATTTTTTGTTTAGTTTAGAGATACAGCGCGGCAACTGGCCCTTCGTCCAACAGAGTCCACGCTAACCAGCGATCCCCGCACACCGGTATTATCCTACACACACTTGGGACAATTTACAATTTTATCGATATCATTTAACCAACAAACTTGAATGTCTTTGGAGTGTGGGAGTTAACTGAAGCATCCTGAGAAAACCCATGCAGGTCACGGGGAGAACATATAAACTCCGTACAGACAGCATCCGTGGTCAGGATTGAACCCGGGTCTCTGGCGCTGTAATGGGCCAGTCCCACTTACGTGACTTTTTAGGCAACTACAGGAGACTATGAGTTCGCCACAAGGTCGCCACATGTTCACCGGAGGTTGCCAGGGTGTCGCCTACATGGTGGTGAGTGGTTCCCGCATTCTCGTAACTAGTCGCGGCTTCATTCTGGTCGCCGCTAATTTTTTGTTGAAACATGTTGAAAAATTAGCAGCAACCAGAATTTTGACGCCATGGAGATTAACGAGAATTCTCGTGACGTAGGTGCAGTGGTAGTGGGTCGCCAGGATGTCCTAGGTTGTTGTCGGTTCTCTAAGGTTGTAGCCGGTGCTGACCTGTGAATTTCATTAGCTCATTGAGGAAAAAAAACGTAAAAAGTAGTTTTCAGAACCAAGGATAACCGACCGAGACTTAAAAGTTGTCTCCACTCCTTCTCGTCACCCCATCTACCCCCTCTCCCCCCTCTCCCCACCCCCCCACCTCACCCTCTTTTAAAGGACATAAGTGACCCTTCCCATACACTATGCTTTCGCTGTCTTAATTACAGCGCCAATCTTCCTGTTCATCGTGGTGTGTGTCTGTGTCACATTGGCTTTGCACCGTGTGAATTTCACTCAGACAGTGCCCCCCTCCCCACCGCTTGCCCTGTCCCTCACCTGCATAACTGGCTGGTGAAGGAAGCGATGTGTGTGTTCCACTCTGACAGTCGCCTATTTTACAGCGACCTGCTACGACTTGACAGTCGCCGACAGTCGCCTGAAAAATCGCCTAAGTGGGACAAGCCCATAAGGCAGCAACTTTACCGCTGAGCCACTGTACCACCCCTGTGGAAAAGCAAAACATGTCATATGATATTAAACCTAACTTGTGAGGGGTGATTCCATGTATTAAGCTTATCTTCCCTGCACTCCAACTGATAAGGCTAGAGATCAGTGAAGAGGTTGGCATAGATAAGAAGATACAATCTTCTCTCGTAGGGGAACACAGAGCAAAGGCTCAAAAATTATCACCCAACTGTTCAGGGGATCAGATAACATATCTCCACGAAGAAACCAGATGGAATCAGGTAGTCTCTTCTTACAAGCTCCTGGGGCAAGATCAATTGAAAATGTTGAGATGAAGATTGTTTAATATTTTAGAGTTTGAGCAGCCTCAGCATTTTCCTCTTTTTCTCCACTGATGTGATAGATGATTTGACATTGCATCTCACATCTTGGTCATTATTAATTAAAACATCATCAGCCTGACCATACCAAACTGTTAGGGGAAAGGAACAATTAAAGAAACCCACTGGTTTTCAGGTGCCAAAGGCTTATTAGATAAGTGTGTGTGTGTGTGTGTGTGTGTGTGTGTGTGTGCGGAGAGAGAGAGAGAGAGAGAGAGAGAGAGAGAGAGAGAGAGAGAGAGAGAGAGAGAGAGAGAGAGAGAGAGAGAGAGAGATACAGAGAGAGAGGGAGAGACGGAGAGAGAGAGAGGGAGAGAGAGTGAGAGAGAGAGAGAGAGAGAGAGAGAGAGAGAGAGAGAGAGAGCGAGAGAGCGCTGTGCTGTGAGGCAGCAGCTGTGCCAGTGTGCCACACTCAATCTACAAATCATCTATTTACCTTTTTGTTATAAATGCTGCATTAATGTTCACAGATGCTCAGCTTCCATCTACTATTTTAATTAATTTAAATAGTTGCGCTCCACCCACAGACTGTGCTGTGAAGTCATGGCATCTCAGTGAGGAGCGGTCCTGCCTTTCAAAGGAATAGAAACCCCTCTCTCAGCAGTTCAATGTGCTCTCGTTGCTCTTGCACAGCACTTCCTCATTTTAGATACTTTTATTAAAGTTTTAATCTTTCTAATAAAATATTTTGCCAAAACCTTTCTGACCCTTTGTTATTTAATGAATTTATTTTCACATAGAGATTCACTCTATTCACTGATTTATGGATCTTCATGGATACATGTAGAGAGGAAGAATAGTATTTGTGTGTGTATACAGTATGTGTGTGTGCGTATATATATATATATGTGTGTGTGTGTGTGTGTGTGTGTGTGTGTGTGTGTGTATATATATATATCAGACTTTTAGTTTACCTTTTTACTAAAGGTCTGATCTTGACCACTTCCTGTTCTGTATATTGATTTTAGAAAAAACGCTGCCACTTATGGCTGTGATTTTTGGCCTTCTTACTCAGAGTCCCCCTCCGCTGTGCAGGACAAGAGGATTTTTCACATAGATGAAAAATAAAAGTTATTAGTGTTTAAAAAATGTTGAGATTCTCTCTCCTGAAGGCCACGCCCCTTCCGGAGGGACAATAAAACCCAGAAGTGCCTCAGTCAGTCTCTGCAAGATGGGGGAGCAAGAGGGTCATGTCTCTCAGTCTGAGCTGTGAATAACACTGAACACATTTCTACTAAACTGTGAGTGTTGTTTTACTGACCTTGAGTGCCCTTAATGTGGTTTGAAAATGAAAATGTGGTTGGTTTGAAATAAAGCACAGCAAATGGTGTTGGTGGAGGATGGTTTGAAATAAAGCACAGCAAATGGTGTTGGTGGTGGTTGATTTGAAATAAAGCACAGCAAATGGTTGTTGATGGTGGTTGGTTTGAATAAAGCACAGCAAATGGTTGCTGATGGTGGTTGGTTTGAAATAAAGAACGATTAAAAGTCTAAACTTGACAACTTCCTGTTTGCACTGTATATTGATTTTAGATAAAACGCTAACACTTATGGCTGTTATTTTTGGCCATCTTACTCAGTCCCCCTCCACTCATCAGGTGCAGAGGATTCTTCCTATCAACGAAAAATAAAAGTGTTGTTAGTGTTTAAAACATGTTGAGAATCTCTCTTCTGTCAATCATGCCATGGCCACGCCCCTTAAGGTGGGAGGGGAGAGGGATTATAAACCCGGAATTGTGGGTGTGGCTCAGTCTCTGCATGATGGGGGAGGGAGAGGTCACGACTGTCTGTGAATCAACTGAACACATTGAATGTCTACTGAACTGTGAGTGTGGAGTTTTGTGGTGTTTTGTGTGGTTTTATGGTGGTTTCACCCTGCTTGAAATGGTATGAAACTGCATTTGAATGTGGTGGCCTTCCACCCCTGTGTGAAACTGCATTTGAATTTGGTGGCCTTGCATCTGCTTGAAATGATATGAAACTGCACTTGAATTTGGTGGCCTTGCACCCTGCTTGAAGTGGTATGAAACTGCATTTGAATTTGGTGGCCTCGCACCCTGCTTGAAGTGGTATGAAACTGCAATTGAATTTGGTGGCCTTGCACCCTGCTTGAAGTGGTACGAAACTGCACTTGAATTTGGTGGCCTTGCACCCTGCTTGAAGTGGTCGGAAATTGCATTTGAATTTGATGGCCTTGCACCCTGCTTGAAATGGTATGAAACTGTTCGGTGCCCCGAGACTCTTTGGGCAGCTTTTAATTTCTTCCAGGTGCCAGTTGTCATCACAAAGCTGGTAAAAGTTTACTTCCAGGACCTCCAGTTCTGCGTCACAACTCAGGACAACACCACCGCCGGGTAGCACCTTGAGGTAGGCATAATGGCAGGCTGTACCATTTCTCCTCTGGTTTTCACCATGGCAATGGAGCTCATCAGATCACCCTTTAGAGTATTGTGTTCAGTTTTGACACCATGTTATAGGAAATATGTTGTTAATTTAGAAAGGGTGCAGAAAAGATTTACAAAGATGTTGCCAAGACTTGAGGGCCTGAGTTATTGGGAGAGATTGAAGAGGCTAGGACTCTATTCCTTTGAGCGCAGGAGAATGAGGAGTGATCTTATAGACATGTACAAAATCAAGAGAGGATCATGATCGCGTAAACGCACAGAACCTACTACCCAGAGTAGGGGAATCGAGAACCAGAGGACATAGATTTAAGGTGATGGGTGGAAAGATTTGCTAGGAACCTGAGGGGTAACATTTTTACACAAAAGATGGTGTGTATGGAACAAGCTGCTGGAAAAGGTAGCAGAAACAAGCAGGTTGGACTAGTGTAGATGGGATATGTTGGACAGTGTGGGCAAGTTAGGCTGAAGGGCCTATTTCCACGCTGTATGACTATGACTATGATATAGTGTTTCTACTTTCCTTTTGTTTCAGTAAATTCACTAAATATGTGTCGTGTGGTGGTTTAGTTTTCTTGCTATTAATCCATAGTTCATTCCCTCCACAGATGCTGCCTGACCCACCGAGTTCATCCAGCTTTGCTCTGCTTTGCTCAAGATTCCAGCATCTGCAGTTCCTTGTGTGTCCACTTCATTCTTGTTCCAGTTGAACATGTACGGTAGTCGCGGTTGTCACATTATTTTCCAAGCTGATGTGAATTCTGGACAAAACCTTGACTACTTTTGCACAACACTTTGCCAGGTGCTTTAGAAGTAGTAAAATTACCACAATAGTAAGGCCTCAGGACTTTTGCAAACTCGTTGAATTTTAAAATTTAATTTTCTTTTTACATTTCAACTCACAATATCCTTACTGCTACTAAAAAGGGAGACACCTTTCTTCATGCAGATTTGGTCATATTTAACGTGCTAATTACGGATATTCTTTTAAATATTTGGGAGCCATAGTAACAGTTAAAAATGTAAGAAAGCATACTTGCAGACCTCCAAGGAGAGTTCAGAATCACCTCAGTGTTAGCGACACCGAAAAAAAAATTAATGTTGGGTCAGAGAGATTTGATGATAAATGAAGCTTTTGAATCCTGTGATGTTTTGGAAAAAACCATCAAAATTATTCATGGCACTTTTCAGTAAATGACACTGGGATATTAGTGCCTGCAGTCTAAAAAAGGACAAATTTGCCAAAGTCACTTTCATATGTGCAGAATGGGATATTTACTTTCATTAAAGACCACCAGTATCCCAATGGGAATGAGGAAGACATTCAGATTAAAGAGACGCATTTAATCATTGTAGAAAATCTCTCACAGAACGACTATGGAATGATCGGTGGAAAATATAGAATTTATTTCTGACCTGTATTTATTTAGCAGTTGCGCTCCATTAATATATTTTTTTTAAAGGAACTGCAGATGCTGGTTTTTCAAGGCAAGACACAAAATGTTGGATTAATCAATGGGTCAGGCAACATCCCTGGAGAACATCTAGACGTGACATTTTGGGTTGGGACCCTTCTTCATCAGTCTGAAGAAGGTTCCCAACCTGAAAGGTCACGATTTATGTTCTCCAGGGATGCTGCCTGACCCATTCAGTTGCTCCTGCACTTTGTTTCATTCCTCTATGCACCATGATTAAATGGGTAGGCATGTAGGTTAGCTTAAACTTACTGCAGAGATACAGCAAGGAAACAGGCCCTTCAGCCCACTGAGTCCATGCCGACCAGCGATCACCCCATGCACTAGCACAATCCTACACACTAGGGACAATTTACAACTTTACCAAAGCCAATTAACCTACAAGCATGCACATCTTTGGAGTGTGGGAGGAAACCGGAGCACTAGAAGGCAGCTGAAGCCAAGTCTGAATCATTAACTCCCCAAAAAGAGGATTGGGTGATTAAGTTGAATTAAACACGGAAGAGGGACACAGTTTGTTTCCAATTTGCCAACTTCCAGTCTTGATGAAAGTGGGGAGAAAGAGCAGGAGTCCACACTATTGGATGCATATCCAACATAAAAGTCGTTTCCTGGCTTCAATCCAACCCCAAATGCGGCGGCACAGTGGTGCAGCAGGTAGCGCTGCTGTCTTACAATGCCAAAGACCCAGGTCTGAGAATGAACTGCTGATTGCATGGAGTTTGCACGTTCTTCCTGTAACAATAAAGCACTATTGACTAATGACCATTTATTTCCCCCTCAGTCTGAAGAAGGGTCCCAAACCCAAAATATTATCTATTCTTTTTCTCCAGATATGCTGCCTGACCTGCTGATTTACTCCAGCTTCTTGTGAACAGGTGATTGATGGTCGGCATAGACTCGGTGGGCTGAAAAGCCTGTTTCCATGCTGTGTCTTTCAATCTTTCAATCAGATGTGCAAGGAATTTTATCCTAGGAAGCCGACTGTTTTTAAGAGTGGAGAAAATAAATCCATTACCAAATTGTCTCAACAGCAATAAAGAGGTTAAGAGTCTGTTATACGTCAATGATAGTTAAACAACACCACAACAGTAAAGAACTGTTTTTCAAATGCCATTAGTTTCCTTTGAACTAAACCAGAAACACCCTAACATGGCATTAACATTGAATTCTCCCAATTTTGCTAGTCCTTGCTGTCTCCTCCCCTTCCTTAACCCTCTAGCTGTCTCCTCCCACCCTCCCATCTGCCCACCCTCGGGCTCCTCCTCCTCCCCTTTTTCCTTCCTTCTCCCCCCCACCCCCATCAGTCTGAAGAAGGGTTTCGGCCCGAAACGTCGCCTATTTCCTTCGCTCCATAGATGCTGCTGCACCCGCTGAGTTTCTCCAGCAATTTTGTGTACCTTCTAACAATTTTACTGATGAGATGTGACTTTTCCACTAAATCGTCTTCCCTGCTCATTAAAGTGCACTATCCCATGCAGTTGTTATTGTCAAGGATTGGATTCTTTTTTTTTGAAGTCTGAATCTGTGCCTTAAACAACTTAGTAATCTTCTATTCAAATCAATGCAAAGCTCAGCAAAGTTTTATTTATGATCTTGCACAGTGATAGATTCTGGAATACCAACTCAGTGCTCTCATCAAATTTGTGAAATTTCATCGTTAAGGAAGATTTAGTGAAACTAACTCAGAAATATGTTAGCCTAGACATTGGACTCTCTGGCACAGAAACAATGATTGTTAGATATCAGCCGAATTAGGTTTATCAGACACAGTGATACAGTTTTCCACTGGCTAAAGCAAAGGCATAGTTAGGACAGGGAAAGAATCCCACCACTTCCATGTGAAAGATCAGCACCTACCAACAATGAAGGCACTATGAAACCAGCTGCCGCAAGCCCTTCCCACAGGATTGACTATGTCCTAACTATACCTTTGCTGTAGCAGGTGGTTACATCCATTCCATTCCCTCCCTCGCAAAGATCTGAGATTTTAGATTTCATTAAGAGCACACTTGGATGAAGGAGGGGGGGGGAGATAAAATTGTTCGTTGTCATGCACACTGTCCCTGCGGTGAATCACCATGTGGGTGTCGGGGGTGAATCACCCTGTGTGTGGGTCGGGATCCGGGGGTCGGGTGGGGTGGGGTGAATCACCCTGTGTGTGGGTCGGGGTCGGGGGGTCGGGTGGGGTGAATCACCCTGTTGTGGGGGTCGGGGTCGGGTGGCGGTGCATCGCGGTCAGTGACTCTGGGTGGGGGGAAGGACCAGACTGTCCCCAACTCTACTCCACCCGGCCCCGAGTGTGTATGTGTGCGCTGCCTACCCACAGCCCGTCACAGTGCGGCCGCATGGGGGAGACGAGGCGAAGGGCGGCCACGGCTGTGGGAGAGTGGGGGCTGCCCTGAGGGATGCGTTCCTTCAGCCGCTTACCACCTTGGTGCACGGATTCAGAGTGCCCAGTCACCTATGGCTTGTGTGGGAAAATGACCCCCACCCTCCCGTCTCCCCCAGCCAGTGATGTGATGAACGCGGGGATCTGGACCAATCGCTGTCAAGTCCCCCCTCCCCCGGCGACGTCATGTCCATTATTTGGCTTTTCAGCATAGCGGCCATTCTGTGAGTTGGCTTCTAGGCGTCACGGCCTTTCGGTGAGTTGGCGTTTCGGCATTGCGGCCTTTCGGTGAGTTGGCTTTTAGGCATCCCGCCCTTTTGGTTAGTTGGCATTTAGGCGTCCCGCCTTTTCGGTTAGTTGGCTTTTCGGTTTTGTAGGCTTTCAGTTATTTGGCTTTTCAGCTTTGTTCCCGTTCGGTTATTTGGCTTCCACTTCTTCGCTTCAGCTTCTTGTCCTTCGACGACACGTCCGGTTACCGTCTGTGGCAATGAATCCCACTGATTCACCACCCTCTGACTAAAGACATATCCATTATCTCCTTTCTAAAGGTACGTCCTTCTATTCTGAGACTGGCCCTCAGCTCTCCCACTAGTGGAAACATCCTCTCTATATCCACTCTATCCCGGCTGTTCATACTTTGGTAGTTTCAATGAGGTACCTCCTCATCATTCTAAACCAGTTGCTCTTATTTCCTTATGATGTAGAAGGAGGCCATGCAGCCCACTTTGTCTGTGCTGGTTCCTAGAGCATTATCATCAGTCTCATTCTCCCATTCATATAATGCAATTTCTCAAAGCACTTCAGTACCACAGATGTTAGTGCCCCCGGTCAGTAAGTATTAGGCAAGACTCTTGTTCTTCTTTGGCCGTGGTATTATAACAGTTATTTTGTCTAGTTTAGTTTTAGTTTAGAGATACAGCATAGAAACAGGCTCTTCGGCCCACGGAGTCCGCACCAACCAGCGATCAACATACACTAGCACTATCCTACACACGAGGGACAAATTACAATTATACTGGTCAATTAACTACAAACCTGTCTGGCGTTGGAGAGTGACATGAAACTGGAGCACCGGGAGAAAACCCATGCGGTGACAGGAAGAACGTACAAATTCCACACAGACAGCATCCGTAGTCACGATCGACCCTGGGTCTCTGGTGTTGAAAAGCTACCGTTGTGCCACCGTGCCGCCTTGGATTTGCATAAAAAATACTCACATTGTGCATAAAGATATCACCCCAAGTCTTGCATTGATATGACAGTGTATATCATCTGGCTACAATCAACACTAGCTGAAATGGTGCCTTGATTGCCAACTCCCAAAGGGCAAGAAGGATGATAATTCCTCTGTAAAATTTACTTTCCGGTCAGTTCACCCAGAAAGGTGTTTGTGATCGGGTGGAAAGTCACTAGATATGAAAATTCCAGACCCCTGTAGGACAGTCACTGAGGCAGCATTGTACATGCCAAGGCCATCTGCTTCTTTATTAATAATAGCCCTGCCCCAGGGATTTGATATGGGGTTAGATGCCCTGTCTGAACAGTGGGTGAAGTTTCCCACCCATTGTACCAACATTCATAAAACAACCCACCACAGCTTTGAGATTTAAAAGTTAGTATATAATTCAGAATCAAATTTTGTCTTTGTTTTATTTTGAGCTGGTTAAACTATTCCCAATTTAGCTTCCGTGAGGCAATCCTGATAAAATTCTCAATCTCAACTCAGCTACAGTGTGACAGAAGTTTCACTCAACCTGCTGGCAGTCAAACAAAATCTTTCTATTTGATTTTCCAATTGCATCAATAAGCTGACGTACCAAACCTGAAAATGAACAGGAACAGGTGCACTTGCAGGGAGTATTTTTCATGTAAAAGCACAAGGTTTTATATGATTCAGCCTGAATATGCAATCAGTCTGAAGAAGGGTTTCGACACGTCACCTATCCATGTTCCCCAGTGATGCTACCTGACCCACTGAATTACTCCAGCACTTTATGCCTTTCTTTGGTATAAACCAGCATCTGCTGTTCCTTGTTACCTAGTCATAGAGTCATAGAGAGATGTAGCATGGAATTAGGCCCTTCGGCACATCTTCCCCACACCGGCCAACATGTCCCAGCTACACTAGTCCCACCCGCCTGTGTTCAGTCCACATCCCTCCCAATCTGTCCTATCCATGTAATCTAAACGGTTCTGTACTATTTATAGCAGTTTTGGACTGTTATTTTTCTCTTTCTTTTGGTTGAAAAAGCAGTTGCTTAATTTGAATCAGCTAAATATTGTAAGCTCTTCTACACAATTTATGATCTTTAAAAGCCATTTGGGAGATCTAAATCAGGTTTCCAGCACAGTGTTTGCAAATGGCATTCAACATTCTAAATTATTTAACACTAATTATGACTGTTTAATACTTTGATGGTAATGACAAAATTTTATAACCAAAATGTAGCAAGATGCATTGTAAATGATTTATATGTCCTCTCTAAGTAAGGCTAAACCTATTCAGAAGGAATCAATCTTAATTCAATTGAGACTGGATGCATTCTCAGTCACTGCTTGTTTATGTTTAACAATGTCAATTCTACAAGTTGGCCACCTTGGAGAATATTCACCGGTGGCACTGATCTGTCAGCCTGTTAGATGTTTGTTCAGCTCTAACTAAACCTGCAGTGCCTGTTTGAGTACTGGGCCTGCTTGTATTCCTACTGCTGTAGAGGTAGCTTTTTTAAATCCCAGTCAAAGTCTGCATCAGTATCAAGCAGCTGAGCATAAGCCCTGGGATTTACAATGGGAAGCAAAGTCAGTCAAAACTGAGCAGATATCATAACAAGGTGCAAGAGGAGTCAAGCCTCAAAGTAGCATCACTAAAGTGAGCAGAAGATAGAAACATGTGTAGGAAGGAACTGCAGATGTTGGTTTTACACCGGAGATGGACACAAAATGCTGCAGTAATTCGTTGGGTCAGGCAGCATCTCTGGAGAAAAGGAATAGATGATGTTTTAGGTCGAGACCCATCTTCAGAATGAGATTCAGGGGAGAGGGCATCTCGTGGTATGAAATGGTACAGAACAAAACAGAGCTGGCACCGATGGCCAACTGAGTACACAATGATCCATTGTTGGCCGTGGAGGAGGTGATAACGAAGGGCTGCGAACAGTGAAACTAGCAGGCTGACTAGAGTGGGGGAGGGATGGAGAGAGGGTGAATGCAAGGGTTACTTGAAATTAGAGAAATCCAAATTCATACCATTGGGTTGTAAGCTTCCCAAGCAAAATATGAGGTGTAGTTCTTCCAATTTGCTTTTGGCCTCACTGTAACAGTGGAGGAGGCCCAGCATCTCTTTCCATGCTTTATAGTTCTACAACTCTAATTAATTGGCAACAATTAAAAAAAATTTTTGTTGCTGATTCCTTGCATTTTTTTTCAATGGTTTCCTAATGCTTATGATCATTAGACATTTGGAAGCAGTGAAAGGTCCTTCTGCCATCTCAAGCTGTTAGAACGCCAGCCGGCCGTTCCATTGGCAAGATCTTGCTCTCCGCCATCTGTCGGCTAGAGGTCTACACCTCTCACCACACAGAGCAACGGAGACAATGGTTCCTGCACGTCCTGTTAGTGTTATCACTGGGCCAGTGTGGGGAAGGTCACCACAAGGCATGGGTAGAGAGAGTTAGATATAGCTCTTAGGTCTAACGGAATCTGGTGATACGGGGAGAAAGCAGGAACGGGGTACTGATTTAGGATGATCAGCCATGATCATATTGAATGGCGGTTCTGGCTCGAAAGGCAGAATGGCCTACTCCTGCACCTATTTTCTATGTTTCTATGTTTCCATTAGTCCAGGATGTGGTTTAGTTTCTCATTTGTCAAAGAGTTATAGAATCATACAGCACGGAAACCGACCCTATAGCCCGACTCGTCCATGCCGATCAAGATGTCCCATCTAAAATAATCCCCTTTGGTCCATACCCCTCTAAACTTTAGACTTTAGAGATACAGAGTGGAAGTGATCGCTGGTCGGCCCACTGAGTCCACGCCGACCAGCGATCATTCTGTACACAAACACTATCCCACCCACTAGGGGCAAATTTTACAACTTACCAAAGCCAATTCATGTACAAACTTGTACGTCTTTGGAGACTGTAGTACCTGTAATACCACCAGGGACACTGCACAATTGGTAGCCCTGCCAACAGTCTGTCTGTTTTTTCGTCTTTTTAAAAAATTGTTGTGTGTTAAAAGTTTGTGTAAATGTTCTCCTGTTTGTTTTATGTGGGGGTCGGGGGGGGTGGGGGGTCGGGGAAAACTTTTTCTCAGTTTCATTCCTTGCCGGAGATACAATTAATATTCGGGCACATCTCCGGCCGATCTGCGGCCTAACATCCTGGAGCTGGAGGCCTCCTCGTACTGACTTAAGCCCCACTGCGGGGAGTGGACTTAACATCGGAGCTGATCCCTTGCCTGGGATCGCTCCAACTGCGGCTTGTGGACTTACCATCAAGAGCTCGCAGTCTCGGGAGAGGCCGAGTCAGGAAGCTCCAACGATGCAGAGGCTCGACCAGCCCCGACCCGGGGTCCGATCGCCGGCGCGGGGGAGCTGACATCCCCCCGATCCAGGAGCTGATCGCCCTGATGTGGAGTACCACTGGCTACGGGAGTCAAGATTGTCTCGTCAACTGAGGGCTCGAGGCCCCCGACCGTGGGAGAGAGAAGGGAAGAGATTTGAACTTTTTTTGCCTTCCATCACAGTGAAGAATGTGGAGGAGTCACTGTGGTGGATGTTTATGTTAAAATGTATTTTGTGTATTCCGCTGCTTTTTAGTTGTATGACTGACTTGGCAAATGAAATTCTCGTATGTTGCAAAACATACTTGGCTAATAAAGTATTATTGTTATTGTGATTGTGATTGTGATTGTGATTGTGAAGAAAAACCACACGGGCCCAGGGAGAACGTACAAAGTCCTTGCGGACAGCACCCATGGTCAGGATTGAACCTGGATCTCTGGCGCTGTGAGGCAGCAATCTACTACTGTGCAACTGTGCTGCCCTCAACCTTTGTTTCTGATAACACTATGCAAAACATATTGTGATTTTTAAGATTGTTAAAGTTTACTATTTAAGTGCTTGTTCCATTGGTGATTGCATTACAGCCTCCGCTTCTGGCAGACATATGATCAATAATGCATCTTCACCATTTCCTTTTTATTGAAACAAAAGTGAAAGAACATAATTCATCAAAAATAAGTTATTCATTTGCTACTTGAGTGCAGCACAATAGAATTTAATCCATTCAATATTTCATTTTCCCTTTGACAGCCCCATTCTCGAAATTATCCGGATCATCGGAGGTGATTTATTTGTATATATATATATACTTGGGTGTAAATGTCATAGTCGGGGTCCATTTGCCTTTGTTGAGTGTGGGAACAGGTCATTAGGTCCACCGAGTCCATGCCAATGAACAATCACCTGTACACCAGTTCTATCCTCAATACCGGAGACAATTTAGAGAAGTCAATTAACCTACAAACCTGTACGTCTTTGGAATGTGGAAACCGGAGCACCTGGAGAAAACCCTTGTGGTCACAGGGAGAACGTACAAACTCCGTACAGATAACACTCGTAGTCAGGATCGAACCCAGGTCTCTGGTGTTGAAAAGCTACCGTTGTGCCACTGTGCCGCCTTGGATTTGCATAAAAAATCCTCACATTGTGCATAAAGATATCACCCCAAGTCTTGCATTGATATGACAGTGTATATCATCTGGCTACAATCAACACTAGCTGAAATGGTGCCTTGATTGCCAACTCCCAAAGGGCAAGAAGGATGATAATTCCTCTGTAAAATTTACTTTCCGGTCAGTTCACCCAGAAAGGTTTTTGTGATCGGGTGGAAAGTCACTAGATATGAAAATTCCAGACCCCTGTAGGACAGTCACTGAGGCAGCATTGTACATGCCAAGGCCATCTGCTCCTTTATTAATTATAGCCCTGCCCCAGGGATTTGATATGGGGTTAGATGCCCTGTCTGAACAGTGGGTGAAGTTTCCCACCCATTGTACCAACATTCATAAAACAACCCACCACAGCTTTGAGATTTAAAAGTTAGTATATAATTCAGAATCAAATTTTGTCTTTGTTTTATTTTGAGCTGGTTAAACTATTCCTAATTTAGCTTCCGTGAGGCAATCCTGATAAAATTCTCAATCTCAACTCAGCTACAGTGTGACAGAAGTTTCACTCAACCTGCTGGCAGTCAAACAAAATCTTTCTATTTGATTTTCCAATTGCATCAATAAGCTGACGTACCAAACCTGAAAATGAACAGGAACAGGTGCACTTGCAGGGAGTATTTTTCATGTAAAAGCACAAGGTTTTATATGATTCAGTCTGAATATGCAATCAGTCTGAAGAAGGGTTTCGACACGTCACCTATCCATGTTCCCCAGTGATGCTACCTGACCCACTGAATTACTCCAGCACTTTATGCCTTTCTTTGGAATAAACCAGCATCTGCTGTTCCTTGTTACCTAGTCATAGAGTCATAGAGTGATGTAGCATGGATTTAGGCCCTTCGGCACATCTTCCCCACACCGGCCAACATGTCCCAGCTACACTAGTCCCACCCGCCTGTGTCCAGTCCACATCCCTCCCAATCTGTCCTATCCATGTAATCTAAACGGTTCTGTACTATTTATAGCAGTTTTGGACTGTTATTATTCTCTTTCTTTTGGTTGAAAAAGCAGTTGCTTAATTTGAATCAGCTAAATATTGTAAGCTCTTCAACACAATTTATGATCTTTAAAAGCCATTTGGGAGATCTAAATCAGGTTTCCAGCACAGTGTTTGCAACGTACAAGCTCCGTACAGATAGCACTCGTAGTCAGGATCGAACCCAGGTCTCTGGTGCTGTAAGGCAGCAACTCTACCGCTGTGCCACTGTGTCATCTGAGAGACACATGTATTGGGTTTCTAATAAGCACTGAGGTAATGTCTTTGAACTCGCAAATGTTTTTCTCCTGTAAATTTTGACTCAAACTAAATTGGCGTTCGATCAATTGCGTTCAGTTACTGAGTGAGTTTCCTTCCACACTCCAAAGACGACAGGTTTGTAGGTTCATTGGCTTCAGTAAAATTGTAAATTGTCCCTAGATTGTAGGATAATGCTAGTGTATGGGGATCTCGGGTGTCGGGGCAGGCTTGGTGGGCCGAAGGGCCTGTTTCTGCACTGTGTCTCTAAAACTAACAATAAAAACTAAAATATTGCAAAATATGCACAAATTTGCACAAATTGTACTGTCACCACTGTACATCGCAAATGCCATAAGTTGAGAAGGATTTTTAAAGTAAAATTCAGGAGATAAAAACTTGGAACAAATATTTTAAAATGCTCTGCGTGATATTTATTAACAGTTTAATATTTATTAAACTCTTTAATATTCATTACAATCTCCAGAAAAATGGTGAGTACATTCCAAAATCAAACAATATATCTTGTCATTCAGTTTAGCTCTTGACAACCTAATTCAGAAGTGTGTTACTGATCAGAGACATGGCATTAATGATTTTGCTCCGGTGCAGAACTTAATTGTTCTGTTTCAGTATATATATAAATATATATGATAATTAAAAACTCTTGAACTTGAAATTTTGACTGAAGTTTTCATTTTTGGCTCTGTTTAAATTGCAATGGAAAATGGAAAATTTAATAGAAGCAGTTCATCAGAAAAATATGTACTTTCAGCATATTTCACTGGCCATATTAAATTTTTAATATTCAAAGTTAAGAGCAAAAGAAAATAATATTTCATATATCAGCACATAGATTTAATACTCTTCAATTTGATAAATAATTCCCTTGAGAAAACATTAAAGCAGAATACACAAGCAAAATAAAGCTCCTGTCCCACTATCACGACCTAATTCCCGACCTCTGCCGAGTTTGCCCTTGACTCATACTCGCTGCATGGTCGCCACCTCATGCTCGTGAGTGGTCTTCGCGTACTTGTGACATCAAGTAGGCCGCAATGTTTTTTCCAGCCTGATAAAAAATGTCCACGAGTAAAAAAAAGGTCGGCATGGAAAAAACAATACTTTTTACTCATAGGTAGGTCTTAGGTAGGTCGTAATGGTAGTCGTAGATAGTCGTAGATAGTCGTAGGTCAGTAACTGGCCCGAGAAAAAAAATGTAAACATGACATAATTTTTTCATGTGATCGTTTTCCACTCGTAGCTAGTCGTAGTTGGGTTTAGGTGTGGAAGACTGAGGTCGAGGGGGGTCATAGGAGGTCATAGACATAGTCACAGAAGGTCGTAGGAGGTCGTGGGTTACCACGACCTTGATATTTTTTTTAGGTCGTTTAAGGTCGTCAGAGGTCGGGATTTAGATCATGAAAATGGGACAGGGGCTTAAGTGGAAGCTGAAAGTTTGAGTTGAAAGCAGAAATACTCAGCAAACCACACAACATCCAGGAAGAGAGAATGTATGTAGGTATGTCATGTCTATAACGTATCTGCAATTCAGGCATGGAAGCTTCTAAGAGAGTTCACTATAGGCAGGGGCTTGGTACTGCATGATGTTGCTCCATTTGTGAAACCTGATTTGTTGTACAACAGCAGACTGAGTAATTTTCATACATGTATATCTCTCAATCATCAGCAAAGCAATAGAAATTGACATCAACTGAACTATTAGTTAGCACTTACTTTAATTTGGAGACACAGTGTGAAACAGGCCCTTCGGCCCACAGAGTCCATGCTGTCCAATGATTCCTGTACACTCGTTTTAGGTGTGGAATTTGCAGAAGCCAATGAACCTACATACCTGCACGTCTTTGGTATGTGGGAGGAAACTGGAGCACCCAGAAAAAACCCACGCGATCTCAAGGAGAACGTACAAACTACATACAGACAGCACCCATAGTCAGAATGGAAACCGGGTCTCTGGCATTGTAAGGCAGCAACTCTACTGCTGCGCCACCGTGATTCCCTAGCTCACTCGCCAGCAACCTACCCAGCAACAGCCAGTTTGGATTTCTTCAGGATTATACTGTAAGTAGATTCACAGACATATACAGCACAGACACTGGCATTTTGGCCCAATCGTGCCTATCTGGGTTAGTCTCATATGTCTGTGTTTTGCCCAAACCCCTCTAAATCTCTCCTATCAATGAAACTGTCCAAATGTGTTTTAAACATTGTAATTGTTCTTGCCTCTATCACTCCCTCTGGCAGCTCATTCCATCTACCCACCATATGCTGTGTGGGAAATTCATCCCTCAGGCCTTCTCACCTTAAACCTATGCCTTCTAGTTTTAGATTCCACTATTCTAGGAAAAAGACTGTGACCATCCACATTATCCATGCCTGTTGCTTTTTTAGAACCTTTATAAGGTCACTCTTCAGCCTCCTTTGATTATAGACTTTAGAGACACCAAACGCAAACCGGCCCACGGAGTCCACGCCGACCAACGAACACAACGTACACTAGCACTATCCTACACACTAATGACAATTTGTAATTTTACAGAAGCCAATTAATCTACACACCTGAGAGAAGGAATGGGTGACGTTTCTGGTCGAGACCCTTCTTCAGACTGAGTTACTCCAGCTTTTTGTGTCTATCTTGGGTTTAAACCAGCATCTGCAGTTCCTTCCTACACAACCTACAAACCTGTATGTGTCTTGAGTGTGGAAGGAAACCGGAGCACCCGGAGAAAACCCATGCGGTCACAAGGAGAACGTATAACTCCGTACAGATAGCACCCATAGTCAGGATCAAACCCGGGTTTCTGACGCTGCAAGATAGCAATTCTTCCACATGCCACTGTGCAGCCCTTTGCCCCAGGGAAAATTTTATCTGCAGTATCTCTGTAACTCTAGCACTATATTCTGCACTCTGGTATTTTTTGTTTTGCACTGCCTGTTGTACTTGCGTAACAAGTATGAATGAAGGGCCACTTTGCATGCCGCATGACTCTATGAATCAATGTGTATGTTATGTGATTTTTGACAAGGCTTATTTACGAACCGTGAGATGAATGGAATGTGATTGGAAGGATTGTGACATGTAACTATGGAGAAGGTAATAATGAATTTGGAGCTCAGAGTTCAACTGAGGCATTGAGAGGAAAGGAGGTTGGAGAAGGTGCACGGGTTTGGAAAACAGAGGGATGGAAGACTTATTATTCAAATACTGGGAATAGTTGACAATTTCCGCTCACAAGATGGTCAGTTTTTAGCTGGGAATGTGGTCAAGGATGAACGCAGTTTATTTAATGGACAAGTTACACTGGAAAGGACATGATAATAAAACAAAATGTAGGGAAAAAACAAAAAGGATGTAAGGCGTTGGTCAGGCCGCATTTGGAGTATGTGAGCAATTTTGGGCACCATATCTGGGGAGGATGTGCTGGCTCTGGAGAGGGTCCAGAGGAGGTATACAAGAATGATCCCAGGAATGAGTGGGTTAACATATGATGAGTGTTTGATGGACCTGGGCCTGTACACGCTGGAGTTTAGAAGAATGAGGGGCGACATCATTGAAGCCTACCGAATAGTGAAAGTGGATGTGGAGAGAATGTTTCCACTAGTGGGAGTCTCGGACCAGAGGTCATAGCCTCAGAATTAAGGGACGTTTCCTTAGGAAGGAGATGAGGAGGAATTTCTTTCGTCAGAGGGTGGTGAATCTGTGGAATTTGTTGCCACAGAAGGCTGTGGTGGCCAAGTCAATGGATATTTTTAAGGCAGAGATAGAGAGATTCTTAATTAGTACAGGTGTCATCGGTTATGGGGAGAGATATGGTTAGGAGGGAGAGATAAATCAGCCATAATTGAATGGCGGAGGAGACTTGATGGGCCGAATGGCCTAATTCTGCTCCTATCACTTATGACCTTATGATCTAAAAGAGAGAAACCAAAGAGAAATACAAAGCAGCTGCTTTTTTAATCTGTCAACATTTTGTGCTGGCCACTTCCTTGAAACTGCGATACCTGTCAGAACCAATTGACATTGGATTTTAACTCTTCGATTTGGGGAACATGCGGTTTTCCAATTGAAAATAAATTAATACTGTTTGTCTTCAATGATTAATAAAGTAAATGTTTGGCTCACTGAGTCATAAAATATTTTAAAAATTGTTTACATCAATCTGGAAACATTACACAACATGGTTTCACCTCAGTTCTTTATTGCAAATGTTAAGCCAAACCAAGAAATACAATAATGTCTCTGTTAAATATTAAGAAAAATAAAATCATATTTCAATTTTTGTTAGAATATGCACGTGCACCAAGGTGATTTCTATGCAATCATGCTTTCTTTTCAAAGTCAATTAAAAATATATATTTTTTGATAAATGATGCTGTTTCAGAAAATGTGTTTGACTGTAGAGAGACACATAAAAATGACTGCTGGCAGATCTATATGTTACAGCAGGCTTCTGCATCAGTGTAATTTGAATGAAAATTATGAGTTAAACATTTCAAACTCCGATCAAAGAATCACCTCCCCCCAAAACAACTATAATGCATTGAAACAATTCAATGACTCAATGATATTTTATTTCTCACATGTACAGTGAAATGCTTTGTTTTGGCACACAACCTGGTAAAATTGTACAGCAGACCACACCTAGGCAATACACAAGTGTCGCCATGTTTCTGGCACCAGCAAAGTATCAAAACTTCTCCGAACATTCCTATCTTCTGCCTGCCGCTGCATGTGGCAGCAGGCAGCCCCTCACTGGGTCCCCCCTTTGTTCCTAGTGGTTCCCCGCCAGGTCCCCCCTTTGTTCTCGACGACGCTGGTCACTCTATGCCCTACACTCGATACAATGGAACTTCTTCCCAATTGTTTTCCCTCAGAATGTCCAATATGGTTACAGATGTTGTTACAGAAGCAGCGGTTCAACTGCAAGAAGGAGTTATCTTGCCAATGGGGGTCACGGGATCGGTCTGAAGAAGGGTCTCGACTCTTCTCGAAATGTCACCCATTCTTTTTCTCCTGAAATGCTGCCTATCCCGCTGAGTTGCTCCAGCATTTTGTTACTCCACCTATCTAGGATGAATTACAAATTCCTTAAGGAGAACAGCTCCAATCTCAGCCACATAACAAGGGAAATGTAGCAAACAGAGACAGCCTGGTTTTTTCTAGCAAGGGAGAAAATGCTAGGCTGAAGGTAAACATAGTACAGCAACAACAAATATTTTCTTGGCACCTTTAGAAAGCAATGATGGTGCTACCCACCGGGACCTTGCTTGAAAGCTCGGCTGTTGACGGGAGATGGGGGCCCGTCCTATAAGGCTTATCGGATCCCATCCAAAGGCTCATCAGATGGTGTAACCAGGAGGGAGCTGGAAATGTAGGCTATTAGGATTGGGCCGGTAGGAGGGTGATCCGGGATAATTCCTCCAGCACCTTCAAGGTCGACTGAAGGAGGCGCCCCAGGCCTCGCCGGGAGTGAAGAGGGACATCAGTTCATGCGAACTGCTCCAGTACACTGAACGAGCGGGCCGACTGGATTTTGAATAATGGTGTCAATAATGGCAGCGCCCGCATGTGTAATGTATGCATAAAGAATTTCACTCTGTAGTTGCACATGTGTCATATTAAGCACTCTTAAACTATTGAGTGCATCTGCATGGAAGTGTCACATGTATCGGTGCATTCAGGACTTCCATGTCTATACATTGCTGCACAGGAGCATTAAACATCTTCAGTGATCGGAAAGAGGGATATGGGCTAAACTCAGGTAGGTGGGACGTGTAGATGAGCCATCTTGGTCGGCACGGGAAAGTTGGACCAAAGGGTCTATTTCATGGTGTTTGCCTGTATGAAACAACAAACTGCAAATGCCAGTTTACAAAAAACCCTACAAAATCCTGGAGTAACTCAGTGGATCAAGCAGCATCTCTGGAGAACATAGAGAGGTGATATTTGGGTTGGACCTCTTCAAACATGCCAGGGTTAGTTTCTCACTGTACTAAACTGAATGTGTAATATTGTTCATATGTATTTCTTAGGTTCACATCAGCTTATCTAATGACTGTAAAAGTTTAATGGAGATAAGAGCATTGTTTGTTTCCCCTTTATCTTAATCCAAATCTCCCTTCAGCCTCCGATGTTCCAGAAAAAACTATCCAAGTTTGCCCAACCTCTCATTATAGCCAAAACCTCCTATTCCAGGCAGCATTTTGGTACACCTCTGCTGCGCCCTCTCCATAGCCTCCACACCCTTTCTGTAATGGAAAGAAGTGGAGGCGTCCGGCTTGTGAACTAATCTGTCAATTGTACAGTGAAGAAAGTTCATGAGTTTTCTGTCGAATGCTTTCAATATCTGTATTCTAACGAATTGTAATTTTATATTTACTGTATTATAGATTGTTAGGCTCCCCCCCCCCCCTGGTGAATGCTATGTACTTACCTTTCTCTGTTTCTCTCCCGAGTACAGGCCTCGTGGCTGTGAGTCCGGAATCAAGGGGTTAAAGGCTCCTGTACCCGATTGGCCAAGCTGCGTCAGGTGACGGGTGACTCATCTGAAGCTTAAATACCAGAGTTTCCCAGGATTCTCTCTCTTCTTCGTCGACCCTGCCTTGTGAGCAGTCTGCTGGTGTGAGCTGAGGAAGGCCTGGCCACATGGCATAGAACTTTGTGTACTTTCACCATTCCTTGTTAACAAATATTGAATTGGGACGGATAAGGGCTGACCTTAGTGTTTTCGTGTATTTTGTTTCAGGGTTATATCTCTTTAGGCAGGTTTTAGAGTCTCTGGTTCGACGGTCCATTACGTGGCTGGCTGGAGCACTGTTTAATTGTTTGTTAGTCCATCCATATCCCTGACTGGGTTGTTTAAATCAGGTTTGGGTTTTGTGTTCCATTGAATAATTAAAAGATTTTTGAACTTGAACCTGGTTTTTGAATTATGTTACGCGGCTCTGAAGTACCTGCATTCGGTAGTCGTAACAAAATGGGGGCTCGTCCTAAGTTTTGAGGACCCTAGACGTTTTTGGGGGGTTTTTTGGTAGGCTTCTGGTGACTGAGGAAGTCTGTGAGTGTGAGGGAATTTTTTCTTCCCTGCTTTGAGGAAGTCTGTGTGTTGTGAGGGAATTTTTTCTTCCCTGTTTGTGGTAGCATTGGTGCCCAGGGTTTAGCTGGTGGTTTGGTGCTACATTTGATATGGAGTTTAAAGGGAAGGACTTTATTGAGGCTCCTAGTCAGGAGTTGTTTGATAAATGTACGAAGGAGCATTTGATTTTGCTGGCAGAGAACTATGACGTGCCTATTGACAAGCATTCGAAGAAACAGTCCATTAAATCGGTGTTGTGGGCTGCGTTGGTGGAAAGTGGGGTTTTGCCTGGCTGGGCAGACAGTCCCCCACCTTCTGTTCAGCCTGGTCAGGACATGGAGGCAGTCATTAGGTTGAAGGAGTTAGAGCTGGCAATGGCAGAGATTAGGCTGCGGGAGAAGGAATTGGATGCCTCCCGGGTTTCTTCTAGGGAACGGGAGTTTGATATGAGCAAGAACATCCGCCTGGTTCCCCCGTTTAGTGAGAAGGATGTGGACAAGTTTTTCACAGTGTTTGAACGGGTGGCTTTGTCCTTGGAGTGGCCTAGGGACGTGTGGACCTTGCTATTGCAGTGTGTCCTTGTGGGTAAAGCACGGGAGGTGTACTCGTCTTTGTCTGTTGAAAGCAGTCTGGACTATGAGTGTGTGAAGTCTACAGTATTAAGGGCTTATGAATTAGTTCCAGAGGCGTACCGGCAGAAATTCCGGCGCTTTAAGAAGTTTGATAGTCAGACTTATGTGGAGTTTGCTAGGGAGAAGGAGGCACTTTTTGACAGGTGGTGCGGTTCTCAAGGAGTGAAGGATATTGGGCAACTGCGGGCCTTGAAGATTATGGAAGACTTTAAGAACTGTCTCCCTGAGAGGGTTACTACTTACCTTAATGAGCAGAAGGTGAATGAGGTGTCTAAGGCCGCGGTGTTGGCAGATGAGTATGTATTGACTCATAAAACTGATTTTGTTGGGCGATCCTATAGTTTTGGTGCACGGCCGGTTGATCGTGGTGGTGTCGCCGGTGGCAGTGTCAAAGGTGTTTCTGTGCCTGCAAGTGGCAGCACGTTGATACAGGGGGAGGTCCGAGCTGATAAGGTTGACGGAAATTTGAGGACTAAGGAAGGTCCTGTGTGCTACTACTGTAGAGGGAGAGGGCACATGTTAAAGTCGTGTCCCGTTCTGAAGCAGAAAAATGCAAAGCCTGTGGCTTTGGTGGGTACACAGAAGGCACCTGTGGTACCTGAGGTGTCTGAGTCTGATGAGTGTAGGAATTATTCTGCGTTCATCATGAATGGTTATGTTTCTCTGGAGGATGGGGGTGATAGAGTTCCAGTATCCATCTTGCGTGATACTGGTGCTACTCAGTCCTTTATATTGGATAGTGTACTGCCGTTTTCTGGGGAATCATCGGTTGGGTCAAGTGTCCCAGTGGTAGGATTCGGGATGGATGACATGGTAGTGCCTTTGCATACCGTGAATCTCGAGTCCGAGTTGGTTTCAGGCCGCGTAACTGTTGGGTTACGGCCGTGTTTTCCCGTTGGGGGAGTTTCTGTGATTTTGGGGAATGACTTGGCAGGAGGTAGAGTTTCAGTTACTCCTGAGGTGACGGCTGTTCCGATGGTGCAGAGTCCTGATAGATTGGCTATGCAGCATCCGAGGGTCTTCGCAGCTTGTGCTGTCACGAGGGCTATGGCTAAGAGCCAGGCGAAGTTTGAGGATGTAGTGGACCTGAGTGAGAGCATTTTTGGGGATCAGGATGATGGATCCTGTGTTGTGAAGGGTGTTTCTACATCTCAAGATGGGGTAGTGTCTGGAAATGTGCCGGTGTCACTGTCACATGACCGGCTGGTTGAGGAGCAAAAGAGTGATCCAGGTTTATCTGATCTGTTCGACTGCGCGGTGCATGAGGGGGATATGGATTCCACAGCAAAGGGGTATTTTCTAAGGGAGGGCTTACTGATGCGAAAGTGGTCTCACTTGGATATATCTGGGCATGATGATTGGAGCGTGGTTGATCAGATTGTGATGCCTCGTCGGTATAGGGACGAGATACTCTGTTTGGCTCATGATGGTCCTCTGGGTGGACATTTGGGAGTCAATAAGACGTATGACCGTATCTTACGGAATTTATTTTGGCCAGGGTTGAAAAAGGACGTGAAACAGCAGTGCAGGTGTTGTCACATTTGCCAGGTGGCAGGAAAGCCGAACCAATCGATTGTTCCTGCGCCTTTATATCCAATCCCTGTGGTCGATGAGCCGTTTGAGTGGATTCTAGTTGATTGTGTGGGTCCTCTACCTCGGATAAGGGTGGGCAACAAGTTTTTATTGACAATTATGTGTGCGTCTACCCGCTTTCCGGAGGTGGTCCCTTTGCGTAGAATTACTGCCCCTACCATTGTGAAGTCTCTCACTAAGTTTTTTCGTTGTTCGGTTTGCCCAAGGTTGTGCAGAGTGACCAAGGTTCCAACTTCATGTCGAAGGTTTTTGGTCAGGTAATGAAGTTGTTAGATATTAAGCATTGTTACTCCAGTGCGTATCATCCTGAGAGCCAGGGGGCTCTCGAGAGGTTTCACCAGACTCTGAAATCTATGTTGAGGACTTACTGCCTGGAGTTTGAAAAAGACTGGGATGAGGGGGTTCATCTAGTTATGTTTGCGGTGCGTGAGGTCGTGCAGGAGTCTTTAGGGTTCAGTCCTGCTGACCTGGTGTTCGCGCATACTGTACGTGGTCCGTTGAGGGTCCTGAAGGAGAAATGGTTGCAGGAGGATACAAAACGTAGTATTTTAGATCACGTCTGTACTTTTCGCTCTAGACTGAGGAGGGCATGCGAACTGGCAATGGGTAATCTTGCTTCTGCTCAGTCTAGGATGAAGGACTGGTTCGACAGGAAGGCTTCTAGTAGGAATTTTTCTCCAGGTGACAAGGTCCTGGTGTTGTTGCCTATTCCTGGTTCCAGTCTGCAGGCTCGGTATAGCGGTCCCTATCAGGTGGTTAAGAAGGTTGGTGAGAGGGATTACGTTATTGGTACCTCTGATCGGAGGCGCAAGACTCAGCTCTGTCATGTCAACATGATGAAGCAGTACCATGAGCAGGAGCCTGTGGAGGTTGATGGGGAGGAGCTGTGTCCTTCGGTTTTGTCTAAGCCTGTTTTGGCTGCAGTGGTGCTGCCCCCTGACACGGGTGGTGATGTGGGTGAGGCACGGTTGTCTGTGGCAGTGACGCAGAGAAAGCTGTGTAACTCTGAGGCTTTGGAGTCGCTTCCCTTGCGGATGTCTCATTTGACTGAAAGTCAGCGGGGTGATCTGCTTGCTTTGGTGGAGTCAAATGGGTCACTGTTCTCGGATGTGCCTTCTCAGACGTCTGTGCTGCAGCATGACATTGACGTGGCCGGTGCTGCGCCAATTAAACAGCATCCGTATCGGGTCAACCCTGACAAGCGTCATCGTCTAAGGAGTCAGGTTGACTATATGCGGCGGCATGGCATTGCCGAACCTAGTTGTAGTCCGTGGAGTTCTCCGTGTCTACTGGCTACGAAGGCTAATGGGGAGGACAGGTTTTGCACGGACTTTCGGAAAGTGAATGGTGTAACTAAGCCGGATTGCTATCCTCTTCCACGGATGGAGGACTGCGTGGATCGTGTGGGAAGTGCATCTTTTGTGTCTAAGTTGGACTTGTTAAAAGGCTATTGGCAAGTCCCTTTGACTAGGCGGGCGAGGGAGATCTCTGCGTTCGTTACGCCTGATGACTTTCTTCAGTACACGGTAATGGCATTTGGGATGCGCAATGCGCCGGCAACCTTCCAACGGTTGGTGAACATTGTATTGTCTGGTTTGTCCTTCTGTGAGGCATACCTTGATGATTTGGTTGTGTGCTCCAGGTCGTGGATCGAACACATCAGTCATCTGAAGGAGGTATTTCATCGTCTAGCGGAGGCAAACCTAACTATCAATCTGGGAAAGTGTGAGTTTGGCCAGGCCACGGTAACGTATCTGGGTAAGGTGGTGGGCCGGGGTCAGGTTCGCACTCTCGAGGAAAAGGTGGGGCATATTGTCGTATTTCCTGCTCCAACCTCTAGGACTGAACTCCGTAGGTATCTGGCTATGGTTGGGTACTATAGAGGATTCTGTCCAAACTTCTCTGCGGTGGCTGCCCCTTTGACGGATTTGCTAAGTCCGAAGGTAGCTTTTGTGTGGTCCGCAGAGTGTCAACAAGCCTTTGATCATACTAAAAGTCTTCTGGTGCGCGCACCTGTGCTTGCGGCAGCTGATTTTGAGCGTCCATTTAAGCTGGCAGTGGATGCTAGTGATTGTGGGGTTGGTGGAGTTCTTCTGCAGGATGATTCAGATGGGGTGGAGCATCCAGTTTCGTACTTCTCTAAGAAGTTTAATCATCATCAGAAGTGGTACTCCACCATTGAGAAAGAAGCCCTTGCTATTTTAATGTCTCTGAATCATTTCGAGGTTTATGTTGGCTCCTCGAATGTCCCTGTCATCATACTCACGGATCATAATCCTTTGGTATTTTTGCAGAGTATGAAGAATAAGAACCGGCAGTTAATGAGCTGGAGTTTGCAGCTGCAAGACTACAACCTAGAGGTCAGGCATATCCGTGGCAAGGATAATGTCTTGGCTGACGCCTTGGCGCGCCAGTGGTGTTTTAGCTCCTGAATAGTTTCTGGGATTTGGTGGTGTTTTTTCTCTCTTCTTCCGAAACTTATTCAGTAACTTTGGGTGGGGGTGTTAGGCTCCCCCCCCCCTGGTGAATGCTATGTACTTACCTTTCTCTGTTCCTCTCCCGAGTACAGGCCTCGTGGCTGTGAGTCCGGAATCAAGGGGTTAAAGGCTCCTGTACCCGATTGGCCAAGCTGCGTCAGGTGACGGGTGACTCATCTGAAGCTTAAATACCAGAGTTTCCCAGGATTCTCTCTCTTCTTCGTCGACCCTGCCTTGTGAGCAGTCTGCTGGTGTGAGCTGAGGAAGGCCTGGCCACATGGCATAGTACTTTGTGTACTTTCACCATTCCTTGTTAACAAATATTGAATTGGGACGGATAAGGGCTGACCTTAGTGTTTTCGTGTATTTTGTTTCAGGGTTATATCTCTTTAGGCAGGTTTTAGAGTCTCTGGTTCGACGGTCCATTACGTGACTGGCTGGAGCACTGTTTAATTGTTTGTTAGTCCATCCATATCCCTGACTGGGTTGTTTAAATCAGGTTTGGGTTTTGTGTTCCATTGAATAATTAAAAGATTTACGAACTTGAACCTGGTTTTTGAATTATGTTACGCGGACTGAAGATAAGACACAGAAGCGACAAAGATCTATGCAGGTACAGCCTTTGCATATGACAGTGAAGGATTGTCATTGAATAGGGTACATAGAAAGGTGATACAAAATGGGGAAGATGCTGATACAAAGAAGCCCAAATGGATACTTGAACAGAACCAGTTGAAGAAAAGGTGGAAATAGTACTTAGAACTCAGAACCAGAACCTGAGAGATTGCCTAAGAAGAAGAATACATCTCACCTGAACTACACTAAATCCAAATAAACATCAGTCATCAGTGGCATTCTTCATTTTGAAATTCCTTTAATCCATCACTCACGTTATTGATTACAGTCATTCGCTAAGATATTTCTAATCAATGGAAAAGCTTGGACAGCAACAAATTAAGGGTATCAATTAATGGATGCAATGTATGTGGAAGAATGTAATTAAGAAAATGCCATTTAATCTAAAAGGTAGGTTTGCAAACCAAATTTTTCAATTAAATGTAGTCTTCAATTATAACTAAAGGTGTGATTACAAGTTCAGCCTTATATGAATAAGGTTTTCAGGCTTCTCTTTAGAACATGGAACAGAACAGTACAGCACAGGAACAGGCCCTTCAGCCCATCTTGTCTGTGCCGACCATGAAGGCAAACTAACTAATCCCATCTGCCATCAAATGGTATGTATCCCTCTATTCCCTGCCTGTTCAAAATGTTCAAGTTGAAGATTTCAGGCATCCACCAACCTCTCTATAAATCTTGCCTCCTAATAGGTGGCATGGTGCCACTGTCTCACCGCACCAGAGACCAGTGTACTGTGCAAAGGTTCTTTAGCTAGTGAGAAATCTACTTGGGAAGGTTAGGCTTTCACAATTGGATAAAACTGAGTTCAGAATGCCATTAATACCCTCAGGAAACACCATAACGATAAGTTCGTAAGTTCATAAATCATAGGAGTAGAATTAGGCCGCCAGGGCTGATCCCTCTGATCCCCATTCTCTATGCCTTCTCCCCAAAAACCCTGACAACCTTACAAATCAAGAATATGTCAATCTCCACCTTGATAATATCCTATGACTTGGCCTCCACAGCCGTCTGTGGCTATGAATTCCACAGATTCACCACCCTCTGACTAAAGACATTTCTCCTTATCTCCTTTCTAAAGATACGTCCTTTTATTCTGAGGCTATGGCCTCTGGTTTTAGACTCTCCCACTAGTGGAAATATCTCTCCACATCCACATTATCCAACGAATATCTATAATTTTATATTAACTCGGTTCCAAATTTGCTTTGAGCATGATAACTATCCTTAAGGGGACGAGCAAGATAGAACAGATCAGATGGGTAATTAAACATGTCATTGTCCTATCTTGTTTTGCGTTTGGATTCTGAGCTTCCTCTGGCAAATATTTCAACAGAGAGTGTGCATTCAATGATTTCAAAGGGACAAGATCGGAACAAGTGGCATTAGGAGGCTCCCCCTGGGGAACAAAGGCGGACGGGCGAGGAGTGAGACGTGGGTTTGCTGGTCGATCCATTAGTCCAAGGAAGGCGATGGCTGGAGCCCCGCAGCAGCCTGGGGCTCGCCTGAAATGAACAATGCTCAGTCCAAATAGAGCGCGGACTGGACTTGGAAAATGACACCAAAACATGGCACCTCTTGCATGCAGCCTCAGTAGACTATTTCTGTACACTTGCTAATCGGGGATGTGATTAGGTATGACAATACAGTATTGGACTCTTTGTAAGAAAATAATTTCACAGTGCGTTTGCAGTTCGCACATGTGATAATAAAAAACACCATTGAATACGGGGAGAATTAAAAATGGGATTGATGTAGGTTTATTCGAAATAGGCAGTTGATGGTCAGCATGGACTCTATGTGCCAAAGGCCCTGTTTCCGTGCTACATGAACCGTTGATTCTGTGACTGAATTGTCCCTAATTTGTAGGATAGTGTTAGTGTCCAGGCTGATCTTTGGTCGGCACGTACTCGGTGGGCTGAAGGGCCTGTTCCTGCACTGCCTCCTTCAAGTCTAAAGCTGTATTCACTTTATCAACCCAGTTAGATGATTACACCATCTTTTGCATTGCTGGCAAAATACTCAAGAGTCCTCCATCCATCCATCCGTGTTTGGTGACAGCTGAGAGTTTCAATTCCCATCGCTGAAGAAAGTGTCGCCACGTCCTCTTGACTGCACTCATCGAAGCAGCATAAAATCTGACTCTGCCTATTTTTTCTGTGATTGGCACTAACCTTTAAAAGTTCCAATTTGCATTTGTACATTGTCCAGTTTAATATTGCTGGCATCACTTCACGTGCCTCAAATCTAACATTACTGAAAAAGACATCTCAAACCGCCAAATCAAAAAGAATGAGTTCAAATGAGTTGATGAAAATTTCAATTCTTGAATCAGATTTTCATATTGCACCCTAAACAATCCCAATCCCTCATATTGCCAAGCTTGACAGGGTTCAGAGAAGATTTACGAGGATGTTGCCAGGACTAGAGGGTGTGAGCTATAGGGAGAGGTTGAGTAGGCTGGGACTCTATTCCTTGGAGTGCAGGAGGATGAGGGGTGATTTTATAGAGGTGTACAAAATCACAAGAGGAATAGATCGGGTAGATGCACAGAGTCTCTTGCCCAGAATAGGGGAATCAAGGACCAGGAGACATAGGTTCAAGGTGAATGGAAAAAAAATTAATAGGAATCTGAGAGGTAACTTTTTCACACAAAGGGTGATGTATGTATAGAACAAGCTGCCAGATGAGGTTGCTAAAGGCTGGAACTACCCTAACGCAGGCAGGGGCTAGTGTAGCTGGGACATGTTGGCGGTGTGGGCAAGTTGGGCCGAATGGCCTGTTTCTCCACTGTATCACTATGACTCTATATGGAAAATGCTCTTGACTTAAATTCATCCCAGCTGTTTTCAGGCAACTGAATGGTCCTTTAATCAGCTTGAGTGCAGCCCTGACTTCCCATCTTTGAACAATCTTTCTTTGAACTTTATCAGACTTCAATATTATATCTTTGCACTACATTATGTACCCTTTCTCCTTTATCTGTGCACTGTGGGTGGTTTGATTGTATTCACGTGTAGTATTTTCTTTGGATAACAAGCAGACAAAAGCTTTTCACTGTACTTTGATATACATGGCAATAATAGACAAATCTAAACTAAACTGCTGAATTCAATAGTCAAACTTGAAATACATTTTGAACTTTTACTGAACCATTTAAAGTTTTGGGCAGCACAATGGCACAGCTGGTAGAGTGCTGCCTCATAGCACCAGAGACCCGAGTTCGATCCTGACATCAGGAGCTGCCTGTGAGGAGTTAGCACATTCTCCCTGTGACCGCAAGGGTTTCCTCCGGGTGCTTCAGTTTCCTCCCATATCACAAAGACATGCAGGCACGTAGGTTAATCAGCCTCTGCAAAATTGCCCCAAATGTGCAGGGAGTGGATGAGAAAGGGGGATAACATAGAACCAGCGTTAATGGGTTATCAATGGTTGGTATAGATTCAGTGGGCCAAAGGGTCTGTTTTCATGCTGCATCTCTAAACTAATCCAAAATATGTATTTGAGGGTTGTTTTGTAACCTACGTAAAGATAAAACGGCATCTCATTATTTATTTATTATCTTATATTGATGCTCACCCTAACCCTAATTGGCAATGATAAACACTTTCATCTTCTTGGTTCAAATAACTCATAATGTTGTACATCTGAGACAAAATATATTAGCAAAGTTGAATTATTTTTTATTTTCAGGAGTAAAAAAAGTAGAGTCAGATCCTAAAGCAGTCTAATTGACTATTGGTATTATAGAAACATAGAAAATAGGTCCTTCGAGCCAGCACCACCATTCATTGTGATCATGGCTGATCGACCCCTATCAATAACCCGTGCCTGCCGTCTCCCCATATCCCTGACTCCACTAGCTCCTAGAGCTCTATCTAACTCTCTCTTAAATCCATCCAGTGAGTTGGCCTCCACAGTCCTCTGTGGCAGGGAATTCCATAAATTCACAACTCTGGGTGGAAAAGTTTTTTCTCACCTCAGTCTTAAATGACCTCCCATTTATTCGAAGACTGTGGCCCCTGGTTCTGGACTCGCCCAACATTGGGAACATTTTTCCTGCATCTAGCTTGTCCAGTCCTTTTATAATTTTATGTTTCTATAAGATACCCCCTCATCCTTCTAAACTCCAGTGAATTGCCCCTAGTCTTTTCAAACTTTCCTCATATTACAGTCCCGCCATCCCAGGGATCATCAATCTTGTGAACCTATGCTGCACTGCCTCAATCACAAGGATGTCCTTCATCAAATTAGGAGACCAAAACTGTACGCAATACTCCAGGTGTGGTCTCACAAAGACCCTGTACAACTGCAGTAGAACCTCCCTGCTCTTATACTCAAATCCTTTTGCTATGAATGCTAATATACCATTCGCTTTCTTCACTGCCTGCTGCACCTGCATGCCTACTTTCTAGATGTCAGCAGATCTATATCGGTGAGACCAAGCGGAGGTTGGGGGCGATCGTTTCGCCGAACACCTCCGCTCGGTCCGCCATAACCAAGCTGACCTCCCGGTGGCTCAGCACTTCAACTCCCCCTCCCACTCCGTCTCCGACCTCTCTGTCCTGGGTCTCCTCCATGGCCACAGCGAGCAGCACCGGAAATTGGAGGAACAGCACCTCATATTCCGCTTGGGGAGTCTGCATCCTGGTGGCATGAACATCGAATTCTCCCAATTTTGTTAGTCTTTGCTATCTCCTCCCCTTCCTCAGTCCCCCTGCTGTCTCCTCCCATCCCCCAGCCTTCGGGCTCCTCCTCCTTTTTCCTTTCTTGTCCCCGCCCCCCCCCACCCCCGATCAGTCTGAAGAAGGGTTGCGACCCGAAACGTTGCCTATTTCCTTCGCTCCATAGATGCTGCTGCACCCGCTGAGTTTCTCCAGCTTTTTTGTGTGCCTACTTTCAATGACTGGTGTACCATGACACCCAGTACCGAGCCTTGCCGTACCCCACTAATTAGGTATGTTGCAAAGCCTACCTGAAGCGTCGCTGAAAATCTGTCGCTGCGGGTGTGCGCGATTTTGGCGCCGCTTAGAGGGGGGCGGGTCTAAAACGCGACTTTCTCTAGGCTGTTCAAATCGAAGATGTTCAGCCTAGTTAATTATTAACGAAAAATCGCTGGAAGACCCCGTCGCAAAAGCTATTATTAGTTTTAAAGGCCTCGTATAATAGTTATAGTAGTTTAAAAATCAATCTCTAAACCCGCGACCACCGGCAGCTGTCAGGGTTGCATAGAGCAAATAATAGAAGGTATGCTGCTTATTTTTACATTAAAAAGGGCTTCTTAAGATCCCTTTATACAAAGTTTAATATTGCGAGTAGCTCATTTGGGCCCATTATATCCCGCAGTATTTTTCTGGGCATTTGAGGGTACAAATCTACCGCAATGTGAACGTTCTAAACCAGCGCGTTCACAGGATCCCACTAGAAAGCTGATTTAAGATGGACTTTAATTTACAGCAATTGAACACTAAATTCCTTCCATTTGGCCTATAAATTAATGTAAATGAGATTTTAAAATCATGTTTTATTGTGAATTAATTATGAATATTATTTGGACACTTAGGCTATTTAAAAATGTTAATAATTTATTAAGAAATGGATAGATGTTTAGATCTAGTAATTGGTTTGAAATTAGCTACACTTGGGTAACTAACTAATTATATGCTTTAATTTCAGGTCATCCAAGATAGATTATTTTATACTTGTTTCAGAATGGTTCAATCTATGATAACTGAAAATTTCATTCAGTTCTCTTAATTTTTAAGAAAGTTATGGGCTTTTGACTGTCCACGATCACAGCTTTTTTGTTATGTCCATAGAAAATCTATAGGGAACAAGATGCTAATTTCCGAGTATGAAAATGGCCATAACTTTTTAAATACTTGAGATATGAAAGTGAATTAGGTGTCAAATTAAACTTCTTTTTATGCTTTATCTGATGGGATAAATTACAGACTTGATATTTTAAATCTCAAAATTTTGTGACATTGCTACACTAATCACTGCCTGCCATTCTGAAAGGGAAACGTTAATCCCTACTCTTTGTTTCCTGTTTGCCAACCAATTTTCTACCCATGTCAGCACTCTACCCACAATACCATATGCCCTAATTTTGCCCACTAATCTCCTATGTGGGACCTTATCAAATGCTTTCTGAAAGTCCAGGTACACTACATCCACTGGCTGTCGCTTGTTCATTTTCCTAGTTACATCCCCTGGCATGCAGACCATCAGGCCCTGGGGATTTATCAGCCTTCAGTCCCATCAGTCTACCCAGCACCATTTCCTGCCTAATGTGGATTTCCTTCAGTTCCTCCATCATCCCAGATCCTCTGAAGAAGTACATCAAGAAGATTGTTTGTGTCCTCCTTAGGGAAGACGGATCCAAAGTACCTGTTCAACTCATCTGCCATTTCCTTGTTCCCCATATTAAATTCACCTTTTTCAGTCTTCAAGGGTCCAACATTGGTCTTAATGCAGGAGGAAACTGAAGCACCCAGAGAAAACTCACGTGGTCACAGGGAGAAAGATAGAGGGGGGGGGGGGGTGGGGGGTGAAATTGAAGGCAAGAACAGGCTAGAACAAATCAAAGTGGGCACCAGATGACCTCAGGAAGGGTGGAGTCCATAATGGTCCATTGTTGGCTGGGGAAGATGTGCTGGGGGGAGGGAATGCAGGAGTTATTTGAAATTAGAGAAATCAACATTCATGTATGACCACCAATGGGCCATTATGGACTCCACCCGTCCTAGAGTCATCTGTTACCATGCCTAATTTGTTCTGGCCCTTTCAAGCCTCCAGTTCCTCCACCTCTATCCGTAAGTCTAGAGAAGGGTTCAGACTTGAAAAGTCACCTAGTCCTTTTCTCCAGAGATTCTCCCTCATAAATGTCTATATTCTGTTTAAAGCAAGCCCCTTTAATTTAAAAGTAATTTCTTACTTAAGAGGAGCAAAATAAGTCAAGGAAAAAAATGCTATAATAAAACTTGATTTGATGGTAATAAAACTTTTCTAATGGTGGAGATGTTGATGAACTGAAGCAGAAGTAACAGGACTGGGAAAAGAACATAATTACATCTGTGGTTGAAATGTGAACCTTCATGGAAGCTGGCCAGCTCTAATATGATACAGTTTGACTTCTGAAGATTTGATATATCCTACAATCTATCACTGAATGAGGGATGAGGAAATAAATTTGGTGATTTTATTTTACTTAAAAAGTTCTGACAAGCTCTTCAAAGGTCTACAAATTGTACCAGATGTGAAAATGGTTTGATGTTTAGGAAATATGACAGCAGCTCTCGCCAATCTAACATCACTGATCTCACGTTAGTTAATTCTTGGAGATTACTTAAAATGATTACATAGATTGTCATCTTAGTGTGCAGTAGAAAATATTAGGTTTCTTCCTAAGCTTTGCCTAAAGTCAAACCTAAAGTATAGTTTCCCTCTCCTCTGACTCTCAGTCTGAAGAAGGGTCTTTAACAGGAACATCACCTTTTCCTTTTCTCCAGAGATGCTGCCTGGCCCGTTGAGTTACAGCAGCATTTTGTGTCTACCTTGGCATCTGCAGTTCCTACCTACACGTTTTGTCAGTAGTTTACCTTTATTTTCAGTTTAATTCCTATAAAATAATCTTTATTTTTATCCTATTTTTCTGCTCAACGCCAAAGTAACCGTCTTCAGTATTTTTTGAGATTTTTTGAGATTTTAAAAGATTAGAGAACTCTGGTCTTATCAATAAATGTCTGACATGTGCAATAGATTCAAATATCGAGTTGTGAAAATTGGATGCTTCCTTTCTTATTTAGACATCCTTATGAGTCCTGGAAAAATAGTCATTGTTTATGCATTGATAGTTCTAGCCATCTAATGATGGAACAAAGTCTGTCCAATTAATTATTTTTGACCCCCTTGTCATATCATTGACCTCACTCAAGTTTTCTTGGATCAATCCCAGCCAATGCAATCACGTTCAGACTTAATTCGGGGCGGCGCAGTTGCGCAGCTGGTAGAGCTGCTGTCTCACAGCACCAAGAGATCCGGGTTTGAGCCTGACCACGGGTGCTGCCGGTGTGGAGTTTGTACGTTCTCCCTGTGACTGTGTAGGTTTCCTCCGAGTGCTCTGGTTTCCTCCCACATCCCAAAGACACACAGATTTGTAGGTTAATTGGACTCTGTAAATCGCCTCTGTCTGTGTGCATGGAGTGGATGAGAAAGCGGGATAACGTAAAACTAGTGTGAATGGACGATTGATGGTCGGTATGGACTCGGTGGGTCAAAGGGTCAATTTTCATGCAGTATCTCTCAGCGAAACTATAGGAAACTAACATTTTCCAATCCTGATAGCATTCTCATGAATCTCATCTTCACTTTCTGCAGTTCAATCAATATCTTCCTGCAATATTATTTCAGGAGTCTACACTATGCTTAGACTATGACTTTACAATTATTCTATACAGTCTAGTATAACCTCCCTGCTATTATATTGACTTCCTCCCATTTATTTTGCATTTCCCTGCTCTGTTCCACCTCACCAAATCCATTACGTTTGATTTTAGACTTGAGATGCAGCGCAGAAACAGGCCCTTCGCCCACCAAGTCTGCGCTGACCAGTGATCACCCCACAGCACTATCCAACAACACTAGGGACAATTTAAAATCATACCAAAGCCAATTAACCTCCAAACCTGCAGTGTGGGAGGAAACTGGAGCTCTTGGCGAAAGCCCACACAGTCACAGGGAGAATGTACAAACTCCGTACTGTCAGGATTGAACCTGGGTCTCTAAGGCAGCAACTCTACTTCACATGTCTCAGACTAAATTCCATTTGTTGCTTTTCTGCTCAACTGATCTGATCATCACTATCCCCCCTATAGTATAAAGCTTTCCTCTTTCTAGACAGCATCCGAGGTCAGCCATACTTATTCTGTATCATTATCATGCACTCTACATTTAATTCTAAATAATTAATATGAAACAAAACCTGTGACTGTGTATGTTTCCTCCGAGTGCTCTGGTTTCCTCCCACATCCCAAGGGACCAACAACTGAGCCTTTTTTCCCCATCCCGAACTAATTTGGGTATTTTGGGGAAGAGGCCGCACGGACATGAGTCAGAAGGTCATGACAAAAATATGTTTTTAGTTTAAGGTATATTCATAGGACCTGTTTTCCAAAATTGTTCCGATCAGCCATTGCTTGGTCCGTTTCTTATTGGGTTTTGATTTAGGTTTAGATTTATTATTGTCACCTGTACCAAGGAACAGTAAAATCATTTGTTTGCATGCTATGCAATCAAATCAGGTAACACTATACATGAATACAATCAAGTCAAACACAAGCACAACATTTAGAGCGAAGAGTAAGATACCAGAATGCAAAATGTATAGGCCGGTATAGTGGCATAGAGCTACTGCCTTACAGCGCCAGAGACTCGGGTTCCTCCCACATTCCAAAGACCGTACAGGTTTGTAGGTTAATTGGCTTGATATAAATGTAATATTGTCCCTAATGTGTGTAGGGTGGTGTTAATGTACGTACTCAGTGGGCCGAAGGATCTGTTTCCGCACTGTATCTCTAAAAACTAAAACTAAAAACTATAGTTTCTAAGCCATGTATCATAAAAGCTTCAGAGAAAAAGTCCAACGTCTTCAATGATATCGGTTGGAGAATCGGGACTGTACCTTGGCTTATGGAAGGACACTTCAGAAATCTGATAACAGAGGGGAAGATGCTGTTCCTGAGTATGGTGGCACACACTTTCATACTTCTGTAGCCTTTGCTCAACAGGACCAGGAAGCAGAAGGAATGACCAGCGTGGGTAAAATCCTTGTTTATGTTGGCTGCTTTCCTTAAAACAGCATGAAGTGTAGATGGAGTCATTGGTGGGGATTCTGGTCTGCGTTTTTGCCTGGGTCACATCATTTAGTTTTGCTTACATACATCAAAAACGTATTTGGTTTGAAATTACAACAATTATATAGGTGATCTGGGGCAGCTATGAAATCATTGAATGGCTGGGCTTTCATGAAGAGCTCAGTGACATACTCAAACTTGGTTTTGTTTAGAGATTTAGCATGTAAACAGGACCTTTGACCCACCGAGCTCCGTGCCTACCATCAATCACTCGTTCACACTAGTTCCATGTTATCCCACTTTCTCATCCACTCCCTGCACACTAAGGTCAATTTACAGAGGCCAATTAACCTACAAACCAGCATGGAAACCAGAGCACCCAGTGGAACCCCACGCAGTCACTGGAAGAACGTATAAACTCCGCACAGACAGCATCCGAGGTCAGGATCGAACCCAGGTCATTGGCACTGTGAGGCAATGGTATAACACTGGCATAACTTAAGTTTCTTATGTTTGTATGTTTACATGTATATTGGTTCATTTTATTTCCCTCTGTGGGCCTCACATAAAATAATTATTTTGCAGAAATGTAATCAGAATTGGAACCAACAGAACAAATACGATAATTCCTTTCAACACAATTTATAGAGCAATCTAAATAACTTAATATTTATAACATTGTTAAATGCCCATTTTGAAAGATTGGCTGTCTGCAAAAGGCTAATACCACAATTGATATAAAAGCTGAGTGACAGTGAAGTAGATTTAAAACTAGATACAAATCACGCAGAGAGTCAGTGCAAGAGCAGGTCAGTCTAATGGTAATTGATCATCAAGTATTGAGGATAGTGGAAGACTGAAATAACATGCACATGGACCTCACCATTGTATCAATTATCCAGCTCAGTGAACTGACAAGTTTAACACCAGATTCCATTCCTGTTTACAAGTCACTCATGCACTGCATTTGTCTGACTGCATTTAGGAGATGTAGCAGAGTAAGATATAACTAATAAATCATCTGGGCACTTTCATTATTCTCTCATAGTAATATATATACTTTGGGGGCGATGCTGGATGGTGCTGAGAAAATGCGTGACTCAAATTGTGACAAGGAATCTCATTGCTGGTTTGTCCCAATGCGGCATGTAAAATTGGTGCTTTTTGTGTCCTCGTTATTTCCAGCATCTAGTTTGAGCAGCCTCCAATGTTCATTGCTAAAGCCTGCAGGGATGGCAATTTCATGTTCAGTTAGAAGTGATGGAAGCCATGCTTATACTTAGTATAGGGGATATGGTCTTACACGGAAACCAGCACTGGGAGCCTTTCACAGATTTGAAACTCAATGCAATGACACTTTATTGTCACATGTACCTCGATACAGCGAAAATCTTTGTTTTGCTTACGACCCGGTAAAATCATGTAGCACCCCTCACCTGTGCAGTACACAAGTGTCGCCTTGTTATGGAGCTGACAATGTTACAAAAGTTCAACAAACCGTCCTATCTACTGCCTACCGCTGCACGTGGCAGCACGCCTCCTCCACCCCCGCTCCCCCCTCCCTACAGTCGGGTTCCCCTTCGTTCTCGGCGGCACCCTGCTGAGTAGCTCTCCGATGACCCTCCGAGTTCTCTGTGAAAGGGTGAAAAGCCATAGTGTTACACAGAAGACAGAAAGTCAAGAGGTAGATCCTTTGCATGCATGGGCAGCCCTGCTCTACAGAGGGATTTGGGGGTCCAAGTCCAAGTGAGGAATGCCTCTCTTCATCAGTCGGGGCATTGAGTGTAAGAGCCAGGAAGTCACATTGCGGTTTCATAGGACTTTGGTGGGCTGCATTTGGAATATTGTATGCAGTTCTGGTCGTCTCATTATAGGAAGGTTGTGGAGGCTCAGGAGGGGGGGGATAAAGAAGAGATTTAACAGAATGCTCTAGGAAGGAACTGCAGATGCTGGTTTAAACCAGGGCTAGACATAAAATGTTGGAGTAACTGAGCAACTCTGGAGAATTTTGGGTTGAGATCCTTCAGACAGAGTCAGGGAAAAGGGAAATAAGAGATATAGTCAGTGATATAGAGATATATAGAACAAATGAATGAATAATTATGCAAAAAAGTAACGATGGTCAAGCAAATAAATATATAAAACTTTATATATAACTGAACTTTGCTTATGGGTTTTACAGAGTACTATGATTACATATGCTGATCCAAGTAAGGATTTCATTGCTCCGTTTCAGGACATATGAAATTAAACACTCTTGACTTGATATCACCTGCATGCTACGCCACACCCAGAGAAATGGACCTAATCTCACACTCACAGCTCACAGCTTGCAATAAAAAACCTCTGGCTATTTAAGCATTGAGGTGTATTGCCCAGAGACGTTGAAACATGCTCATGAATTTTGTTCCTTGTAGATGAATTGACAATGGAGGTGCTAGCTGGAGAAGACTAGGCTGAGGGGGAGTTTGTGTCCATGTAGGTCACTGCTCTGTTGGAGAGAGCTCAGAATTATGGATGCAGTAGCCTGGTTCAGTGGTCAACATGGGTGTACAGATGAAGAAGACAGTGACTTTATACCCAGTAGTCTTTCATTCATTATAAGCCAATTTAACAAATCATAATGCATTCACTGTCAAGATAAAGAATAAGGTTTCAAATCCTAAAATTAATTTAATTTTGGAAGAATCAATAACTTCCATTTTCAGCTTCATCGGATCAGTGATATAAAATCAGTAATTCATGCATGGAATGAATAAGTATAGCTTTGGATGTAAATACAGTTCAAATTTGATATGAACAAATATTGCTGAATGACTTTTTGAAAACAGGTCTGGGCATTAGATGGAATGTTTAAATATAGTTCTTACAGGTTATTTAATGTTGATTTAAAATATATAAGATCTGAAAAATTCTCCAGGGACGGTGCCTGACCTGCTAATTTACTCCAGTAATTTGTGTCATCCTTTGGTAAGTGGTGCAGCAGTGGAATTGCTGCCTTATAGCGCCAGAGAACTGGGTTCGATCCTGACTATGGGCGCTGTGTCTGAATTTTATACATTCTCCCTCTGACTGCATGGGTTTTCTCCGGGTGCACCATTTCCGTCCCACCTTCCAAAGACGTACAGATTTGTAGGCCACTTTGTGTCAATCCTCGGTAAGAACCAGCATCTGCATTTTTCAAATCTACGCGCGCTTTATACCCGGGTGGTCACGAGGTGCGGCGCTCAAATGACGCGCAAATGGCATGCCGACGGCGCATGGTTACGGACGTTGACGCATAATAAATTATCATAGGCAATGTTCGTGCGTCACCGTGCATCACCACGCGCTACACCTACACCATCAGCACGTCAGCATACACCATCCATACGTCAGCGTGCGCTAGGGATACGTCCGCAGATGGCGCGCGAGGATTTTGAGCATCCCAAATCCTGGGGCACCATGCGCCATGCGCACGTCACGACGCGCCAACCAATTTTTAGGATGTTGCGTAAATGATGCGCAAATGATGCCCAAGTGGGACAGGCCCTTTACAGCGCCAGAGACCCGGGTGTTAATGCATGGGGTGATTGTTGGTCGGCGATGACTCGGTGCCGCATTGCATCTCTAAAATAAAACAAATCTTCTGCCCACATGTCCATTCCAATTATGATTTAACCATCTAGTATATACGTATTTATTTGTATATGCCTTGGCATATCTAGATACTTTATAAATATTATGACAGTCTCTGTCTCCACCAACTTCCCCTCAGGCAATGCAATCTATCTTTATCCTTATATAAAAAAAGGACACAAAATACTGGAGTAGCTGAGTGGCTCAGGTAGCTTCACTAGAGAAGATGGATAGTTCTCCAGAGATGCTGCCTGACCCACGAAGTTACTCCACAACTTTGTCTTTCTAGTAATCTAGCATCTTTAATTAAGATGGACACAAATTGCTGGAGTAACTCAGCCGGATCAGGCAGCATCTCTGGAGGAAAAAGAAGGGTGACATTTCAAGACACGACCCTATTGGAGCTAGGGGGCGCCGCATTGATGGCAGCCCCTGTCTACAGTCTGTATGTTTTTCTGTCTTTTTTTAAATTTGTATTCAGTTTTAAAAGTTTGTTTTGGAGATTTCTTTAGCTTTTCTATGTGGGGGAGGGGGGTAGGGTAAGGGGGAAACTGTTTCCCAGTCACTTCCTGGCGAGGACGCGACTAGTGTCCGAGTCGCGCCCTCGCCCCACTCCTCGCGGCCTACCACCTGGATTGGAGCGGCCTTACCTGCCGGAGACCTGGACCAGAGCTTCAGCAGCGGCGGCGCAGCGCTGGATACATCGCGGAGCGGGGCGATGCTTTACCTGGATCGCCGTTGAAGCTCCGGAGTGCTGGGCCTGCTGCTTCAACATCGGAGCTGTGGTTTGCAGAGCTTCCATCGTGGTCGGCGCTGACTTCAACATCGCGGAGTCCTGGGGCCCTTTGCCGAGGGCCGCAAGCGTTGAATCTCCGCCCAGCGCGGCCTGTGGATTTCGGGAGCTGCAAACTCCGGTAGGAGGTGGCCGATTTAGATTTCCAAGCCGCTGAGGATGTCCTCCAGTCCCGACATCCATCACCCCGGCGAGCGGGCTTGAACATCGGGCCGCCCGTAGCGGCGACAGTGGGGGGTTCGGGAGCCCCCCGACCACGGGAGGACAACAGAGGAGGATGACTGAATTTTGGAGCCTTCCCTCACAGTGGGAAACTTTGATCCCGCTGTGTAGGGATGTCTGTGTTTAAGTCTATCGTGTTCTGTGCTCTTTATTATTCGTATGGCTGTATGTCGACCACACATTTCACTGTGCTAATTGGTACATGTGACAAATAAAAGTATCTTGTATCTTGTATCTTCTTCAGTCTGACCCGCTGAGTTACTCCAGCACTTCGTGTCTTTCTTGGGCATAAACCAGCATCTGCAGTTCCTTTCTACACACTATACCATCTTTAGCTCCTGTTTCTCGTTCATTATCCGTCTCTACCATTGCACATTGGCAAGTCTTCAATACCTCATTTCATTAGCATCATTAGGCGAGTATAAATTTGTAATGATAAGTAAATTAATTATTTTTAAGATAACTAATAACTGTGTGATAGTTCATTCTTTAATTACTAAATGCAAAAGTACAGGGCACAGTGTTTAACAAAAATTATCCTCTACATTGCCAATTCAAAATAAAAATGTCTAAAACGGTCAGACATTTAAAAATGAGGAACAGCAGATGCTGGTTTACAAAGGGCTGGAGTAACTCAGCTGGTCAGGCAGCATGTCTGGAGAATATGGATAGATGATACGGCTGCAGGCTCTGTAGACGGTAACATCGGGAGCTCGTGGGCTCCTGGTGGGAGACCGGCAAGCATCGCCCGCCCGAATCGAGGGGTTTAAATCAACCCGGAGCAGGGCCTTACATCACCCGGCGTGGCTTAAACAGCCCCGGGACTTACCATCGCCCGCCGGGGGGGGTTCCAACATCTAACATCAAGAGCCTCGATCAGCTCGATGCAGTATTTTGACTGCTTGACTACGGGAGAAGAATAAGAACAGAGAACAGGGAAGAGATAAGAATTTTGCCTTCCATCACAGTGAGGAGGTGTTTGGGGATTGTGAGTTTTAGTTTTTTGGTGTTTGTTGTTATGACTGCAGAAATGTAATTTTGTTTGAACTTATGTTCAAATGACAATAAACAGTATTCTGATTCTGATTCTGATGTTTCAGATCGGGACCCTTCTGCAGACTGATCAGCACTTCTCTTCCAGTTTTCTCCCCTTTACATCAGTCTGAAGAAAGATCCCGACCCGAAACATCATCTATCCATGTTCTCCAGAGATGCTGCCTGACCTACTCAGTTACTCCAACATTTTGTTTCTTTTTTTTGGTCAGATATTTATACCTTTAAATTTTTTAATGAAATGAACAAAATTAAGAGCGCTAACAGTTTGAAATGAGGGCCCGACCTAAGACATTGTCTGCCCATTCCCTTCACAGATGGTGTTTGATCCACTGAGCTCCTCCACCAGTTTGTTTTTTTGCTGAACAGTTTAGAACAGTTTAGACAGTGTTTTTCATTTTATTTCAGGCTTGACCAACTAAACCAAATTATTGACCAACTAAACCAAATTACAAGTAAGTAAATGGGCTGGTGAATTAGAACATTTGAATTAGATTGGATTGAATTGCTGGGAGCCAAGTAGGAAATTAGATTAGCCTCCATGTATTAAGATCTCTGAAAAATTAGTAGCCTTACCTGCAATGTTTCCCGTTACTTAGCACTAATTAAATGATCTCATTAATATCTTCTTCAGTCTGACCCGCTGAGTTACTCCAGCACTTCGTGTCTTTCTTGGGCATAAACCAGGCAATTTATAAATGTTGCAATGCTAAATCAGAGCTGTGCTAAATAAAGAGCTACTTTACATCTCCTACTACACAGTTAGCTTAATCAGCAACAACCATTAGATAACAAGAGTCCAGGCAGTGCTGACATTTCCATTACATGGGTCATGGATCATTCTTCTAAGGACATCCCTAAGGACAGCAACATTTCTCTGCCATTATTCTTTTGCCCAAGTTCATATGGAAGTGGTGGCACAGTGGAGCAGCTGGTTGAACCGCTGTCCCACAGCGCCAGAGACCCAGGTTCAATCCTGACCTCGGATGATGCCTGTGAAGAATTTGCATGTTCTCTCTGTGACCATGTGCTTTTCTTCCTTGCGCTCTGGTTTCATCCCACATCTGGGGGCGGCACAGTGGCATGGTGGTAGAGTTGCTGCTTTACAGCCCAGAGACCTGGGTTCAATCTTGACTTAGGTTCTTGACTGGGTTCAATCTTGACATGGAGTTTGTACGTTCTCCCCATGACCGCTTGGGTTTTCTCCTTGTGCTCTGGTTTCCTTCCACATTCCACAGACGTGCATGTCTGTAGTTAATTGGTGCCCGTTAATTGTCCCTTGTGTGTAGGATAGAACTGGTGTACCGGTGATCAACACGGACTCAGTAGGCCGAAGGGCCTGTTTCTAGGCTTTATCTCCAAACTAAACTGAACTAATCCCAAAGATGTGTGGACTTCTAGATAAAACGGCCTTTATACATTGCCCTTAATGAGCAGGGATTGGATGCGATAGCATAGAACTAGTGTGAATGGGTGATCGATGGTCATTGTGGACTCTGTGGGTCGAAGAGCCTTTTTTCCATCAATCAATCACACATGTTTTGAGTGAGACAAAATAACTTTCTCTGCAAAATAAAATGGAATGACATTTCACACATGTGCTCCACTCTACCTTAAAGAAGAATATCACTCAAGATGACTAATGTCCCACAGCCACACCAACTATGGCAAGGACAATTTAGTGGCACAGAGTCCATTACCTGCAGATTTCTGCCAGCCAGTAAAACTCAAAGGAAAGACAAGTTGACAGATCCTGAATGATTAAGTCTTCGGTTAGAGATAAAAGGTTAAAGAGTGAGATTGAGAAAAGCACCTTTGACAGATAGAGCGGCACAGTGCTGCAGCAGTACAGTTGCTGTCTTACAGCGCCAGAGACCGGAGTTCGATCCTGACTACGGGTGCTGCTATGAAGTTTGTACATTCTCCCCGTGACCTATGTTGGTTTTCTCCTGGGTGCTCTGGCTTTCTCCCACAATCTAAAGACTTACAGGTTTGTAGGTTACTTGTTTTTTGTTAATTGTAAATTGACCCCTATACACATTGGGGTCAATTCACATTTATTCCAAGCCAATTAGCCTACAAACCTGTAAATCTTTGGAGTGTGGAAGGAAACCAGAGCTTCCTGGAGGAAACCCACACAGGTCATAGGGAGAATGTGCAAACTCTGTATAGACTAGCACCCCTATTCAGGATTGAACCCGGCTCTCTGGCACTGTAAGACACCAGCTCTACTGCTGTGCCACCATGCTGTGCTGGCTAGAAGACTCAAATAAGACGGGAGCAATTGGAGGTACAGATTTATAGTGACAATTAATCAAATTATGAAATTGTTTTTATTGGAACTTCTGACAAAGAATCCTTTGGCAAAACCCCCAAAATTATAAACAAAGTCAGGCAGGTTTTAATATGAGGTGAATAGGAGGGTGAGGAACACAAATAGAATATACAATAGGTGGAGACCAAGAGAAAATTATCAACACAGATTGGTGTTGATTGAGAGAAGTTGCTGAAATCATCTTATTGCAGTTAACCTGTTTTGAAGAAGAGTAGGGAGGAGGAGAATGGATGATCCACAAAAGAAAACTGAGATACAGCATGCAGCAGTAGCCTGAAAAAGATAAATACAGTAGAATGCATGGAGATCACAACAATTTCGGCAACATCACATTGGGGGTGGCTGTTTTGGAAGAGGCTGTGTGTTGAGGTGAAGTACTGTTTAGTTTTTTTGGCTTTAGTTTTAATTTAAATTTTAGTTTTACAGATACAACGCAGAAACAAGACCTTCGGCCCCCCATGTCCATGCCAACCAGTGATCACCGTGTAAACTAGTTCTCTCCTACACACCAGCCACAATTTACAGAAGCCAATTAACCTGCAAACCTGCATGTCTTTCAAATGTAGGAGGAAACCGGAGCACCCGAAGGAACCCCACATGGTTACAGAAGGAACATACAAACCCTGTACGGATAGCACCAGTAGTCCGGATCCAACCTGGGTCTCTGGTACAGTAAGGCAGCAGATCTACCACTGTGCCACCCTTAAATTATTAAACTTAAAAATTAACTTATTAAATTATGAATCAGTCTCTGAAAAATTTAGCACATCTTAAAATCAATTGGTCTGCTATTAATTTTACCACAGCAATTAGTCACTGCACCATATTTCATAGTTCCTAATTTTACGAGATCCATTGAAATTGAAAGAAAAATGAGCCATTTATTTTTTTAAGTGCTATGTAATTGATCTCTATGTAAGGTCCTCAATTAATATTTCTCCTGTGTTTTTGCCCTGGAGAAAGACATGTAGACTAGGGAACTTGGAAAAGTTGGATTTAGGAGTTTAAGTACATAGTTCCCTGAAAGTTGTGGAGCAGGTGGATAGGTGGTGAAAAATGCTTTTGGCCAGTTGACCTTCATCAGTCAGGGAATTGAGTATAGCAGGTGGAACATTATGTTCCACATGTTGTACAAGACACTAACGAGGATTCACTTGGAGTATGGTGCTCAGTTTTGGTAATCCTACTACGAGAAATATGCTATTAAACTGGAAAGAGTGCAGAGAAAATGTACAAGGATTTGTCCTGGACTCCGAGGTCCTAAGCTGTACGAATAGGTTGGGTAGGCTAGGACAGGATAGGATACAGGATACCGAGGGATGATATAATAGAGGTATATAAAACCATGAGAGGAATAGGTTGGGTGAAGTATTTTTGCAGTATTTTTCCCAGAGTAAGAGAATCAAGAACTGGAAGGCACAAAGGTTAAAGATGAGAGGGAAAATATTTAAGCGATAGAGTTGCTGCGTTAGTGCACCAGAGACTTGGCTCGATCCTGACTACTGGTGCTGTCTGTACGTAGTTGGAATGTTCCCCGCATGGGTTTTCTCCCACACTCCAAAGACGTAAAGGTTTTAGGTGGACTGAAGGGACTGTTTCCGCACTGTATCTCTAAACTAAACCAAACTATGGAAGCTGAGGTTTGAAAAATATTTTTAAAATAAATTTGGAAAGATACATGGATAGGAAAGATTCAGAAAGATATGGGTCAGACACAGGCAAAAGGGACAAGTGTAGATGGGGCATCTTGGATGGCATGGATGAGTTACCGTGCTGTATAACTCTATAGCTAAGGAACTGATGTTGACATTCAGTACTGGCTAAAATCACCACATTCTCAAAGGTAGACAAAAAAGCTGGAGAAACTCAGCGGGTGAGGCAGCATCTATGGAGCGAAGGAATAGGCAACGTTTCAGGTCGAGACCCTTCTTCACATTCTCAAGGTCACTTTCTTAGATGTCACTGCCTTGTATACCCTTTAGAATGTGAGACTAAGCATGTTTAGTAACTAAGACTGCAAGTGATTCTCAGTTAGTCCAAACATTAAAGCATCTTGTCCAAGAACGGTTCCAAAATGTAATGTGGAAGAAATGTTTCAGAATGATTACCATGAGAAGTGTCCTGGATATAAGTGGGAATGGGCTGGCTAAACTGAGATAGAATGAAGTCTAGAAGAATGGAAATAGAATAGAAAGCATTTTATAAGGATGCATCACAGCATGGTTTAAGAACAGCTCCATCTAAGACCGCAAGAAATTGTGGACACAGCCCAGACCAAATTTATGCAAATCCTGATGTTCCCGATGTTGGGGGAGTCCAGAACCAGGGGGTCACAATTTAAGAATAAGGGGAAGGCCATTTGGTACTGAGATGAGGAAAATGTTTTTCGCCCAGAGAGTTGTGGATCTGGAATTCTCTGTCCCAGAAGGCAGTGGAGGCCAATTCACTGAATCTTTTCAAGAGAAAGTTAGATATTGCTCTTAGGGCTAATGGAATAAAAGGATATGGGGAGAAAGCAGGAACTGGGTACTGATTTTGGATGGGCCATGATCATATTGAATGGCGGTGCTGGCTCAAAGGGCCAAATGGCCTACTCCTGCACCTCTTTTCTATGTTTCTAAATCAATCTCCCTTCCATTGACTCCATCCACGCCACGTTTCCTTGGAAAGGCCATCAACATAATCAAGAACAAGCCTCACCCTAGTCATTCCGTCTTCTCCCCTCTCTAATTAGGCAAGAGGTACAGAAGTTTGAAAACGCATACCTCCAGATTCATAGACAGTTTCTTCCCAGCTGTTATCAGACAACTGAATCATCCTCTCAGCTGCTGGAGAGTAGTGCTGACCACTTATCTACCTCATTGTAGACCTTTGAACTGTCTTTAATTGGGCTTTATCTTGCACAAAACGTTATTCCCTTTATCCTGTATCTGTATACAGTGACGGCTTGATTGTAATCATATATAGTCTTTTCTCCGACTTGATAGCATGCAACAGAAAGCTTTTCACTGTACCTTGGTACGCCTGACAATAATAAGAAACCAAACTAACTAAACTAAACTGGATAAGAATAAATGAAACAATGGACTTACCAAGGTAGTCCTGTTTATGGATCTTGGGTATAGGATACAAGCTGGCAGTTTGGGGTTGGGCCAGTATGAGGTCAGAGGCTGTGGAGAGGAGATCGATCTGAGAAGATGGTGGACTGGTGTTTGTTAATGGTCCCCTTTTTCTCCCAATATTCCCATCACACACTGACAAATTATGGGCAATAAACAGTGTCCACTTAATCTATTAACCTCTACTTGGGAAAATCCACGGTGCCAGGGAGATGGACACAAATTACTGGAGTAACTCAGCGGGACAGGTAGCATCTCTGTGAGAAGGAATGGGTGACGTTTCAGGTCGAGACCCTTCTTCAGAAAAAGGGTTTCGACCAGAAGCGTCACTCATTCCTTCTCTCCAGAGATGTTGCCTGACCCGCTGAGTTACTCCAGCATTTTGTATCTATCTCTGATGTAAACCAACATTTGCAGTTCCTTCCTTCACCTGGTGCCAAGGAGACTATACATTCTACACAGAGCATTAGAGAGGGCAGGTTTGGACCCAGGTTATTGAGGTTGTAATGCAGCAGTTCTACCAGCTGCAACACTGTGCACCCAGTGTTAGATAGAGAATGTGAACATCATTTGAAGTCCAATATTCCTTACTGAGAAATTGAACTTCTTTGTTTACACAGTGCATATTGGCTTATTTATCCAATTTAAGATTGATTCTCTCAAATAGAGGCATGAATAGAAATCTATGATGAGTGCACATACATTTTCAGCAGTTTTGTGATATCATTATTCTTCCCTTGACTGATTTTCTATTTATGCATTTTTTCTAATGGTTACATTAGCACATTGTCCTACTAATTTGTTTTCAAATAAACATCAATTGGTTTGGAATGAAGAAACTTATTTCCATCAAGAGTTGAGGAATAGGTTTAAACAATAGAAACAATGAACTGCAGATTAAGGGTAACAAAAAAAGACACAAAGTGCTGCAGCAACTCAATGGGTCAGGCCGCATCTCTGGAGAACATGGATACGTGACGTTTCGGGTCGGGTCCCTTCTTCAGACCCTTCTTTAGATCAGTCTCAGGAAAGGTCCCGACCCGAAAGGTAACTTTGAGGGTATGAGACGTGAATTGGCCAAGATTGACTGGCAATTAACTCTAAAAGGGTTGACGGTGGATATGCAATGGAAGACATTTAAAGACTGCATTGATGAACTACAAAAATTGTTCATCCCAGTTTGGCAAAAGAATAAATCAGGGAAGGTAGTGCATCCGTGGATAACAAGGGAAATCAGGGATAGTATCAAAGCGAAGGATGATGCGTACAAATTAGCCAGAAAAAGCAGCGTACCAGAGGACTGGGAGAAATTCAGATACCAGCAGAGGAGGACAAAGGGCTTAATTAGGAAAGGAAAAATAGATTATGAAAGAAAACTGGCAGGGAACATAAAAACTGACTGCAAAAGTTTTTATAGATATGTGAAAAGAAAGAGATTAGTTAAAACAAATGTAGGTCCCTTGCAGTCAGAAACAGGTGAGTTGATCATGGGGAACAAGGATATGGCGGACCAATTGAATAACTACTTTGGTTCCGTCTTCACTAAGGAAGACATAAATAATCTGCCGGAAATAGCAGGGGACCGCGGGTCAAAGGAGTTGGAGGAATTGAGTGAAATCCAGGTTAGTCGGGAAGTGGTGTTGGGTAAATTGAATGGATTAAAGGCCGATAAATCCCCAGGGCCAGATAGGCTGCATCCCACAGTACTTAAGGAAGTAGCTCCAGAAATAGTGGATGCATTAGTAATAATCTTTCAAAACTCTTTAGATTCTGGAGTAGTTCCTGAGGATTGGCGGGTAGCAAACGTAACCCCACTTTTTAAGAAGGGAGGGAGAGAGAAAAACGGGGAATTACAGACCAGTTAGTCTAACATCGGTAGTGGGGAAACTGCTAGAGTCAGTTATTAAAGATGGGATAGCAGCACATTTGGAAAGTGGTGAAATCATTGGACAAAGTCAGCATGGATTTACGAAAGGTAAATCATGTCTGACGAATCTTATAGAATTTTTCGAGGATGTAACTAGTAGCGTGGATAGGGGAGAACCAGTGGATGTGGTGTATCTAGGCTTCCAGAAGGCTTTCGACAAGGTCCCACATAAGAGATTAGTATACAAACTTAAAGCACACGGCATTGGGGGTTCAGTATTGATGTGGATAGAGAACTGGCTGACAAACAGGAAGCAAAGAGTAGGAGTAAACGGGTCCTTTTCACAATGGCAGGCAGTGACTAGTGGGGTACCGCAAGGCTCAGTGCTGGGACCCCAGCTATTTACAATATATATTAATGATCTGGATGAGGGAATTGAAGGCAATATCTCCAAGTTTGCGGATGACACTAAGCTGGGGGGCAGTGTTAGCTGTGAGGAGGATGCTAGGAGACTGCAAGGTGACTTGGATAGGCTGGGTGAGTGGGCAAATGTTTGGCAGATGCAGTATAATGTGGATAAATGTGAGGTTATCCATTTTGGTGGCAAAAACAGGAAAGCAGACTATTATCTAAATGGTGGCCGATTAGGAAAAAAGGGAGATGCAGCGAGACCTGGGTGTCATGGTACACCAGTCATTGAAAGTAGGCATGCAGGTGCAGCAGGCAGTGAAGAAAGCGAATGGTATGTTAGCTTTCATAGCAAAAGGATTTGAGTATAGGAGCAGGGAGGTTCTACTGCAGTTGTAAAGGGTCTTGGTGAGACCACACCTGGAGTATTGCGTACAGTTTTGGTCTCCAAATCTGAGGAAGGACATTATTGCCATAGAGGGAGTGCAGAGAAGGTTCACCAGACTGATTCCTGGGATGTCAGGACTGTTTTATGAAGAAAGACTGTATAGACTTGGTTTATACTCTCTAGAATTTAGGAGATTGAGAGGGGATCTTATAGAAACTTACAAAATTCTTAAGGGGTTGGACAGGCTAGATGCAGGAAGATTGTTCCCGATGTTGGGGAAGTCCAGGACAAGGGGTCACAGCTTAAGGATAAGTGGGAAATCCTTTAAAACCGAGATGAGAAAAACTTTTTTCACACAGAGTGGTGAACCTCTGGAACTCTCTGCCACAGAGGATAGTTGAGGCCAGTTCATTGGCTATATTTAAGAGGGAGTTAGATGTGGCCCTTGTGGCTAAGGGGATCAGAGGGTATGGAGAGAAGGCAGGTACAGGATACTGAGTTGGATGATCAGCCATGATCATATTGAATGGCGGTGCAGGCTCGAAGGGCCGAATGGCCTACTCCTGCACCTAATTTCTATGTTTCTATGAAACATCACCAATCCGAGTTCTCCAGAGATCCTGCCTGACCCGCTGAGTTACTCCAGCACTTTGTTTGTTTTTTTTGGAGAATTTGTTTGTTCTACAAACTGCAAGTTGTCCGCTCTGGCAGTTTCTGCCGATTTATGGGTCACCAATCAGGATTAATAAGAGGCCTACAGATTCCAATTTTCTAAAGATTTCATTCTTTTCTATTTAGCTTGAATGTCAGAAAGTGTAACATCGAAACCTCCATGAATATCCTATGACCAATTTTAGCTGAGGTTTATCTAAGATATGCTTCTCATAGGTGGAAGTTTGTTAGTTGTAGTGTATTTCCTGCTGGACAGGGATCAGTTGCCCATTTGTAAAGCTCAGCAAATGGATACTGTCTAACCCAGATTCCTTTTCACAGGTGGCTGCTTCTGTTATTAAACATCCTTGTGAAAATCCAACCAATTCCTCAACCGCTGTGTTCCTGCAATGTCAAGTACGTTTCTATTACAATTGACCTCATCTCAAGGTTAGAAGGCAGTCTAGAGGAAAATGAAACTGCTGCAAAACTGAACATTCCCAATGAAAGAGGTGACAAGAAATGTTCATGGGTACAGTTATTCTCTGTATACATTTGTCAATGGGTTTTTGTTTCTTAGTGATGATGGAAGAGAAATGTCTTTTTAAGAAAATATTTGCCCTTGCATTTGTATTTTCCTTAATATTAGAAAAAATTGTCACTAGTAGCCTCTAGTCTGAAGAAGAGCTGTTTTAATGTTATTTGGAACACACCTGATTTGAATTTACAATCAACAGGTTGGCATGGACCTGGTGAGATTTAAGGTCTGTTTCCATGTTGTATCTCTAGACGTGGATTCCTACAGACATTGGAAGTAACATTTTATTCTGTATAATGGAGAGTCCTATAAATGACATTGAGATACTGAAATAGAATTATTTTTTTTATTTTTTTATATATTTTTTTAAACCTTTATTTAACCAGGAGAAGTCTCATTGAGATTAAAAATCTCTTTTACAAGAGAGTCCTGGCCAAGACAGGCAGCAGCACAGTTCCACAGTTACAGACAATAATTTAAAAACAACAGAGAACATATAAATAGAGTCACAGTCAGAACATCATCAAACAAAGCATGTACAGACAGAAGAGCCCGCTTCAACATCATTAAGAAGGGATTTAAATCTGTTGATAGAAACCAGCTCCTTAAGTTTCAGTTCATTCTGCAGCTGGTTCCATGCGAAGAGAGCAGCATAACTAAATGCCCTTTTCCCCAGTTCAGTACGGACTTTAGGTACAGTTAGTAAGAACAAGTCTTCAGAGCGGAGCTGATAAGTTCCTGTGCTTTTTCGAATTACATACTTCTGCAGGTATGAAGGAAGAACACCGAGGATAGTCTTATATATAAGGATATGCCAATGATGGAGTCTGCGGGTGGACAGGGCAAACCATCCAACTTGAGCATACAAAGAGCAGTGGTGCGTGAGGGTTTTAAAATGAGTAACAAATCTCAGTGCTCCGTGGTAGACCGTGTCCAAAGACTGTAGGCATTTTGAAGATGCATTCATATATAAAACATAACCATAGTCCAACACAGACATAAACGTTGCAGCAACAAGTCTTTTTTTGGCTTCAAAAGAAAAACAAGATTTGTTTCTAAAGTAAAAACCTAATTTTATCTTTAGTTTTTTCACATGTTGCTGGATATGAGGTTTAAAAGAGAGAGAATCGTCAATTATAATTCCCAGATATTTATATTGAGACACAGATTCAATCATTCAAGAATAATTTTGGACACATGAGAACAGTGTTTTTACAGGGTGAACAAAGAAGTAGTTATAAATATGGCAATGAAACTCAGTATGAATGTAATTAAGGTGGGACATAGAAACTAAGCTGTGAAGGAATGGGATTCTGTTGCTCATTCTGTTGCTCATGTACTTAAATCAATAAAGATAGATGCATATGTTCAAAAAATAACCAAAAGGTTAATGGAATGTTGAACGTTAACACAAGGAAGATAAAATTCAGATACAAAAAGTTGATGTTTCTTTTGCACAGAGTCTTGGGCTGACTATTTCTGTTGAACTACATTCTGGTTACAGCAACACAACTGATTAGGATGCAATACACTTGGAGGGGATCTATAATGACATCGGAGCTTAAGTGATTATATTCTCAGGACAAATTGCATGAACTTTGAATTTGCTGAAGTTTCAAATGTGGGCTGGTGATAAAGTTGAGGTCCTTAAAATAATAAAGCAATTTGAAAGGGCAGATACAGAGAAACAATTTCCTACAGCCAGAAAAACCAGAACAAGTAGGTACACGGTTACATTTCAAACCTCTGAAAATAGCTGCAGATTAGATTGTGACCACTATTCATGTTTCAGACAGCAAACATTCTTGTTCATCACTCTAACTAAAATGTGCCGCCAAGATTCCTATTCTCTTAAGGGCCTGTCCAACCTGGACGTTATTTGCGCGTCATTTATGCGACATTATTTACGCGTCACGATGCACGAGTAATGCGCACATGGCATGCATTACGCGCGCATGGCGTGGTGAGACGTGATAGAGTAGGCAGTGATGCGCGGTGAGCACGCGGGCCCCAGGATTTTGGGATTCTCAAAATCCTCGCGCACCACCTGCATGACGAGCAAATGACGCCCAAGTGGGACAGGCCCTTTAGGCTTCAACATCATGAGTTCTGACCCAAATTAAAAACTAGGTGAAAAGCATAATATTTAAGATCGGAGATGTGTGGGGCCAGTTTTCTACACAGAAGGTTGTTGTTGCCTGGAACACGCTGCGAGATGCGGTGGTGGAGGCAGCTATGATAGAGACATTATGATACATTGGAATACAGAAGGCGGCCGATAGAAAATTAATTAACTTTATTTTCGGTACAATTGATAGATGAGCAGGAACCCTCCGTAATCTTCCATTTCAGGAAGGATGTGGGGGATTTCGAGAGGATGCAGAAGAGGTTTAGTCAGTTTAGTGTATTGTCATGTGCACCGAGGTACAGTGAAACACTTTTGTTGCGTACTAGCCAATCAGCGGAAAGACAATACGTGATTACAATCGATACCTGATAAAGGGAATGAGAAATGTTGCTGTAGGAGTAAAGATTTAAGAGTGGAGCGATTGTAATGCGTGATTGCAGATCCATTCCCGTGACTAGCAGACAAAGAGCCGCCTGCGTTGGGTGCCATCTGTGGAATTAGCTATAATTGGACAAACTTGGATTGTTTTCTTTAGAATGTTAAGATCTGATAAATGATATACAATGATGAGAGGCAGAATAGAGGTAGAAAATTAGAACCTTTTCCCAGGATGAAAATGTCATGGACTGGAGGGTGTCACTTTAAGTTGAGAGGTATAAAGTTTATAGGAGATGTTAGGGCCAAGTTGGTTTACACGGTGGATGCCTGGAACATGCTGCCAGGGGCTATAGTGAAGGCAGTTACAATAGTTACATTTAAGAAGCTTTTAGATATGGACATTTCATTTATATTTATGTTCATAAGTTCTAGGAGCAGAATTAGGCAATTCGGCCCATCAAGTCTACTCTGCCATTCGATCATGGCTTATCGATCTGTCCCTCTCAACCCCATTCTTCTGCCTTCGCCCCATAACCCCTGACACCAATGGTCCAATGGTTTCTTCATCGTCACGTGTACCAGATACAGTGAAATACATTTTTTTGCGTACAGTTCTGCAAGACTATCGCCGTACATAAGTACAAACGCCCCGGTAGGTACAGTATGCGCAGAACAGCCCACTGAGTCCTTATGCAAAAGGTACTATTTTGGTGCCATTTTACAGTCGTGCCGTAACCCAATGTCCCACTCCACGCCTGGTACTCCTCACACCCTTGCTAATCAAGAATCTGTCAGTCTCCGCTTTAAAAATATCCATTGGCTTGGCCACAGCGGTCTGTGGCAATGAATTCCACAGATTCACCAGCCTCTGACTAAAGAAATTCCTCCTTATCTCCCCTCTAAAGGTGCGTCCTTTTATTCTGAGGCAATGGCCTCGGATCCTAGACTCTCCCACTAGTGGAAAGATCCCCTCCACTTCCACTCTATCCAGGCCTATCCCTATTTAGCAAGTTTCAATGTGGTAACCCCCTCATTCTTCTAAACCCCAGTGAGTACAGACCCAGTGCCTTCAAACGCTCATCATATGTTAACTCGATCATTCTTAGGATCATTCTCGTAAAGCTCTGGACCCTCTCCAAGCCCAGCACATTCGTCCTCAGATATGGGGCCAAAACTGCTCTCAATACTCCAAATGTGGGCTGACCAGTGCCTCATAAAACCTCAGCATTACATCCCGGCTTTGTATTCTAGCCCTCTCAAAATAAATGTTAGCATTGCATTTGCCTTCCTTCCTACTGATTCGACTTGCAAGTTAACATGTGAATCCTGCACCAGCACTCCCAAGTCCCTTTGCACCTCCGATCTCTGAATTCTCTTCCCATTTATAAAATAGTTTGTGCCTTTATGCAGGGATATGGAGGGATATGTAACATGTGCTGGCAGCTGAGATTAGTTTATCTTGACATTATTTTTGGTACAGAGCTTGTGAGCCCAAGGGTCTGTTCCTGTGCTGCACTGTTCTATGTTCCAGAGACCAGTATGCTTTACAATTCTTTGAACAAGGATACCATTCAAAAGCATGAAAGACAAGATTTTGAGACATACACTGTAGATTTTGCTGAAAGAGATTAGAGTAGAAGAGTTCCATGTACAGGGGAACAGGAGAACTCTTCAAATATAATAGGAATAGATAAATGTGGTGGTCAAAGCCAGGAGATAGTCCTTGAAGACATGGGTGCAGTGCCATAAGAATTTCAATTAAATTATCAAATTACTGGAGTGTTTGTAAGAAAAGAATGTCACTGTACATTTGCACTTTGCACATGTGACAATAGTGTTCATTGGTAATCAATAGTCTTTAGACATTGGACTTTTAGACTTTAGTGATACAGTGCAGAAACAGGCCCTTTAGCCCACTGAGTCCACGCCGACCAGCACCTGACTCTTCAAAATGTAACTACTGGAACTAGCTGAAATTGTTGAACTCACTTTAATTTTTTTTGGAGATACAGCATGGAAACAAGCCCTTTAGCCCACTGAGTTCAACTATGTTAGCTTCCATGATAAATGCTGAGGCAAATTATTTAGAATTAGTGTTATTTCATAATCTAAGTTCATCATGTGCCTCACCCTTGTTCATTATTTAGTTTAGTTCAGAGATACACCGTGGAAACAGGGCCATCGGCTCACCGAGGCCATTTGCAGAAGCCAATTAACCTACAAACCTGCATGTCTTTGGAATGTGGGAGGAATCCAGAGCACCCGGAGGAATCCCACGCAGTTGCAGGGAGAATGTGCAAACTCCGTGCAGACAGTACCCGAGGTCAGGATTGAACCCAGCTTCTGGTGCTTTAAGGCAACAACTCTACTGCTGCGCCACTGTGCCGCCCGGATTCTGGACAGTTATACGAGTCCAGTAAGAAGATTAAATATAGTTGTGTGAACTTGCCTTGAATTTTGATAGGCCAGCATGGGAGACAATGAGGTTAGAGAAGGGGTGAGGTGGAGAAATAAAGTGACTGGTACAGGGAGATTGGGGTCATGCTTGCTGACTGAAAGGAGTTGTTTTGTTAAGTGAGCACGCACACTACATTTGGTCTTTCCATTGTGGAGATGGCTATAACATGAACAGCAATTGCAGTACTGTAAATTGAAAGGATTCTTGAGGTCCTGAAAGTTATGTACTGTCTACTCCAAAAATAAATCTGTCCGTAACTACTGATAAATAAGTGAGGTAAATGTTCCCTTGAATTCTCATGGAAGATTATCCATCAGAAACATTAACTCAATTTCTCTTTCCCTGGAAGCCCACATGACCTGCTGAATGTTTCTTTTCTATCGTTCCAGTTTTACCTTCATGTCTGTTGTATTGCTTCAAGTAGGGCATGCTAATTCCATCACAGAAAATGACAATTTTTAGTTTAGTTTAGAGATAGCCCCTTCGGCCCACTGAGTCCACGCTGACCAGTGGCCCTCGCACACGAGCACTACTCTACACACACTGGGGGACTATTTACAATGTTATTGAAACCCCATTAACTTACAAACCTGTACGTCTTTGGAGTGTGTGAAGAAACCGGATCACCCAAAGAAAACCCACTCAGAACACGGGGAGAAAGTACTATCTCCGTACAGGCAGCGCCCGTGGTCAGGATCAAACCCAAGTCTCTAGTGCAGTAAGGCAGCCACTCTACCGCTGCGCCACCGTGCCGCCGTAATCGCTTCCAATATACAAGCCTCTACCTCACCGAAAACAGTGTTCCAAATAATACAGAATGTGCCACAATCTGTAGATTGGCGATATTTGTCATAGATCAAGGTGCATTAATGCCCATCAAAATACACAAGTTGACATCACTTTGCACATCAAGAACTCTAGATGGTATACCTCATGGGAAATCAGGAACATCCAGTGGTGGATAATCCTCTTTCCTTAAACTCAGAGTAATGTTGATCCAGGAAATGCTTTATTTATGAAGTATGGGGAATGAGCAAAAAATACTCTCCCTTGAAACTCAAGGACATTTTCGATGCAGTTACTGAAGGGACGATGGATGCTAACATTGAACGGCAGAACAGAGAGACTCCTCTGGAAAGAAAATGCAACACGAATCAAAACGAGCAATGCCATTTTATAAAGTCTGCATCATATAAAGTATTATATATAGTATGAAATGAAATTTGACAAAGGGTCTCGATCAGAAACGTTACCCATCCTTTTTCTCCAGAGATGCTGCCTGACCCGCTGAGTTACTCCAGCAAGTTGTGTCTATCTTTGGTATAAACCAGCATCTGCTTTTCTTTGTTTCCTTAATGCTATTTTTAGATTTGTCAAATGCTTTTGGTTTGCTACAGTACACATTTATACAAAGGTAAAACAAACTTCACAGTACTAAGTACAAACGATTACAAAGTTAGTTTTCAAGTTACAGCGTGGAAACAGGCCCTGTGGCAAACTGATCTCTCAATTTTTTTTACTATTACAAAAAAAATCACAATTTTTACAAAAAAGATGACTAATATTTAAAATTAATATATTAATTTAATTTGGCAGTCAAGCCCTTCAACAGGTTAAGTAGCGTATTGGATGACGATCTGCCAATAAGTTCATAAGTAGTAGGAACAGAATTAGGCCATTCAGCCCATAAAGTCTACTCCGCCATTCAATCATGGCTGATCTATCTTCCCCTCTCAACCCCATTCTCCTGCCTTCTCCCCATAACCCCTGGCACCCTTACTAATCAAGAATCTGTCAATCTCTGCCTTAAAAATATCTATTGACTTGGCCTCCACAGCCTTATGTGGCAATTAATTCCACAGATTCACCACCACTAATGAAATTCCTCCACCTCTCCTTTCTAAAGGTGCGTCCTTTTATTCGGAGGTTATGGCTGCCAGTCCTAGATTCTCCCACTCGTGGAAACATCCTCTCCACATCCACTCTATCCTGGCCTTTCACTATTTGGTAAGTTTCAATGAGGTCCCCGCTTTATCCTTCGTAACTCCAACAGCAAAGAACAATATGCATAGCGGCACCTTGCTGTCTACAAAAAGAGCACTGGATTTGCCTCTTATTTTAAAGCCACCGATATCTGTAGCTGGGCAGTATGTAGATTAAGTAGAAGAAAAATCTAAAGCTTTAGATTAATGGATTTCTTGAATACATTTCACAGTCTTCGGGGAGGCTCAGTTCAGCGAGATTATGGTCTTTGAGCTATAAGGTCAATAATCAGGAAACTTTCATTGGATTTCACAATATAATTTATCTAAATTATGTAAACTAATTATGTGTGAACTAATTATGTAAGTTCCTGGCACAAGATGATCAAGTCTGCCTAGCTGATCAGGGGTAACCCATTTGCAAAGTAATGATCCAAGATGGTGCCCAACCCAAGCGACTCTTTACAGCAGGAAATGAGGTGATTACAGCAGGAAAACGGGCTTTTCAGTCCAACTATCCAGGCCGACCAAGATGTCCCTTCCAAGTAAATCCCATTTGCCTGCATTTGGCCCATATTCCACTGAACTTTTCTTATCCATGTATCTGTCCAAGTACCTTTTAAATATGGTTATAGTACCTGTCTCAATTACCTCCCCTGGCAGCTCATTCCATATACCCACAAATTTCCCCACTGTTTCAATAAAGGACATCTATCCTTATTTGTCTTTTCTAATTTTCTCTTATTATCCCAATGTAAAACCTCATCAATCTCTTTCTTAGTGCTTTCTTATTATTCTTCTGACATGATAAGTAGAAATTAATCTTGCGGTGGCATTCTCAGTGCACATTAAACTGATAGAGGGATCTATCATTTTTCTTAAGATAGACACAAAATGCTGGAGTAACTCAGCGGGACAGGCAACATCTCTGAAGAGAAGGAAAGGGTGACGTTTCGGGTCAAGACCCTTCTTCAGTTCACCTATCATTTTTCTTACCTGATTCTTAGTTGCCTAGTTTTGAAGCTCGCATCTCATTTAAGATCAGTCAGAATTTACAATCCATAATGAAATTAATTGAACCATATTGTTTCACTTTACTTATCTGTTGTGCTGCTGCAAGTAAGAATATCATTGTTCCAGTTTGGGACATATGCCAATAAAACACTATTGACTCTTAACTCTCTTGCATTTTAAGATGCTCCTGAAGATACTAGTTCAGTAGAATTCTTCAAAGCGCATAAATTTGTATTCATTTCCTATTATAAAGGTTATAAAGAAGCTAGATAGGGCTCTTAAAAATAGCGGAGTCAGGGGATATGGGGAGAAGGCAGGAATGGGGTACTGATTGGGGATGATCAGCCATGATCACATTGAATGGCGGTGTTGGCTCGAAGGGCCGAATGGCCTACTCCTGCACCTATTGTCTATTGTCTATTGTTATCATGGGGTTGCAGTTTTCATCCTTGTTCGTACTCAGGTCTATTCACATAAGATCTTTATACTTGTTGGCCTACATTATCTCCCAATCCTCAAAAATAGATCTTCAAAATGTTGTTCTTGGGTTCATATCTCTCCAAGATCTAATTTCTTCCTGTCACAAAACAATTTCAGCTTTGATAAATCCATGTTTATCCTTCCATGGAGTCTAATCCATTGTCTGTTTCCTTCATAACACCATTGATGTCTCTGCTGACTGATTAGATTCTGCTCTGGGTTAGTTCCTTTTTCCCTTCCTTCTCCTTTCAAGTTGTTCTTATAAAACCTGCTTCCTCAACCATTGTCTCTTTAGCTCCTGAGCCGATTATACTTCTGTGAAGCTGCTTGGAAACCTTCATGACATTAAAATTATGATATAAATTCAAGATGGTGTTGTCCAAGACTGGAATTCTTTCTGCATCTCATTGCCTCTCTTACTTTTATATGATGCCTTTTATAATACATCACTTTGACCAAACCTTTGATCACCTAACCTAATCCTTCATAGACAAAAAAGCTGGAGAAACTCAGCGGGTGAGGCAGCATCTATGGAGCGAAGGAATAATTTTTCCAGCATCTGCGGTTCTTTCTTAACCTAATCCTTCTGTCGCTTGTTGTCAAATTTCACTTGAATGTTGATGTAGTGAAGTACCTTGAGATGTTTTATAATAAAGATGAACTGTAACTTGAAGTATTTGTTATCATTGAAGGCTCAATATATATGGTGGTAGTCTTTAGTTCAATATTTAACTAACCCTGTAGGTATCTCATCATTCTGATTCTATTTTTCTATCTGTTTATAGTGTATGGCCTCATGGTTATTTTAAGTCTTTTCTATTTTATTTCAATTTCCAGCATGTGTAATAATTTGCTTTCATATTTACTCGTGAATTAGAACATAATAGTGGCGGCGCTGTGATACGGCTGCGGCTCGCCTGCAGTCTGTCTGTTTTTACTTTTTTGTGTTGTTTTTTTTGTCTAGTTTAGTAATTTTTTTGGTTATTAGGTGGTGTTATGTGTGTGGGGGGGGGGGTGAAACAGGGCTTTCTGTCTCTCCCTTCGGGGGAATGCGACTTTTTTGTCGTATCCCCCTTCTCTTCACCCGTCTGCGCTGAGGCCTAATGGCGGAGCTGGCGGCCTCCAACTGCGACCGACCTCGAGGGTCCGGAGGTAGAGCCAGCCAGGACTCACCAACCGCTGGCCGTCTTCGAGCTGTGGCGACGTCCGGGTAGCGGCACGACCCGGCGCTTCCGTGAGGGTGGAAGGCGCGGGGCTCAGACACTCCCGTGCGGGCGGCGCGGCTACCGGCTGGAAGGCGCTCCCATGTGAGCGGCCTGGGTCCCGGCTGGAAGGCACTCCCGTGGGGGCAGCCCGGTGCGGGGCTGAGACGCTGCCGTGTGGGTGGCCTGGCTACCGGCTGGAAGGCGCTCCGGTGAGGGCGGCCTGGGTCCCGGCTGGAAGGTGCTCCCGTGGGGGCAGCCCGGTGCGGGGCGGAGACGGTGCTCCGGCGGCTGAGGCAGCGTAATGGCGGCGGCAACCTGAATCCGGGGCTCGGCCGCGGGCCAGTGGATGACAATGTCGGGAGCTCGCGGGTCTCAGGCTGGTGCCTGTTTTCCGGAGCACCCATTGCAACAGCTGCGTCCGCTGGACTGGAGGGCGGCAGCTTCGACCACCCCCGGGCCGCGGAGCCTTGAACCGCGGGACTGACTTACCATCGCCCTGTGGGGTATCGCCTCGGCGCAGAGGGAGAAGAGGAGGGAAGAGACAGTAACTCTAAGACTTTTGCCTCCATCACAGTGAGGAGGTGTTTGGTGAACTCACTGTGGTGGATATTTATTTGTGTTTATTGTGTGTTGTTATTATTACATGTATGGCTGCAGGCAACAGCATTTCGTTCAGACCGAAAGGTCTGAATGACAAATAAAGGATTCAATTCAATTCAATTCAATACACCACATAAACAGGCCTGTCGGCCTACAATGTTAGTGTCGAACATGACGCCAAGCTGAACTAACCTCGCTTGCCTGCATGTGATCCATACTCCTCCATGCTCTGCATATCCATGTGCCTATTTACCAATCTCTTAAATCCAACTACCGTATCTGCCTCCACTACTACTCTTGGCAGCACGTTCCACGCACCCACCACCCTCTGAGTAAAACAAACTTACCTCTCACATCTCCTTTAAACTTTGCCTCTTTCATCTAAAGCTTTGCCCTCTAGTCATAAGGTCATAAGGTAATAAGGAATAGGAGTAGAATTAGGCCATTCGGCCCATCAAGTCTACTCTGCTATTCAATCATGGCTGATCTATCCCTCCCTCCTAACCCCATTCTCCTGCCTTCTCCCCATAACCTCTGACACCTGTAGTAATCAGAAATCTATCTATCTCTGCCTTAAAAATATCCACTGACTTGGCATCTTCAGCCTTCTGACATTTGACATTTCTTCTTGTCCGCCTTCTTGATAGTCTTTGACATTTCGATGCTGGGGAAGAAAATGGCGAATGAAATATTGCATTTCCACTTTATATCAGCATTGATTTAACAACATGATTCCACAGCAGAAATACGGGCATGAAATTGTGCTAAGAATTAGAATGGAACACTGGGTTCTCAATATATCAAAATTCGCCAAGAAAGTAAGCAGTCAGATATGTCCACAATAATTCCAGCATATTTGTGCATGTCTAAATGTAAACAGTTTTTGTATACCAATATTATGTAACGGTGGCTTTCATATTTCAATACTATAAAGCAGTATTTCACATCTAGCATTTATAGCCATCACATATAGCCATCAATACCCTGATGAGGGACGACACAGAGGCTCAAGGGTGGCACAGCAGCGCAGCAGTAGAATTGTTACCTTACAGCGCCAGAAATCCGGGTTTGATCCTGATAACAGGCACTGTCTGGAGAGAGTTTGTACGTTCTCCCTGTGACTGCCTGAGTTTGGGTCTGCAGTATCCTCTCACACTCCAAAGACGTTCAGGTTTGTAGATGAATTGGTTTCTGTAAAATGTCCCTAGTGTGGAGGATAGCGCCAGTGTACAGGGTGATCACTAGTTGGCACGGACTTTGAAGGTCTGTTACTATACAGTATCTCTAAAGTCTAAAGTCTTTGTTCAAAAGTCCATTTCACTGCTGGGACATGCAGATCATTTCCATTGTCAACATTTCTACATGAAAAGCCTTTCCTTTGTTATGAAAGGCAATTTGTCACACACGTCTGCTTATTGGTAACACATAATGGCTGTTGATTGTTTTAAAGTAATGTGACAAGATTTACCCATTTATTTGAAACATTGGGTGAAATTTCTGCTTATTTCTAGTTTCTTTAATGATGAGAAGAAACACAGTTGCTGAAGACATCCATGTTGTTGTTTCCTTTGGAAAACAAAAAGAAAGTACATTGTCAGTCTTATTCTATCATGTGGTCAGCAAGTACCTCACTTGCCTGATTTTAAATGGATCAAGGGATTTTTACCAGAAGCATGGAATGTAATTAGTATTGTTGGACCTGACCTAAACATCATTTTGTTGTGATTTTTTTTTTACACAAGTATTTTTCTCAAGTTCAGCATTTATAAACTACCTTTCAGCAAACTTTGTACCAAGTGCCCATGAGCTTTCCCATCTGCTACCTGCATAACCTAAAGTAAGAAATCAATCACGGCAGCGTTGGTTCAGAGCTCTGGTCCCTTTAGCAACTGCTGTATAACTGTTCCTGAATTTGTAACACAATAGTATATGCGCTCCATTACAAGCCCAGACTATCAAACACAAACACTTCGCGCTGCCTCAGCAAGGCCACCAGCATAATCAAGGACGAGTCTCACCCCTGTCACCCCTGTCACTCCCTCTTCTCCCACAGCTAGACATAATTTGGTGGAACAGGCCCACTTTTGGATTGGAAAGGTTCTCTACCTGTACCGACAGCACCTGTAGCCAGGATTGAACCCGGGTCTTTGACGCTTTAAGGCAGCAACTCCATCATTGCGCCACTATGCCACTAAATAATGGTCTCAAATCTCGACAAAGTATTTCTCGCATCTTTCTCATGGATAGGGATACAGGGAACAAATACATAATTCAAAAACACCCTATAATATTCTTATGCTATCCATAGCCATTTCATAATTCTTTCCGAATTCTTTTTTATGTGCTAGTTTTATGTAGGGAAAGGTCTAAAAATGGGTAAATAAGGTTTAGATCAGTTTAATATCCATAATATAAATCATAGATTCACGGAATTAGGCAGCATTAAATTAAGCCATTTGATCCTTCATGTCTGTGCTGTGTTTTAAAGAAAATGCTCAGTAAGTTTTATTACAGTTGATCTATATTCCTGAAAAATATGTCCTACTGAAAAGATCGCAAGGTAATAAAAGGTAGTGATTTAGAATACTGAAGATGAAATGAGATAACTACCGCATTTAAAGCATTTAATGTTCTTTTCTGGGCACCATTTTATAGGAAAGATGTTGTTAAGTTGGAAAGGGTGCAGAGAAGATATACGATGATGTAGCCAGGACTCAAGGGTCAGAGCTATAAGGGGAGGTTAAGCAGGCTGGGACTGTATTCCCTGGAGCGCAGGAGGACGAGGGGTGGATCTTTTAGAGGTGTATAAAATAAGAGAGGAATAGATCAAATGGATGCACATAGTCTCTTGCCCAGAGTGGGGGAATCGAGAACCAGAGCACATAGGTTTAAGGTGAAGTTGGAAAGATTTTATAAGAATCCGTAGGGGAACCTTTTTTACAAAAAGGGTGTAGGGTGTATGGAATGAGCTGCTGGAGTCGATAGTTGAGGCAGGGACTATCACTATGTTTAAGAAACAATTAGACAGGTACAGGTTCACTGCCTGAAAAAAGCACTGAGCATAGCAAAGGACAGACTTGCACCCACTCCACACACATCTAGATCTCCTGCCATCAGGAAAGAGATACCGCAGCATCAAAGCCCGGACAACCAGACTGCTAAACAGCTTCCTTCCACAGGCTGTGAGGCTGCTAAACAGTCACTCCACCTGATTCTGCTGCTTTTGCACTGACAATTTAATAACTGGCACTGAGCAATAACTCTGGCACTGGCTCAGGCCACTTAAATCAGCTGCCCTGGACATTTTATGATTTTTTATTTATTTTTTTACTTGTATTTTAATGTTGCTTTTTTTACCTGCACTTTTTTTTAAACTATTCGTACTGTTTTTATCAGGAACTGGATTGTTTTTATTTATGCGTGAAATGTTTAAGTTTTTATGTGTGATGCTCCGGTATTCCCTGGGAAATGTCTTCTCATTTTGCACTGTACAATTGTTGCTTTGCATGATGACAATAAAAGGATGATGATGATGATGAAGAATAGGTTTAGGGATATGGGTCAAACGCAGGCAAATTGGGATATGTTGTTCGGTGTGTGCAAGTTGAGCCAAAGGGCCTGTTTCCACGCTGTATGACTATGAGCCTATGACTCTAAAAAAATGTATAACTTGGAAAAAAATGACTGGAGACATTTAAAAAAATGTAATAAGTCTAAATATGTGACCAACTTAATCTGATTGCTGCAAGTGCTAGAGAAATGGATTGAAAACAGAAAATACTGGAACAACTCAGGGAGATCAGGTGGTCTCCATGGGAAGTGAAACAAAATTAATGTTAATAGTCTGAGATTAGAACTGGAAGAAGTTTGAAGTACATTTGAAGCCTGGAGCATTGTGTTCACTTTTGGTCACCCTGCTGTAGGAAGGATGTTGTTAAGCTGCAAAGAGTGCAAAGAAGATTTATGAGGATGTTGCTAGGACTTGAGGGCCTGCGTTATAGGGAGAGGTTGGGCAGGCTAGGACTTAATTTCTTGGAACAAAGGAAGATTAGGGTTATCTTATAGGTGTATAAGAACACGACAGATTATAGATAGGATGAATGCACAGAGTATTTTAACTAAAGTTGGAAAGTCAAGAACCAGATGACATAGGTTTAAGGTGAGAGGGGAAAGATTTAATAGGGACCTGAGGGGTAAAATTTTCATCAAGAGGGTGATGGGAATATGGAACAATCTGCCAGATAAGGTAGGTGAGGCAGGTACTATAAAGGGACAGGTACATGGATGGGAAAGGTTTAGAGGAATATGGGCCAAATGTGGGCAGGTGGGACTAGTTTAGATGAGGCATCTTGGTCGGCATGGGCAAGTTGGGCCAAAGAGCCTGTTTTAGGATAGGGGAGACAGCAGAAGAGAGCAGGAGAGTGTAGAGCTAAGATTTGAGATAGAGCAGAAAAGATGGGTGATAAATGGCAAAAATTATGTTAATGCAAGGTTCAAGAAGATGATAAAGATGAAATAAGGAAACAGAAGATGTGTAAAATGGAAATCAGTATAATTATACAAAATTAACATGAGGAAAAACTGTGACCAACTAATCCAATGAATGAGCTTCCATCATTAAATAACAAAGCCATATTATTTCACTTTAACTATTGGATGAAATCATAATCAAACTTATTATTCATACTTAATTGGATCAATGTGGAAACTGTGGAATTATTTTACTGGGAAATATATCGTGAGAGACATTTTTGAAGTTCAAAGATTAAATTTTGAATCTTTGAAGCAATAGAAATGTGGCTGTAAAATAAAGCAAGTATATTGGAGTATTATCAACTTGGCTCATTTTGCTGTCATCACGATATGACAAATAAGAAGATGGTTTGTCAGAATTTAACATGATTTTCAGTAACAACTAATTGCACTAATGGTTACCATGGGGATAATTTGAGAATTTTACGAGCCTCATTTATTGAATTATATGATTGTGGAGGTAAATAAAAGAAGTTGCAGTTACTTAAATATGAATTATAAACAATAAGCAACTTTAAACACAAAAGAATTGCATGGTTACTTATTGCATTAAACTAATTATAACTAATTGTAAATGAATGTTTAGGATCATAACTGAATGCAAATGAAATCATTTGCTTGCAGGAAATTTTTATTTTTTATTCTGAATCTAGGTAGGGGGAAATATGCATGTGGTGTGTTTATTGCTTCGAATGGTGTTAGTAATGCACCATCAAAAAAAAAGATTAGTGCAATATTATCCAACATTTAGTCTCAGATTCTTGACAAATTTATTTATACCCTAAATCCTGCCTTGAAGTCATTTTGTCAGACTTTTGTCTTGTGGGGTTTGAAATCAGTGGGCAATATCCAAAAGAATTTAGAATGCAGTCATTGAGGCAAAGAGTAATACAGAACGGAAAAAGGCCCTTCATCCCAACTTACCCATGCTGACAAAGATGTCACAACTACACGTTGCACCTGCCTGTGTTTGGCCTATATCCCTATAAACCTCTCCTAATGTATCCATCCAAATGTCTTTTAAATGTTATTATTGCAGTTGGATATCATCTATATAACTAAAAGTCTCATCTTGACCACTTCTTGACTGCGCTGTATATTGATTTAAAAACAAAACGCTACCCTATATCACTATGATTTTTGGCCATCTTACTCACAGTCCTCCTCCGCTGAGGCAGCCCCAAGGATTTTTCCGATCGATGAAAAATAAAAAAAGTTATGAGTGTTTAAAAAATCTTGAGATCAGCTGATTGTCAATCACCGTGATGAAGGGGGGAGAGGCAGGACTATAAAACCCCGGATGCCTGGACACGAGTCAGTCACTCTGCAAGATTGCGAGGGAGAGGTCACAACTGTGATTCTAAGCTGTGAATCAACTGAACTGTGAGTCTGCAATGTACTTGCAATAAATGATTTATTAGACCTTAATGAAAATGAAATGAGTTGTTTGGCATTCCCTTGCTTGAAACGGCAATGGAAATGGGAATTAAATGAAAATGCAATTTGTTTGGCCTGCCCTGTGCTTGAAACTGCTATGGAAATGGAAATTAAATGAAAATGCAATGAGTTGTTTGGCCTGCCCTGTGCTTGAAACTGCAATGGAAATGAAATGAAAATGCAATGAACTGTTTGGCCTGCCCTGTGTTTGAAACTGCAATGGAAATGGGAATGAAATGAAAATGCAATTAGTTGTTTGGCCTGCCATGTGCTTGAAACTGCAATGAAAATGGAAATGAAATAAAAATGCAATTAGTTGTTTGGCCTGCCCTGTGCTTGAAACTACAATGGATATGGAAATGAAATTAGTTGTTTGCCCTGCCCTGTGCTTGAAATGGAAATGGAAATGAAAGCCTGATACCACTAATTTCAGCCCATAAGGCCCCTATTAGCAAAGAAACCAGTCACCTTTGTCCAAATTGCCCGTATTAGCCCAGGAGGTGCATTTTGGCCTACGAGGCCACTGTCAGGTCAGGAAAAGTCCAGACTTTCACTGAGATTTCACATTTTTTTTTAAAGAGCTCCTTTGGCCCATCAGGCCTGTACTACCCCAGGAGTAGTCCCTTCAGCCCCTCAGTAAGTATTCCCCCTGCAAGTATTAAACCTCTCCGCAGTATTTTTCTCCCTCCCTTCATTGGCTCCCTGTGAGATCCAGCCCACGATAGACTTTTCTCCTTCATTGCTGTGATCTGCAGAAAAAGATAAAAAATTTAAAAAATTGATTCTCCACCCTCTCCCCCTTCTCTCTCTCAGAATCTCTCATCTGTTTGGGGCAGAATTTCTGGAGTAACTAAGCTGCCAGCCCACCAGGCCTGAGTGACTGAGCTGCCAGCCCACCATCTTTGACTATATCATAGTACATAAGTTAGGGTACTGACCAATTCACCCATAAGCTAGGGTGGGGTAGGGTGCTAGGGCACTGTCTGATTCACCTCTATCTCCATTGCAGACATTTGACTTTGCCTCTGGATCTGTTGTGCTACAATGTTATGAACTATATTTTGGACCCTGTATCATCCATCTTGCTCTATCTATTGTACTTGAGTTTGACGATGATATTTAAGTATACAGGTCCTCTCCAACTTAGGTAAGGTTAGGTAACTTGTGTAAACCCTTATACGTCAGATTTTACGAAAGTCAGAATCATCATCCCCATTCACTGCCCGAAATAACTAGTCTGAAGAAAGGTTTCAACCTGAAACATCACCTATCCATGTTCTCCAGAGATGCTGCCTGGCCCGCCGAGTTACTCCTGCACTTTGTGGGTTTTTTTTGTAAGGTGTCCTTGAGACTCTTGAAAGGCGCCCATAAATAAAATGTATTATTATTATTATTATTTGTGTTGATTACTTGATTGTATTGAAGCATTGATTTATCTGATCTGAGTGGATAGTATGCAAAACGAGGCTTTTCATCGTACCTCGGTACACAAAAGAATTATAAACCCAAACATAAACCTAGAGAAGTCACCCTGCAACCTCATAGCATCCTCTTCGCAGTTCACACTGCCACCCAGCTTTGTGTCATCTGCAGATTTGCTAATGTTACTTTTAATCCCAGACTTTTTGAAAGTCCAGATACACTACATCCACTGGCTCTCCTTCATCCATTATACTTGTCACATCCTCAAAAAATTCCAAAAGATTAGTCAAGCAGGATTTCCCCCTCATAAATCCATGCTGACTTGGACCAATCCTTTTACTGCTATCCAAATGTGCCGTTATTACTTCTTTAATAATTGACTCCAGCAACTTCCCCACCACAACTTCTTTGCATTGGTATAGTCATTTATTTCAAAGTTAGACGCGTTTTCCCTGTAGTTATCTCATTTCACCTTCAGCATTCCAAATCCAGGCCTTTTACTAATGTGTACTTTATATCAAAGACGCAGGAAATCATCAGCTGAATATAAATGCAAGAAATAGTCCGCTTGTACTAAGTATTTCAAACATTTTATGTTATTTCAGATTTGCAGTAACTGCAATATTTTGTATACTATCCAGTATTTCTTATTTTTTCTCTTCTGTACACATTCACCTCCTTCTACATATATCTGTACCAAAGAAACCAGCTGCAATTATTAATCTTTCAGTTCCCTCTCATCATCCCCACATATGTAATTCAACCTTTTTTTGTCTCCATGTAACTCTATCTCCATTACATTGACGACTGCTACCTCCTGCACCCGTGCAGAACTCATGGACTTCATTAACTTCACCAATTTCCTTCCTGCACTCAAATTCATTTGGACCCATCTCTGACACCTCCCTTTCCTTTCTTGATCTCACAGTCTCCATCACAGGAGACAATCGACTGCCGTTTATATACCCACTGACTCGCACAACTATCTCAACAACACTTATTTCCACCTGCTTCCTGCAAAGACCATCCCCTACTCCCAATTCCTCCTATCTATGCCGCATCTGTGCCCAAGATGAGGAGTTCCATACCAGGTCACAATGTCATACCAGGTTACAATGTCATGTTTCAAGGAGATGAAATAACAGGTCATATTGACCAGTAGCATTAACTCTCTTTCATCAGATGCTGTCTGACCACATAAATATTATCAGAAAAAGACACACAAATTGCTGGAATAACCCAACATGTCAGGCAGCGTATCTGGAGAACATGAACAGGTGACCTTTTTGGTCGGGACGCTTCTTCAGACCAGAATTTGCAGTTCCTTGTGTCTAAATATTATCAGCATTTTATTTTGCATTTCAGGTCTCCAGTATTCATACAAATTTTCTTCTATAAGTAAACATAAACAGAATTTTGAGAGACAGTTTGATTACAGAGGCTGTTTTGCATTTGAGAGAATGAAAAATCACACATTCGAGTAAGATTTATTAGAATGAGGAATTTTGAGAAACTTTAAGTGCCAATGTTCCAGTGCCATTTTTTTATGAGAAAAAGGCGTTTACATTTATATAATGGCTTCAGTGTTCTCACGACAGGCAAAAGCACTTCACAACAAATAAATTAATTTTGAATTGTGGTCTCTTTTGCTTTGCAGACATAAATGGGAGCCTATTTAGAAAGACACACAAACATCAATGAAATAAATAATCAGTTAGATAGGATTTATTGAGGGATAAAACATAGAATTATGGAATTAGAAGCACTAAAGGCCATTTGATCCATCACGTCTGCGTTGTACTTTGAAAAAAAAAATGCTCAATAATTTATCAAATTTCAATGTAAGCGATACAAGTATCAATTGTCGACCAATTTGTGTGATAAATTATAACAACATTTAAACCACATTTGGACTGGCACATGGATGGGAAAGGTTTAGAGGATTATGGGCCAAATGCGGGCAGTTTGAGACTAGTGCTTCCATGCTATTTACTATTGACCGAAATCCTGCTGAAAAAATGACGTTAGTAAAAGGTATGGATTTAGAATACTGAGGATTAAATAAGATAACTACAGGAAAAAAATCATTTAGATAAAAATGTTTAAAGCAAAGCAAAGAAGAGAGCATCCTGTTAAACTTGGAATTCCTTAATGTTGGGCCACAGGGTAAGAAGGGAACATTATGTAACAGATTTAACTCAACTTAAATCATTGCAAACTTTTAAAGACAGTTTTAAATGAATTTAAAAATATATATTGTTATAGCCGCATGCAGTAAGAAAGTATTGGCTGTGTAGGAAGGAACTGCAGATGCTGGTTTACACCGAAGATAGACACAAAATGCTGGCGTAACTCAGCAGGACAGGCAGCATCTCTGGAGAGAAGGAATGGGATGCGGCCTGTCCCGCTGAGTTACTCCACCATTTTGTGCCTATATTTCAGTCTTTGGAAATGTTTGGGCTCAGATTTTTACGGGCATGAACGCTGCCCAAAATGCGATTAAACCCAGAACTTTTACCAACAAAACACCTGCGGCACAACATCACCTATCCGTTTTCTCCAGAGATGCTGCCTGACCCATTGTGTTACTCCAGCACTTTGTGTCTATCTTTGGTATATACCAGCATCTGCAGTTCTTTGTTTCTAACGTAATTGGAGGTCTGTAATCTGTTGAATTGTATTAAAGTGAGGCAAAAGAGTCAAGTGTGTTTGATTGTCATATGTTTGAGAAACTCACCACTGCTCTTCGAGATGGTCTTTGAGTCTGTTCCTAGGTGAGCCATAATTACGAGGGCAACTGGACCGTGAAACACATGTTAACACAGGTTAAACACAAAATTCCTTCCAACAGTGATGTTTCGGATCGGGACCATTCGTTCTTCAGACTGAAACTGTCCATGTTCTCCTGAGATGCTGCCTGACCTGCTGTTACTCCAGCACTGCGTCTTTTATTTTACTTCGTACAGTGATGTAGCAGCTGCAACACATTATGACCATTTACACCACAGTGGCGCAGCGGTAGAACTGCTGCCTTCCAGGATCCTGACTAGGCCGGATGTCTTTACAGAGTTTGTATGTTCCCTCTGTGGCCATGTGGGTTTTCTCAGGGTTCTACGGTTTCCTCCCACACTCTAAAGACATACAGGCGTGTAGGTTAATTGGCTTTGGTAAAATGGTAAGTCATCTGTAGTCTGCAGGATACTGCTAGTGTATGGGGATCATTGGTCGGTTGGGGAGATAACCTTATAATACCAACAAACTGGAAGGGATGATCTCAAAGTTCACTAAAAGATGCACATCACTGGATCAGCAGAGGATTAACCAGCAGGGCAGATGGGGGTGACGAGGAGATATACTTGTAACTTTGGGAGAGTAGGTTGCTGTGTCAATCAATACATTGAGTTATTGCAAATTCTCAAGTCAATATGGATCAGAGTATGAAATTCAGAGTTGTAATTATTAAATAAATCCTCAGCTCAAACGCATGTACCGAGTGTGGTGGATTAATCCCTGGCTGACATAAGCACAGGTTTGCTTGTGGAGATATTTTACCCGCCCTAGTTGTGGACAGATTCTTCTCAATTAAAATAACTAGGTACTTATCGGTCATTTTTGCAGCTCTAACAATTAAAGGCAAAGGAGTAGTGCTCTTCAGAGATCTCTCATGAAGTACTTTTACCCTTGGAAGTATTGCCACAAATTAATCTAACATCTATTTCAGCACATGACATTCTACCGGGGATTTGTGACACCTGTAAACAACAAGATTGGACACAAAATACTGGAATAGCAGGTCAGGCAGCATCTCCGGAGAACATGGATAGGTGACGATTCGGGTCGGGACCCTTCTTCAGACTGATTGTTGGACAGGGGGAAGAAAGCTGGGAGAGAGGAGAGGTGGGACAAAGCATGGGTAACAGGAATCTTTTTTAGGCTTGAAAATGTTGCCGAATTTAGGGAATGGATAAGGAAGTGGGATAACACATGGGATGAGGAAGTGTGAATGGGTGACTGTTGGTCTGTGTCGACTTGTTGAGCCGTATGGCCTGTTTCCATGCTGTATTTTTAAACTAAATCTTGCTGTTAAAGACCTCTCTCATCCTTTGCTCTCATCTCCCAGCTTCTTTTCTTAGTGGAGCTGCTTTCAATTCTTAAACTCCCTAGGTGTCATAATGGCCTGTGTCGTAATGCACGTGGGCTCAGTAGACTATAGGGCCTGTCCCACTCGGGCAACCTAATCCGCGAGTTCTGGCGATTTTGCCCTCGACTCATACTCACAGCATGGTCGCCACAAGGTCGTAGGAGGTCTTCGTAACTCTCCTTCATGCTCGAGAGAGGTCTCCGTGTACTTGAGGCCTCAGCTAGGTCGTGGCGTTTTTTCAATATGTTGAAAAATGCCTGCGAGTAAAAAAAGGTCACCATGGTAAAAATCAATACCTTTTTACTTGTAGGTTCAGTCGTAGTAGGTCGGCATGTTAGTCGTAGGTAATCGAGAGTAGTCGAAGGTAGTCGTAGATAATCTTCATCATAGTCGAGGGGAGGTCGAAGGGAGGTTGAAGGAGGTCGTCTTCACTCTCCACTATTCAATGTCCAATTTTCCCAAAGTTAGTCGTAGCTAGTCGTAGCTAGTCGAAGCTGGTCTTCAACATGTCAATTTTTCCAAACACTTCTAAACTCGCCAATTAGGATGCCCAAGTAGGACAAGCACTTATTTCTGTACAATTGCTAATTGAGGATAGGGGGTATTTCACTGTGTTAGCACTTTGCACAATATAACAATAGCACCATTGAACGATAGAACCATTGAACGATTGAAGCTGATGGCATTGTGGACAGGACATCCATGTCTGAGATTTTGTTTTTAATTCATTGAAACAGGAAATCAACACTCAATCACTCCCTTATGTAAGTGATCAAGATGGACTTTCAAGATTTGCACAAGTTCTGTGAAAATTCTCAGAATAGATCAACAAGTCTGATTTCTCTAAGCATAAAGGGTGGTGTATTATCTAATGCTTAACACTGGGTCCATAATAAGAGCAGGCATGGACTGAATCATTGAGGTCCTGTCTGGCATTACTGCCATCAATTCAGCATTGCCCATGATTGACTTTATAATCTCCCATCTATATACTGCATGAGGTGCTATTGAACTTCCTGTGTACGAGACAGGACAATTTGTACTGTTAATATGGATAGATTGCCCAGCAAATTGCCAGTTTTACACAGTGTTAAATTTTGCAACTAACCACTGTCACTGAAAAAACCCCACACTGTGCTGGAGTAACTTAACAGGACAGGCAACATCTCTGGAGGACATGGATAGGTGACATTTCATGTCAAGACCCTTCTTCAGACCCGAATCAAAACATCACCCAGACAGGTCCCCCGGAGATGCTGCCTGACCCTCTGAGATATTCCAGCACTTTGTGTTTTTGTTTTGTAAACCAGCATCTGCAGTTCATTTTGCCTCCACCACTGTCACTGGACTAGAACTGGAAGGTTATGCATTCCAGGTGGTTTTAATGATATTTCATTAAATTGCCTATCTCTTAAGAAAAACTTTTTTCTTTTACATCCCCTCTAAGTATTTCAAGGCAATGGAATTATACTAAAACTTAAATAGTTTAAGCTATTACTTTAGATATTTGAATCAATTATAAAAAATAACTTCATGCTTATCAATTATTTAAAGGAAAAATGTGGCTATTACAGGCATGTCAGGGAAATTATAAAAGACAGTTTAATTTTTCTCAATATAAGCATTTTTCACCCATGCATTTCTATAATTGAAAATATTCATAGAATATTTGATTCTTGATTAGTAGAAAATTATCTGGTTGCAAAAGTAATTGAAAGAGAGAGAAATTCAATGGGTCAACTTAAAATAAGGAGTTGATTGCAATTCAAAATTAGGAGTGCCTGGCAGATGTTATATTTTTACCTTCAAAAGCTAGATAATCATTGTTGTCAATAAGAGCTTAATCTCACAGGTCCAGTACAGCTGTGTCTATTCCGGGAAAGTTATCTGTCTCAAAATGCAGATAAATGAGTTGGATAAATCGTCCTTTCAACTCCTGATGAAAGTGCTTCTGCATGAAATTTTAACTATTAGCACAGAATGCCATAATACAGAATACACATGCAACTCAAATCTAAATTCCAAAACATTTTTGCATTACCAGCCATGACAAAACAATATATATATTTTTGATAAAAATACATCTATTGATGCTCCTGAACACATCATCAGTGATGTAACCTGGTTTAATTGGGTGTTTCAGGTCTTTCAACATCCCCACTGCTCTTCTCCTTCCCTCACGGAGGTCCCCCTACGCCGGGTTTTCATTTCTTCCTTCCTTAGCATAGGCTTGGTTGACAGAATGGCCTTCTGTGTCATAAGCAAATGTGGAAGTATGAAATATAGGACAAGAATGTTAGATGACATATTTGTGTTTTTGTTTGGTTGTTTACTTCAGTTTAGAGATACAGCATGGAAACAGGCCCTTCAGCTGACAGAGTCTATGTCAATCACTTGTTCACATAGGTTCTATGTTATCCCACTCTTGCATCTACTCACTACACACCAGGAACAATTTACAGAGGCCAATTAACCTATCTTTGGGATGTGGGCGGAAACCGAAGCACCGGGAGGAAACGCACATAGTCACAGAGAGAATGTGCAAACTCCACATAGACAGCACCCGAGGTCAGGATCGGTCGGGTCTCTGGCATTGTGAGGCAGCGGCTCAACAGGTGCGCCACTGGCAAATGAATTTCCTGAAATAGACTATGCCAAACTGCACCAGTGAGATTACAAAAGACACAAAGTTTCTGGAGAACCTGGATAGGTGATGTTTCAGTTGGACCGTACTTTACCTATCCATGCTCTCCAGAAATGCTGCCTGACCCGCTGAGTTACTCCAGAACTTTGTGTCTTCCTTTGTAAACTGGCATCTGCAGTCCTTGTGTCTCCAGTGAGATTAAGCTATTTTACTGGGTACATTTGGTACAACAGAGATGGCCTTCATGGTACCCACTTTTTGTTTTAGCTGCAGGAAGTCCATGTGGCCACATCTCATGGCTTAACATAAATCATACTGTTACCACCAAAGAACAACTCAAGGAGGCAGCTCACCACTTGCTATTGAAGGGCATTTGTTGGTGTGCATTAAATGCCGATGTTCAATGGTTCAATGGCTCTTTCTTGTCATGTATGCACTACACGGTGAAATTTCTTTTGCATAGCTCACACATGCACGAGTCGCCATATTTTGGCACCATTTACAAATGTTGCTGCAATCCCATTCATGAATTTAAAATGTTAGTTTCCTAATCTTCACTTTAAAACTTTCAGTTAGTCTGCATATCATGACACAAAGGAAAACTCATACAAGGATATAGAATAGTAGGGTTAAACGAGAACTTACCAGTTTGAAGTTTGATCTTTATTTTATGAGGAGTTACGATGAGGGATTACGTGAAGACCCCGTCCAGCACGCATGCGCGACATTCTTCAAAGCTGCGGTGTGAAGTCACAGACAATAGTAGATGAAATAAACATAGTAAGATAAGAAGAACTAGGATACCAATTGACCTTTATGATAGAGGGCGGGAGCGGAGGGCACGTAATCCCTCATCGTAACTCCTCATAAAATAAAGATCAAACTTCAAACTGGTAAGTTCTCGTTTAATCTTACTATTTTACTTCGGAGTCACGTGAGAGACTACGTGAAGATTTTAAAGATCTGTGATTTCATGCCGTGGAACGAGTCCATGCTTCACTCACTGCCTTAGTTGACCAGGGTAGGAAGTATGTTATCATATTCAGACATGAATAATGACAATAGTAACCTCCCTTACCCGGGAGGAACTATGAACCGAACTTAACATAGGGTTCGTAAATACCCCCCCCAACTGGCAATGGGTTAGTACTAAATGTGTGGAAAATTGCTAGATTGACCATCCTGCAACCGCTAGGATGTGGTCCCGCTAACTTCCATAACCCTGCTGCTGAGGTTGTTACAGCCTTGGTGGAGTGATTTGAAATGTCAGTAGTTACTCCTGTATAAGCCAGACCTATAACCACCTGAAGATGGTCTGAAGTGATACCTTCTTTTGAGGGTAGATGTAACTAACAATATTGCTAGTTCAGAGTTTCTAGGCTCTAGTGATCTAACATCTGGTGTAGATGTGTGACCATACACAATCAAAGGTTCATGGGATATGTGAACATCTAGTTTGAGATCTGGTGCCCCTGGTCTATACTGCTTGACTAAGTCATAACATAAGTGTTATTTAGTCTACAGATATAATCATCCTATCCAGTCAACGTGTATGCAATGACTAGACACGTAGTGCTGCATGCAGCGCTATGAGCATAACCACTTATAAGTGAGTTAGTCCAAGGACAGGGATGTAGCTGGAGCACTTCAGCGAAGCGACGTAGCACAATGTTAACACCCCATATCTCTGCGTCCCTAGGCCTGGGAGTTTTTCGAGTTGCAGATTATCTTCATAATCTAGAGCTTAGAGGGTGACCCCCCAGAGTGGATTCTACTCCTTTCAGCCAGTATGATGAAGCACTTAGGTATGGTAGATGGCACTTAAGACATCATGATTTGTCAAGCCCTCATATGAGCCTGAACTACAAGACGTCAGTCATCCGTGCCGAATATGTAATATAATTGTAAAACTAATACCTCCCATCTCCTTATGAGGAAATATTGATATTTTTTGGTGCTATCCCTGCATCTGCAGTGAGCACATTCATGGTTGGTTAAACAACCCCAGATGCAGGAACTGTCTTCTCAGTCTCTGTAATACAAAGAATTGATTATATCATGCTGAGGACGGTTTCCGCGTCACGGCTAGACCAATGCTTGTGTCTAGAATAACCATATATGGTTCTATCATTCCCCACCTCAGTGGGAACCATGGCTGGCTAAGCCCGGCAGGCACTATAAAAAATGCCTGAGGCGGGAACTTGCTGAATTTTGCAAACCCGTCTGTTGAGGCAGAAATGGAGGAAAACATAAAAGAACATTCCTCCTTAGTGTAACTAGAATGTAACGAACGCTACCGATATGCCACATATTTTCCACTGGTGATTGAGCCTGGACGCAAGTTTCTTGGTCTTTAATGTTCACAATGTATTTTAATACTTTGTGATCCAACACTCATATTGTGTACCGTAATGAGTTTTGGGTAAACTATCACCGGATATTTTGACTTGTTTGCACCAATGTAAACAGGCATTTGCCACCACCGAAGTGTATCAACTTGACTAGAGCATGCAGATAGGCATATTCGCATAAACCTTTAATCCCCAGAATGCACCCAGTGTCTATAGGTAGTTGATACCATGTAATTGGGGAATTAGTAACTCTCCCATCCACATCTGTAACTAGATGGCATGAGCAAATTCTCATCCTGAACAATAGCATCAGTATGTAATTTAATTAAAGATTTACTGATTTAGTGGAATAGCATAGAGCTGGTAACAATGACCACATGGTACTTGAGTGCTTACTTCTTTTGCATGCTGTATAGTTCTGATTGTGCAAAGGCCTAAATTGCACAGCTGTAAGCCAATTATACTTGATGAACAGAAGGTTGCTTGATCAGTATTGTTACGGGCTTTAATTAATTCCAATCCCTTACCTCAGGGCGGAGTCCCAGACGATTAAATAGAGTTAAAGGTAATCCCAATCATCAATAAGTTCAGTTGGTATCAACTTAAATTTATCTGGACAGATGAGAACCCAATTTCTCAAATGGGTTTTGTGGCTGATACAGCTAATTTAGCAAAATACAACGTTTAATCTCATCCAGATAGTTCTTTACAATATCTTTAAAAACTCTGAGCAGCTGAAGCACTCATTTTGTAAATAACCTGGGAACTGAAGTTAGCCTATTTTGCAATGTTTTAACTGTATCATTGCCCCATCCAGTTAAATTTCAGATATTTCCAGTGCCCTGTGAATGAAGCTGACCCCATGGGAATTAATAGTCACGAAGTTCAATGTCTATGCTGCACATGCGAGTTGGGCTTGTTGATAATAAACAGGCCTCATTTGTCATGATAGCGAGTCTGCCTAAAGAGGCAACTCCAGCCATATTCCTAGACTGTCTCGCTTGTACTGTGCAGTATAAACTAAACTCATCCAACCTTCTTGTAAATGGTCCACAACCCCACGTTTCAGAAAGAACCAGACCCACCTACCGTCATGGCTACCGGTGGCTTTATGGTAAGCCCAAAAGGCCCCCGATGTGGGTTCGATTTCCATCCTTGATTGGGTCGTAGGGCTGTTGCTGTATGTGGACCCATGTCTTTCCAGGTGCATGGTAACTCCCGAGCCGGCATGGCTTAGTAAACGGGTTTCCCCGCGATTCTGTGGTCGGCTTCGGATATCCCCGCGGTCCCTGATAAAGGGCTTCCATGCGATTCTGTGGTCGGCTTCGGATATCCCCGCGATTCGCAGCCGGGATTCCCTCCCCCCCCCCATGTTTGGCCCCGCTCCGAGTCCTTTAAACCCCGCGATTCCAGCGCGAGAAGTTGCCGTTGTGGGAGCTCCGATAAGCGGTCTCCCACCAGGGGCCTGCGAGCTCCCGATGTTCCTGTCCACTGGGCATGCGGCCGGAACCTCCGAGATTCCAAAGTCGGGTCGCAGCCGCGCGCCACCACAGCTCTTCCCACTCCGAACACAGCCAGCTCCGCGATGTCAGGTCCGCAGGCTCCGCGACTGGAGCTCTCAGGCCGGTCCCGGCCGGAGGCCGCCGCCGGCTCCACAATGTTAGGCCTAACGACACCGGAGACCCGACAGTGAAAAAGTCGGGTCCCCGTACAGGGAAGAGACTAACGTCCCCCACCCCACCTCACAACCCCCACCCCACCTCACAACCCCCCCCCCACCCCACCCCCCCCCCCCCCCACCCTCCCCACATATACACAGCTAAAGAAAAATAATAAAAACTAGAGTCAAGGCGTACATTTAATAAGACAAAATGTTTTAAAAAGACAGATGGAATGTAGTCGAGCTGCTGTGTGTGAGGTATTTTTCAAGTTTGCAGATGAACTGACTTGGGAATACATTCATTATCCTTGAGCAGCTGACTTGTCTCAATTTTCTATGTTTTTGACTGCCCTGGTTTCACCCAAGGGTGAAAATTCAGTACAATTTAACTGACGACCAAGTCTGAGAAATAATTACTTGAGGCTGCTCTGAACTTGAGAAGATAGTGTGTTTGGTTTAGCAATGGGGAGATAGGAAGTGATGGGGAAGAGCAGCTAACTGTCATAGAAATAAGAACAAAATCAAACTAACTCCTAATGTCAGGCTCAAAAGCAATGAAGTATATAATCAAAGGACATACAGGAGCACGTTGTTATTTAAACCCCTTTGGGCTAATGACAAATGAGTCTAGCTAATCACAGTTGGAAGAAAGTAATGTTTTGTGAGGGTGCCTGACATTATTTCTGGAACACATATTGAAAAAAACTGTACGAGCAGCATAGTGGTGCAGTGGTAGAGTTGCTGCCTCACAGCGCCAGAGACCCGGGTTCAATCCTAACTGTGGGCGTTTGTACGTTCTTCCTGTGACCGCGTGGGTTTTCTCCGGGTGCTCAAGTTTTTCCCCCACACTCCAAACACGTATGTTTGTAGGTTAATTAGCTTCTGTCCCTTGGGTGCAGGGTGGGCCTAGTTTGTACAAGTGATCATTGTTAGCGTGGATTCAGCGGGCTGAAGGGCCTGTTTCTATGCTGTATTTCTAAACTAAACTAAGTTAAACTGTACCTTAGAAGGAGAAATTAAATGTACTCTGAATATATCGAATGAACCAGCTTTAAACATGAGAAATATCTGAGAAATTCACTATATTTTCCTACAACTGGAAATGTTTAAAGAATGTTTTCTATCTTAAAACACTTTTCATTAAGATTATTAGTATTTCATTATTTGCTTAATCTTGCTTTCAGTTTTCCACAATTTAATTCAATAATGCAATGAACTAGACTATAAATTGTTCCTTGCTCTAACATTATACAGTATGTCACTTTGACTGAGACTATTGGAAGAAGAGGAAGACATCTCGTTTGTAAACTTTGTCTTAGGTCTTCAAGGGCTGAGTTTATCTACGATACTATCAATCACAGTAGCTAATCAATACCATTTTTTAAAAAAACACAGAAAGCCACAAACAGTTGCCAATTATTGTTACTTCTCTGGGCTGAGACAGGTAACCAATGAAAGCTTGACTATGCTTCACGCTGTGTGAATATCATTGAACAACATTATTGATTATTGCCCAAAACCACCTTCTCATAATAACAGAAGATACTTCAATTTGATGAGGAATTTCCTACTGGGTATCTAAATAACACATAATTTCACTAATAGGTGAACATCAATGACCAACTGACAATTAGTCTGACCCGATCAGTCTGAAGAAGGGTCTCGACCTGAAAAGATGCCCATTCCTTCTCTCCAGAGATGTTGCCTGTGCCTCTGAGTTACTCCAGCATTTTGTGTCCACCTTCGATTTAAATCAGCAGCTGCAGTTCTTTCCTGATAATTATATTTTCTTTCTCCTGCCTCTGCCTCTGGCGGTGCTGTGGCGGCGGCGGAAGTGGCGGCGGCGGAAGTGGCGGCGCTGTGATACGGCTGCGGCTCGCCTGCAGTCTGTCTGTTTTTACTTTTTTGTGTTGTTTTTTTTTTTTGTCTAGTTTAGTAATTTTTTTGGTTATTAGGTGGTGTTATGTGTGTGGGGGGGGGGTGAAACAGGGCTTTCTGTCTCTTCCTTCGGGGGAATGCGACTTTTTTGTCGTATCCCCCTTCTCTTCCCCCGTCTGCGCTGAGGCCTAATGGCGGAGCTGGCGGCCTCCAACCTGCGACCGACCTCGAGGGACCGGAGGTAGAACCAGCCAGGACTCACCAACGCGAGGCTGGCCGTCTTCGAGCTGTGGCGACGTCCGGGCACCGGCACGACTCGGCGCTCCGGTGAGGGCGGACGGCGCGGGGCTGAGACACTCCCATGCGGGCGGCACGGCTACCGGCTGAAAGGCGCTCCCGTGTGAGCGGCCTGGGTCCCGGCTGGAAGGCGCTCCCGTGGGGGCAGCCCGGTGCGGGGCTGAGACGCTGTCGTGTGGGCGGCCCGGTGCGGGGCGGTGCTCCGGCGGCTGAGGCGGTGTTCTGGCGGCGGTGACCTGGATCCGGGGCTCGGTCGCGGGCCAGTGGATGACAATGTCGGGAGCTCGCAGGTCACAGGTTGGTGACCTGTTTTCCGGAGCACCCGTTGCAACAGCTGCGTCCGCTGGACTGGAGGGCGGTAGCTTCGACCACCCCCCGGGCCGCGGAGCTTGAACCACGGGACTGACTTACCATCGCCCGGTGGGGTATCGCCTCAGCGTAGAGGGAGAAGAGGAAGGAAGAGACAGCAACCCTAAGACTTTTGCCTCCATCACAGTGAGGACGTGTTTGGTGAACTCACTGTGGTGGATGTTAATTTGTGTTTATTGTGTGTTGTTATTATTATTATATGTATGGCTGCAGGCAACAGCATTTCGTTCAGACCGAAAGGTCTGAATGACAAATAAAGGATTCAATTCAAAAAAATAAAATAAAAGGATTCAATTCAATTCAATTCAATTCAATTCAATTCAATTCAATCAAGGTTTGCTGGTTAGGTTGTAAAAAGAAACAATATGTGTAGGAATCTGCTTTGCTCGTTTAAATTAGGAGGAGGTTGATTTCAGGCAATTGCCCGGGAGTTCTCAGAGCAGAGTAATGCAAGCACCTGTAGTCAGAATCAAAACCAGGGTTCTGGCGCTAGAAGGCTGCAGCTCCACCGTGCCACCCATGCAGAGTGTATGGGTCGAATGGCCTCATTCTGCTCCTATGTCCTATGGTATTCTGGATTTTGCTTATGGTTCTTCCTTTGTCTAGTTATTGGGTGACATGCAAGTTTCTAGACATTCATAACGGTAAATGTCCAGTCAAGTTTCTGAGGCGGCATGATTCTACAGTGCATTCAGAAAGTATTCAGACTCCTTCACTTTTTCCACAATTTGTTATGTTACAGCCTTATTTTTAAATGGATTAAACTATTTTTTTTTAATTTATCATCAATCTACACACAATACCCCAGAATGAAGAAGCAAAGAAGGTGTTTAGAAATGTTTGCAAAGTAATTAAAAAGAAATAATTGAAACATCACATTTACATAAGAATTCAGACCCTTTGCTTTGACACTCAAAACCAAGCTTAGGTGCATCCTGTTTCCATTGATTATCCATGAGATGTTTCTACAACTTGATTGGAGTCCATCAGTGGTAAATTAAATTGATTGTACATGATTTGGGAAGGCACACACCTGTCTATATAAGGTCCCACAGTTGACAGTGCATGTCAGAGCAAGAACCAAGCCATGAAAATGAAGGAATTGTCCATAAACGTCCGAGACAGGATTGTGTCGAGACACAGATCTGGGGAAGGCTATAAAACAATTACTGTAGCATTGCAGGTCCCGAAGAGCACAGTGGCCTCCATCATTCTTAAATGGAAGAACTTTGGAACCACCAAGACGCTTCATAGAGCTGGCTGCCCGGCCAAACTGAGCAATCGGGGAGAAGGGGATCAGGGAGGTGACCAAGAACCCGATGGTCACTCTGGCAGAGCTCCAGAGTTCCTTTGTGGAGATGGGAGACCTTTCAGAAGGACAACTATATCTGCAGCACTCCACCAATCAGGCCTTTATGGTAGAGTGGCCAGATGGAAGCCACTCCTCAATAAAAAGCACATGACAGCCCGCTTGGAGTTTTGCCAGAAGGCACCTAAACAAGATTCTCTGGTCTGTTGAAACCAAGATTGGACTCTTTGGCCCAAATGCTAAGTGTCACATCAGGAGGAAACCATGCGGAAACCAGGCACCGCTCATCACCTGGCCAATACCAAACCTACGATGAAGCATGGTGGTGGCAGCATCATGCTGTGGGGATGTTTTTCAGCGGCAGGAACTGGGAGTGGTCCGGATCGAGGGAAAGATGAACTGAACAAAGTACAGAGAGAGATCCACGATGAAACCCAGCTCCAGAGCGTTCAGGACCTCAGACTGGGGTGGAGGTTCACCTTCCAACAGGACAACAACACAAAGCACACAGCAAGACAATGCAGGTGTGGCTTCGTAATAAGTCTGTGAATGTCCTTGAGTGGCCCAGCCCGAGCCCGGTCTTGAACCTGATCGAACATCTCTGGAGATACCTGAAAATAGCTGTGCATCGACGCTCCCCGTCCAACCTGACAGAGCTTGAGGGATCCTCAGAGAAGAATGGGAGAAATTACTCAAATAATGGTGTGCCAAGCTTGTAGCGTCATACCCAAGAAGTTTTGAGGTTGTAATCGCTGCCAAAAGTGCCTCAACAAAGTACTGAGTAAAGGGTCTAAATTATTATGCAAATGTGATATTTCAGTTATTTCTTTTTAATTACTTTGCAAAAATTTCTAAACCTGTTTTTGCTTATTTATTATGGGATATTGTGTGTAGATTGATGATTAAAAAAAAGAAGAATCCCAGAAACAAGATTTAGTTATATGCAGGCGATGTACTTTTATACATTACTAACTCCCAAATTAGTATTCCAAATGTATTAAACCTTATAGAACAATTTGGTGCCTTCTCAGGTTATAGAATAAATTGGAATAAAAGGGAAATTATGCCAATAAAAGCTCAAGATCCTTCTCAACTCAAAAAAATTCCTTTCAGAATTGTTACTGAAAAATTTAGATACCTCGGAGTTTACGTGACTAGAAAATACACCTCCCTATTTAAAACAAATTTCCCACCACTAATTACTAAACTAAATGCCCACATTCAATTCTGGAAAACACTCCCTATTTTCCTTATAGGTAGAGTAAATGCCATAAAGATGATCTTCTTTGCACAACTCCTATATTTATTTCAATCAATAATAATAATAATATAATGGATGGGATTTATATAGCGCCTTTCTAATACTCAAGGCGCTTAATCAATACCGATATATCTTCCCAAAAGTTTTTTCAAAAAAATTGACTCTATTATTACAAACTTCATCTGGGACTACAAAACCCATAGAATACACAAAAGACATTTTTGTAAATCCAAAGAAAATGGAGGATTAGCTCTTCCTAACTTTCTTTACTACTATTGGGCGACTAACATCAAAAATATAATTTTCTGGATGGATGATACATGTCAACAGGTAAATTGGTTAAAAATGGAGAGGGAAGATTGTTTGCCCTTTAACATAGGCGCGATTCTTCTTTCTCCAATACATCTGAATAAATCAACGTATGAGCAAAATCCGATAATACACAGTACCCTACGTATCTGGAAACAGTTGAAATTAAGTCTCAAACTGAGAAATTTGTCTCTCCTAACTATTGCTAACAATCCCTTGTTTAAACCGTCTACTTTAGATAAGGCCTGGAAAAATCTAGGAATTAAAACGGTGGGAGACCACTATAAGAAGGGGACTTTCCTCTCTTTTCAAGAACTACAGGAGAAATATCATTTGAAAGCAAGCAATCTTTTTAGATACCTTCAAATCCACGATTATGTAAAAACATACACACAAGACTGTCGTTTTATGGGTCCAGATATACTAGACGATTGTTTGAATAGACATGCCGACACAAGTAAGATAATACCTTACATTTATAACACTCTCTTAAATGTGGATACCCCACCTTCTGAGATGTATAGGCGAGCATGGGAAGACGAGTTGGGTTTATTAATTTCAAAAGATATATGGGAGGTAAGCCTACTATACATACATTACTACTCTCTCAATGTCAGGCGTTCCCTGATACAATTCAAAATACTGTATAGGCTATACTATTCAAAGACTAAATTGAATAAGATCTTCCCAACTGTCTCCCCTATCTGTGATAAATGCCACCTCCAAGAAGCGACCTTAACCCTTTCCTTTGCATCCTGTATAAAGATACAAAACTTCTGGATGGGAATATTCGATATCTTCTCTAAAACACTTAAAATTAAACTGGAATCAGATACAAAACTAATAACTTTAGGTATGTCAGAGGGCTGTTCTAAGTTAACGATATTTCATAGACGCTTCCTTGACTATGGCCTAATAACTGCAAAAAAACTCGTACTCAAATTCTGGAAAAAGACAACAGTTCCCACAGTGAAGATGTGGTTTACTGACATGTCCGAGACACTACATTTAGAAAACATTAGGCTTGCTTTGGCTGAGAAAGCAGACCAATTCTTCAAAACATGGTCTCCTTTCACTGAATTTCTTTAACAACAGTATGGTTGAACACAAATTTAAAACCGATGCTAGGGATGGGTGAGCGGGGGGGAGGGGAGGAGGGAGGAGGAGGGGGGGGGAGGGGGGGGGGGGGGGGGGGGGGGGGGGGGAAGGACAGTGGGGCATATCTCCATCTTCTTTTTTCTCATTACTCTTTTTTCTTCTCGCACTTCTTTGGTAGTTCGGGGATCTTTTTTTCTCTCTCTTTTGCATTTTTCTTCATTCTTTCCTTTTTCTCTTTTTTTAAATTTATGTATTAATGTTAAAAATGAAGCTGTACGAAAACTGTATAACTTTCATGTTGATTGCTTTATTCTTGTAAAATTGCTTCTAATAAAATTAATTCAAAAAAAAGAAAAGAATTTAATCCATTTTAGAAAAAAGCTGTAACATAACAAAATGTGCAAAAGTGAAGGGGTCTGAATACTTTCTGAATGCACTATATGTTCTATTTAGCCCAACAGTCATTGCAATCAAGTCTACACAAGCTCCCAATTAGGCATGGAGAGATAAATATTGCAAAACTCTTGCTTTCTTTTTGTTCTCTAACTTCTCTTAGAAATGCAGACATATTTATCTTTGCATCCTCCAGCAAATAATTTAAAGTCAGCCAAACATAGGTTCACAACATATTCTATTATCAAGACGTTGTGTACCCATAAGATATTGTACCACTCCATAATTTGTTCTTCTTTTGAATGAATGGTGAATTTGTCAAGATGAGTTGAACCAGACTATTCATTGCAGTCACCACATGCATTTAATTGGAGAGCAGTGTGGAGTATTGCCAGGTAGAATGAGTGAGGATTCATTTACACATGTACATTAAAAGCTCCATCTAAACCATAGCTTCAATGGTTATCTCCATATTTTAATCAAAGTGTAATGTATTAAAATAAAGCACTGAAGCACGAACACCTGCAGAAACCAGATTTTCCATTCTAATTCATTCAATTATGCACTTAATTTTATGATTAGGGTGTGATAAATTAAAGTTGGTCCTGTATTGGTTTAAATATCTGTTTTGTGGTTGAATTATTGGAAGAAGATGTTCTATTTCAATGAATAGGCCTGAATGTGATTATTCCCCTTCATTTGCCTGGGTGTAAATGCTCCATTAAAAACCATCATGCTTAAATTTGAATTGCATTATCTTAAATCAAAATAAGCAGATGTCCCTGTGATGAAGGATTTCATTCATCTTATATTGCACCTCTGGAGTGAATTTAGTACTTGGATAAAAATTTATGGTGGTTTCAATTGTGAAGAAGATTTTTGTGACTGTTTTCGAAGACATGAATAACTTTAACCTGAATAAGTTGGATCAAAGTTTGTCCCTTAACCAGGAAACTTTGCCATAGTAGGTTGTAAAACTTACAAGTTATTTGACTGAAATTAAACACAATTCTCCAATGTGGACTATTCAGGGACAGTTTCTTCCCAACTGTTATCAGGCAGCTATCATCCTATCAACAACTAGAGTGTGGTCCTGACCTCCCAGTTACCTCACTGGAGCCTCTTGGACTATCATTAATTGGACTTTACTGGACTTTATCTTGCACTAAATATTATTCCCTTTATCATGTATCTGTACAATGTCTTAATTGCTGACAATCTTTCTGCTGACTGGTTAGCATGCAACAGCTCAGTACACATGACAATAAACAAAACTAAAAATAAACCAAACTATCAACGTGTTGCACAACTGTAACATAACACCTAGCTTTTATACACGATACCCTGATGGTTGAAGCCCACTATAACAAACACCTTCTTGACCACTCTATCTACCTGGTTCGCCACCTTCAAGGGACTTCTTGCACTCCTAGGTCCCTCTGCTCTACAACACTCCTCAGAGCCCTGCTATTCATAAGATCATAAGTTCATAAGATCATAAGATCATAAGTGATAGGAGCAGAATTAGGCTATTCGGCCCATCAAGTTACTCCGCTATTCAACAATGGCTGATCTATCTCTCCCTTCTAACCCCATTCTCCTGATAACCTCAGACACCTGTACTAATCAAGAATCTATCTATCTCTGCCGTAATTATATCCACTGACTTGGCCTCTGCAGCCTTCTGTGGCAAAGAATTCTACAGATTCACCACTCTCTGACAAAATAAATTCCTCCTCATCTCCTTCCTAAAAGAAAGTTCTTTAATTCTCAGACCGCTAGTCTTAGACTTTCCCACTAGTGAAAACATCCTCTCCACATCCACTCTATCCAAGCCTTTCACTATTCGATAAGTTTTAATGAGGTCCCCCCTCCAGCGAGTACAGGCCCAGTGCTGTCAAACGTTCATCCTATGTTAACCCACTCGTTCCTGGGATCATTCTTGTAAACGTCCTCTGGACCCTCTCCAGTGCCAGCACATCCTTTCTCTGTTGAGGTCCTGCCGTGGTTTGATTTCCCAAAATACAGCATCTCACACTCATTTGCATTAAACTGCATTAACCACTGACGTAACAATCATACAACCACTTTTTACGCCGGAAATAACTGACTCATATTTATAAAGTTTTGAAAATATTAAAACACAAAAGAAACTCAAAACAATTACTTTTGGACAAATACTGGACAAGTGATCTAATTTGATTATTTTTGAAATTCCATATCAATTTTTTTAATTCAATAATTCATAATATACTCAATAGTTGGGGATTGGTTCATTAAGATTTTGATAACTATTGACGATCTCTAATCTAATGCATTGCTCCTGTCTTTTCACTGTACCGTGTGACAATAATAAATCTAAATATAAACCTATCCCTAAGTCTAAAGTTTGAAGAATGGTCTCAAACACAAAACGTCACCAATCCATGTTCTCCAGTGATGCTGCCTGACCTGCTGAGTTACTCCAGCACTTTGCGTCTTTTTGTGTAGTAAGCTGCATCCGCAGCTCCTTGTTTCTACATCTAACCCGGAAGCTAAATCTATAAGCATCTACCTGACTGTTAAGGGCCTGTCCCACTTGGACGACTTAATCCACAAGTTTAGAAGAACCTAGACGAGTTGAAAAAAATGGCAAGGTCGTGTTGACTCGCCAAAGTAAAAGACCTCCTATGACCTCCTATGAATATGTCTACGACCTCCTACGACTATGTCTACGACTATGTCTACATCCTCCTATGACCCCCTCCCTCAACCTCAGTCTTCCACACCTAAGAACAACTACGACTAGCTACGAGTGGAAAATGATCACATGATAAAATGATGTCAGGTTTGCATTTGGTTTCTCGGGCCAGTTACCGACCTATGACTACCTACGACTACCATCACGACGTACTACGACCTACCTATGACCTACCTACGAGTAAAAAGTATACATTTATTCCATGCCAACCTTTTTTTTACTCTTGGACATTTTTCATCAGGCTGGAAAAAAAGCCGCGACCTACTTGAGGCCACGAGTACGAGGAGACCACTCACGAGCATGAGGAAGAATTACGAAGACCTCCTACGACCTCCTATGACCTTGTAGCGACCATGCTGCGAGAATGAGTCAAGGGCAAACTTGGCAGAGGTCGCCAATTAAGTCGTGAAAGTGGGACAGGAGCTTAAATCTATATTGCCGTGTCAGGACTAAAAAAGGTGATCACCACGAGTTGTGGTCCAGAACCAGGGTGAACCAGCCCTTTATTTCATCCAAAAGACAGAACACACTTGTAGGCTGAACAGAGACATGATAGAAGTATATCAAATTATGAGAGGCATACATAGACAGCTAGAATTTTCTCTTAGGATGGAAATGTCCAAAAGACAGAACACACTACAACACACTTGTAGTTTTCTTTTCCTTCCTCTTTCCACCTGTCCTGCATCAAATTTTTGACCTAGATTATAGGCGCAAGTGTATGGAGAGGAAATTGAGCCTACAACATTCTGACATTAAGTCTATCATGAACAAGAACTAAATCTTGGCATAAAGGTTAATTAGAATGTCACTAACATAGAAATTCTGTCTGCCTTACAGGGGTTTATGCTTTAGATGGAATCAGATGGCTTCAGTTACAATACAAATGATCCTTCCGCCCCAGTTTCTCTCTGTTCAATTTCCTGAGGCAGTTCATTGTTCACTGTGCAATAATTAGAAAATTGACCTTCATTGTTTAAAGCTGGAGGATAATCATAGACTTCTGAGAGAGATAAAATGGAAAATTACATGTTGTTTGTTCTAGAAACATTTTCTAACTTCCCTTATGCTTCATTTGTGATGCATTATCCAAATCTGGGATTGGGAGTTGCAACACTTTGGTGCTGCCACCCCCCACCCATGTGGGCCTGGATCACACTACCAGGCGTGGAGATGGAGGCAGATGAGATAGTGGTGTTTAAGAAGCTTTTAGATCGGCAGATGGAAATGCAGGGAATAGAGAGATATGGATAATGTACAGGCAGATAAGATCAGGCAGATCAGTTTGACTTAGCATCATGTTCGGCACAAATATTGTGGGCCGAAGGTCCCGTTCCCGAGCTCTACTGTTCTATGTTCACGAGTTCTCTGTATCCCACTTTCTCATCCACTTCCTACACACTAGTGTGATTTACAGAGGTGGATTAACCTACAAATCTTTGGGATGTGGGAGGAAATTAGACCACCCAGAGGTAACTCCGGGAGAACATGCAAACTCCGCGCGGACAGTGCCTGAAATCAGAATCAAATTTTAAAATTTAAAAATTAACCCGGGTTCTGGCGCTGTGAGGCAGCAGCTCTACCAGCTGCACCACTCTAGCACCTATTGGTTGGCTTTGTATTGGATTTTAATTTCATATCTCAGCCTTTGCTCGCAGACAGGTTACAAATTTAATTTTCATTATTTGCAACACTGAAGAAGGGTCTCGACCCAAAACGTCATCCATTCCTTCTCTCCAGACATGTTGCCTGAAGGGTTTCGGCCCGAAACGTCGCCTATTTCCTTCGCTCCATAGATGCTGCTGCACCCGCTGAGTTTCTCCAGCATTTTTGTGTACCTTCGATCTTCCAGCATCTGCAGTTCCTTCTTGAACAACATGTTGCCTGTCCCGCTGAGTTACTCCAGCACTTTGTGTCCAGCACTGAATAATTCAAGATTTATTCTTAGCTTCATAAAAATAAAGTAAACCTAGTAGAGAGATTAGATGCTGACCGAAAAGTCAGCTAATTAATCTAAAGGTTGAATATCCAACAATTGTTCAGTAAATTTATCCACCTTCTCTACAATAGCAAGCCAATTATTCAAAGTTTATTTACAGTTCAGGAATACCGTAGGGATAATTGAAGTAATTTGCACCCAAGGCCGTTAGCGGGAACTATTGGAACAAGTCTTTTGTCCCGAAGGTCGACACAAAATGCTGGAGTAACTCAGTGGGTGAAGCAGCATCTCTGGAGAGAAGGAATGGGCGACGTTTCGGGTCGAGACCCTTCTTCAGTCTTTTGGCCCACTGTGACTGTACCCTCACATACCAGGTACGTTGAGTTTTTGAACGGTCTTTCCATAAGGGAGGATATAGTTCTGATTTTACACCTTACCTCTTTCCAGACGATGGATTTTTTCACTGCAAATATTAGGGAGGCACGGTGGCACAGCGGTAGGGTTACTACCTTACAGCTCCATACACCTGGGTTCAATCCTGACTAGGGGTGCTGTCTGCATGGAGTTTGTACGTCCACCCTGTACGTCTTCCCACTCTCCAAAGACGAACAAGTTTGTAGATTAATTGGTTTTGGTACTGTATAGGATAGTGCTAGTGTACGGGGGATCGCTGGTCAGTGCGGACTTGGTGGGCCGAAGAGCCTTTATCCGCGCTGTATCTCTAAACTAAACTAAAGTAAACTGTTACGCTACAATGCTTAGAATCTATATTCTGCACTCAGGTATTTGCCTCTTCACTGTTATACTTGAGTGTGGCTTGGTTGTATTCCTGTTTAGTGTTATGTGCTTTGATTGGGTTGCACGCAAACAAAAGCCGTTCATTGTATTTTGGTACAGGTGACAATATTAAATCAGGAGCTTGGAGTACAAAAGCACTATCTGCAATCCAATCATCTTCCTGGCAGGCTAATGTGGTTCATGATTCCTCCAACTGTTCCCAACAGCAGAGCTTAACTTGGAACGAGGAATCAGACGAGAAAGTAAGCAAATTGCTGACTTATGCAATATGAGTATTTTCATCTTCAGCAAGAATTCCTAGTTGAATTTCCTACTGGTATCACTGCATTAAATTATTTAAAATCAGGCACCACCCCCCCCCCCCCCCCCCCCCCCCCCCACCGCCCAACCCCTTGTGTACTACCTCTTCTCCCATCTCTAGATTCAGGAATAGTTTCTTCCCAGCTGTTCATGGGCAACTGAACCATCACATCAACAACTAGACAACAGTCCTGGAGCTAATATCTACCTCACTGGAAACACTTGGACTATCCTTAATCAAACTTTTATCTTTTATCTTGCACTAAGCAGTATTTCCTTTATCATGTATCTGTACATTGTGAATGGCTTATTTGTATGGTCTTTCCACTGACTGGTTTGCACGCAATATAAGCTTTCCACTATGACAATAAACTGAACTAAACAAACTAAACTAAATTTCCAATACACTATTTCTGCTGTGTTAATATACTGCAAACACATTTACACGTGAGGATTTTTGTGTATCAATTTTATAAGAGTTATATCATCAAGAGTGCAAATCTCGATGTCCTTTCTCATGAATTCAACCGTTCCTTACAGATGTACGACTACACTTATTCTAAAGCTCTTAAGAGAAGAAATTGATATTTAGTATGAGAGTTCCACATTCAACTGTATCTGGTACATATAAATTAGTTTCAGTAAGCACGGCAAATGCTCTCAATATACTGCTTTGTCTCAGAATTTTTTATTTCGCATTAACATTTATCACACATGAAGTCCTCTAATAATTCCTGAGATTTTCCTAGCTTTAATGAGTTTGGTGTAAATTTTGCTCCAGATTGTATAACTTGTTTTATTCTTGTCAGAAGCTTCAATCATAATTTTTTTTCAACAGTGCATGATTTTTTTGGTTGAATCACAATTTTGTTTGCCTTGTGTTGTAACTGGCACACCTTATGACCAATATCTGTATCAATTTCTTGCAGCTGCCAACTCTTAACTGCATTACTGTGATCACAGTAGCAATGTGCTTCAAGGGACCACTGCATGCGTCAATCCATGCAACATTGCAGCAAATTTTCAAAAGTATTTAGTTTAGTTTAGAGATACAGCATGGAAACAGGCCCTTCGGTCCACTGAGTCTGCGCTGACCAGCGGTCCCCGCATATTAACACAATCCTACACACACTAAGGACAATTTACAACTTTACTGAAGCCAATTAACATTCAAACATGTAATTCTTTGGAGAGTGGGAGGAAACCAGAGCACCCGGAGAAAACCCACGCAGGTCACTGGGAGAACATGCAAACACTGTACAGACATCATCCGTAGTCAGGATCGAACCCGGGTTTCCGGCGTTGTAAGGCAGCAACTCTACCGCTGCGCCACTGTGCCACTACCCCCCCCCCCCCCCCCCCCCCCCCCTGTTACAATATAAAAAATGAGAGGTGATGGTAGAAAACATTTCCCTAATTCACAACTTGAGGACTGAAGATACGAACGGAGCAGATTCACCCCCAGTACAGTGTATGTAATATTGGTTGGGAACAGTGACTGTCTCTTTAAGGCTGGCATTCCCTTTCCGTGAATAATGTTCTCTGAATGCAATAATGTTCTTAGAAAGATCCAGAGAAACAGTCTGTAAACTGTAAATAAATCATAGCCTCTTTCTATTCTGCTTGTGTAGCATACAACCCAATGCTATAAACATTAAATACACTCATTGTAGGTAATCTCTAACCTACCGTCCCCAAGCCTCTCCCCTTTTCTACCCCCGTTCCCCCCCCTCCCCTCCCTTCCCCACAAGCACAAATCTTTCAGTGACTTGTCCAGTTGAATTTTCAGTGATGTGCGATCATCTGGAAATGATCATTATTTTCAAAAATTTAACTTCAGAAAATTTGATTTTCAATCACATTTTTTTTTTTAAAGCAGCACTGTGTGATTGAATTTCTAGCACCAGTGATTTTACAGGGCATTCCAAAGGCAATAATGCCTTTAAATCGATGCGATGCGTCACACGCTGGGAGCAATCATCTGAAGACTATCTTTCTTGTGAAAGTTTCTTCACCACACCTCGGCTGACCACAGTTTTACAGCAATAAAACGGCAACATGCAAAAATGAGTCAACAGCATGTTTTTAGCGCATAAATGCAAACTACACACTAACCTCGACTCTGAGCCTATGTGGCTGTCAAAATTTAAAAACAAGGAACTGCAGAATCTAGTTTACATTAAAAGACACAAAATGCTAGAATAACTCAGCATGTCAGGCAGCATCTCTGGAGAACATGGATAGGTGATGTTTTGGGTTAGGACTCAATTTCAGTCTGAAGAAGCATCCTAACCTGCATCGTCACCTATCCATGTTCTCCTGGGATTCTGCCTGACCCGCTGAATTACTCTGGCATTTTGTGTCTTTTTCTGTGAATGTGTTTGGTTGCACTGAGGTCTTCTGTTCTTTTGGCAATAGTGGTGTAGTTATTAATTTAGTGGTTTTTGTTGTTTATTATATACTAGACCAAGAGTAGACCAGTTGGGTCTGCTCCCCAACGCAAGATTCCACCACTCACCCATTCCCCCATTACAAGCCGTTCCCCCAACGCAATATTGCACCACTCACGCATAGCCCCCAACTGTGCAAGTGCGGCTCATTTCTCCTCATCCCCCAGCACTCCCTTCTCCTCTTTAAGAGAGGGAGGGGTTAGAGAGGGAGGGGGTAGAAAGTGAGGGTGGAGGGTAGAGAGGGAGGGCAGACAGGAAGGGGGTAGTGATGGAGGGGGATGGGAGTAGAGAGGGGGGGTAGAGAGGGAGGGGGTAGAAAGAAAGGGGAGGGGGATTTAAGTAGAGAGGGAGGGGGTAGAGGGGAGTTGAGAGGGAGGGTAGAGGGGGAAGAGAAGGAGGGGGTAGAGAGGGAGGTGGGTAGAGAGGGTGGGAGTGACGGTAGATAGGGAGGGGGTAGAGAGGGAGAGGGAGTGTAGAGAGGGAGGGGGGTAGAAAGGGTGGGAGTGAGGGGCATCTCCCTCCTCCACCCCCCCCCAATCGCCCTCTACCACCCCACTCCCCACCCCATCTCCCTCCTCCTCATTTCCTTCATCCTCATCCTCTCACTCCCATTCCCTGCCCCAGGACCTACCCAGGTCGTAGAGCAGCGGCAGGACCTGGAATTTGGCCTGGATCTCCACTGCCACCTGTGTTCCAGTGGGCTGGGCCCTGAGCACCACCCTTCCCGTCGGACATTGGGCGCCGGTAGCGGCCGCCACGTGAGTGCGCGAGTGCGCTGGAGTGCCCCTCCCTCCTGGTGTGTCCTGTCCTGCCTTGCGAGTCGCTTGTGACGTCACTCTGGGTTTTTTTTTCCGAAATGGGTGAGTTTTCTGGCTTTCTTTAAAAACTTTCAAGGATTAAAAAGTCCGGAAATATAGGTGGGAATGCGACGGGAAGATGTTTATCGCCTCGACGGGAAAAATGTGAGTAGAATGCGTGAAAATGGGAAGGTTGTGGCCTAGCGTTTGGAAGAAAATAGGAAAATAGGAATTGACACACACACATACACACACACAGCCACAAACAAGATAAAGAGTTTTAATAGATAGATAGATAGATAGATAGATAGATAGATAGATAGATAGATAGATAGATAGATAGATAGATAGATAGATAGATAGATAGATAGATAGATAGATAGATAGATAGATAGATAGATAGATAGATAGATAGATAGATAGATAGATAGATATAATTTATTGCCACACAGCCAGGCTGGTGGAAATTTGGGTTGTCTGCAGCGATACAATAATAAAGCACACACAACCACAATAAAACTGTAACACAAACATCCACCACAGCATTCATCACTGTGGTGGAAGGCACAAAATTTGGCCAGTCCTCCTCCATTTCCCCCCCGTGGTCAGGACCAGAGTCCAGAGTCAGTCCAGGATCGGCTCTTCCTCACCGGAGACCGCGGCTTTAGATTGTTGTAGGCCGCAGGCCGGCGGTCGAGATTTAAAGTCCCCGCCGCAGCCAGAAGCACCGTAGACCGCAGGGCCGGCGGTCGAAGCTCCCCTCCAGGGGTGATGGTAAGTCCATGCCGGACCCGCGGTAGAAGTTGGCCGCGGGCCGGCAGTGATGGCTTCTTCTTCCCCCGGGTCCCCAACGTGAGATCCCGGGCTGTAGACGCCGCACCAGCTGGAGCTCTGCAGACCGTGGCTTCAGGCTGCGACTTCAGGCTGCCGGCTGCCCCGGGCCAGCGAAACGGAGCGCTCCCCTCCAGCGAGCCCCAACGAGGGCTAACCCGCTCCACGACGAGAGTCTACGCTGCGCCCGCCGCTGAAGCCCCGGGCACGTCTCCGGGAAAGGCCTCGCCGATCCTTGATGTTAGGCCACGGGGGAGGCGACCTGGAAAAAGTCGCCCCTCCATGGAGGAGGCGACCGAAGCGGTTTCCCCCTCACCCCCTCACCCCCCCACACCACCCCCCACACAAGACACACAAAGAAACATTAAATACAGACTTTAAAACATACTAAGAAAATAAAAAAAGTTGAAAAACTGACGAGCTGCATGACATGGCTGCTGCCAGAGCAGCGCCCCCTCCGAAATATTATAGGGATTATATTTTATCAGCATAATATATTATTATATATTATTATATTATATTATTATATATTATACATATATTAGCAGCGCGTGTTGCATTTATAGGGTGATTTCACGAAAGGTCACTGGAGCGTAGATCCGCACCCACGTGACCGAAAATTTTAACTGGGGGACAAGCGTCACTTCCGGTACATGTTAGTGAATGGGAAAACACGCACTTTCACACCCGTTAAAAACATCGAAAACGGCCAGGTTTTGAGCTGCAAGTTACTGAGCCAGTCGGGGTGACCGTGAGGCACAGCTACCTAAATTTACAGTAAAAAAAAAAGATAGAAACTAAGGTAAATACAAGAGGGAGCTGAAGGGGCAAAATAAGCGGAAGTTGATAGCGGACATTTTTCGTGGAGATTTAAAGATCCAAAATATCGGGAATTATCGCGTTTGCTCGCTGCATTTCATCAAAAGTAAGGCATTATTGACTTTGTTATCTTTATTCATTTGTTAGATGAAAAGTATTAAAAGTTAGAAATCCTTCAGTAAAATTGCAAAATCGCCCATGGTTCTCGGGTGGGTTTTAACATGCAAAATGAAAACGCTTCTGAAGCTCCATTTACCATTTAAATTATCTGTGCCTCTGCCCCCCCATGCTGCAGATAAAAATGAGATAGCACCACATGGTGTAATACCTATCAAGAATTTGATGGTGTTATGGTGCTTATAGTTAGACCAAGTCTGTGCGCGCGCCTCTAAACTCGTAGGTCTATCACAAAATAATTCAAAGCAATCTATGATCACTGCCACACGCTTTCCAAATGTCCGCCGAAATTGCATGGGCATGGTTTTCCACAGAACATCTCTTTCAGGCCAAATAATTAACTTGGATATGCCGTAAAGGGCATCAATCCCACTAGTGAATACACGCGATACTGTGGCATTACTAGCGAGGAATCGATATGCAAGATCTTCATGAGGCACTGCAAGTCGCAGCTTCATCAAGACGATCAGCAACTGCTGAAAATGTGTTAGTGATTGTCTTTTGGTGAGCTTGTCCTTAACATAATAGAAGACCAGCATCAAAACTGCAAATGTTGGTAAACCTGTGTAGACCCTAACCTTTTTGTCATCCTTGGAAAGGCTTTCTTGTGTTAACTTAATTTGGGCTGCTTCTTGTCTAGCTTTAGTGAGCTCTTTATTTTTATTGTCTAGTTGTGCTTCCAGGACATTTTTTGGCTAATAATAAAATGTCCTGATTTTGTCAAATGAACAGCTGACAATTATACCATTCCTTAGCTTGCATCTGAGTAATTTATTTCAAGACGCATTTATGATTCACGGATATTTAAATGGTGAATGTAGCTTCAGAAGTGTTTTCATTTTGCATGTTAAAACCCACCCGAGAACCATGGGCGAATTTGCAATTTTACTGAAGGATTTCTAACTTTTAATACTTTTCATCTAACAAATGAATAAAGATAACAAAGTCAATAATGCCTTACTTTTGATGAAATGCAGCGAGCAAACGCGATAATTCCCGATATTTTGGATCTTTAAATCTCCACGAAAAATGTCCGCTATCAACTTCCGCTTATTTGGCCCCTTCAGCTCCCTCTTGTATTTACCTTAGTTTCTATCTTTTTTTTTTACTGTAAATTTAGGTAGCTTTTCCTCACGGTCACCCCGACTGGTACAGTTAATTGCAGCTCAAAACCTGGCCGTTTTCGATGTTTTTAACGGGTGTGAGAGTGCGTGTTTTCCCATCCACTAACATGTACCGGAAGTGACGCTTGTCCCCCAGTTAAAATTTTCGGTCACGTGGGTGCGGATCTACGCTCCAGTGACCTTTCGTGAAATCACCCTATAGGCTGCAGATAACAATTCCATTCTTCTGTGAGTACATATGACAATTAAAAACTCTTGACTTTCTCGATGACTCTTGATTTAAAGATAATACTGGATGTACAAAATACTTTCAAAAAAGTAATATATTTTAAACTTCCTCCTCCAACGAAAATAAAAACTAGGTTGATATTATAATATGTTCGACAATTTGTAGTATTTTTCAGGTGCAAATTTAATTTGAAGTCACCATGTTCATTCTTCAAATCTAAGATTTTCCTAAATTATTACTCATGCCTGCCTCATAGCTATTGGCTAAATTTGCCATGACAAATTATTAACTTCGGGTCTCAAATGATGCTTGCAATTGAGTAGCTTCTAACCTTTAGTTCCATCATTCAAAATACTTTGAAATTCTTTCATCCAGAAAATCATATTCATTTAGTCAGGCTACTGAACACTTATTTTCAGGTACATTTTACACTTTGCAACGAACTCATTATTGAATACACCAAGGCCTCATATTAATTCTAACTTGACTGACTGTACTTATTCATTGAAATGTGAGTCATTGCAGTCTGGAAACTGTGATTGCAATGGTAGTGAAATCATCAATGACCTCTTTCTAATCAGATCAGTCTGAAGAAGGGTCTCGACCCGAAACGTCACCCATTCCTTCTCTCCAGAGATGCTGCCTGGCCCGCTGAGTTACTTCAGCATTTTGTGTCTATCTTCCTAAACCAATCTGAGCTTCACATCTGCTTTTAGAAGACTATTGTCATCCACGTTGTTAAAGAAAACAAGGAAGTGCGCCTGTAGAAATAAAGAACTGCAGATGCTTAGTTTCGTTTACTTTAGAGATACATTGCGGAAACAGGCCTTTCGGCTCACCGAGTCAGCGCTCACAATGATCACCTGTACACTAGTTCTATCCTGCACACAAGGGACAATTAACAGAAGGCAATTAACTTATAAACCTGTACGTCTTTGGAATGTGGAAGGAAACCGGTGCACCCAGAGAAAACTCACGCGGTCATGGGGAGAACGTACAAACTCCGTACAGACAGCACCCGTAGTCAGAATCGAACCCATGTCACTGGCGCTGTAAGGCCCATAACTGTTCCACCCTATTTGCTCTGCCTAAGACCAAAATAAATTATAGAGAGTTGTGAATGCAGCCCCAAATATTATAAAAACCAGCCCATCCCTCCCCCCACATCAATTTTATTTACGCCTCACTCTGCCCCGGGAAAGCAACCAATTTAATCAACCTAATCCCCTCTGTTATTAGACAGGAGAACTTGAAGCAAAAGCTTGAATTTGTGTTGCACCGGGTTCAGACACCTTCCCGTTGTTATCAGCCTACTGAGAAGATCTCTCGCGTGCTAAGGATATATTCCTGATCTCCCAAACTATCTGGTTGCGGCCTTTGCATTTTGTTTTAACGTGTACTTTCTCTATGGCTATAACAATCTATTTTGCAATCTAATAAAAATGAACTGCAGTTGCTGATTTATACCAAAAACAAACACAAAATACTGGAGTAATCAGCAGATCAGGCAGCATCTCTGGAGAAAATGGATAGGTGATGTTTCATGTTTAAGAAGGAACTGCAGATGCTGGAAAATCGAAGGTACACAAAAGTGCTGGAGAAACTCAGCGGGTGCGGCAGCATCTATGGAGCGAAGGAAATAGGCAACGTTTCGGGCCGAAACCCTTCTTCAGACAGGTGATGTTTCATGTTGGGTCTGAAAAAGAGCCCTAACCCGAAAATCACCTATTCATTTTCTGCAGAGATACTGCCTGACCGGCTAAGTTACTCCAGCATTTTCTGAATATTTTTAGTTTACACTCTGTTTCTTCTTCCTCGTTTGCACTACCACAATTGAGATGATTTGTTATGTGATTAGATTTCAATTTCCTGACAACACCTGGGAAAAACTGTCCCTGAATCTGGAGGTGTGCGTTTTCACACTTCTATAACCTTTTGCTGATGGGAGAGGGGAGTGACTGGGTTAGGACTCGTCCTTGATTATGCTGGTGGTCTTGCCGAAGCAGTGTGAGGTGTAAATGGAGTCAATGGAACGGAGGTTGCATTGTGTGTTGGCTGGGCTGTGTCCACAATTCTCTGCAGTTCTTGTGGTCTTGAATGGTGCTGTTTCCAAATTAAGCTGAGATGCATCCTGATAAAATGCATTCTAGGGAGCATCTGTAGACATTGGTGAGAGTTTTACATTTTGCATTCTAGTGGCAAATAAAGCAAGAGTTTTATAGTTGATTTGATGTTCAACCTTGCTGGACTTCAGTCAAATAGTAATAACAAGGATAGTGAAGCTGTTTAGAACTGTTGCCAGATGATTCCTTCAGTCATCTGAGTTCTGGATACACTGATGGACATTCACCCCCTGAAGGTGAATCAGAAAATATCAGCGAGTCTGGTCCCCTGACCGCACTCAAACACACAAAGCAGTCACTTGGTGCACAGATAATAACCTCTTACTCAACACATCAAAAACACACAAACTCATCATTGATTTCAGACGTAAGGCACAACCCAAGACCCCCCTACTCATCTCAGGCGAACCCATATCCACCACTGACTCATTCAAATTTCTTGGCACTCACATAAGCAATAACCTCAAATGGAAAATCAATTCAAATCACATCTACAAAAAAGCAAACCAAAGACTCTTCTTCCTCCGCGAGCTCAAGAAGTTTAGAGTAAGGAAACACCTTCTAATCAAATTCTACACAGCCATCATCCAAAGCATGCTCACTTCATCAATTACAGTCTGGTTCAGCAGTTTAGACACTCACTCCCGTAATAAATTACAACGCATAGTTAACAAAGCATCCAAAATCATCAGCACTCCCCTTCCATCAATAGAATCACTCCATCACAAACGGTCTGTGTCAAGGGTGAAGAAAATCATCTCTGATCCCTCCCACCCAGCTCACCACATCTTCCACCTGCTGCCATCAGGAAGGCGCTACAGCTCACTGTCCGCCAAGACATCTCGATTTAAAAACAGTTTTTACCCACACGCAATCCGAATTCTGAACACACTATGATAACAGCACATATCCGCCCCATGCATGTACTGTATATTGTATGATGTTGTGTTTTATGTTATGTTTGACGGGAATCAGCCTACCTTGTAACATCCTGTACTGAACCTGAATTCCACCAGCTTGACTGTGTGGTCATTAAATAATCTAATCTAATCTAAAGTATTACCTTCTGAGAAACCTATTTCGAACAAAACTGGAACATCAGGTTAGAAGATCACATGTAAACAATATTTAAAGAAGATTGATGGTAGAAAGTTTTTCTATGTACAAAATATCCCTCATAGAGTATTAGAAGTGAAAACCCTGAAAATGTTCCACAACATGATGGGAGATTAGAGGATATGTATACACTATATCATACTTAAAATATATATTTATGTATGAAGCCTGCCAAAGAAAATGGAAGGAAAGTTGATTTGGTCCAGATTTAAATAAGATGCAATGAATACAAAGGAGAATTGTGGGGAACTGTGCATCGGAGATGTCCTCATTCTTTAGGGCATTGGAGATGCCTCATTCTTTAGATCTCTAGAGAAAATGGATATGTTACGTTTTGGGTTGGCACCGTTCTGTAGGGCAATTGCATTAGGGAGTAAAAACTGGAAGCAAAGAGAAAACAGGACAAAATTTGGCTGGCAACAGATGACCTCAGGCAAGGAGGAACCCTGATATAAACACAAAATGTGGGAGTAACTCAGCTACACAGGCAGCATCCCTGGAGAAGGAAAGGGTGATGTTTTGGGTGGAGACCCTTCTGAATGGTACAACTTCGGCATAAACCAGCATCTGCAGTTCCTTCCAACACAACTTCCCTGATCTGCTGCCTGGTGGCTAGTGACAGGCGTGAGCCCAAGATGGATACATCATTACAAACTGTGGAACTAGTTAACCAACCCTGAATGCAAGATGGTAAAGGAGTCTGAAAACTGTAATGTCCAGGTTCAGGAACAGCTTCTTCCCTATAATTATCTATGGCAAACTACAAACTCTGACAAAACGCCGTTCAATGAACTGCCTAGTTGCACTATGGACTTTGGTCTTTGTTTTTGTTTTTACACTATATATTTTTTTTATTTATTGAATTTTTTTGTTGTTTATTGTGGTATCTACTGAGTACTATGTTTACATACCTCTTGGCTCTTGACTGCTGACTCTTGACATGGACAGATTTACCACCCATTTGCTTTGAAAATAGTCAATAGTTGGAATTGGAGAGTAGATTGCTTCACTGCCAAATTTGGAGGATATTCCTGAAAGGTAACTCCAGAAGGCTAAATGATTAGTTTGGGTCAACAACACAAAATGTGGGTTACTGTGCTGTGTCAAAGAGATCATGGGAATTTTCTTTGACGATTAACAATAATTACCACCAGGTAGCTATTATGTTTGGACATATCAATGCCAGTTTCCACATATTAAGCTGGAAAGGGTGTAGAGACGATTTACGAGGATGTTGCCAGGTCTTGAGGGGCGGAGCTATAGGGAGAGATTGTACAGGCTCTGTCTTTATTCTTTGGAGCGCAGGAGGCTAAGCAGTGATATCATAGAGGTGCATAAAGTCATGGGAGGATAGGGTGAATGTGGAGAGTCTTTTTGCCAAGACAGGGAAATTAAGAGTTGGAGGGTGAAGTTTAAGGTGAGAAGGAAACGATTTTACTGAGACCTTGAGGGACATTTTTCTTACAGAATCATAGAATCGCACAGTACAGAAACAAACCTTTCAACCCACATTGCTCATGTTGACTCAAGACCAACCTGCCCGCATTTGGCCTTTTCCATTCCATAAATAATCCAGAGTGGTGGGTATATGGAACAAGCTTCAAGGCTAAGTAGTTGAGGCAGGTTCAATAACAGCATTCAAAAAAAAATTGGACAAGTATATAGATAGGAGAAGTTTAGTGGCATATGGGCCAAATGCAAGTATGTGGGACGAGCTTGGATGGGGCATCTTGGTCAGCACACGGCCATGTTGGTCCAAAGGTCCTGTTTCTTAGCTGTCTGACTGTATGACTACATGACTCAATAACACTTTCATCCTGACCATGATTGACATTTCAATGATTACATGACATGTTGATTCTCACAATGCAATGTCTGCCCACAATAATTGGAAAGTAAACTGAACCTGAAACAGATAATTCTTGATTCCTAGTCAAGTAGCTCTAATCCAGTCTCTGATATTTTCACAGCTAATAAACAAAATTAATCTTAGAAAGTGGAATCTACACACAAAATGTTTAAATTACCCTTATAGTTATTTGTCCAGATTATTAACAACCCAATTAAGAACGTTCGGTTTAGAGATACAGCATGGAAACAGGCTGTTCAGTTCACCGAGTCCACACCAATCATTGATCGCCCATTCACACTAGTTCTATGTTATCACACTTTCTCATCTACTCCCCTACAGACAAGGGGCAATTAACCTACAAATCAGGGGGATGTCGAGGGAAACCGGAGCACCTGGAGACACCCCAAAGGTCCCACGGAGAACATGCAAACTACACACAGACAACATCCGAGATCAGAATCGAACCCAGGTCTGTGGTGCTGGGAGGCAATAGCACTACCAGCTGCGACATTGTGCTGTTGATCTGTCATTTCCATTGAAGACAAGACAATTTTGTGAAGTGTGATAAAAAACGTTCATTTAATGATCAATCTGTCTAAAAAGGAAACTTTAGGGGTCGTATTGATGATGATCATGGATAGCTGTGATAAATTGCTTCAAGAAGTAATGGGTCAATGAATCCATCTAAAAGATAAAAATGTCAAAGAGAATCGTGGTGAAAAATGAGGGCATTAATATGCATCTCAGTAAAAAATGACAATGTGGTGAAAAGTCTTTCTGAGGAAACAAGTGTTCCTCTTGTACATGTCTGCACACTAGAGAAGTTTGAGAGTGAATAGATGAACATGAAAAGTCTCGCTGAATTGAGAAGGAATGTCACCATGTCACCATGACTGAATAAGAGAAACTGGAGCATCAATATTATTAATTATTTTAAATGTGATTAATTAGTGTTAAGCGAATCCCTTAAAAAAAAACAAATCTGCTGCAACAGACAATGAAGGAGGTTTAGTTTAGATGTCTGTCAGTAAAATGTGCCCTCTGTTACAATTTTTAGCGAAGCCAATTAACATACAAACCTGCATGTCTTTCTTCTTCTTGCGTTTGGCAGCATATGTTATGTAACACCCTCCAGGTGCTGTAGCCAGTTGAAGGTGCTGTTATCGAGGGCCGTGAGGTCTACCCCTCCACCAGGGGGCGGAGGACAATGCAGTCGATAATGGCACGCTGCGCTGTTTTCTGGTCTGCTCCACACATGCAGGCTGCTGATGAACGCAGCCCCCAGCGATGTATGTTGGCGTTGAACCGGCTGACCCCTGTACGGAGCCGTTTCAGGGCGACCCACTCTTTGCAGGGCAGGTCCGAGCTGGGTGGGGCTGTGGTGTTCGGTGCAACAGTGAATTGCGGAGGTCGAGAAGTCTGTTCCCAGCTGGTTCTCCATGGTCCTAATGTGTTGAAACTGGAGCCACAGAGGGTCGCTGTGTGATGGCAGAAGGGGCGACGAGATAACAGGCGTTGAGGTCCCAGTTGCTGTGAGTCCTAGGCGAGGTGGTGAAAAGGATATTTGGTGTCCAATGGGACCTTGCTCACCAGTTTATGAGTGAAGTACTCTCTGCGAAGCTTGGCGGGTGTGATACCTGCGAGCACCGGCAGTAGATCCGTCAGAGTAGGGCATAGGCAGCCAGTGATGATCCGCATGGTGTCGTTGAGGATGGCGTCTAGCTTGCTAGAATGAGCGCTGCATGTCTTTGGAGCGTTGGAGGAAACCGGAGCACATGGAGAAAAGCCACATGGTTGCAGGGAGACCTCCGTACAGACAGCATTCTTTGTCAGGATCGAACCCGGGTATCTGGCGCTGCAAGGCAGCAACTCTAGCGCTGTGCCACTCATATAGCTATGCCCTGTAGTGTTGAACATTTCTATCCTGGGGAAATGGTTCTGAAAGTCTATCCTATCTATGCCTCTGAATAGATAGGATTCTTCCCAGCTGTTATCAGGCAACTGAACCATCCTATCATCAACTCGAGAGGGGTCAGGAGCTACTATCCGCCTCATTAGAGACTATCGGACTATCTTTAATTGGACTTTACTGGACTTTTTCTTGCAATAAATCTTATTCCCTTAATCCTGTATCCATACACTGTGGATGGCTCATTGTAATCATATATACTCTGTCCACTGACTGGTTAGCACGCATCAATAACTTTTCACTGTACCTCGGTACATGTGACAATAAAGTATACTAAGCTAAACTGTGGTGCTGCAGGCACGTCTCTGATCATTCTATTCCATTTACCTTTTCCTCCGATTTACTCTGACCCGCATTGACTCTCCTCATTCTCCACATTGTGTCATCTTCCTTGGGGAATAATGACCAAGGCAGCATGACTGGGAGCAGGACTACATTGCCAAAACCATCATGTGAAGGCACACACTCATCCTTCTGCTTCACCACTCCGGCAGTCTCCAAATTGCCACAAAACCTGGAAGCTCCATACACTGCCTTATTCAAACCAAAACAAATCTTCAAGTATCTATTGGTCTCTACTAATAAAAGGTCGGCTGTCTATACATGTTGAAACTTTAATTTGAGTTGGATCTATGCTGTTCACATTTGTTTAGTTTAGTTTAGTTTAATTTATTGTTACTTGTAATGAGGTACAGTGAAAAGCCTTTATTGTGTGCTAACCAGTCAGGTGAAGGACTTTACATGATTACAATCGAGCCATCCAGTGTACGGATACATGATAAAGGGTTCAGTGCGAGATAAAGTCCAGTAAAGTCCGATTTAAAATTGTTCAAATGTCTCCAATGAGGTAGATAGTAAGTCAGGATCACTCTCGAGTTATCAGCTGAGAGGAAACTGTCCCTGAATCTGGAGGTGTGCATTTCATGTTTCAATACCTTTTGACTGATGGGAGAGGGGAGAAGAGGGAGTGACCAGGGTGTGACTCGTCCTTAATTATGCTGGTGGCCTTGCAGAGACAGCGTGAAGGCAATGGAAGGGAGGTTGGCAACAATGATGATAAGATCATAAGACATATGCGCAGAATTAAGCCATTCAGCCCATCAAGTCTTCTCCAGCATCTAATCACGGCTGATGTCCACTCAATGTTATGATGGGGTTGAGATTGCAATCTCTCTTCTCTGTATACTTGAAATAGTTTGTTTAGTTTAGAGAGTAAGCGTGGAAACTTCAACCCACTGAGTCCTCACCAACCATCAATCACCCACGCACTAGTTTGATGTTATCCCACTTTCGCATCCTACACACTAGGGACCATTTACAGAAGCCAATTAACCTACAAACCTGCATGTCTTACATACTGCACAATCTATGTTATCCAACTCTCTCATCCACTCATTACAATTAAGGGCATTTATTAAGAGGAGATAATTAACCTACAAAACCCACCGTCTTTGGGATGTGGGAGGAAATCGGAGCACCTGGAGAAAGCCCACGTGGTCACAGGGAGAAAATACAAACTCTGCACTGACAGCATCCGTAGTCAGGATCGAATCTGGGTCTATGGTGTGTGAGGCAGCTGCTCTAACGCAGCGCCACTGATGATCAAAGGTGTGCCGGTATATTTTCCAATATGGTGAATGATAGAATTTCTGCTAAATGTGTAGACATGCACATATTATAGCGCTATCCAAACAGTGAACTATGCATACCATAATGTAGTCATTATGTGGGAAGAACTCCAAATGTTTCCAGTTCTAAGCCACTGGAGCCAAAAATTCTCTGAACAATATTATGTGAACTCGCAATCATTGGCACTATTTACTTGATTAATTTCTAGCCTTATTTCAATTTTATTTTTCAAAAAACAAAACCATGGCTTCCCAGTACATCAAGTCCCAACCAAGAAATGCCTTAAATCAGAATGACTTTCAGAGTGAAGTCAGTCATTGTAACTCATGACTAACTATTTAGAAATGCATTATTTATTCAGTGTATATCAACTGCCAACCATGACAAAACAGGCAGTACTTCTTGATGAGATGAATAATATTGAGTTTGCATTAGCCTTGTAATGGACTTCACCTAGATAAAGTACACAGAAGGATATTTCAAGTTGCACACAAAGAATAAGATTTTTTTTAACTAAATAATTCCCACAATGCCCAATGTCAAATGCAGAGTTACAGATCATCTGTTTTGATGATATTGGCTCAGGTTTGATTAGTACGGGTGTCAGAGGATATGGGGAGAAAGCAGGAGAATTGGGTTGAGATGGGAAGATAAATCAGCCATGATTAAATTATGGAGTAGACTCGATGGGCCAAATGGCCTAATTGTGCTCCTAGAATGTATGAACTTATGAATACATATTGCCAGGGAATTGGGACCATTTAATCCAAAGCACCTTTCATGTTTCACTAAGAAAGAAAACTGGACCTTACTTCAACATCTTACTGGCAATATTGAAGTGGCATATAAATCTAAATTACGTACTCAAACCTCTGAGTAGACATACAAACCTGCAATTTGCTAAATGGATGTGGAGTTTTTAGTTGGATCAAATTCCAACAATTCCTACTTGACAGGGGGCCACAATAGCACAGCTGGTAGAACCGGGTTTGATCCTGACTTTGGGTGCTGTCGGTGAGGAGTTTGCTCGTTCTCCCTGTGACCGCGTCGGTTTCCTCCGGGTGCTCCTATTTCCTCCCACAGCCCAAAGACTTGCAGGTTTGTAAATTAATCGCCCTCTGTAATTTACATTTTGCAGATAAATTATCTCCAGTTAAAATAAGATGAGAGAGTAGGATGGCATAGAGCTAGTGTGAACGGGTGATCCATGGTTGGTGTGGGCTTGATGGGCTGAATGGCCTGTTTCCATGCTGCATCTCAAAACTAAACAACACTGCAGGATAGCTTTATCCCACTGTTTTAAAGAGCTTTCTGTACAATGGATATGAGGTTGATTACATTATTGATTAACATATTAGTGCTAATTTAATCAGCCCATTCTCTATACTTGCCAAGGGCTGGATGGACATAGAGAGTGAATGGAACGATTCAGACATCCCACAGTGGTGGTGACCTATCTGTCTAGTTTAGTTTTGTTTCATTTAGAGTTATAGCGTGGAAACAGACCCTTCGGCCCACTGTGTCCACGCCGAGCAGCAATCACCCATACACCAGTTCTATCCTGCACACTGGGAACATTGCACAGAAGGCAATTAAACCTACAAAGCTGCGCATCTTTGGATTGTGGGAGCAAACCAGAGCACCCATAGAAAACCCAGGCAGTGAAAGGGAGAACATACATACAGACTGCACCCGTAGTCAGAATCAAACCCAGTCTCTGGCACCGTAAGGCAGTAACTCTACCGTTGCACCACTGTGTCACCCCTGTCATATGAATATAGACTAATTCCTCACTATTTCAGAAACTTATTCAGAGAAGAATAATGAGATGTTTATCCTTCCTCAGTAGTATTAAAAACGTATTGTAATAATTTAATTGCCTTGTTCTCTGTTTTGGAAATTTGTTCCATTCATTCCAAGGATGGTATCAAACCTTTGTAAAATGTCCGTAATGATCTGCTCAGGTTAGAGATAACTTTTGCCAATCCAAAACTAGCACGTTAGCCATAACATGGTCAATGATATGGTAAGATATTGGGCCATTTGATGTACATCGATCAAAATCTTTGTGTGATAGCATTAGGAATTAATGAATGAATAATGAAGCTAACAGAGTCTTAGAATCATACAGCATGGAAACAGGCTCTTCAGCCCAATTTGTTTGTGCTGACCAAGATGTCCCATCCAATTTAGTCACATTTATCCATGTTGGGCCCATATCCCTCTTACCCTTCATATAGAAACAAATAACTACAGATGCTGGTTTATACCATAGAGGGACACAGAGTGCTGGAGTAACTCAGCGGGTCAGGCAGCATCTCTGGAGGAAAAGGATCCTTTTTCTCACGCATTGCCACCTGGCCGGCTTAGTAACTCCAGTACTTTGTGTCCATCTAAGCCTTTCCTACTCACGTACCTGCGTACAATAAAAAGGTTTAAGGTAAGAGGAATTGTAAAGTTAAATAGACCAAGCAGTTAATGACAATCATTTAATTTAATAACTTTATGTCTTATCTACTTCAGCGTTGAACTAAATGAAAGCAGTGGCACAAAAAAAATCCCACATAACCACCCTGTGAAGTGACATCCACGGAGATATTGTAAAGAAGCTCAACTCGAACAACTTTGAACAGATGAGGATAGCGATCTTAAAATGTGTTTTGCCTTACAGCATTGCCGCTGATACCAGGCAATAACTGAACTATTGATTTCTCTCATATTTCCCCTCATAAGATGGAAACCTTCATCTTCAATTGCTTCAGGTTAGCGGCACCCTTATTTAAAGGTGAAAATAATTGCTGTAAATTATAAAACAAGTGATTTGATATTTTTGTGAAATACTTTTATCTGTCAAGTATTGCCTTTTTAATCTTGTGACAGGGCTTATATCAAAATCAGCTTGAAAATCAATCAAGTCCACACTTGAACGTAAAAGATGGTTTCGCTATTTCTGCTTCCAGCCCTTCCACCTGATAAAACATTTTATTTCAACTTTCTGTATTCTGGATTTGATCTTTGATCTTTAAATGAAGATATCTATTAAGATTCTGTTGCAGAGTGCTCTGGGCACCTGAGAGTAGTATAAAGCAGAAAAGGCAATGTCGGAATGTAAAGGACTGATTAAACAGGTAGATTGGAAGGACACTAGGATTTGTGAGTAGAAGTTGTCAGATTTTCAGGTCCCTGTTTGATCAGGTCCCTGTTTGATCAGCCATAGAGTCACACAGCATGGAAACAGGCCTTTTGGCCCAATTTGCCCATGTCAACCAACATGCCCCATCTACATGAATCCCACCTGTCAGCATTTGGCCCATATCCCTCTAAACCTATCCTTTCCATGTACCTATCCAAATGTTTTTTCAAACATTGCAATAGTCCCTGCCTCAACTACCTCCTCCAGCAGCTCGTTCCGTACACCCACCATCCATTGTGTAAAACAGTTGCCCCTCAGATTCCTATAATGGTTATAATGGTTTTCCATCTTAGTGTCACTGACCTCCCCCATGTAGCTTTGTGAAACTATAATGTAGCCATAAAGCTCTGAATTGGGGATATAAGATCCTTGGTTCAAATCTGAGCTACAGACAATGCTTGGCATCATGTCTGGTAAGGAAAATGTGGGCTGAAGGGCCTGTTCTTGTGCTGTACTGTTCTATGTTCTATGGTCTAACTTCATAAAAGAGAAAAAAAATAATATCCCAATGTAAATATTTGCAAATGTTTACTTTAGTGATTTGATACATCACAGCATCCTATTACAAATACTCTGAGTATTTACTCTCACAGCATGATTTATTAAGTTTTATAAACTATTAAAGGGGTTTAACTACTTAATAAAATAAGCAGAGAAAGTGAACATAAGCTGTACCTACAATTAGGGTCAACCATTTAATTTAATCTTATGTCAATACCTCAGTCAATATTAGGCAGCAGAAAAGTAATTTTCTCTGAATTGTTTGTATCTCATTCACTGCTGTAAGTTTGAATTAGAATAACAGTGTTAACATTTCACTGCTGTCTGGCATTTTATTACAATGAATGGTCTATGCTCATGCATCGTCCATGAATGGTACTAGCCCTATTCTGTCTTTATATTAAGTCCTCAATCTTAAACCTTGACTAATTATGAGAGGAATAGATCGGGTAGATGCAGTCTCTTGCCCAGTGTATCTTAGGGGTAACGTTTTCACACAAAGGGTGGTTGGTGTATGGAACAAGTTGCCAGAGGAGACTGTTGAGGCAGGGACTATCCCAACAGTTAAGAAGCAGTTACAGAAGTATATGGATAGGACAGGTTTGGAGGGATATAGACCAAATGTGGCAGGTGGGACTAATGTAGCTTAAATATGTTGGCTGGTGTGGGCAAGTCGGGCCGAAGGGCCTGTTTCCATGCTGTATCGCTCTATGACTAAACACTGGAAATTCTCCCAGTAAATACAATAACAAATTCAGCTCTTATGACATAGAATTCTTGAAGGACAGAGACATATGCTCAGGCACATCGGTATAACATTTAAAAACATACAAACCAGACATGGAAATTAATATTTAAATAAAACCTGTACCATATTACTGTAGAGTAAAACAAAAGTAAGCTGAATGTATTAGTGTAGATAAATGTTTCCCTTTGATGGTAATTAAAACTTTTACTCCTTATTATTTCCAGAAAGTTTCCTCCATTAGTGCAGCACGGTGGTGCAGGGTTTTAGAGTTGCTGCCTCACAGTGCCAGAGAACCGGGTTCGATCCTGACTACGGGTGCTGTCTGTACAGAGTTTAGAATAGAATAGAATAGAATATAGAATAGAATAGAATGTCTTTTATTGTCATTCAAACAGTTTGGTTTGAACGAAATTGCATTTCTACAGTCTTAATATTACAAAAAAAAACAAGACCCACACTTAACACAATTTACACAAACATCCATCACAGTGAATCTCCAACACCTCCTCACTGTGATGGAAGGCAAGTCTTATTTCTTCCCTTTGTTCTTCTCCCACGGTCCAGCAGTCCAACTGCAACGTTGAGGCGACTGGGGCTCCCGATGTTAAAGCCCCTGGCGGGCGATGGTAAGTCCCATGGCCGTTTAAGCCGCGTCGGGCGATGTTAGGCCCCGCTCCGAGTCATTTAAACCCCGGGATTCCGGCGGGAGAAGTTGGAGGAGCTCCGAAAAGCGGTCTCCCACCAGGGACCTGCGAGCTCCTGATGTTCCTGTCCACCGGGCCTGCAGCTGGAGCCTCCGAAGCTCCGAAGTCGGGTCACAGCCGCGCTCCGAAGTCGGGTTGCAGCTCTTCCCGTTCTGAAGTCGGCCAGCAGTCCGCAGGCTCTGCAACTGGAGCCCTCAGGTTGGTTCCGGCCAGAGGCCACCACCGGCTCCATGATGTTAGGCCCAACGACATCGGAGACCCGACAGGGAAAAAGTCGGGTCCCCGTACAGGGAAGAGAATTAAACGGTTACCCCACCCCCCACATATATACAGCTAAAAAATAATAAAAAACTAGAATCAAAAACATACATTTAACTAGACAAAAATTTAAAAAAGACAGACGGACTGCAGTCAAGCCGCTGCCATTCGGCGCCGCCACACTCCAGAGTTTGCATGTTCTACCAGGTGGTTTTTCACCAGGTGCTCCAGTTTCCTTCCACATTCCAAAGATTTGCTGGTTTGTTGGTTAATTGGCTTTTGTAAATTGTCCCAGTCTATTTCTGCATTGTTACAGCCATCAGGCGCCTCTGGACTGATAAGGGCTTTCCCCAGGGCACTGAGTACAGGAATTGTAATGTCATGTTACAGCTGTACAAGACGTAATGTAAGACCATACTTAGGCTGCTGCGCACAGTTCTAGACTGCTCTGGGAAGGGTGTAATTAAACTGGAAAGGGTGCAAAACAATTTGCAAATATGTTTAAGAAGGAACTGCAGATGCTGGAAAATCGAAGGTAGACAAAAATGCTGGAGATAGGAAATAGGCAAATAGATGATGTGAGGGTGGGGGGAGGGGGAAGAAGAAAGGAATAGGAGGAGCCAGAGGGCTGAGGGAGAGCTGAGAAGGGGAGGAGACAGCAAGGAGTCAAGGACTACCTGAAATTAGAGAAGTCAATGTTCATACCGCTGGAGTACAAACTGCCCAAGCGAAATATGAGGTGCTACTCCTCCAATTTCTGGTGGTCCTCACTCTAGCCGTGGAGGAGGGCTAGGACAGAAAGGTCACCAATATGTTACTGGGACAGGAGGGTTTGAGTTGTAAGGTTGGATAGGTTAAGCATTTTTCCCTTAAACGCAGGAGGGTGAGGGATGACCTTACAGAGGTATATAATATCATGCGGTGTATTGATAAGGAGGATAACAATAGGCTTTTCCCCATAGTAAGGGCATCTAACACATGAGGGCATAGATTTAAGGTGAGAGAGAGAGGAAATAATTGAAAAGGTCCTGTGGGAGAACCTTTGCACAAAGGTTAGTGCATATAGTAAACCCTCATTTTCACAGACCTCTTTATAAGGGATTCTGGTTATGGCGGATGGACGTATCGACCTTCACCGCCAGACCGGACTGCCAATGCCATTCCCAGGCCACACCTCCTACTGCGCCAGTTTCTTGGCATGAGGGTAGATATCGTCATTTTGATTTGATCATTTTAATGATCAATGAGGTAGATGGGAGGTCACACACCCTAACTAATGAGAGGACGATTCAGTTGCCTGATAACAGCTGGGAAGTAACTGTCCCTGAATCTGCTTGTATGCGTTTCAAACTTCTGTACCTCTTGCCTGATGGGAAATGGAAAGGAAGAGGAAGGGGTGATCAGGATGAGAATGGTCCTTGATTCTTGCCGAGCGAAGAGTAGATTGAGTCAATGGAAGGGAGGTTGCTTTGCATGATGGTCTGGGCTACGTCCACAACTCTCTGTTCATACATTATATACATGGGGAAAAATATGAATGCTCTTTCTGTGCCTAATTATTACTGGGCGATGGTGTGTTGGGGGACTGTACCTCTCTTGAGCAGAATACAGCATTTACTGACATTTAAGTATGTTTACTGAAAACTAATTTTAAAAATATTTTAAAATATGAAGGTGGCATAATGTACCAGCAGGTAGAGTTGCTACCTCACAGTGCCAGAATCCAGGGTTCAATCCTGACCTCAGGTGCTGTCTGAGTGGAGTTTGCACTTTCGCCCTGTGACCACATGGGTTTCCTGTGGGTGCTCTGGTTTCTTCCCACATCCCAGGGAGTGGGTGAGAAAGTGAGATAACAAAGCATTAATGTAATCAGGTGATCAATGGTCGGCGTGGATTCGATGGGCCGAAGGGCCCATTTCCATGCTGTAACACTAAAACTAAAATCAAAATTCCCTGCAATCTATTCAATATATCAAAGCAGAAATCAAAAGATTAATGTAATCAAAGCTGAAAAGCCTGACTGTTCATAAAAAGTGTACTAGAAACATAGAAACATAGAAAATAGGTGCAGGAGGAGGCCATTCGGCCCTTCGAGCCAGCACCACCATTCATTGTGATCATGGCTGATCGTCCCCTATCAATAACCCGTGTCTGCCTTCTCCCCATATCCCTTGTACTGTAGAACATACCTTTAAAAGGGGAAAGAAACAGTAGTTAACTGCAATATGAGTCAGAAATATATTATGATGATTATGTGCCATGTTAAGTTAATTGCTTAAAACTTTTAAGAGTTAGTTTTTAAGAATTAGCAACAGAAAATGGCAGTCGGTTATGATGCGCTAATAAATATTTCACAAGCTCTGAGCTGGCAAAGTGAACCATTTCCCCAACACAGATGTTTGAATGTGTAAACATCTGGCCAATCCAATAAAGAAAAGCAATGTATAATAACTGTACAATTAATTAGCAACATGAGGCATTGAAAGCACTGACAGAGACATGAAAGAGATCTCCAAACTATTAATAGCAATAAGGGTAGACTTTGTAACATCGAGTTTCATTGAGTGTCGAAGTCATTCAGTACAACTAGATTATGTGACATTTATATTCAACAATTGCCTCGTCTCATTCTTAAACCTGCCTTTCTCCTTATATAGAAACACAGGGAACTGCAGATGTTGGAATCTTGAGGAAACTGCAAGTGCTGGAGGAACTTAGCGGGTCAGGCAACAACTGTAAAAGAAAATGGACAGGTGACATTTTGGGTCAAGACCCTTCTTCAGACTGGACACAAGGAACTGCAGACATTGGAATCTTGAGCAAAATGCAAAGTATTGAAGGAACTCAGAGGGATAAGCAACATGTGTAGGACATGCAATCTGCAAAAGGGCGGCATGGTGCCTTGCCTTACAGCGCCAGAGAACCGGGTTCAATCCTGGGTCTGTCTGTACAGAGTTTGCACGTTCTCCCCATGACCTGCGTGGGTGTTCTCCGGGTGCTCCGGCTTCCTCCCAGACTCCAAAGACATATAGGTTTGTAGATTAATTGGCTTCGATAAGAATTGTAAATTGTCTCTAGTGTGTAGGATAGTGTTAGAGTACGGTGTGATCACTGGTCAGAGTGGTCTCAGTGGGCCGAAGGGTGTGTTTCATTGCTCTAAAACTAAAAACACTTAAAACTAAGTCTCCTGATGCGAATCATTGCCTGTTCATTCTCTCCACAGATGTCTCCTGATCTCTTGAGTTCCTCCAGCACCTTGTGTTTGCTTATATCCTAATATACCTGTTTTCTTCTCTTACTTATCCAGCTTCAGCTTCTCCTCAAAATGCATCTTTGACGTCTGCTTACTGTTTGGTGCCGTGATTCACAATGTTACTGATCCCAGTCAAGATGTTTCTTCCGAGTTCAATATTTCATATATTCCATATTCCAAATTGCAGCTTCAAATATAATTGGATAGGTACCTTATCGCTGTAGCCTCTGGCAATGGATTCCCTTGTCTTAAAGATCGAAATCAGGACAGCTCAGGATGTTTTATTCTATGAGAAAAGGTGTCAGCCTACTCAGCTTTCCTGAGAATTAAAGTCTAATAAATCTAATAGCATTTTGAATGATCTGCTTGGTTCTCTTTTTACCACTCTTGTAGAGTCGTAGAGTCATAGATTAATACTGTGTCGAAACAGGCCCTTAGGCCCAAGTCGCCCACACCATCCAACAATGTCTCAGCTACCCTAGTCCCACTTGCCTGCGCTTGGTCCATAACCCTCCAAACCTGTCCTATCCATGTACCTGTCCAATTGTTCTTTAAACAATGGGATAGTCCCAGCCTCAACTACCTCCTCTGGCAGCTTGTTCCATTCACCATTCACTGTGTGAAAATGTTACTTCTTGGATTCCTATTAAATCTTTTCCCCTTCACCTTAAACTTATGTCCTCTGGTCCTCGATTCCCCTACTCTGGGTAAAAGTCTCTGAGCATCTACCCGATCTTAGAGATTTTTAAGCCATTTCCACTCCCTAAGTTCCAGTCAAATCTCTCCCTTCTCACCTTAAGCCTATGCCCCCTAGTGTTATAATCCCCCCCCCCCCCCCCGGGAAAAAGACTTTGAGCGTTCACTTTATCCATACCCCTCATGATCCTGTACACCAAATAATGAAAGGCCTATATATCGTGGACGTGGAGAGGATTTTTCCAGTAGAAGAAGAGCCAAGGACCTGAGGGCACAGCCTCAGAATAAAAGGATGTGCCTTTAGAATAGCGATGAGGAGGAATTTCTTTAGCCAAGTGGTGAATCTGTGGAATTCATTGCCACAGATAACTGTGGACACTAAGTCATCTGGTATATTTAAAACAGAGATTCATAGATTTTTGATTAGTCAGGGTGTCAAAGGTTACAGGGAGAAAGCAGGAGAATAGGGTTGAGAGGGAAAAGTAGATCAGCCATGATCTATGTGCCGAATGACCTAATTATGCTCCTCTGTCTTATGATCTAATGATCTTATCAATCACCTCTCAGCATCCTCTGCTCCTTAGAAAAATGTCCCAGTTTATCCAACTTCTCCCTTCAACCCAAGCCCATGCAACATCCTGTAGAAACTCTTCTGGACCCTTACCTGTTTATTAAGAATTTTAGTAATTAAACTAGACCAAGTGGGACCCATTGGGCCCCATCCCCCAATGTGGGAGGGCTGGTCCCTGAACCAATATTCCACCTCTCACCCATAGCCCCCAACTGTGAAGGCACGGCTGACGGGTTTCCATTGTGACATGACCCCCCACCACACACACTAACCCCACTCCCCCAAACCAACCCCACCCCCCACCACACACTCAACCCCCCCCCCCAGATTTGCTGCTAAATGAGATTCTATTGTGATGTACCCATTCCCCCAAAGCAACCCGTTCCCCAATGCAATAATCCCCTCCCTCATTTTAAATTAAAAAAAATAAAATCCAATTGCACTAAGATTAATGTGATATAGGTGCCACCGACAAGGCCATCTTTTGTTATCCAAATCTAATCATTAAACTTTGCTGTGCTGGGTTAGGCTGGCAGATTCTTTCCCCGAAGGACATTTGCTGTGAAGGACTCAGTGTTCTGGGATAGAAACATTGTAGCCGGTAGGGCATTATATAGAAACACAAGGAACTGCAGATGTTGGAATCTTGAGGAAACTGCAAGTGCTGGAGGAACTTAGCGGGTCAGGAAACAACTGTAAAAGAAAACGGACAGGTGACATTTTGGGTCAAGACCCTTCTTCAGACTGGACACAAGGAACTGCAGACATTGGGATCTTGAGCAAAACGCAAAGTATTGAAGGAACTCAGAGGGGTAAGCAACATGTGTAGGACATGCAATCTGCAAAAGGGCGGCATGATGCCTTGCCTTACAGCGCCAGAGAACCGGGTTCAGTCCTGGGTCTGTCTGTACAGAGTTTGCACGTTCTCCCCATGACCTGCGTGGGTGTTCTCCGGGTGCTCCGGCTTCCTCCCAGACTCCAAAGACATATAGGTTTGTAGATTAATTGGCTTCGATAAGAATTGTAAATTGTCTCTAGTGTGTAGGATAGTGTTAGAGTACGGTGTGATCACTGGTCAGCGTGGTCTCAGTGGGCCGAAGGGTGTGTTTCATTGCTCTAAAACTAAAAACACTTAAAACTAAGTCTCCTGATGCGAATCATTGCCTGTTCATTCTCTCCTAACTGCCTAACTGCCAGTGCAGATTTGAAGAAATCCAACTTTTAAATGTTACTTTAAAACTTTTTTAATCTCCCCCACTACATCCCTCTCCTTACAGCAATGTAAAAACACTCTCATAGCTTACAATGTAAAAACTCTCTCATAGCTTGTGTATTGGCAGCAGAGATCACATTGTGAAGTCATTTTCGGTTTTCGGAATCTTCATGGCAGCTTGTATAAATGGGATCCCATTGTGATTGGACGACTGTGAGATGGCATTGTGACATCAACACTGGAAGCTGCTGGAAGAGTCTCCCTTTCAAAGACAGATATTATTTTCCGTTAGCTTTTTTAAACCTTTAAATATCAATAACTTGTGAAATATAGCATCAAATCTGAAGGAAACTTATTACATCAATGACGGGAAAAAGCTGAGTAAGGTTCTGTAAAAATGGTCATGCTATTATGTACCGTTTTGGCAAAAATACAATCACACACTCACACACACACATAGAAACAAAATGAGACTTATAAGTATATAGTGAGAGGGGATCTTATAGAAACTTACAAAATTCTTAAGGGGTTGGACAGGTTAGATGCAGGAAGATTGCTCCCGATGTTGGGAAAGTCCAGGACAAGGGGTCACAGCTTAAGGATAAGGGGGAAATCCTTTAAAACCGAGATGAGAAGAACTTTTTTCACACAGAGAGTGGTGAATCTCTGGAACTCCCTGCCACAGAGGGTAGTCGAGGCCAGTTCATTGGCTATATTTAAGAGGGAGTTAGATGTGGCCCTTGTGGCTAAGGGGATCAGAGGGTATGGAGAGAAGGCAGGTACGGGATACTGAGTTGGATGATCAGCCATGATCATATTGAATGGCGGTGCAGGCTCGAAGGGCCGAATGGCCTACTCCTGCACCTAATTTCTATGTTTCTATGTTTCTATAGATAACAATAACGTGATATTACATTTTGTAAGCTTCATACCATCTCTGCACTACTTAGTTAGCAATAAAAATTCTAGAGCAATAGGAAGAAATTATATAAAATGATATCCGTCGATTGAAGTGTTTATTGATTTATGAGATGGATGAAATTCCTTGGGGTCATTCTTAAGCCTTTCTCAGGGAAGTGGAGACAGAATAAATGACCGGGGACACCATGAACATAATAGCTATTTAGAAATGGAATGTCTGAAAGTATCGACTTATTTTTCCATATTATTAACTATCCTGGCAATGAGCTACTATTGTAAGAATCTCTCTGGTTCTAATTTACTGTACTTTATCTTGCACTAAACATTATTCAAGTTATTCCCTTTACCCTGCATCTGTACACTGTGGACAGCTCGATTGTAATCATATATTAGCACGAAACAAAAGCTTTTCACTGTACCTCGATTCACGTGACAATAAACTAAACTAAACTAATCTAAAACTAAACTAAATTGTTTATACATTTTTTCTGCATAATCTTTCACACCCATCTGTTGTGTTATAAATACTTAAGCTCATTAAGTTTTATTTTATTTTATTTTATTATTTCAGGTTTCTCTGCCGTGTTAATTTCACTAATATTCTACTGTGTTCCTTATAAGGTGGGAGTAGACAAACTTTGGACCATTTATAGACTTTGAAGGTCTTGGGATACAGACAAATCATTGTCTCACCTATAATTCAGTTTATTTTCTGGGTTTGTCGTACAGTCATATAGCATGAAAACAGACCCTTCAGCCTAACTCCTCCATGGCAACCAATATGTCCCATTTGCATGCTTTTGACCTACATTCCCCTAAACCTTTCCTGTCCACATTCCTGTCCAAATGTCTTCTAAATGTTGTTATCGTACCTGCCTCTACTAGCTCCTCTGGCAGCACATTCCATATTCCCACCATCCTCTGAGTGAACGAATTGCCCCTCACATACCTATTAAAAACTTGCCCCTCTCCCGGGTCAGCATAGTGGCGGAGTGGTAGAGTTGCTGCTTTCCAGTGCCAGAGACCCGGGTTTGATCCTGACTATGCAAGCTGTCTCTACGGAGTTTGTGCATTTTCCCTGTGACCTTGTGAGTTTTCTCTGGGTGCTCCAGTATCCTCCCAAATTCCAAAGACCTGCACATTAGTAGGTTAATTGGCTTCTGTAAATTGCCCCTAGTATGTAAGCTAGAACTAGTGTAAGGGGGTTACTAGTCAGCGCGGATTCATTGGGTCAAAGGATCTGTTTCTACCCTGTATCTCTAAACTAAACACCTTTTAGTCTACTTTCTGGGTGAGTTTCATTTTTTTAGTGCGAGTAACAGCCAGTGCATAGAATAATTTTAATACAGGGTCATCATTTAAGATTCAGCTGGTGTTCCTAATGAATACATCCCACTGAACTGCAACATTTGCAAAAACAAATACGGCAATCCAGTTATTGAAGTCTGTGCGATCGACTGCTGTGCTGAAATAATGGCAAGTTTACTGCATTTAATTGGGTTTGGGAAGCTGCAGGAGACATGAACTGAAGCATTCAGTCAAAGACTTTCACACATGAGAAGAAAACTATCTCATCCTCCATCTCACAGTTGACTTCCACCTTATCCCATAATCTCTTGAGCTTTGTAAGATTGTAAGATTCAGATCCCCACACTTACATCGTCCTTGCCTCTCATTATGCCCTTGTATTTTTCTCATTTCAGTTAAGAAATCCCAATGGCAGAGCTCAGCAGATGAGGCTATAGAAACTAAAGCATATATGGGACCACTACCCATTTTCCTGCACCCTTTGTTCCAGAGCCACAAAGCTGGCCAAGGAATACGGCTATGGGAACGGGTCTGCCGGCTCCGGCCGGGCCGGAGTTCCATAGCTGCAGCCGCAGGCGGCGGATTCGACCCACCGATCAGTGTGGGTGTCCCGATGAGGTCGTGATCAGCCGCCTAACCCGGTTTAGGCACCACATTTATGGGGGGAAACCGGGGGGGGGGTTTTGTCTGGATTATAATGGGGGCCGGGCCACCAGTCGCTAGAAAATCGATGGTGGACCTGTATATAAAATAATTCTGCCCAGCACTCACATGCAGCATATCAGGTTCTGATACTACAGTTTAGAAGCAGTTGATGTACTTTGAGGGACGGAAGCTCATGCCAAGGTCGGGTAGATTGAAATCCTTGAAGGGTGAAATGAACTTTTCTTTGAATTGACAGTAAGCAACCAAAAGCTTTTCACCGTCCTCAGTACAGATGACATTAATAAACTAAACTAAACCAAACCAAACTAAACATTACATTTGCTGTATCACTCCTAAAGTGGTCAAATTTAAATTCCTGCATATTCTGTGTGATGAAGTCAACTGTTTTAAATGAAGTGTAATGTGAAGAACACAGATAAAAGCTATGGTTTAACATAGCATCAAATTAAATTTAAACATTAAGGTTTTTTTCTATTTTAAATGTGTACTCTATGGTGCATTTTAAACATTTCAACCATAAAATGTTAAGCACCTAGTTTATTCTTAAATCCAATAAATTGATTTAGATTACATTGGTTTATCTCAGATATGTATAACAGTTTTCAAAGTGTTTTTTTGGGAAAGGAGTGTAAAAGATAGTAAGAAATGTACTGATACTCTACAAATTCCTTCTATTTCTTTTTAGTAAGTGTTTCACTTTGCTTGCTTTCTTATTCAGGCATTTAATGTTAAATGTAAACACCAGGAAATATGTTGACAATAGAAATGGATTTTAAGGTCTTTACCTTTCTGAATAAAATGTATTAATTTGCTTAAGATGGACACAAAATGCTGGAGTAACTCAGCGGGACAGGCAGCATCTCTGGATAACCATTCCCGTGACTTTCAGTCTGAGGAAGGGTCTCGACCCGAAACGTCACCCATTCCTTCTATCCAGGGATGCTGCCTGTCCCACTGAGCTGCTCCAGCATTTTGTGTCTATCTTCGGTGTAAACCAACATCTGCAGTATCTTCCTACACGTATTAATTTGCTTGACACCTTCAATGTTGCAGGCAGATACTGCTGCCACCTTGATTGTCACAAACAAATGTAATTGAGAAAATTGTAAGGAGAGTAAATGTCCATTTTTGTCATGGTTACTGCAGATCATCGTCTTTCCTGTTTTAGATGTTGAATGGTAATTAATTTATCAAGTACTGACAACTTAAATCCTAAAGTATTTTGAGATTTAAGAAATGTTGGATGTTTAAGGAAGACAATCCAAGTGCAATTAACTAAAAATTGATCAAATTGAATTTGGTAAGGCTTAATCTGCTTTCCAGTGGGGTGTGACACGAAAGTATAGACTACCTACCATTAATCAGAATAACATTAACATAATTTTTATGGTTTCATTTGTAAATTCAAAGAAACATTCTCATAAGAAACTGGTCTCTGCTCCAGGTACAGAAATTTTCTCAATAGTAAACATTTGTAGTTTTAGTTTTAAATTTTAAATATACAATATGAAACAGGCCCTTAGGGCCACCCAGTCCGCATCGATCAACAATCTATCCTACACATTAGGGATCATTTACTGGTCAATTAACCTACAAACCTGCACGTCTTTGGACAGTGGGAGAAACCGGAGCCACTAAAGTTGATGAGTAAACATCATGGGGTCTTACATTCCACACCCTCGAAGATGTTCTGAACTCAGTATAGGAGGTGCCCTGGGGCATGGAGGCTGAACTTAACAGCGTGAGGTGAGGGACGGTGCGTTCACGGGTCGACGTGTTTGGTTTGAGGCATTGGTGGAGTGGACCATGGGAGAGTGTGAAGCAGAAGCCCTGAATGTGATGTCGCAGGGAGATGAGCAGTGGCGGACTGGCCTGGGTGTCAGCTTGCCCGATGGCAAGTGGGCCCCTGATGAAGTGGGCCCCCTATATCAAGTGGGTCCCTGATGAAGTGTGCCCCCTTTGTCTCCTGGCAACCAATATTTTTAGACCCAGTCCGCCACTGGAGATGAGTGTAGAATTTGGGATGAAGATAGATACAAAATGCTGGAATAACTCAGCGGGTCAGGCAGCACCTTTGGAAGAAAGGAATAGGGCAGAGGTGACGTTTCAGGTCGAGACTGAAGAAGGGTCTTGACCCGAAACATCTCCTATTGCAGGAATGTTGAGAGAATTCCAAATGAAGCTGGAGGCTCCATTTAATCAAGTAGATGCCAGGAGACTATGGCGGGGGCCTGAATACATTTCCATGGCTAAACATAGCCATCATTAGGTAATAATGTGAAAAATAAGTATCAAAATTAGTATCAATATAAATTAGATTATCCATAGCAAATTGCTATTAATGAACCGTTGCAAATGCGGGAAGAGGGATATTGCTTTACTTTAGGTTGTAACAACGTCAGGGGTTGTGTTTAACTGAACTGCTGTTCAGTTAGATTAACTTTAATAGCCTTGGCACTCTCCGGGGGTGAGTTTACTATCAGTCAAGAAACCAGTTCCAGCAATCACTTCCCATAAGCAATTAATCTGTCTGCAGGAATATCTACTTCATTGTTGCAGCACAACTCAAAGAACAATTGATCCCTGCCAGGAATTATTTCATCTGTTTCTGTACCTGAACATATTGGCATAGAGCTTGCTTTCTAGTTCAGCTAGGGACCAGAAAAGGAAAAATAATAAATATGGATGAACTCGTATGTGCGTTACGCACTTATTTGTGCAATGTTTGAACTGCCATTCTTTAATGTGGTAATTTTTTATCTCATTGACCCATGTGTATTGTAGCTTATAAAAGTGGCTAATTCCCATGGAGCTAAAGAGTGGCAAGCTTCCTACAATCATATTCATAAGGTCTTAAAACGTAGCAACAGAATTTGGCCATCGAGTCTGCTCCACCATTCAATCATGGCTGATGTATTTCTCCCAATCAACCCCATTCCCCTGCGTTCTCCCGTAACCTTTGACGCCTTTACTAATCCTGTTGATCTCCGCTTTAAAAATAACCAATGACTTGGCCTTCACACCCATCTCTGGCAATGAATTCCACAGGTTCACCACCCAAAGCCTAAGAATTCTTTCCTCAATATTAATTCAAACTGGTATATATTTGAAACCTAGAATTTTAAGTGGAACAGAAAGCAGTCATCTTTTCTGATATTTTACAGCACTTGAAGTATGAAATGTCTTTTTTTCTAAGCATGTCCGAGTTTTTTGACTGTCTGAATATATTTTCATGGCAACAACATAGCTACAATAAACATGTACTAACATTTAAAATGGTATGTTTTTAAACATGATCACCCGTTGCCCCCAAAAGGGTTTACTGAACTAGCAAAGCAATAGCTCGCTATAAGTTGGTGCCAGTGGAAAACCCACGTGGTCACAGGGAGAACATACAAACTCTGTACAGACAGCATCCGTAGTCAGGATCAAACCCAGGTCCCTGGTGCTGTAAGGCAGCAACTCCACTGCTGTACCATTGTGCTGCTCCTGAACATATCCATTATCCAAGAAATTGATTGAAACCATGTACCTGATTGAATATTCTTTAGAATATTATATTTAGTTTAGTTCCAATGCATTGTCAGAATGCTGAGTATATTTTGTTTTGCACTGTGTAAATAGATTTTACATATTGTGTCTGCAATGCATATTATGAATAATTTAAAAAACATAGACCATCAATCAGTTTCATCATGAAAGATTCTTAAGCTTCTGTTTACAGATAACACTCATGGTTATCCATCACCGAATTCTTCCATTTTAATTAACACTCCCACTGTTTCCTGACCATCTACCCCCTTTCCACCTACACACTATATTTCTACCACTACAGGCGGCACGGTGGCGCATCGGTAGAGTTGCTGCCTTACAGTGCCAGAGACCGGGTTTGATCCTAATAACGGATGCTGTCTGGATGGAGTATGTTCGTTCTCCCTGTGACTGGCATGGGTTTTCTCCAGGTGCTCCAATTTCATCCAACACTCCAAAGACGTACAGGTTGTAGATTAATTGGCTTTGGTAAAATTGTAAATTGTCCCTAATTTGTAACGGATCGCTGGTTTGCATGGACTGGGTGGGCTGAAGGGCCTGTTCCCGCGCTGCATGGTAAGATACGATACGATTAATTTTATTCATCGCTGGAGGGAAATTGGTATCACTAAATTAAACTAAATTAAACTAGAATAGGTAGACAACCCCCACTTCTACCCAACAGGCCCCTTCCACTTATATCCCTCCCTCTGGCTTTACATTTCAATCCTCACCTTCTCTCCTTATTTGACACCCTTTTGTCTCCTCTACATCTCCAGCTTTTATCACCTACTACACCCATCTGCCAATCACACTTCCCCCTCAGCTGTATCCACTTGCCTGGATTTGTTCACCACCAGCTCTCTTTCCCACCTTTGTCCATCCTGCTACTAATTCTAATTCATTGCCACAGCAGGCTGTGGGGGCCGCTAATGGATATTTCGAAGGCGGAGTTTGACAGATTCTTGATTAGTCCGGGTGTCAGGGGTTATGGGGAGAAGGCAAGAGAATGGGGTTGAGAAAGAAAGATAGATCAACCATGATTGAATAGTGGAGCAGACTTGATGTGCCGAATAGCCTAATTCCGCTCCATGAACTTATGAACTTATGAACTGAAGTCATGTCCTGAAACAAAATATTGCCTGTCCATTCCCTCCACAGATGTTGCCTCACCCATTGAGCACCCCAGCACTTTGTGTTTTACCATATGAAACTGACCCATTTACCATCTATTCCAATATTCCACCCTGTTTCAAAATTACCTTCTTCTTCTTGCGTATGGCGTGCACAGCCTAAAGTTGAAGGACAACTTGTTCTATTTGATCTTATTTGATTGTGCACACCAGGTTGATTGCATTCGTCGAAACAGGGCGGACCACGTGAAAGCTGCAATCTCCCATCCCAAAATTACCTTAATGGGCCTGTCCCATTTAGGCAATTTTTCAGCGGACTGTCGGTAGGTATGTTACAATACTCACCTTCAGCGGCGCTGCAATTCTGCCACTGGCCGTGTGCGCGATTTTGGCGCGTTTGAGGGGGGGGGGGGCAGGGTTAAAACGGGGGGTTTTCCCGACATGATCCTGAATTATATTTTGTTGGAGTGCAAGATGTTGCTGAAGAATCGTTCCTACGGCCGTTCTGTGTGTTTTTAAAAAAATTCACCCGACAAGTTAATCGCTGGAATGATTTTAAAATCAGCTTCTGAAGCCGTCAATGCCGACAACGGGGACGGATTTTATGGAGGACCAGGTAAAAGAAAGTAGTTTATTTTTATGTATAAAAGTGTTTCTTAAGATGTATTTAATTCACATTTTAAGTTGCGAAACTGTGATTTTTTCCCCCGAAGAACTGGCAGTGTATTTGCTGCCGATATGGGGGACTAAGTTCACCGCAGCCTGAACTTTCCAAATGGTCCCATTCCAGAAAATCCCACTCGCAAGCTGATTTAAATGGCCATTAATTTACAGGTATTAAACATTAAATTCCTTCCATTTGGCCTATGAGATTTTAAAATTATGTTATATTCTGAATTCTTGTGTGAATGTTATTTGGACACAGGCTATTTAAAAATGTTAATCTATTCTTAAGAAATGGATAGATGTTTAGATCTAGTAATTGAATTTTGTATTTAGCTACAATTAGGTAACTAACTAATTATATGCTTTAATTTCAAGTCATCTAAGTAAGATTGTTTCATATTTGTTTCACAATGCTTCAATCTACAATAACTGAAAATGTATTTCAGTTCTCTTAAATTTTAAGAAAGTTATCGGCTTTTAAATGTTCTCGATCACAGCTTTTGTGTTAAGTCAATGAAAAAGCAATACGGAACAAGATGCCAATTTCCGAGTATGAAAATGGCTATAACTTTTTTAATACTGAAGATATGAAAGTGAATTAGGTGTCAAATTAAACTTCTTTTTATGCTTTAACGGATGGGATAAATTAAAGACTTGATTTTTAAAATCTCAAAATTTTGTAACATTGCTACTCTCGGCAGCTGTCAAGTTGCTGGCAGTCACCAGAAAAACCGGGAATTGGAACGGCGACTGTCAGAGTGCAACACACACACACACACACACACACACACACACACACACACACACACACACACACACACACACACACACACACACACACACACACACACACACACACACACACACACACACACACACACACACACACACACACACACACACAATGTGGGAACTACTCGCGACCATGAAGGAGACTCACCAGATACCATCAGCGACCATGTGGCGAGCGCAGAGTCTCCTGCACGCGCCTAAAAAGTCGACTAAGTGGGACAGGCCCATAAAGGTTTAGATACAGTGACTGACTCATATTAAATCTAATAAAATTGACAGTATGTAATTATATCCCAAATAAACCTGAGTTTGAGGTCAATTCTTTGGGTATTTTTAAAGCAGAAATTGTTATGTTGTTGATTAGTAAGTGTGTCAAAGGTAATAAAGAGAAGGCAGGAGAATGGGATTGAGAAAGATAGATCCGCCATGATCGACTGAAGAGTAGACTCGAGGGACCGAAAATGAACTTATGTTCTGACTTTTGTGCAAAGATGAAGCATTGTTTGATAACGAGTTTTTTTATGCATTGCATCACTGTAGAATTCAATGTACGAGTACAATTGTAACTAGAATATAAAGAAAAATCATTGTGCTCATAAATGCAACCACATAGTTCAAGAGATCTCTAAATATGCAGGAAAATGTAATAAAGAAGGAACATATCACCATGTGGAAAACCACCACCATAAGGTAAAAATTCTGATGGCACATTTGGGTCATTTTGTTCTAGAACCTTCCAGCTGTTTTTCTTTACCGTTCACTTTAGTTTAGTTTAGAGATACAGAGCAGAAACAGGCCCTTTGGCCCATCGAGTCCGCACCGACCATCGATCCCTGCACACTAACACTATCCTACACACTGGGGACAATTTACATTTGTACCAAGCCAATTAACCTACAGATCTGTACGTCTTTGGAGTGTTGGAGGAAACCGAATATCTCGGAGAAAACCCACGTGGTCATGGGGTGAATGTACAAACTCCGTAGAGACAGCACCCATAGTCAGGATCGAACCCGGGTCTCTGGCGCAGCAAGTGCTGTAAGGCAGCAACTCAACCGCTGTGCCACCGTGCCGCCCTCTCCAAGGAGAGCTGTTATCTGAATCTACAGTCTAGTCCTGTAATTTATGCTTCATCCCTATGACCCTTTTAGTAAATGCGTTTTGCAGTGTTCAGAGGTTTTCATATATTTCAAAATATGCGGTGCCCACTATTGAACAGATTATTCAAGTTACAGCTGAACTGGTTTTTACTTAAAAAAATAGTGTTGCCTCTATACTTTATTATATTATACTTCTACTTACAAAGCCCAGACTCCCATGTCTCACCTGATGATATCACAAACCATCTCAACTCCACCTTGTCTACCTCCCTTAACATTCTGGCCCCCCTCAAAACAAGAACCGTAACTTTCAACACATCTTCACCCTGGTAGACACCTGCACTTCGTAAGCTGAAACAGACTGGTCGCCGACTTGAACGACTCACAAATAAATCATCTCTCACAGTCCACCATGAAGCTTACAAACTCCACCTCACTGACTACAAAGGTGCCCTCATTGCTGCAAAATCTGCCTACCTCTCCTCCATATTCACCGACCCCTGCCTAAACCACAGAACCCTCTTCTCCACAGTGGGCAACCTCCTCAAGCCTCGAGCCAACATTCTCCCTACCTCTACTCCGGATTTCTGCAACTCATTCCTCCACTTTTTCGCTGATAAAATCAGCACCATCTATCAATCTTTATCCCCTGTACCCGACTCCCCAGCATCTACTCCACCACCTACCAAGGCCTCTCCTTTCAACATCTCCACTGACCTCCTTACCCCTCCTCCACACTGTTTTCTCTCCCAGTTTGACCTGGTCACCCCTACTGAAATCTCCAAACTCATCAGCTCTTCCAAACCCACTACCTGCTCCCTCGACCCTCTGCCCACTCCCCTGCCTCCCCGTTCTCTGCCCCTACCTCACTAATCTCTTCAACTCCTCATTGTCCCAAGGAATTGTCCCCTCCGCTTTCAAAACTGCTGCTGTCACACCAATCTTAAAGAAACCTGGTCTTGATCCATCCTCTCTCATTAACTACCGCCCAATCTCAAACCTCCCCTTTCTTTCAAAAACCCTGGAGCGTATCGTTGCGTCACAACTTCATTCCCACCTCCTTGCGTATAACCTATTTGAACCTATCCAATCTGGCTTTCGCCTCCTCCATAGCACAGAAACTGCTCTCCTCAAAGTCCTCAACGACCTCCTCACCTCTGCTGACACTGGTTCCCTCAACATCCTCATCCTCCTCGACCTGAGCGCAGCCTTCGATACAGTGAACCATAACATCCTGCTCACCAGACTCAAAGACCTCGGCATTGAAGGCTCTGCACTCAGCTGGCTCCGTTCCTACCTTTCCAACAGATCCCACTTCATCTCTCTCCATAACCACACCTCTGCTACAGCCACAGTCACTCAAGGCGTTCCCCAAGGCTCCGTACTCGGCCCCCTCCTCTTCATCATCTACATCCTCCCTCTTGGTCAGATACTCCGCCACTTCAACCTGGACTTCCACTGTTACGCCGATGACACCCAGATCTACCTCGGCACCAAACCCCCTCACAACCCCGCCCACCCCCCCCCCCCCCCCTCTCCCATATCAACTCCTGTTTGTCAGCTATAAAAACCTGGATGCAACATAACTTCCTCAAATTCAACAGCGATAAAACAGAATTCCTCCTCATAGGCTCCAAATCCACACTCAGCAAAATCAATAACCCCACTCTCACCATCGACGGCACCACTGTCTCCCCATCTCCCCAGGCCCGCAACCTTGGCGTGATCTTTGATTCCACCCTCTCCCTTGAGCCTCACATCCGCCATGTCATTAAAACCTCCTTCTTTCACCTTCGCAACATCGCCAAAATCAGACCCTCTCTCACACCTCCCGCTGCTGAAAGACTCATCCATGCCTTCATCTCCTCCCGACTGGACTACTGCAACTCACTTCTCCTTGGCATCAGCTCCACCTACATCAACCGACTCTGACTCATCACCCACACCAAATCCTGGCATCACATCACTCCAGTCCTCAAACAACTTCACTGGCTTCCCATCTCCCACCATATCACCTACAAAATCCTGGTCCTCACCTACAAAGCCCTCCACCATCTGCCCCCCCCCATATCTCACTGACCTCCTCTCCCCCTACCAACCCTCACGGTCCCTCAGATCCACATCAGCCGGTCTCCTCTCCATCCACAAGTCCAACCTCCGCAGTTTTGGGGACAGAGCCTTCTCCAGGGCAGCTCCCAGGTTCTGGAACTCCCTCCCCCAACTGATCCGCAATTCCGTGTCCCTCACCATCTTCCAGTCCTGCCTCAAGACCCATCTCTTCACTTCTGCCTATCCTTAGCCCCACGTCCCCCTCCCTTTTCATCTGTGCTTGAATTGCCTCATATTGTGTTTTGAACTGAATTCTGTCTTTAATTTGTGTACTAGTCATGTCTCTACTATTTATTTCATTCCCTTACATGTTTTTCCTCTACTTGCTAAATTTTTGTAAGGTGTCCTTGAGACTCTTGAAAGGCGCCCATAAATAAAATGTATTATTATTATTATTATGTCCTGTTTGACGGTTTACTAAACTTATCTTGCCACTTATAGATATCAATTTCCTTGCCTTTCTGAACCTGCATCTCTTGAGAATTACAGTTTAATCACATTATCTGTTTAGACCAAATTGTGTCACTTTGCAACTCGCTGTTCGATATCATCTGCCACATTTTTGCCCTTCTCCGGAGTGCAAAGATGTGGCAGTGCTCCCGAGTGCTGGGACTGCCAACTTTGACTCCGGAGTGCTCCGGAGTGCTGGGTCTGCCAACTTTGACACCGTTGAGCTGTGGTCTGCGGAGCTTTCAGCCGCGGGCGGCGCTGACTTTAACATCGTGGAGGCCTGGGATCTTTCGCCAAGGTCGCCAGTGTTGGAGTTCCGCCCAGCTCAGCCTGTGGACTTCGGGAACCGCGGTCTCCAGTAAGAAGCGGCAGTTTCGGAAGTCCAAGCCGCTGAGAGTGTTCTTCCGACACTGGAGCTCCTTCATCCTGGCGAGAAGGCCTGAAACATTGGGCCATCCATAGCGGCGACTGCGGAGGCCTCATCAGGCCCGACCACGGATGAACAAGGGGAAGAGGACTGAACTTTTATTGCCTCCCCTCACAGTGGGAAACGTTGATTCTGCTGTGCGGGATGTTTTATGTTAAATTCTATAGTGTTGTATTTATCTTATTTGTGTACTGCATGGTAACTCAAATTTCACTGCACAAATTGGTGTATGTGCCAATAAATGTCCTTTGTCCTTTGTTCAACACTCCATGGCGTCTTGAAGTCTCTCACTATTTATCGCATTCACTGATTTTTGTAGCATCTGAAGATTTTGAAATCAGACACTGAAGATAGACATAAAATGCTGGAGTAACTCAGCAGGCCAGGCAGCATCTCTGGAGAAACAGTATTAGGTGACGCTTCGGGTCGAGACCCTTCAGTCTGAGAGTTAGGGGAGAGGGATGCAAAGGTACAAAGAACAAATGAATGAAAGGGACGACAAGGACAAATGAAAGCCAGAAACAATGATCAAGTAATACACTATTCAGGACCAGGACCAAATCATAGAAGTGATCTCAACATTTATCCCTGAGGAATGCCACGTTGTTCTTTCCATCACCACAAACTAAAAATCTGTCCATTATTATTGTATGTTTAGTTTAGTTTAATTTACAGACACAGCGGCCTACCAAGTCAGCGCCAACCAGCAACCACCCGGTACACTAACACTAACACTATCCTACACGCTAAGGACAATTTACAATTTTTACCAAAGCCACTTAATCTACAAACCTGCATGTCTTTGGAATGTGGGAGGAAAACGGAGGACCTGGAGAAAGTCCACTGATGGAACATTTGGGTCAATTTGTTCTAGAACCTTCCAGCTGTTTTTCTTTACCGTTCTCTTCTCTGTTATCTGAATCTACAGTGGTCACAGGGAGAACGTACAAACTCTGTCCAGATAGCCCACGTGGGCAGGATCGAACCCGGGTCTCTGGTGCTGTAAGGCAGCAACTCTACCGCTACGCCGCTTTTTTTGGTGTTTTTTGTGCCAAAGTTAATTTTGCAGCCATGCCCATTCTTAGAGACTGGATATCTTAGTTCAAATAGTATCAGATTTATAATCTGACTAACCAACGTTCAAGTTCTTATTTACCATTTAATTCCGTGAACTTCTTGTTAGTAACAATCCATTGTGTGCACTTTGCCAAATGCTTACTGCAAGTTTGTATACTGCAGTGTTTCCATTAACTCTCTTTTTTTCCCACCAGAAAACTTATTTAAGTTAGCATGAACTTCCTTCAGTAGCCAAGAGTGTTTTATTGCTACATGTACCGAAAGGGAACAATGAAGTTTTTATATGCAGCTGCACAACAGGTTTGTAAACACAGTAGGCCATTGATAATATAATAAATAAACATAAAAAAGACATTCAATAAATTAAAAAATTCCCAATATAGTGCAAAACAAAACAAAGCTCAAAGTCCCGAGTGCAACCAAGGCAGTTCGTAGTTTGAAGTTTAGTTGGAGTTTATAGTCTTCAATAGCCCGATGGTCGATGGGAAGAAGCTGTTCCTGAAGAAGGGTCTCGACCCGAAACGTCACCCATTCCTTCTCTCCAATGATGCTGCCTGTCCCGCTGAGTTACTCCAGCATTTTGTGTCTATCTATGGAAGAGAGAAGGGGCAGGCCAAAGGTGGGCAAATAATAGGTGGAGATTAAAAGCCAAAAAGTAAGAAATAAGAAGGATAGGAGGGGTGAATTGCGAAGCCAGAGAGTAATGAATATAGGTGGAAGGGGGCAGAGGGAAGGGGAAAAATGGGTGTAAATTCAGCTAGGGTAAGGGGGGGGGGGGGGGGGGGGGTGAGGTGATGCGGGACGGTGTTGTTTGTAGGTTAGTTACTAAGAATTGGAGAATTCAATGCTCAAAGGATCCCAAAACATCACTCATCCATTTTCTCCAGAAATGCTGCCTGACCCACTGAGTTTCTCCAGCACTTTGTGTCTTATTTTTGCAAGCGAGCATCTGCACTTCCTAGCGTCTCGGAGGATTAGAAAATCATGGGTAATGCCTCCGCGATTTCCAACCTTGCATTCCCCTGCAAATTGGGATGAATTCTACTTAAATCTAACCTTGTTCTTTTGAAGTGTGTGCAGCTATATGTACCACGATGTGTCTGACACCGTCATACCTTGTTTGGCTGTTAATTGGGACTCGAATTCCAGACTAGCTTTGCAGACACATTTGCTACAGCACGGACAATCTAATTTGTTTCATTTGGAACCCGTTCCGCTTTTCTTATTTCAGCGTATGGATTAGCAGAGCTCTCTGGGTGCATACACCTATTAAACCATTCAGTTCTCAATTTAGTTTCCTGAAATGTCCTCTCTTCTCTTAGCTGGCACATTGAGACTGACATTTGCCATTGCTTGCATTACTTTAACATATTGTTACTGGCATTTACCCTGGGTTTTATTGTGACAGGATCTGACAGAAACAAATTGCACCTAATACAGCGATGAGCTCATTGCATTTCATTATTTAAACTCGTTGTTTTGACGTGCTTGCACACAAATCTGTTAACAAACAACACAATACAAATGATAGTTTCTGCAAGATATTATAAACGTGGACAATGTGGCAATGAGGTGCTGAGACCGCAAGGGAAAAGAGGAGAAAAAAATGACAGTCTCAAAAATGTTTGATGTCTAATTCAGTGCAAAATTGCCTATTTGGAATGTGGCAATTAATTCAGAGACATTCATCTGACAGCAAACACAACGATACCTGCTACCAAATGAAGATTTATTGTTTAACTGAAGGAGTAGGGGGGAGGAACACTAGCAACTTTGCAGATGACACAAAGCTGGGTGGCAGTGTGAACAGCGAAGAGGATGCTAGGAACATTGAATGCAGTTTTGGTCTCCTAATTTGAGGAAGGACATCCTTGCTATTGAGGCAGTGCAGCGTAGGTTCACAAAGTTAATCCCCGGGATGGCGGGACTGTCATATGGGGAAAGATTGGAAAGAGTGGGCTTGTAATCACTGGAAATTAGAAGGATAAGAGGGGATCTTATAGAAACGTATACAATTATTAAAGGATTGGACAAGCTAGATACAGGAAAAATGGCCCCAATGATGGGGTAATCCAGAACCAGGTGACTGCATGGGGTTTCTTAGGGTACTCTGGTTTCCTCCCACACTCCAAAGACATACAGGTTTGCAGGTTAATTGACTTGGTCAAATGTAAAATTGTGCCTATTGTGTGTGGGGTAGTGTTAGTAGGCTGGGGTCGGTGGTCGGTGCGGTCTCCATGGGTCAAAGGGCCTGTTTCCGTGCTGAAACTCTAAACTAAACTAAACTAAAGTGATTGAGTTGTGGAAACAAGGAATACAGATATATAAGCAGTAATTCAGTAGGTCAGGCAAGTATGTATATCTGATGTATTGAGTCAGGACCCCTCCTCAGACTGATAAGATTCAAGATTCAAGAGAGTTTATTGTCATGTGTCCCAGATAGGATAATGAAATTCTTGCTTTGCTTCAGCACAACAGAATATAGAAGGCATAAATACAGAACATATCAGTGTGTCCATATACCATTGTATAAATATATATACACATGAATAAATAAAACAGATAAAGTGCAAATAATCTGATAATGGGCTATTAATGTTCAGAGTTTTGTTTGAGTTGAGTTCAATAGCCTGATGGCTGTGGGGAAGTAGTTGTTTCGAAACCTGGACGTTGCAGTCTTCAGGCTCCTGTACCTTCTACCTGAAGGTAGCAGGGAGATGAGTGTGTAGCCAGGAGGATGTGGGTCCTTGATGATGCTGCCAGCCTTTTTGAGGCAGCGACTGCGATAGATCCCCTCGATGGTAGAGAGGACAGAGCCGATGATGGACTGGGCAGTGTTTACTACTTTTTGTAGTCTTTTTCGCTCCTGGGCACTCAAATTGCCGAACCAAGCCACGATGCAACCGGTCAGCATGCTCTCTACTGTGCACCTGTAGAAGTTAGAGAGAGTCCTCCTTGACATACCGACTCTCCGTAATCTTCTCAAGAAGTAAGGCGCTGATGTGCTTTCATTATAATAGCATCAGTGTTCTAGAACCAGGAGAAATCTTCAGAGATGTGCACGCCCAGGAATTTGAATCTCTTGACCCTCTCCACCATCGACCCATTGATATAAAAGGGACTGTGGGTCCCCATCCTACCCCTTCCAAAGTCCACAATCAGTTCCTTGGTTTTGCTGGTGTTGAGGGCCAGGTTATTGTGCTGGCACCATTTGGTCAGTCGGTCGATCTCACTTCTATACTCTGACTCGTCCCCATTAGTGATACGTCCCACAACAGTAGCGTCGTCAGCGAACTTGTTGATGGAGTTCGCACTATGACCGGCTATGCAGTCATGAGTATAGAGTGAGTGCAGCAGGGGGCTGAGCACGCAGCCTTGAGGTGCTCCTGTGCTGATTGTTATCGAGGCTGACACATTTCCACCAATTCGAACAGTCTGTGGTCTGTGAATGAGGAAGTCGAGGATCCAATTGCAGAGGGATGCGCAGAGACCCAGTTCTGAGAATTTGATAACCAGCTTGGAGGGGATGATTGTGTTGAATGCCGAGCTGTAATCAATGAATAACAGCCTGACATATGAGTTTTTGTTGTCCAAGTGGTCCAGAGCGGAGTGGAGAGCCAGCGAGATCACATCCACCGTTGATCTATTGTGGCGGTAAGCTAACTGCAGTGGGTCCAGGTTTTTCTCGAGGTAGGAATTGATTTGCACCATGATCAACCTCTCGAAGCACTTCATCACCGCTGGTCGATAGTCGTTGAGGCACGTCACCTTGCTCTTCTTGGGCACCGGTATTATTGATGCCCTTTTAAAGCAGGTTGGAACCTCGGACCTCAGAAGTCAGAGGTTGAAAATGTCGGTAAAAACTCCAGCCAGTTGGTCCGCACAGGTTTTTAGAACACGACCCGGTATACCATCAGGTCCAGGCGCTTTTCGAGGGATCACCCCTCTGAAGTATTTTCTGACACAGGCCTCTGTGACTGTGACTGAAATACCATCACAGCGAATGGGGGCTCGAGAATGCACATCAGTATTCTCCCTATCAAAGCGTGTGTAAAACACATTGAGCTCGTCAGGGAGTGATGCTACGCCGACATTCGAGCTACCTCCTGCTTTCGCCTTGTAGGAGGTGATTGCATTCAGGCCCCGCCACAGTTGCCGAACATCTGTCTCATCCTCCAGCTTGGAGCAGAAGTCTCTTGTGGCCTTTTTGATGACCTTACCAAGGTCGTATCTTGACTTCTTGTAGACCTCTGTGTCCTCAGATATGAATGCCCGGTGTCTGGTCTTCAGGAGAGTGCGGATCTCAAAGTCAATCCAAGGCTTCTGATTGGGAAACACTCGGAAGGTTTTTGTCGGGATGCGGTACGCCACATGTTTCTTTATGAAGTCTGTAATGACTGTAGCGTATTCGTTCAGGTCCATTGCCGAGTCCCTGAACATTGCCCAGTCTACAGACTCCAAACAGTCCTGGAGTTGTTCCTCTGCCCCCCACCCCCCCCCCCCCCCCCCCCCCCCCCAGCTCTGTACAGTCCTCACCTCCTGGGGTGCGCTCTTTAATTGCTGCCTGTAGGCAGGAAGAAGCAGCACCGCGGTATGGTCAGATTTACCAAAGTGAGGGCGAGGGATAGAACGATAGGCATTCTTGATGGTGGAGTAGCAGTGGTCGAGGATGTTTGGTCCTCTGGTGCAGCAGGAGACATGTTGGTGGAAGTTAGGGAGCAATTTCGTAAGGTTTGCTTTATTGAAGTCCCCAGCTATGGTGGTGAACGCCTCGGGGTAAGATGTCTGGTGTTTGCTGACCTCGGGGTGCAGTTCCTCCAGTGCCAGACGGACGTCTGCCTGGGGTGGGATGTAGACCGCGGTCAGGATGTTGGAGGTGAATTCCCTCGGAAGGTAGAAGGGACGGCACTTCACCGCCAGATGTTCGAGGTGTGGAGAGCAGGAGTTGGACAGGACTGCCACGTCTGAGCACCACGCAGAGTTGACCATAAGGCAGACGCCCCCTCCTCTCCCTTTCCCAGATGCCTGCGTACAGTCCATACGGTGGATGGAGAACCCTTCAGGCTGGACCGCTGAGTCTGGGGAGCTGGGGGTGAGCCATGTCTCTATGAAACAGAACACAGAGCATTCCCTCAGCTCCCTTTGATAAAGCAGTCTTGCCCTTAAGTCCTCCACTTTTATCCTTTTATCTGTGTACAGTAGATGGCTTGATTGTGATCATGCATAGTCTTTTCATGACAGGATAACATGCAAACAAAAGCTTTTCATTCCAAAAGGACGTTCCTTTTGGAAGTTGGCTGGGCGAGGAGAGGGACCAGATGCCCAGCCAACTTTGTGCCCCAGGGGCTCCTTCTGCAGTCGACATTGAGGGCGCCGAATGTAAGACCTAGTTCACTTTCCTACTGGCCTTGCTAATCGCAACTCCTGCCAGTGGATAGGCCATTTACCCAAACCAATCCTCTCATAAGGTTATACATCTCTATAAGATCAGCCTTCTTCCCCCTGCACTCCAAGTAATAAAGTTCTAGCCTGCTGAGGCATTGAGTTCTGACAGCATGTCATAAATCTTCTATTCAGATTTGACTATCTGATTTTATTATCAGCCTCAATGCTAAGGCAGAGCCTTGGCAGTAATGTTAATAATTCCTTTCCCTCCAGGGACACAGTTTGACCCGTTCATTTCTTCCCGCGGTTAGTTTAATGTTCCAGATCAAAGCAGTCATAGTGATGCAGTGTGGAAACAGCCCCATAGGCCCAACTTGGCTCACACCAGCCAACAAAGTCCCAGCTACACTAGTCCCACCTGCCTGCGCTTGCTCCATATCCCTCCAAACCTTTCCTATCCATCTACCTGTCTAACTGTTTCTTAAATGTTGGGATAGTCCCAGACTAAACTATCTCATCTGGCAGCTTGTTCCATACACCCACCACCCTTGGTGTGAAAAGGTTACCCCTCAGATTCCTATTAAATCTTTTCCCTTTCACCTTCAACCAATATCCTCTGGTCCTCGATTCCCCTACTCTGGGCAAGAAACTGTGCATCTAACCGATCCATTCCTCTCATGATTTTATACACCTCTATAAGATCACCACTCATCCTCCTGCGCTCCAAGGAATAGAGTCCAAGCCTACTAAACCTCTCATAGCTCCTGAGCTATATCCTGAGCATTTGTCAGCACACTTTTAAAAACATCCCACTTGGCTGATGTTCCTTTTGACTTAAATAACCTGCTCCAGTCAACTTGAGCGAGACCTCTCATATCCTCAAAGTTGGCCTTACCCCAGTTGAGCATTTTAACACTCTCTGTTGGCCCTCTCTGTCCCTATCCATAACTATCTTAAACCTAATTGAACTGTGGGGGCCTCTACATACTGCTTGATAAAACTCTCATGGACACTTTTGAGGAATTGCACCCAATTTAAACACTTCACACCATGATTTTCCCAGTCAATATTGGGGAAGTTAAAATCCTACAACATCCTTATTTGACCTTCAGCTGTCTACAATCTCTTGTGTCTCCTTAAGCTATTTAGCCCTTTATCATAATACTCATAGAGTCATACAGCATTGAAACAGGGCCTTAGGCTTAACTTACCCACACCGACCAACATGCCCCATCTACACTAGTCCCAACTGCCTGCCTTTTGCCCATATCCCTCTAAACCTGTGCTGCCCATGTACCTGTCTAAATGTTTCTTAAACATTGTGATTGTCCATGCCTCAACTACCTCCTCGGGCAGCCTGTCTCATATACCCGTCACCATTTGTGTGAAAAGTGTTCTTATTAAATTTTTCCCCCTCATCTTAAACCTATGTCCTCTGGTTCTTGATTTCCCTACTCTGAGCAGGAGACTCTGTGCCTCCCATCATTTTGTACACCTCTATCTTCTTGTCTTGTCATCACGTTTCTAGGTTTAATTAGTCCAAAGATAAAAATGGCATCCGGGTAAAACGCTGTTGGATGCTACGAGGTGGTGGGGGGTGAAGTGGAAGAGGGGGGAATATGGTAGCTGCAGTATATGGAACAGGGTGGTTAAGTTTGCTCCTTCATTTTAAGCATGCTACTGTCTGACATTGGCAATGCAAAGGAAACCCTGTGTCATGACAGGGTAAATGCACAGAGACTTTTACCCATAGTAGGGGAACCGAGAACCAGAGGACATAGGTTCAAGGTGAGAGGGGAAAGATTTAATAGGAATCTGAGGGACAGCTTTTTTACACAAAGGGTGGTAGGTATCTGAGCAAGCTGCAGGAAGAGGTAGTTGAAGCAGTTTAACTATCACAATGTTTAACACTTAGACAAAGAGAGGATTAGGTTTAGAGGGATAAAGGCCAAATGCAGGCAGGTGGGACTAGTTTGTTGGCGTGGCGTGGGCAAGTTGGGCCGATGGAACTGTTTCCACACTGTATAATTCTGACTCTATAACTCTATGTTTACATGTTTAAGGATACAAGGAACTGCAGATGCTGGTTTACAAAAAAAGGCATAAAGCACTGGAATAACAATGGCATCTCTGGAGAACATGAATAGGTGTTCTATATGCTTTAAGTTTTTTACCAAAACTGTTTTAATATGAGTTTCTCGCAGTAAATATATTTAAAATGTATGCATACATTAGGTGATAGAATTTATCAAGTCCTGTTTCTATCACAAGGTACCCTGATTTTTTCAGGGATACGAGAATCACATACTATCATTTAAAATGAGCTCTTCCACAAAAAAATGCTTTGGAGTAAGTAGTCTCAGAGAAATGCATTGGTTCCTGTGAAAATCTGCCAATCTGCAGTGATTGTGGGATTTTTAATTGTGTTCTATTTTGAGCCAGACCTTTGAATGTTTAATGAACACCATTGAACTCGGCTGAAACTACCGAATATTCTCAAGCTATTGACTTGATATGTCTTCATACTAATTCAATTAGAAAGGAGGGCTCTTTGTGGTATTAGATCAGGGATCTTGATTTCACCAGAGATTTTTAAAGTGCTGGAATTTTGCACAGCCTTGAATATTTAGTCTAGTTCAATTATACATCCTCACAGCAATCCCAATTTTGAAGAGGCCATTAGATCCTGACAGTCCAATCTGTCTTCCGCAATTATATTAAATCTATTAATGAGTTAGATCATCTGGTCCCCAGGCTGAATGAAGTTGCATCATTCACAAGTAAAATGTGGCAGGAATTGATAAAATCTCACAATGATGTTCTTCCTGTTAATAAACCATCAACTCAAATCACTTCACGTATAAATCCTGGTTTCTTCTTAGCTCCTTTCCCTGACAGTCCCAATTCAGTCTTCATATTTAATACCTATCAACTTTCATCAAATCTGCCTGTTACCATTCGTTGCTGTGGTTACATACAAATTATGCTGCTGTGGCTAGAGTATCGTGAAAAGCATCTCTAGTGTACAGAAAAAATGTTCATATCAGAATAATGGCATTATGATCAGTGGCCAAGAATTTTTGGTTTATAGTGGTTCAAATCAATGTTTGAGTTTGAGTTTAGTTTATTGTCACATGTACCAAGGTACAGTGAAAAGCTTTTGTTGCATGCTAACCAGTCAGCAGAAAAGCAATACATGATTACAATCGAGCTGTCCACAGTGTACAGATACAGTACATGATAAAGTTTAAGGCAACATAAAATAAGTAAGTTCTGATCAAAGATAGTCCGAGGGTCTCCAATGAGGTAGATAGTAGCTCAGGACTGCTCGCTAGTTGGTGGTAAGATGGTACAGTTGCCTGATAACAGCTGGGATGAAACTGCCCCTCAATCTGGAGGTGTGCATTTTCACAATCCTATACCTCTTGTCTAATTGGAGAGGGGAGAAGAGAGAGTGGCTCAACATTCAGCAGCAGCGATGGCTTGAAGAATGTGTAAACTTTGGATGGAATGAAGGAAAAGCTACAGCATTAAATTTTGGAAACATCAGCAGTTTTGTAACTCCTCTGTACTACCTGGGTGAGGTCTGCTGTATGATTTTAACGGGCCGTGTGCAGAACAAAGCACCTGGGTACCTAAGGTACATGTGACAATAAAGTATAATTGAATTGAATTGAATTTGAAGCAAACACAAGGAACTGCAGATGCTGGAATCTTGAGCCAAAATCACAAAGTACTGGAGTAACTCAGCCGGTCAGGCAGCATCTATAGAGAACATGGGTAGGAGATGTTTCGGGCTGGGACCCTTCTTTAGACTGAGTGCTGTAAGCGGTGAGAAAGCTGGAAGAGTGGTGGAGGTGGAAGAAAGCCTGGATACAGTGGGGCTTGGTCAGCAGATAGGTGGACAAAGATGAAACAGCTGTGAGATGAGGAGAGAATGGATGTTAAATGTGAGGCTAGAGGAACCGGTATATGTGGAAGGGGATGTGGGGGGGAGGAGGGGGAAAGGTGGTGGTGGTATCATTGTGGTAGAAATGGGTGAGCATCTAAGTAGGAATCAGGGAGGAGAAAAAGGATGAACGAGGGGGTTGTTATGTTAGTTACCTAAAATTGGAGAATTCAACTTTGATACCATTGGGTTGGAAGCTACCCAAGTGGAATATGTGCTAACATTATTTGAGTTGGAGGAGCCCATATTTTAGATTGGTGGCATATGAACTAGTTTACTAAATTATACTGGCCAGGCAGGTTCTCAATTCAGTCCCTGAGAAATATCTAGTTTTCAAATTATTTCTCTACAGATTTAAGATAATTAAAATGGCGGCACATTGGCGCAGTGGTCGTGTTAATGCCTCACAGCACCAGAGACACGGATTTGATCCTGACTACAGGTGCCACTATTCTGTGTTTCCAAGTTCTTGCTGTAACCACATGGGTTTTCTCCAGGTGCTCTGGTTTCCTCCCACATTCCAAAGACGTGCAGGTTTGTAGGTTAATTTGCTTCGGTAATTTGTCCCTATTGTGTAGGATCGGAAACTGGGATTACAGAACTAGTGCATGGGTAATCTTTGGTTGGCAAAGACTCTGTGGGTTGAAAGGCCTGTTTTCCCACTATCTCTGAACTAAATTAAACTAAACTAAACTAAACTATCATATGCTGAGAGAATGGAGCGGCTGGGCTTGTATACTCTGGAATTTAGAAGGATGAGAGGGTATCTTATTGAAACATGTTAGATTATTAAGGGTTGGGACACGCTGGAGGCAGGAAACATGTTCCCGGTGTTGGGGGAGTCCAGAACCAGGGGCCACAGTTTAAGAGTAAAGGGGTAAGTCATTTAGAAAGGAGACGAGGTAGTACTTTTTCACACAGAGAGTTGTGAGTTTGTGGAATTCTCTGCATCAGAGGGCGGTGGAGGCTGGTTCTCTGGATACTTTCAAGAGAGAGCTAGATAGGGCTCTTAAAGATAGCAGAGTCAGGGTATATGGGGAGAAGGCAGGAACGGGGTATTGATTGTGGATGATCAGCCATGATCACATTGAATGGTGGTGCTGGCTCAAAGGGCCGAATGGCCTACTCCTGCACCTATTGTCTATTGTCTATTGTCTATTGTCTAAACTAAATTAAAAGAAGGATTAGAAAAAACCTTTCTGATGAAAACCTGGCTTTATTTAGAAATAAATTATATATGATTGCCTTTATCAAGAACAAAAATGTGATACCATTACTATCATGATGTTTAAGAAGCATTTAGTAGTATCACAAAATTTAAGAAGCATTTAGACAGGTCCATGGATAGGATAGGTCTGGAGGGATATGGGACAAACGCAGCAGGTGGAACTCGTGTAGCTGGCGTGGGCAAGTTGGAACAAAGGGCTTGTATCCATGCTGTATGATTCTACAACTCTGTGACAATATGATATTCATTTAAACGTTGTATTGGCCTGCATTAAGGGCTACATGACTTACTCTTATTTCATAAGTTTCATAAGTGTTTATAATAAGAATGTCATTGTTCCGTTGTTGGTGCATACTATATGACAATCAAGCACTTTTACTGTTGTTCATTTTGAACAATCCCTGTTGTTCATTTGGCTCTACACCCCTCCAAATCCCTGATGCGTGCCGGTCCTGCTGAGTGCCCCCCCATGAACTGTCTCCCTCAGATGGTCACGTCGCACATCGACCCGGCACAGACCTATTAGCACTTTATACTGCTTTAACTGTTTTTTTAATCTTGTTTCTCTGGGTGTCAAAATTTTTAGCTAATTAAGTCATTACATCGGGTGGAAGTTGCATTCCAAATCTCGTTGTACCTCTGTGCAATGACAATGACAATTACTATTATTACTATTATTATTATTATTACTATTATTATTACTATTATTATTATTATTATTATTATTATTATTATTATTATTGTTATTATTCTTCTTCTTCTTCTTCTTCTTCTTCTTCTTATTATTATTATTATTATTATTATTATTATTATTATTATTATTATTATTATTATTATTATTATTATTATTATTATTATCCTGTCCAAATGTTTGATTCTGTCCAGGACAGATGAAGTAGGGTGTCGGCCAGTCATGATACAAACAAAGTTAGCAACTTTCCGCTGGCTGATGATATTATAAACACAGTTTTGGTTGAGTTTCTCACTGGGATTGAACAGTCACTTGGAGTGTGAATCAGCTTCAGACACTTAAGCCGGGCATCGCTCATCACAATCGGAAAGCTTGTGAACTCGAAGGGACTCTGTTTGGGAAGGATTAGGAAGGTCAGTTAAGGTGGGAGGAAGAAGATTTGGAGTGCAGAGAAGTGATTTTTGTTTTGATGGTTGAGCAAAGATTTAAGAAAGATTAAGTTATTCAAGATCAAAGCTGAAAAAGAGCATTCATGGTGCTCTCCAGAAGTTAATTAAGTAACATAAGCTTCTGAGCAACGAGACAAGAATTATAGTATTATAGTATTATAGTATAGGTCGGCAGATAGAATTATACAGAATTAGGAGGAAAAATACTATGGGCGGCACGGTGGCGCAGCGGCAAAATTGCTGCCTCACAGCGCCAGAGACCCCGGTTCGATCCTGACTACAGAATCTGTCTGTACAAAGTTTGAACATTCTCCCTTTGAACATGTGGGTTTTCTCTGGGTGCTCCGGTTTCCTCCCACATTCTAAAGGCATGCATGTCTGTAGGTTAATTAGCTTCTGTTTATTGTCCCTAGTGTGAAGGGATTTATCGGGGTCGCTGCCTCAAAAAGGCAGCCAGCATCATCTGCGACCCACACCATCCTGGCCACATGCTCACTTCACCCCTGCCATCGGGAAGAAGGTACAGGAGCCTGAAAACTGTAACGTCCGGGTTCATGAACTGCTTCTTCCCAGCAGCCATCAGGCTATTAAACATTACATAAGCACTGAACTACAATAGACTATTGTTATTATTATTATTATTATTATTATTATTATTATTATTATTATTATTATTATTATTATTATTATTATTATTATTATTATTATTATTATTACACCACTATTGGGTTTTTTGTGTGTACGTATGTATGCGTGTGTACATGTATATATAAAACACTCTTGACTATTGACAGCACAGGCGATCACTGGTTGGTGCAGACTTGGAAGGCCATAGGGCCTGTTTCCACGCTATATCTCTAAACTAAATTAACCAAAATTATGCAATATTACAGAGAGAAGAGGCACAAGAAACTTCAGATACTGTAAAACATAAAGTCCTGGTAACTCAGCAGGTAAACCAAAGTAACTCAGCAGGTCAAGCAGCATCTGTGGAAAGAATGGATAGGCAACGTTTCAAGCCGATACTGTTGCTCAGACTTTTTCAGGTCTGGATCCCTCCTCAGATTGCCTGAGGATAGGTCCAAAACTGAAACGTCGCCAATCCAAACCTTCCACAGATGGCGCCTGACCCGATCAGTCTGAAGAAGGGTTTCGGCCCGAAACGTCGCCTATTTCCTTCGCTCCATAGATGCTGCAGCACCCGCTGAGTTCCTCCAGCAATTTTGTGTACCTCCGATCAGTTACTCCACTGCTTTGTGTTATTTTGGAGAGTAGCATAAGTTACAAGGGAAGAGTTTAGTAAATTTTCTATTCATCGCCTTGAAACTGAAAATGCAAGATAATTAAGCTGGATAGATCACGTCAATAAGAGAAAACAACTGGCTCTTCATTCATTTAAGGTTATAGGATTGGGCATGACTTTTCCTTCCAATGTTCATGTTGGAATTGTTCAAGTGCAAATAAATTAACTGATTGAATGATTCAGCATTGAAACAGTCCCTTCATCCCACTGAGTCCACACTGTTCATCGTTCACCCACTCACACTAATTCTATGTTATCCCACTTTCCCACCCATTCTCTAAAAATTAGGAGTTTATACATTAAACGTACAGAGTTTAATGTATAAACTCACACATCTTTGGGCTGTTGAAGGAAACCAGAACACCCAAAGGAAACCTATGTGGTCACAGGGAGAACGTGTAAAATCCACAAAGACAGCACCTGAGGTCAGAATCAAACCTGAGTCTCTTTAGCTGTTAGGCAGCGGCTCTACCAGCTGCGCCACTTTGCGCCAAATCTACTTCACAGTTCACAGTCTGTGCAGGAGATAAGTGTGATAGAATGAATAAATAAGAGACAGCACTGCATATTGGAACTTATCTAACAAACTTGAATCCCACCATGCGGACAGAAGGATTGATTGTGCTACTCAGCTGATTATACAAGCTATTCGGTTCTATAATTTTGTTCATAATTAAAGATTCAAATAACTCACTCCTGACCCATTCATGCAAAGCTACCATGTTCCCCAGCCATTTTGCCAACACCATTAGCATTCTGCCTGGTACCATCCATGTTTGCCTTTTGTAGTCTTCTAGCTATGATGTGTTAATACAGTCAGGAATTGATTGTTGGTCATTTAAACTACTTTACAAAAAGCCATTTCCTGTTCTCATCGTCTATCGTAAACCTGAAATGATGGTGAGTAAACAATAGCTTTTGTACAAAGTTGAAAAACCATCCCTACATTTAAAAAACGGGGATGTGTTCCTGAAAAATATTGTGTTCAGCAAAATGTCACAAATTACAAGGGATGGGTAAAATAAACCAGGGGTATTTTGGTACAGTATTATGCCAGGAGCAAAGAAAGCCATCGTATGTGTTAGGATGAAATTAGATTTGTTATTTAAAAATAAGTGGCATAAAAACAACAATTGCTCAAATGAACATTTATAAATACAAGAAAAACCAATTAATTCTTGTATGTTTACTCTACAGGACCTTCACCAGCACAGATAAATATACAATTTTGGTTGAAAGAATAGACTTATAGGAGACCTTTGAACTTTCTTTAATTGGACTTTATCGGACTTCAATGTAATATCTTTACACTAAATGTTGTTCCCTTTATCCTTTGCAATGTGGATGGCTTGGTTGTACTCATGTATAGTCTTTTTTACTAGATAGCACACAAACAAAAGCTTTTCACTGTATCATGTGACAATAATAATAAACAAAACTAAATTAAATTAAATTAAACTAAACTAAACAAACTATGCTTATGACATTAGTTTCCACAAGTGGGAGAGTCCAGGACTAGAGGGAGCAACCTCAGAATAAAAGGACGTACCCTTGGAAAGGAGATGAGGAGGAATTTCTTTAGTCAGAGGGTGGTGAATCTGTGGAATTCATTGCCACAGATGGCTTTGGAGGCTGAGTCATTGTGTATTTTTAAGGTGGATATGGCAGATTCTTGATTAGTAAGGGTGTCAAGGGTTAAGAGAAGGGTTGAGAGGGAAAGATAGATCAGCCATGATCGAATGGTGGTGTAGATTTGATTAGCCAAATGGCCTAATTTTGCTCCTATGACTAATGAACGTATGCACCCATGAAGGCAAGCATAACAAATGCCTTGTTTACCACTCTCTCTACATGTGTGGCCATCTTCAGGGAGTAGTCTAGAAGTGTGCAAACAAATAAATATCATGTGAAAGTCATGTTCAGGAAAAAAAACTTTGTGCATCCTGTTTTTCCACAGATTTGTGCTAACATGGCAATATATGGACAATCATGCCAGTTGGAATAGCACTGTTTACCTGTCTGACCCACTGAGTTCCTCCAGTGCTGTTTTCTTAATAATGTTGCTGCTTAACTGAGCTATTTGATCCTCGATAAATGTAAAAGGGTCCCGACACAATACATCGCCCATACATGTACTCCAGATGTCAGGCAGCATTTTGCTTTTGTTTCCTATGTCTTCACAGCAGAATATACCAATTAAAAATATGGGCAGACATTTTCATATTTCATATTTCCTAATGGCATATCAAGTAGCCATTTGGCTCACTGAGTGTATGTTGGCTCAAAGTCCCATTCTCAATCCTCTGCTTATTTACTCTAAGTCCAAACAGAAATATTGCTGTTTAAATCATCTGTATCACTGCTGCTGGAAATTCTGGGCCAATATGTGCGAAGAAATGATTATCAGATAGTTTTGTACAGCATCTGAGCTAATCGAATGTTGCCATTGATATCAATTGTCCAAGTGAAAATGACTCTTTATTATTGTCAATACTAATAATTGAACAGTGCACAATATAGCTACTGCACTATTTACAACATCGATTGCATAAATGAACAGCAGAATTCAAATTTATCCGGTGATTATTCCAACTGCTCCTGAAACTGTTATTTCTTTACTTCAAGATAACACATCAAAACCACAGCATAGTCTAATGGGACGATACAAAGTGCTGGAGTTACCCAACGGATCAGGCATCATCTTAGGAGAACACGGATAGTTAGTTAGTTAGTCTGAACAAGGGTTTCGACCCGAAATGGTGTCTATTTCCTTCGCTCCATAGATGCTGCCTCACCCGATGAGTTTCTCCAGCATTTTTGTCTACCTTAGTTAGTTAGTTAGTTTAGTTTATTGTCACATGTAATGAGGTACAGTGAAAAGCTTTTGTTGTGTGCTATCCTGTCAGCCTATACATGCTTACAATCAAGCCATCCACAGTGTACAGATACATGGTGAAGGGAATAATGTTTAGTGCAAGATAAAGTCCAGCAAAGTCCATTTAAAGACAATCTAAGAGTATTAAATGAGGTAGATTGTAGCTCAGGACCACTCTCTAGTTGTTGATGGTGTGGTTCAGTTGCCTGATAACAGCTGGGCTGAAACTGTCCCTGAAACTGAAGGTGTGCTTCCAAATTCAGGGACAGTTTCTTCCCAGCTGTTATCAGGTGACGTTTCAGCTGGGGAACCTTCTTCAGACCTGAAATGTCGCCTATCCACGTGCCCCTGAGATGTTGCCTGACACGCTGAGTTACTACAGCACTTTGTGCCTTCTTTTGTAAATCAACAACTGCAGTTCCTTGTTTCTACCAGATTAATGTGCTTCAATTTAGAAAGCTGGATAGGACCAATGAATTCTGGTAACCTCGAAAAATATTCCTGTGCAATACCTTCAATAGACCAGGCTCATTTATAGTCAGAAGTATTCAATCTCTTAGCCCAATGTACACTAATGATCATCTTAATCATCTCGATATTAGTTTAAATGTTAATCAACAAATACATTAAGATACTTTAATCAACTACCTCAACTTGTTTTTGTTTTATTTATTTCTTTATATAGATTAGTACAAGAACATCAGTTTAAGATTGATTCTATTATTAATATTTGGAATGATTGGTTAGCTATGACATGAAATTTATTCTTCCTTTATATTCACTCATTTCAATTGATCTGTTAATTTCATTGAGATTTACATTAATCATTGATTAATGCATTTTACAACTCCACACAAGATGAACAATAACACTTAGGAACTTCCTGCGTTAGTAATGTCATGACGTACGGAAATTAGACTTTATGGAAATTTCCCCAAACATTTTAAAGGATTTTTCACTCGAGTTATAATTCTAATTAAATGATTCATCAATGACTGGATACAGTATATATTCCAATCCTTTAATTATGTGTGGTGTTGGGATGATTATTCAATGAAATGAAAGAATTATAGTAAATGTATGTCGAGTGATATGATATGGGTAGCTATAAACATCTGATTTTTTTTAAAATTTAATTTAATTTAGAAATACATCATTGACACCAGCCTTTCGACCTACCAAATCCATGCCGACCAGTGACCACCTGTACACTCGTTCTATCCTACATGCTAGGGACAATTTACAAACTTGCATTTTACAAACTTGCATGCCTTTGGGATGTAGGAGGAAACTGGAGCACCCAGGGAAAGCCCATGAGGTCACAGGGAGAATGTACAAACTCCATACAGACAGTACCCGTAGTAAGGATCGAACCCAGGTCTCTGGCACTGTAGGGCAGCAACTCTATCATTGCGCCATTGTGCTGCCCACACTGTACTTGCTGGAACCGAAGTCTAAAAGAATAATCAGATTCAGTCTTCTGTATTAAAATGGATGAAAATAGATCATTGACAAAATTGAGACTTTCAATATTTTTGGAATACATTTGAAACTCAGATCATGACTAAATCATGACTGACTGATTGTTAGATTAAACAGCAATACCTTTCCTGAAATGAACAGTATGTACTTCTTGTTTAAAATAAAAAGTTATCAATTATGAGGAATGAAGATAATGCCTCAAATGAACTCCAGTCATATTGGGAATTATAATATGTTATATACTAGTCTGGAATAAATGTGGAAATCAATGTCCACAAAATTAACTGAGATTGTCTGCTCCATAACACAAAGCAATGGCATCCTAAAAATGGTTGTGATTGTCTAATCAATCCAGTCTTGCTGCAAGTATCTTTCCCTCAACCACTGCTGGCATAACACCCACAATACTGGACTTAGCAGGTCAGGTAGCATATCTGAAGTACATGTGTAGGAAGTAACTGCAGGTGCTGGTTTAAACTGAAGATGAACACAAAAAGCTGGAGTAACACAGCCTCTGGAGAAAATGAATAGGTCACCAGAGAAGGTGCTTGGGAAGCTGAAAGGGCTGAAGCTGGATGTCACCTAGACCGGATGGACTGCATCCTAGGGTTCTGAAAGAGGAGACTTTAGAGATTGTGGAGGCATTGATAGTAATATTTCAAGAATTACCAGAGTCAGGAGTGGTCCCAGATGATTGGAAAATTGCCACTATAACCCCGCTGCACAAAAAGGGAGCAAGGTAGAATAGTGGGAACTATAGGCCGGTTAGTCTGACATCGGTGGTTGGTAAGATTTTAGAGTCCATTATAGAAACATAGAAAATAGGTGCAGGAGTAGGCCATTCGGCCCTTCGAGCCTGCACTGCCATTCAATATGATCATGGCTGATCATCCAACTCAGTATCCCGTACCTGCCTTCTCTCCATACCCCCTGATCTCTTTAGCCACAAGGGCCACATCTAACTCCCTCTTAAATATAGCCAATGAACTGGCCTCAACTACCTTCTGTGGCAGAGAGTTCCAGAGATTCACCACTCTCTGTGTGAAAAAAGTTTTTCTCATCTCGGTTCTAAAGGATTTCCCCTCTATCCTTAAGCTGTGACCCCTTGTCCTGGACTTCCCCAACATCGGGAACAATCTTCCTGCATCTAGCCTGTCCAACCCCTTAAGAATTTTGTAAGTTTCTATAAGATCCCCCCTCAATCTCCTAAATTCTAGCGAGTACAAGCCGAGTATCCAGTCTTTCTTCATATGAAAGTCCTGACATCCCAGAAATCAGTCTGGTGAACCTTCTCTGCACGCCCTCTATGGCAATAATGTCCTTCCTCAGATTTGGAGACCAAAACTGTACTCCAGGTGTGGTCTCACCAAGACCCTGTACAACTGCAGTAGAACCTTATAAAGGATGAGGTTTCGGAGTACTTAGAAGTTCATAATAAAATAGGCCGAAGTCAGCATGGCTTTGTGAAGGGGAGGTCTTGCTTGACATATTTACTGGAATTATTTGAAGAAGTAAATAGTAGGACAAGGGAGAGTCAGTAGATGTTGTTTACTTAGATTTTCAGAAAGCCTTTAATAAGGTGCCCCACGTTAGGCTGCTAAGGAGGATGAGAGCCCATGGTATCAAAGGACAGGTACTAGCATGGATAGCAGGTTGGCTGGATGGCAGAAGGCAAAGAGTGGCAATAAAGGTTTTTTTTCCCTGATCGGCTGCCAGTGACTAATGGAGTTCCTCAAGGGTCAGTACTGGGGCCGCTACTCTTCACATTGTATATTAATGATTTGGACAAGGAGATTGAAGGCTTTGTGGCAAAGTTTGCGGATAATATGAAAATAGGTGGAGGAGCAGGTAATGTGGAGAAAGCAGTGACTCTGCAGAAGGACTCGGACAGGTTGGGAAAGTGGGCAGAGAAGTGGCAGATTGAATATAGTGGAGCAAAGTGTGGAGTCATGCATTTTCGTAGTAGGAATAAAAGCGTAGACTGTCGGAGGTGCAAAGGGACTTGGGAGTGCTGGGTGCAGGATTCCCCAAAAAATAATCTGCAAGTTGAATCGGTAATAAAGAATACAAACTCAATGCTAGCATTTATTTCAAGAGGGCTTGTATACAAAAACTGGGATGTAATGTTGAGGCTCTATAAGGCTGCATGTGGAATATTGTGAGCAATTTTGGGCACCATATCTGAGGAAGGATGTGCTGGCTCCGGAGAAGGTCCAGACGAGGTTTACAAGAATTATCCCAGGAATTAGTTGGTTAACATATGATGAGCGTTTATCAGCACTGGGCCTGTACTCGCTGGAGTTTAGAAGAATGAGGGGGGGATTGAAACATACAGAATAGTGAAAGGCTTGGATAGAGTGGATGTGGAGAGGATGTTTCCACTGGTGGGAGAATCTAAAATTTAGCCTCAAAATTAGGAAGGAGGTGAGGTGAAATTTAATTTGAAGGAGGGTGGTTATAGGAAGGAGGAGGAGAAATGTATTTTGTCAAAGGGTGGTGAATCTGTGAAATTGCAACTGAAGACTATGGAGGCCAAGTCAGTGGATATTTTTAAGGCAGAGATAGATTCCTGATTAGTGCAAGTGTCAGAGGTTATGGGAAGGCAAGAGAATGGGGTTAGGAAGAAGAGATAGATCAGTCATGATTGAATGGCGGAGTAGACTTGATGGACCAAATGGCCTAATTCTACTCATATCCCTTACGACCTTATGACCTATGGAGTACATGGATGGGCGATGTATTGGGTCGGGACCCATTTACAGACTGATCCTTTCCAAAGACGCTGCCTGACCCGCTGAGTTACTCCAGCAATTTTTGTCTTTTTTTGTAAATCATCATCTGTATTTCCCAGTGTCTACATCTTACATGAAGAATACATGTATTTAAAATTAAGGTTCTGTGGCGATGACTTAGAAAGTATATTAATTGTCATTTTGGATCAAATACCAACATAAATACCAGCACCAGCACCAGCACAGTGTATCTAGTATATTTTCAGCATGGGGAACCCATAGCTAAATTAATTATGGGACACTAATGTCAAGGGGAATTGATTCAAAATCAACTTCACTTACTCTTGGTCTTTAGTAGGTATCTGGATGACTGAAGTTCATTAACTGATGTCCTACAGGTAAAATCAATGCGTTCATGCAACTACAACTTGAAATGAAACTACAGATTCATTGTTGCTGCGTAGTCTCCAAAATAAGTCATAGAGTCATAGAGGGTCATAGAGCCGTACAGCATGGAAACAGGCCCTTCGGCCCAACTTGCCCATGCCAACCAACATGCCCCATCTACACTAGTTCTTGCATTTGGCTCAAATCCCTCTAAGCCTATCCTATCCATGTGCCTATCCAAATTTTTCTTAAACATTGTGATTGTACCTGCGTTAAATGTTGTGATAGTACCTATGTTAAAGCAGTACATGAGATAGTACCAGTAATGCAGAAACTGGAAAATGAGTTGAAGTCAATTGAATAAATGTTGAAGTCAACGTCTACGAGATTAATTCGGAAGGGAGAGGTGGCGAGTAGGTATCCAGGAGGGGGAAAACGCACATTTGCCAGTCAACAATCGGAACAACCTTGCACCCATGAAACCCTCTCTGTCACCAAAGCCCAGGACTGGTGCGACAAGCTTGATCTCTCCGCCCAATTTTCTTTCCATCAGTAAAACTCTCGTCCTTTCACCATGCGGGTTTGTAGGTTAATTGATCTCTGTAAACTGCCCCCTTGTGTGTAGGAAGTGGATATGAAAGTGGGATAACATGGAACCAGTGTGAACAGGTGATCGATGGTCAGTGTGGACTCAGTGGGCCCCAGGGACTGTTACCATTAATCAAACATCTTATTGACATGTGCTGTAGAGCACACCTTGATTAATGCAGCCAATACAATCTCATATTTAGTTCACCAATTACTTTTTCAACAACACTTCTGATGCTCTTCCTGTCCCCTGTTTGTGGCCACATTCTCAAAACTTAGATATTTTTAATCATATATGTGCAATCATTAGTGATGTGTCCATGAAGAGATGTGAAAATCAAAACTACATGGAAGGTGCCAGCCTCAATGATTACAAGGCACCTTAATCATGTCAACTTGTTTATTCAGAAGAGAGAATATGATAAAGTCTCTGTTAGAAATGCAGACATTTTTTATTAAATATACTACATAGCTAATGACGAGAGATTTGTACAGGCATTTAAAGATCAAAAAGGCAAGATTTGTAAACTCATTAACCATTTTTATTTCAAAACTAACTCAGCAGGTCTGGCAACATCTTACGAGAATATGGTGGATAGGGTCAGAACACTCCTTCCACCCTAACCCGTTGAGTTCCTCCAGCACTTTGTGTTTTGCTCAAGATTCCAGCACCTGCAGTTCCTTCAATCTCCACCAATTCTTGTTTGGATGGTTTTAATATAGCTTTATATATTAGTTTGTATATTTTAGTAAAACATCGAGTTTACTGAGGAACTTGCTAAGTATAGAAAAAGAGAACTGCAGATGCTAGTTTACAAAAAAGAAAAATTGCTTTGTATGTTTTGAATAAGTGCCATAATTGCAGCTAAAAATCTAAGGGTTACTAATAGTGGTTTTATCAAAAGTTTAATAGTGTTTTATTTGTCGCACATGCAACTGCTCAGTGAAATTCATTTTTCATACATTTTACATGCTGGCACTACCATTGTTGGTGCCATTATTATACAATATACCATAATATTCAAATTCCTATCTGGGTAATTAACTATATAATCAATTGGTATTTATTTATGTTTCAAAGGTTCAAAATGTATTCGTCATAAGGTGCAGTGAAATTAATTTACCATGCACTGTTACAATTAAATAAGGACACAATACACAACATAATTCAACAGAGACATCCACCACAGCATTCTTCACGGTGGTGGAAGGCAATACAGTTCAGACAGTCCTCCTCCTCCTCCCTTGTTCACCCGTGGTCAGGGCCCTGACCCTTCATAGTCGCCGGCCCGATGTTCAAGCCCTCTTGTCGGGATGGTCGGAACGCTGACGACAGGACAGGTCGAGCACACCCCACGGCCCGGAGCTCCCAAATCAGCCAACTCCTTATCGGAGACCGTGGCTTCAAGATGTTGTAGGCCGCAGGCTGGCGGTCGGAGCTCTTCTCCGGCGATTCCCGGCGAGGGATCGCCCGCTCCACGATGGAAGGTCTGCTCCATGCCTGCCGCCAGAATCTCCACAGACTGAGGCTCCAAGATGTTGTAGGCCGCAGGCCAGCGGTCAGAGCGCTTCTCCGGTGACCCCCGGCAAAGGGTTGCCCTGCTCCGCGATGTTAAAGTCCCCGCTGCGCCGCCGCCGAAGCTCTGGGCCCAACACCGGGAAAGGCCGCACCAAAGCAGCCTCAGTTTTTGCATAGCATTTTCTTGAAACTCCCACTATTACAAGTACCTGCAATCCCAGAGAAAAAGGTATGAGAAATACTGTATCTCTTTGCCGGACTATACAACAGAAGAAATATTATAGTGATGTTTATCATCATTGATTAATAATTGGTGTTAAAACCTGTGCCAAGGCAGAAAATTAGCTGAAACTGCTCTTTTTATGTATTGCTCTCTATTTCCCTGGGAACGAATTAATTGATAACAAAACTAAAAGAAAGGTGATTAACAAAGCCTTGCTAATGAGTTTTCAGAGAAGATGTGGTCAGGTAGACATAATGCGGTAATTATTTCACTATCTGGTTCATTGTTGCTGGTGTTAGGAAAAAACTCACTGGCGTGTACAAGCCTCATTACAGACTAATTAAAAACCAGTCCCATGGATGTAGCTTTTAAGAAAATAATCCATTTTAAATTCCTCTTTCTCGTTAAGATGTGAAAACTGCTGCACTCTCTACTCAGACATGAGAGGAGATTTCAGAGTTCAATTTAATGATAAGGATATATTATCAAGTGAAAGAAAATCTTACTGTGTCAAGACTATTTTCTTTGTGTAATCTTCTACTTGTGGATGGAAATCCTCTCTGGGATACTTTGCAAAAACAATATTGAGATTCAGAGGATATAATACAACGATACAATTCTTAACAATGTGCTGCTCATTTTGGAGCGGCACAGTGGCGCAGCTAGTAGAGCTGCTGCCTCAGAGGGCAAGAGACACAGGTTTTACACTAACCTCAGGTGCTATCTGTGTGGAGTTTGCATGTTCATCCTGTGACCATGGAGCTTTCCTCTGGGTGCTCCAGTTTCCTCACACATCCCAAAGACGTGCAGGTTTGAGGGTGAATTGTAAATTGCCTCTAGGGTGTAGAGAATGGATAGGAAAATGGGGTAACATAGAATGAGTGTGAACAGGTGATTGATGGTTGTGTGAACTCTGTAGGCCGAAAAGCCTGTTTCCGTGCTGCACCAATATTGAAAGTTTTGATCGCAAAAGATTGATCAGACTAAGCCCAAGACCAGTGTTGGGTAAGAGATGAATAGGCATTGAGGTAGATAAATCACAGTTACCCAGTGCAGTATAGTAAATACACGAATGACTATTTTATTAGCTGATTATTGGAGGTCTGAGTCAAGCAGGCTGATGTTACAAAGGCAGAAAATCCAATTTTATTGGAATGAATATCTGATTGAAAGCAAAAGTTTAAACAATCTGAGACACAAGAAACAGCAGATGCTGGAATATTGAGTAAGACACAAAGTGTTGGAGGAACCCAGTGGGACAGGCAGCATCTATGGATGGAAATGGATAATATATTAGTGTGTAGGGAGGTCAGTATCTGTGAATGACTGGAGGGTGTCCACCATCTTTGTAATCTCCTTCATTCCTGGGCATCCGAGTTGCTGAACCAGGCGGTGATGCGAACAGGCAATATGCTCTCTACTGTAAACCTGCAGAGGTTCAAGAGAATATTTGTAACCATTCCAAATATCCTAATCTTCATAGGCAGTAGAGGTGTTGATGGGCTATTCTTTATGATTGCGCATGGGTGATTTTTCAGGTCAAGACCCTTGTTCAGACACTGAAGAAGGGTCTTGACCTGAAACGTCACCCTTTCCTTCTCTCCAGAGATGCTGCCTGTCCCGCTGAGTTACTCCAGCATTTTGTGTCTATCTTCGGTGTATAACCAGCATCTGCAGTTCCTTCCCATACACATCTTCAGAGATATGCACACCCAGGAACTTGAAGTTGTTGACAGAGCAATTGCCTCTATTATCCACCTCTACTCTCTTGAGTTTAGGAGAAGAAGAGATGATCTTATTGAAGTGCTCAAAATGCTCACTGTTCAACCTAATTGCCTGTCGCATTTGTATGTTAGCTTTTAGTACTGGCTATCTCAAAGTAATCCAAAGTTACATTATTGATCTTAAGCATTCAGTGGATCCATAAGTTCCACATGCACATTCCGCATTCTAAAACATTTCTTTCGGGCATTCTGAAGGAAGCCATCTATTTGTTCTTATCCAATATAGACTCCATTACAGAGCAGTTCCTCCCTCTCACTTTGGCGATCTTTGAAGGCACCATCCATTAGAAAGCCTATCTGTTGATTGAAATTCCATTTGTAGAAACAAACATACCTTCGGCAATAAGATAGAACGCAAAGGACCTGGAGAGGTATCTTTAACGTGGCTCACTGTGGTTAATGGCAACTTAATGGAACTGTTCTTAAAGACCAATTAATTTCCAATAAATCTGTCAAGATTGATTGAACTTGATTTATGGTGATGATCTGGTAGTCAGGTTTACTTAATTTTAACAGTGCATTCCAATGAGAAACCTAAAACCACAAGTTTAGTTTAGGTTAGAGATACAGAGCAGAAACAGGCCCTTTGGCCCACCGAGTCCGTACCGACCAGCGATCCCCACACACTAGCACTATCCTACATACACTAGGGATAATTTACCAATTTACTGAAGCCACTTAACCTACAAATATGTACGTCTTTGGAGTGTGGGAGGAAACCAGAGCATCTGGAGAAAATCCACGCAGGTCACGGGGAGAACGTACAGACTCCATACAGATAGCCCCTGTGGTCAGGATTGAACCTGGGTCTCTGGCGCTGAAAGGCAGAAACTCTAACACTGCGCCACTGTGCCGCCCCTAATAACATAAGATGTTATTTATTTGCTTCAAAGTCATTGTAGAATTTGCAAAGAGAAATTTCTGTCATAATGTTATCAATAATGGAGAACTACATTTGTTTTCCTCATTTATTTTCTCCTATATAGATTGAAAGGTAATGTTCATTTATATTCCTGATGTGTTTTTTTATGAACTAAACCCATTAAGGAATGTGGAGTAAATGTGTGTGACAGACCCCATGAGAAAATTACTAACTGAGTGGAGGGACTGGTTCTAGGAGCCTGTGCCTGCTGCATCTACAGTTCGATGAACAGTCAACTTCTTCGTAGCTGCTACCCACATTCGACAAATCAACCTGTATCATATCACATCAAACTTCAAGTTCCAGTTGACTTACTCAATCTGTTGTCAGCTCGCTCGATTGTTCTGTGATAATCATAGGTCAATTCAGAGTTTACTTTAATTTAGGTTAGAAATACAGCCTGGCCATAGGCCCACTCCACACAGACAGCAGCCGAGGTCTGGGTCTTTGGTGCTGTGAGGCAGCGGCTCTACCGGCTGTGCCATTGTGCAATTGTGGAAGATTAATATTGACAGGTCCTCATTACTCTTTTAGCTTTCATTTATAGATACAGCATGGAGACAGGTCCTTCGGCCCACCGAATCCTCGTCGACCATTGATCACTCGTTCATGCTAGTTCTGTGTTATCCTACTTTCGTATCGACTCCCTACAGTCTAAGGGTAATTTACAGAGGATGTTTAACCCACAAACCTGCACGCCTTTGGGTTGTGGGAGGAAACCGGAGCGCACAGCGGAAACCAATGTGTTCACAGGGAGAATGTACAAACCACACAGAGAGGACCCGAGGTCATGATCGAACCCAGGACTCTGGTGCTGTGAGGCAGAGGCTCTGCCTGCTGTGTCATTGTGTCGCCCCCTCAACATTATTTCTGCTTTATCTAATTTTATTCTTTTCTCCCTTCAGTCCACTTTCCCCATCATTGCACCTATTTAGAAACTGGCATATCTGAAAAAAGGTTACAGTTCTGATGGAAGGTTGTTGGTTTGAAACACAGCTGCTTTCTGATCTGCTGAATATGCACAGCATGTTAGAAACATAGAAACATAGAAATTAGGTGCAGGAGTAGGCCATTCGGCCCTTCGAGCCTGCACCGCCATTCAATATGATCATGGCTGATCATCCAACTCAGTATCCCGTACCTGCCTTCTCTCCATACCCTCTGATCCCCTTAGCCACAAGGGCCACATCTAACTCCCTCTTAAATATAGCCAATGAACTGGCCTCGACTACCCTCTGTGGCAGAGAGTTCCAGAGATTCACCACTCTCTGTGTGAAAAAAGTTCTTCTCATCTCGGTTTTAAAGGATATCCCCCTTATCCTTAAGCTGTGACCCCTTGTCCTGAGATAAGGGTCTATTCTTGAGATAGACACAAAATGCTGGAGTCCTTCTTCTCCCCTCTCCCATCAGGCAAGAGGTATGGAAGTGTGAAAACACAGATTTCCAGATGAGTTCCGCGCCCACCATGACTTGGAGAGCTTCTACCGTCGTCTCCGCCTCACAGCGCACTTCCATGGGAAGGAGTCCTCGCCCCCTAATGATGACCCCTTTTCCCGTCTCCAACGCACCCCCTCCTCGTGGAACCCCCCTCAGAAAGTCCCGGCTCTGGAACTCTTCATTCAGAACTGCCGCCGCGACGTCAACCGCCTCAACTTCTCCACTCCCCTGTCTCACTCCAATCTTTCCCCCTCTGAACGCACTGCCATCGAATCTCTCCGCAAAAACCCAGACTGGGTCATCAAACCAGCCAACAAGGGAGGTGCCGTGGTAGTCTGGCGCGTCGATCTCTACAAAGCTGAGGCCACGCGCCAACTCTCGGACACCTCCTCCTACTTACCCTTGGACCATGACCCCACTGACGAGCACCAGGCCACCATTTCTAGCACCATCACCGACTTCATCAATTCCCACGCCCTACCTGACCAAGCCTCCAAACTCATCGTTCCCCAGCCCCGCACGGCCCGTTTTTACCTTCTCCCTAAAATCCACAAACCCGGCTCTCCCGGCAGACCCATTGTCTCTGCGTGTTCGTGCCCCACCGAACTCATCTCCACATACCTTGACACCATCCTATCCCCCTTGGTCAAATCCCTCCCCACCTATGTTCTAGACACCTCAGACACTCTCCGCCGCCTCCACGCATTCCACTCTCTGGGCCCTCACCCCCTCATCTTCACCATGGATGTCCGGTCACTCTACACCTCCATCCCCCACCAGGATGGCCTCAAAGCCCTCCGGTTCTTCCTCGACCAGAGGAGCAACCTTTACCCAGCCACTGACACTCTCCTCCGCTTAGCGGAGTTGGTCCTCACCCTCAATAACTTTACATTTGACTCCTCCCATTTCCTCCAAACACAAGGCGTAGCTATGGGCACACGCATGGGCCCCAGCTACGCCTGCCTCTTTGTCGGGTACGTTGAACAATCCTTGTTCAATGCGTACCAGGGCCCCATCCCCGACCTCTACCTCCGCTACATTGACGACTGCTTTGGTGCCACCTCCTGCACCCACACACAACTGACTGACTTCATCCACTTCACCACCAACTTCCATCCGGCACTCCAATACACCTGGACGATTTCCGACACTTCCCTACCATTCCTTGACCTCACCATCTCCATCGCAGGGGACAGACTCCTGACCGACATACATTATAAACCCACTGACTCACATGGCTATCTGGACTACACGTCTTCCCACCCTGCCCCCTGTAAAGACTCCATCCCTTACTCCCAATTCCTCCGCCTACGCCGCATCTGTTCCCAGGATGAGACATTTCATACCAGGGCATCGGAAATGTCCTCGTTCTTCAGGGAACGGGGATTCCCCTCCGCCACCATAGATGAGGCTCACACCAGGGTCTCATCCATACCCCGCAACACTGCTCTCTCTCCCCATCCCCGCACACGCAACAAGGGCAGAGTCCCTCTGGTCCTCACCTTTCACCCCACCAGCCGGCAAATACAACACATAATCCTCCGCCATTTCCGCCACCTCCAACGTGACCCCACCACTCGCCACATCTTCCCATCTCCCCCCATGTCTGCCTTCCGCAAAGACCGCTCCCTCCGCAACTCCCTCGTCAATTCTTCCCTTCCCTCCCGCACCACCCCCTCCCCGGGCACTTTCCGTTGCAACCGCAAGAAATGCAACACCTGCCCCTTCACCTCCCCCCTCGACTCCATTCAAGGTCCCAAGCAGTCGTTCCAGGTGCGACAAAGGTTCACCTGTATCTCCTCCAACCTCATCTACTGCATCCGCTGCTCTAGATGTCAGCTAATTTACATCGGTGAGACCAAGCGTAGGTTGGGCGACCGTTTCGCCGAACACCTCCGCTCGGTCCGCCTTAACCTACATGACCTCCCGGTGGCTCAGCACTTCAACTCCCCCTCCCATTCCCAATCCGACCTCTCTGTCCTGGGTCTCCTCCATTGCCAGAGTGAGCAACAGCGGAAATTGGAGGAACAGCACCTCATATTCCGTCTGGGGTCCTTGCGCCCCTATGGCATCAACATTGAATTCCCCCAATTTGGCTAGCCTGTGCTGTCCCCTCCCCTTCCTTCACCCTCTAGCTGTCTCCTCCCACCCGCCCATCCGCCCGCCCTCGGGCTCCTCCTCTTCCCTTTTTCCTTCTTTCTTTCCCCACCCCCCATCAGTCTGAAGAAGGGTTTCGGCCCGAAACGTCGCCTATTTCCTTCGCTCCATAGATGCTGCTGCACCCGCTGAGTTCCTCCAGCAATTTTGTGTACCTTTCCAGATACATGGACAGTTTCTTCCCGACTGTTATCAGGCAACTGAACCATCATATCACCAACCAGAGAGCGATCGTGAGCTACTATCTTCCTCATTGAAGACCCTCAGACTATCTTAGATCGGACTTTACTGGACTTTATCTAAATGTCATTCACGCTATTCCCTTTATATTGTGTCTCTACACCGTGGATGGCTCGATAGTAATCATGAATTGTCTTTCCGCAGACTGGTTAGCACGCAACTAAATCTTTTCACTGTACAGGCGACAATAAACTAAACTCGACTCAACTCAAAATGGATAAGTAACATTTCGGGTTGGGACTCTTCTTCAGACAGAATTCTTTAATTATTAAGAAAGTAATTCTTAAATCACTTTTCATGCTGTGTTAAAGAGTAAATGGGGAAGTGAATAAATCTAATTAAGATTCATATGTCTTTAATTAAGGAGATAATTGAATAGTGTGGAATACACTAGTTCCTAGATTATTGATAAAATGGAAAAGCAAGCAACAAAAATATACAAAGAAGAAATACAAAATTATTAAATTTTGTTTAATTTGAACCTCTGATCAAGTCACGTCAAGTTGAGTTTATGGTTACATGTACAAGAGCAGAGCAGTACACATACATTGCTTGCAGCAGCAACACAAGCACATAGACTCAGGCAACCGAAAAAAAGAATTATGCATAAATTACATCAATTCTAATTGAAAATACATAATCTCTACAGGACATTGGAAAGAAAAAAAAGGAAAACAATGGCGTTTCTGCAAAACTCAATTAGAAAACAAGGGCAGCACAATGGCGCAGCTGGAGTTGCTGCCTTACGGCGCCAGAGATCCCGGTTCGATCCCGACTATGGGTGTTGTCTGTACGGAGTTTGTACGTTCTCGCTGTGACCGCGTGGGTTTTTTTCAGGTACTCCGGTTTCTCCAAAGGCTTGTAGGTTAATTGGCTTCTGTAAATTGTGTTTAATTTGATCTAATTAGATCTAATTTGTATTCTATGTGTTGTGAGGGGATGGCAGATTAAATTAAGCAGTCAGGTCATGGAAGTTGGGTGTCAGGAGAGAGGCATCAGAGACCAACAAAATTTAGCTGCTGAATGTTTCTATAATCTTGTATGATGATGAGCCGTAGTTTTCCTGTTAACTTCATTTCGTTTCGTTGTCTCTAACTGAGACAATGACAATACATTTGAATACAACTTAGAATGCCCACCATCGAAGGGATCTACAGAGGGCGCTGTCTCAAAAACGCAGTCAGCATCATCAAGCATCCACACCACCCTGGCCACACTCTCATTTCATTCCTGCCATTGGGAAAAATGTACAGGAGACCAAAAACTGTAATGTTCAGGACCAGCTTCTTCCCATCGACCATCAGACTATTGAACACTACGAACTCCAACTAAACTACGAACTACAAACTACGCTATGGCTGCACTAGAGATTTCAGGATTTGTTTTGTTTGTGCACTTTTTGTTTTTTTTAATTTATTTAACTTTTTCTTTTCAGTTTATAAACCTGTTGTTCTACTGCTGCAAGTAGGAATTTCAGTATTCCATTTTGGTACATATGACAATAGAACAACTTTGATTCTTGGCACTTGACTCTTAAAGTGTAAGACCTGTGTGTAAGCTTAGTGGTCCCAAATTTAGTTCAGATTAGTTTAGAATTGTAGCATGGAAATAGGCCTTTCAGCCCACTGAGTCCATGCTGACCATCGATTACCCTTTCACACAAGTTCTAGGTTTTCCCACTTTTCCCATCCACTCCTTTTACATTTGGGGAAATTTCACAGATGTCAATTAATCTATAAACCCGCACATCTTTTGGATTTGGGAGGAAATCCACAGGGAGTAAATGCAAATGCCACACAGGCATCACCTGTTGTCAGGATGAAGCCCAAGCCTCTGGCACTGCAAGGCAGCAGCTCTACCCGCTGCTCAACTGTGATACCCCCATTACATCCGCACTTCCTTACATTACAAAAGATAACAGTTCCTTTAATGGATCCTTGGTAACATTGATTGGGAACGAGTGATCCTTTAATTACCATTAGAAGAATTTAGTATTATTTCCTGATGCGTTTTCTAACACGTTTACTTTTAAAATGTAATGAAAGTTTGATCTCTCCAGCTGAATGATCAACGACTGGTTGAAATGTTATCATAGTTTTAATTTTCAAAGACAGCTTAATTAAAATCCTATGGTCAAAATGTTTCAGATTTCTTTCCCTGTGATTTATTGCTTTGATTTGTTAGAACTTGTTTCCATTTATTTACTTTTCCAATTAAATGGCTTGGCTTCAGTCCAAGGGAATAAGCAGAGAATTATGGTTTGCTAGATCACAACAGCATGAAAGTGAGGAAAATAGCTTGTCTAATGGAAATGTACATCAGCATAAATTATTGTCAAATTACTGTTGGGTAAACAGATTATAAAATAGTTTTCAGATCAATAGCTGGATCATATTCATATCTGGTGAAACGAGATTGAATCAAAATGTTGCTTGCAGACAATAAATCAATCAGGGTAGTGATGAGGGAAGATTAATGATGTGACTCATCAAATGTGTTAAAGTGAAACATGCTGTTTTCTATCAAAGGTAAGTTACCAAGTGTATAGGATTTAACAATTATAATAATCTTTCAAACAATTTTGTCTCAGAATGTATTAGGAAAGTTGGTGGAAAGTACTAATAACTGAATTGAATTACTAAAGTATAATTTTATTTTATAACCTGATTTTTTAATTTTACTTTAGACTTCAGGCTTTAAAGATACAGCATGGAAACAGGCCCTTCGGCTCACCGTGTCCTCGCCAGGCAGCTCTATATACTGGCTCTATCCTACACAGTAGGGACAATTTACAATTAACAGCAGCACGGTGGCGCAGGATGAGAGTTACTGCCTTACATCGCTTTCAGCGCCAGAGACACGGGTTCGATCCTGACTACAGTAGCTGTCTCTACGGAGTTTGTACATTTCCCCCATGACCATGTGGGTTTCTTCCGAGATCTTCGGTTTCCCCCCACATTCCAAAGATGTACAGGTTTGTAGGTTAATTGGCTCGGTATAAATGTAAATTGTCCCCAGTGTGTGTAGGGTAGTGTTAATGTGTGGGGAACGCTGCTTGGTGCAGAGACGGTGGACCGCAGGGCTTGTTTCCACGCTATATCTCTAAAACTAAAGAAGCCAATTAACCTAAAAACCTGTATGCCTTCGGAGTGTGGGAGGAATGCTATACATAAATACAATCAAGTCAAACTCAAGTACATTAGAGAGAGCAAAGGGGAAGGTACAGAGTGCAGGATCTAGTTCTTAGCATTGCAGCACATCAGTTCCAGAGATACCGAAGAAAGACACAAAATGCTGGAGTAACTCAGCGGATCAGGCACCACCTCTGGAGTAAAGGAATAGGTGACGTTTTGGGTCAAGACCCTCTTCAGAGTCGAAACATCACCTATTCTTTTTCTCCAGAGATGCTGCCGAACCCGTTGAGCTACTCCAGCATTTTGTGTTTATCTTCAGTGTAAACCAGCATCTCCAGTTCCATCCTCCACGCTTTTGGAGTAAATATCTAAGTCCACTTTATATCATGAGAACATTTAGAAATGTTGCCAGATCTACAGGTAGAGAAGAGATTTGAAAGAGTGATTGCCTCAGATGACAATAGATCCTTCTCTGGGACTAGCATGTAAAGAGTCGACACACTCCAGTGCCATTTTAGTGTTTGGAATTTTATCAAGGACATTGAGCTATGCTGGGATAGGCTTTCTGTTTTTATCTGACTCAAGCACTGATCAACAAATCCAAGAATCATACAAATATTTCAGCAGGTAGACCTTGGGCAAGAAATTAGAAGTATATAGAATTTGCAAGAATAGTGAAAAATGAAGAGTGTTCGGAGTCGAGAGTATTTCATTGTCATATGTCCCGCAACTTGCAGCAGCACAACAGATACATAAACACAGGTCTCAGTAAACACCATAATAAACAACAACAAAAAGTTTGCCTCTCTCTCTGACGTGAGTTCTGTAAGATTTCCCCTCTGTGATTCCTGCTGCTCTCTGATTCTATCACTGTGCTTTAATGCAGACTTCGGTCTGAAGAAGGGTTGCAACCCGAAACGTCACTCATCCTTTCTCTCCAGAGATACTGCCTGACACGCTGAGTTACTCCAGCACTTTGTGTCCATCTTCACTAGAAAAAGTTCAGTATATTTATATAATAAAATAACCGAAACAAACAATAGTAGCGCGTAGACAAAAACAGTGCTCCCAAGTCTACTGTATGTAGTTTGGGGCATAATTGGAGGTTGTAGTGTTTAATAGCATGATGGGTGTAGGTTTGGCATCTTTGTTTGATGACAGTAATAAGAAAGATTCACCACCTGAATGATTGATGACTTTCTTCCAAAGATGTGTCTGATTTGATATTGTAGTGGCCATTTGGCCTATTTTGCATGTCATTGTGGATGGCATGTTCCTTTAAATTTTAGCCAGCCCGTTATAATGTGGGTGGGATTTTATGACGTGTCTTGGGGCGTGTTTATGCAGCTTAACTGCTTGCGTGTTAGTTTAGTTGGGAATTCGTTTTGGACAGGAGAGGGAGAAGGTTTATCCTTCGACCATGTCAAGCATGTCAAGCCTCATGTGAAGAAGAAGACACAAAGAGTTTTCTAGTATCTGAAGCAATGCGCTGGAGTTCGAAGAAGATAGCTGGAACAAGTCGGAAAACCTTGGATGTATCTTACTGTTTTATATCTACAATAAAGAAAATATTCATTAAAAGACTGTGTGCTGAAGCTTTATGAAAGTAGAAGCTCTGTAAGTCTCTGAGGCAGCTTGCATGCGTACCGAAGATATTCCCCTTATCCCCTCTCAACCAATTAGTGGCTAGGGAGTTAATTTCCTGAAAGATCTGAAAAATCTGCCGCTACATTAAGTCGAAGGATACCTCCAGCAGGGGGTAATTGCCAGTCCCAGAGATTGGGACAGAAGAAGAAGAAGAAGATAAGTAAAAGCGAACCTCCGGCGGGGGTAAATACCAGTCCCTGAGATAGGGACAGAAGATCGAAGTGCGAAGGCTGAGACCTAGGAGAGGTGCGGCCAGAGCAGGACGAAGGCTAAGACCTCGAAAAGGCGCAGCCAAAGAAGATTGGTTCCAATCGTGGAACTGAAGAAGATCTCGGCCAGGAGGAGCCTTGAGGTCTATCAACAGCATCGGAACGCATCGGAAGACGTATCACTGGATTGTGAGTACGAATTGATTATTACCTTTTGAATTAAAATTACGGTTTTAATTGAAAGAATTCTGTAATAGAGCTCAACAAGCTGTTTTCTCCAGCGTGTCTGGGAAAGGCAGACCGACCTTGGATTGTTTTGAATCAAAGAGATAAAGGAGCATTCCATTGGAATTAGCATCATTTATTTTGCACCTGGAATTAGAGAGAGGTTCTCTACATTATCAGTATGTTTTAGTTTTGGAAGAAATTGTTGATAATAACAAAGTCACTCAGAAGCAGAGACTTTTTTTCGACTAATTTAAAGACTTGGCAATCTGCCAAGACCTCTTTTAAATCATGAAGGAAGATGAGGGCAGAGCTATGCCAGAAGAGCTACATGGTGGTGAAGAAAGACCAGCCAGACAACTTAAACTCACTGAGAAAGGTCGAAGTTATGTTCTCAAGGAGGCTGAATTGGATAGGAACAAGTTGGGGAAGAAGATTAGAAAGCTGTTTGAAAGTGTGAAGACACTCATGGAATCAGAAGAGAACCAGGACAAGGTGGAAGAGAAATTACGCCTGATAAGTAGCCTTAACCATGAGCTGAAAGAGAAGCAGGACACACTGCTGGAGGCAGAGCGTTCTCCAGAGCGTGAAAGACATTTTAAGTGGGATTGTGAAAATACGGAGTATTATGATGAATCCAAAGAAGTTGTAGAAGGATGGTTAGAGCAAGTTAGCAAAAGTAAAGGTAGCAGAAAAGAAGATACTAAGCCAGAAGAAGAAGGTGATGAAATAGAACCGGAAGATAGTATCTCAAATGTATCTTCACAAAGATCAGGCCGTAAATCTGGTAGCTCAGCCAGTTCGGTTTCATGGGCTTCTGCTCGTTTGGGAGCAAAGGCTGAGTTAGCAGCGCTCTCAATAGAAGCGGATGCTATGAAGAAAAAACATGAGATGGCCCGACAGCAAGAAGAGATGATGCAACAGATGGCCCGACAGCAAGATGAGACAAAGCGACAGCAAGAAGAAATGGCGCGATGTCAGGAACAACTGGAATTAGATACAAAGTTGAAGGTGGCTAAAGCCAGAAGGGACATACTGGAAAGTGAAGGGTCTAGATGCAGCTCTAGATCATCAAAGGCGATAAGCTCTAGACAGAGAGCCAGACCTGCTCAGAGTGATTTGGCAGTTGAATCGATTCCACGGTCAAAGTCCACAGGATACCTTGGATTGGAAAACCTAAATAGGTTGAGTGAACCTTCAGCTCAGCAAATGGGTGCTGGACCGAAACTAGCTACTATAAGAACATCCGTACAAACTCGAGAAGGACCAGTGGACCAAGGAGAAGGGAATCAGGTTGGTCTATTGGCACTGCTACATAAGCAATCTGAATTCAACGAGATTATAGCTCGACGAAATAAATCTCTCATTTTACCACCAGTTGAAATTCCTACGTATGCTGGAGATCCTTTGGAATATGAAACTTTCGTGAGGGCACTGGAAGAGGTATTAGAGAAGAAAGTTATGGATGAAAAAGAGCGCTTAAGGTTTCTGGTGAAGTACACACAAGGAAAGGTGAAGGGGCTTGTGGAAAGTTGTCAGATGGAGCCAGACAACCAGGGCTATAAAAAGGCGAGAAGATTATTGAAGGAACGTTTTGGTGATGAACAGAGGATTGCGAATGCATACATTGAAAAGGCCCATGATTGGAAAGAAATCAGGCCAGAAGATGTGGATAAATTGAGTGAATATGCAATATTTCTGAGAAGATGTTGCAGCTCGATGAAAAATCTTGGCTATATGGAGGAAATTAATCTTTCAAGTAATATGAGAATCATCATTAGCAAGTTGCCCAGAAGAATGAGAGAAAAGTGGAGAGATAGGGCAGGTGAAATACGTGATAAGAGCAAACAAGTAGCCAGGCTACTAGACCTGGTGGAATATTTAGAAAGAGAAGTACGGTACATGTCAGATTCATGCAGCGGGATTATTGAAGAAGCCAAGCCACTTGCAATTTATAAGGGTTCTACCTATGTCAAAACTAAACAAAAGACAGGGCCTAAGAAAAGCAATTTTGCTACCAATATAATACCTGAGAAGGTGTTAGGTGGTGCAAAAGAGGATGCACCGACCAGAAAGAATGAATTCTGTCCATTTTGTGATGAAGTAGGTCACACCATAAGATGGTGTCGTAAATTTAAGGAAAATAAATATGAAAAAAAGATGGACTTTTTAAAAAGGAATGGAATCTGCTATGGATGTTTAAAGAAAGGGCACATGGTAAAAGACTGTAGGTGTCCAATAATTTGTGACAAATGTAAGCAGAATCATCCTGATGTGCTTCATACTGTAAAGAAAGAGCCAGATCATACTGAGCAGAAAAAGGAGTCAGCGGATGTAAATGCTATCACCTCGCCTCAAGTAACTGCACATATTGGGGCCGGAGAGAAAGCATGCATTTTCTCTATTTTACCAGTACAAGTGAGAAATAGGGAAACTAATGTAGTGTTGCAAACATATGCATTTCTGGATCATGGGAGTTCAGCTACTTTTTGCACAGAGAATTTGATGAGAAGGTTGGACATTACTGGAGAGAAAGTTAAAATTCAAATGCGTACCATGAATAAAGAAAAGGATTACCCTAGTTATTATATAACAAATATGGAGATATCCAGTTTGGATGAAGATAATTTTATTCCAATTTCAGAGGTTTTCACACATGAAACAATGCCTGTTGGTCGTCAAAATGTACCCAGATGTGAAGACTTACAGCAATGGCCTTACCTGAAAGAAGTCAAAATAACAAAGATAAATTCTGATATTGACTTACTTATTGGAACGAATGCCCTGAGAGCATTAGAACCTGTACAGATAATTAGGAGCCAAGGGGATGGACCGTATGCTATGAAGACCCTACTAGGATGGGTTATTTATGACTCCTTGGGTAAGAATAAGGAAAGCACCAGCAAAATGAATTGCCGTGCTGTTGCTGTTAACCAAATATCTACAGGTAAATTGGAAAAGCTGTTAATGAAGCAATATAATCATGACTTCAATGAAAGTACCAGCCAAGAACATGAAGAAATGTCTAGAGAAGAATTGAAATTCTTAGATATTATGAACCATTCAGTTAAGATGAAAAATGGACATTATTGTTTGGATTTACCTTTCAAGAAGGAAAGTGTCAATTTACCAAATAATCGCTATATGGCTGAACAGCGTATTCATGGTTTGAAACGTAAATTTGTTAAGAACACGAAATTTCAAGAGGAATATACATCCTTCTTACAGAATATGATTAATAACGATTATGCTGAAAGGATACCAATGAATCAACTATATCGAGATGATGGAGAGATCTGGTATATTCCGCACCATGGGGTGTACCACTCGAAGAAAGGGACATTGAGGGTGGTCTTTGACTGCGCGGCAGTCTTTAAAGGGACATCACTTAACAGTGAATTACTGCAAGGTCCAGACCTTACTAACTCGCTCCTTGGAGTTCTCATCAAATTTAGGCAAGAACCGATAGCTTTGATGGCTGATATCAGAGCAATGTTTTATCAAGTGAAAGTAACTGGTAAACATATTGATTATCTGCGATTCTTATGGTGGCCTGAAGGGGATGTGCAGCAAGACCTTGTTGATTACCGAATGAAAGTACATCTTTTCGGAGCAGTGTCATCTCCAAGTTGTGCGAATTTCGCTTTGAGGAAAACCGCAGAGGATAATAAAGATTATTTCCCAGAGGAGGTAATTTCCACTTTGAAAAATAATTTTTATGTGGACGATTGCCTAAAATCCGTATCTACCGAGTTAGAGGCAATTCAAATAGTGAAGCACCTAACCTTTCTCTGCAATAAGGGAGGATTTGTACTTACCAAGTGGGTCAGCAACAGTCGTGCTGTTTTGGAAAGCATTCCACCAGATGACAGAGCCGAAGAAACCAAGGTGATGGATTTAGACAAAGACAACTTGCCAATGGAAAGGGCACTGGGACTGCACTGGTGTGTGGAAACGGATGTGTTTAAGTTTAAATTGTCAATTCAGGAACGACCATGCACAAGAAGGGGTATCTTATCTGTGATTGGTTCAGTATATGATCCTTTGGAATTTCTGGCACCATTTACACTGCTAGCCAAGTTAATTTTACAGAATCTGTGTCGAGAAAAACTTGGTTGGGATGAGAGTATAACTCAAACATCCTTGCACAGTTGGACAGAATGGTTAAAAGACCTCCAAAAATTGTCAACGTTTAAGGTAGATCGGTGTATAAAGCCTAAAACCATTGGTAATATCGGAAATATCGTTAGGACGTCACGACCGCCGGAAGGGACGTCACGACCGCGGTGCCACAGGTCACAGGTTGCCACGCACTGCAAGGGAGCAGTGGACCAGACAGGAAGAGCGGACGGAATTACCACGGAATTACTACAGACAGCCAAACCAGTAGGTAATTTACGGCTGGGGTGAGTACTTTCCCATTTATAGGAGGTAGGATTATATAAATAAGGGGTGTATCAATACAGTAATCCGGGTAGGGGATTCTTAAATAGGACCAGTTAATTACTTATATAAGATGGGCGGCCAGGAGATGTGCCAATACTGTGAGATGTGGGAATTTGTCGACACCATTGATGTAGATAATCCCTACAGCTGCAGTAAGTGTTTGAGGCTAGCGGAACTCGAGCTCCGCATTGATGAGCTGGAGACCCAACTTCATACGCTGCGGAACATCAGGGAGGGGGAGTATTACCTGGATGTTTGGTGCCAGGGGATGGTCACACCGACCAGTTTAACTAATTCCGTAGTTAGTAAGCAAGGAAAGGAAGGTGTGGCCATAAGCGAGGCAGGTAGGGGGAACCAGGAGGAGATGCGGCAGGAGCCACAGCCCTTGTCCCTGACGAGCATGACCGAGGCTCTTACTCAATGTGAGGACGGGATCAGGGGCTGTGGGAGGGATGAGCAACCTGGCTGCAGCACCGTGGATCAGGGGGCCATTCAAGAGGGGGGAGTTAGAAGAAATGCCGTTGTGATAGGGGATAGTATTATTCGGGGGGTAGATAAGGTTCTCTGCGGCCAGCAGAACATGTCCCGAAGGCTGTGTTGCCTACCCGGTGCTAGGGTTAAGGATATCTCTGCAGTGCTGGAGAGAAATTTGCAGAAGGAGGGGGAGGATCCAGTGGTCGTGGTCCATGTGGGGACCAATGACATAGGAAGGACGAGGAAGGAGGATCTGCTGAAGGAGTTTGAGCAGTTAGGGAATAAATTAAAAAGCAGAACCTCGAGGGTACTGATCTCCGGATTGCTACCTGAGCCATGGGGCAAATCGGCGAGGGTACGTAAAATTAAAAAGCTGAATGCGTGGCTCAAAGACTGGTGTGGGAAAAATGGGTTTGGTTTCTTGGGCCACTGGCACCAGTACTGGGACAGGGGGGATCTGTTCTGTAAGGACGGACTTCACCTGAACGGTGCTGGGACTGGGGTCCTGGCAAATCATATAACTAGGGCAGTAGAGAGGTCTTTAAACTAAGTAGCGGGGGGGAGGTATCAAGGGGGGGTAATAACGGCAGGGGTAGAGGAAATAGAGCAGGGTATCAGTGGGGAAGCGGAAAATCAAAATGTGACAGGAGGATCCAGAATGTGTGAAGATAAAGCTCTAGATGTAAAAGGGGCAAAAACGGAAAGGAAGGGTAGTAAAAATCATCTGAAAGTGCTTTATCTAAATGCACGGAGTATTCGAAATAAGATAAATGAATTAACGGTGCAATTAAGTATATATAGTTATGATATCGTGGCCATTACGGAGACATGGCTGCAAGGGGATCAGGACTGGGAGTTAAATATAGAGGGGTACTCGACAATTAGAAAAGATAGACAGGAAAGAAAGGGAGGAGGGGTGGCCCTTTTAATAAGGGAGGGAATAACGGCAATAGAGAGGAAGGATATTGCGTTGAAGGATCAGGATAGTGAAACAGCTTGGGTACAGATAGAGAATAACAAGGGGAAAAAAACACTAGTGGGTGTAATTTATAGACCTCCAAATAGCTGTGACGCTGTTAGTCAGAACATAAATCTGCAAATAGTTGACGCATGTAAAAAGGGAACTGCTGTAATCATGGGGGACTTCAATTTTCATATTAATTGGGCAAACCAAACTGGGCAGGGTAGACTAGAGGAAGAGTTTATAGAATGTATTAGAGACGGGTTCCTAGAACAGTATGTCGCAGAACCGACAAGGGGGGAGGCAATCTTGGATCTGGTCCTGTGTAATGAAGCAGGATTAATTAAAAATGTCATAGTTAGGGACTCGTTGGGAACAAGTGACCACAATATGGTCGAATTCCATATTCAAATAGAAGGGGAGCAGGTTGAAACTCAGGCTAGGGTGCTTAGTCTAAATAAGGGGGATTATGAAGGTATGAGGACTGAGCTGATCAAAGTTGACTGGGATAGCAGACTCAAGAATAAGACGGTACATGAGCAGTGGTGTACGTTTAAGGATCTACTGTATAACCTGCAAGAAAAATTTATTCCTATGAAGAAAAAAAGGGGTAAGGGTAAGAACAGTCAGCCATGGCTCAGTAAAACTATAAAGGATAGTATTCGGCTGAAGGCAAGGGCATATAAGGTAGCCAGAGATAGTGGGAGGGCAGAGGATTGGGAAGCATTTAAAGGTCAGCAAAAAATAACTAAGAGATTAATTAAGACGGGGAAAATAGACTATGAAAGGAATTTAGCGAACAACATAAAAACTAATAGTAAGAGTTTTTATAGCTATATAAAAAGAAAAAGGGTGGCTAAGGTGAACGTTGGTCCATTGGAGGGTGAGACTGGAGAGTTGTTGGTGGGGAACATGGAAATGGCAAAGGCATTAAATGAGTATTTTGTATCAGTCTTCACCATAGAAGACACAAAAAATATTCCAACGCTGGATAAACAGGGGGCGGTAGGAATGGAGGAGCTAAATACTATTAAGATCACCAAGGAGGTGGTATTAGGGAAATTAATGAGACTGAAGGAGGATAAATCCCCTGGGCCTGATGGATTACATCCAAGGGTCTTGAGGGAGATAGCGGTGGGGATTGTGGATGCATTGGTGATAATTTTCCAAAACTCCCTGGAGGCAGGAACGGTCCCAGTGGATTGGAAAATGGCCAATGTAACACCTATATTTAAAAAAGGAAGTAAACAGAAGGCGGGTAACTATAGACCGGTTAGTCTAACATCGGTGGTGGGTAAAATGTTAGAGACAATTATTAAAGAAACACTAACGGGGCACTTGGATAAACATGACTTCATCGGACAGAACCAGCATGGTTTTGTGAAGGGGAAGTCCTGTTTAATGAATCTGCTCGAATTCTTTGAGGAAGTAACAACCCGGGTGGATAAAGGGGAACCGGTGGATGTGGTATACTTGGACTTCCAAAAGGCTTTTGACAAGGTGCCACATAAGAGACTATTGCTAAAAATAAACAATTATGGGATTGGGGGTAATATATTAGCATGGGTAGAGGATTGGCTAACAAATAGGAAGCAGAGAGTGGGGATAAATGGTTCATACTCGGGATGGCAACCGGTAACTAGCGGGGTTCCGCAAGGGTCGGTGCTGGGACCCCAGTTGTTCACAATTTATATAAATGATTTGGAGGAGGGAACCAAGTGTAATATATCAAAATTTGCAGACGATACAAAAATGGGAGGAAAAGTAGGGGATGAGGAGGATAGGAAGAGTCTGCAAAAGGATATAGATAAGCTAGGTGAGTGGGCAACAACTTGGCAGATGAAATTTAATACTAATAAATGTGAAGTCATTCACTTTGGGAAAAAAAATGATAGGGCAAGTTATTTTCTAAATGAGGAGGAGCTGCGTTGTAATGCAACGCAAAGGGATCTAGGGGTATTAGTACATGAATCACTAAAAGTTAGTATGCAGGTGCAGCAAGCAATCAGGAAGGCCAATGGAGTTTTGGCCTTTATTGCTAGGGGGATTGAGTATAAAAACACGGAGGTCTTGCTGCAGCTGTACACAGTATTAGTGAGACCACATTTGGAATACTGTGTACAGTTCTGGGGTCCATACTTAAGAAAGGATGTACTAGCCCTGGAGGCAGTGCAGCGAAGGTTTACAAGATTAATTCCTGCAATGAGGGGATTGACATATGAGGAAAGGTTAAGTAGGCTGGAACTCTACTCTTTGGAGTTTAGAAGAATGAGAGGCGATCTCATTGAAACATATAAATCGTGAGGGGCCTTGATCGGGTGGATGCACCGAGGATGTTCCCAATGATCGGGGAAACTAGAACTACGGGACATAGTCGCAGAATAAGGGGGGGCTCTTTTAAAACTGAGATGAGGAAGAACTTCTTCACCCAGAGGGTGGTTAATTTATGGAATTCACTGCCCCAGGGAGCAGTGGAAGCAGAAACGTTAAATATATTTAAGTCTAAAATAGATGTTTTTTTAGCTGCCAAGGGGATAAGGGGCTACGGGGAGAGGGCAGGGATATGGACCTAGGTATGGTTAGTATAGTAAGACCTGAGTGATCTCCTGGACAAGTGTCGATCGCCTGGATTGGGGTCGGAGAGGAATTTCCCGGATTTTTTTCCCGAATTGGACCTGGGTTTTTATCCGGTTTTTTGCCTCCCCCAGGAGATCACGCGGTTCTTGGGGTGGAGAGGGGTGATAGCGGTATAAAGGGGAGGGTAGTGTCTTGTGTTCTGTGTCTTGTGTCTACTGTTTGTGGGTAAGTGTGTCTGTTTAGTGTTCAGCCATGAGCGAATGGCGGTGCGGGCTCGACGGACCTGGTGGTCTACTCTCGCACCTACTTTCTATGTTTCTATGTTTCTAAATGCGCAACTGCATCACTTTTCGGATGCCAGCGAAAGTGGTTATGGGACTGTTTCATACTTAAGACTACAAGATGTAAAGGAAAGAGTGCATGTTGCATTCGTAATGGGAAAAGCCAGAGTAGCACCATTGAAGCAAAAGACGATTCCCAGAATGGAACTTACAGCAGCAGTCTTAGCTGTGAAAATTGACATAATGCTGAAAAAGGAACTGCAATTTCAACTGGAAGAATCTACCTTCTGGACCGATAGTACTACGGTTTTGAAATACATTAACAATGAAAGCAAACGTTTTATGACATTTGTTGCAAATAGAGTTTCCTTTGTACTAGGAGCTACTAATGTTTCTCAATGGAGATATGTTAATACAAAGGAAAATCCTGCGGATGAAGCCTCTAGGGGACAAACAGCAAATTGCTTTCTTAATAACAAGAGATGGATCAATGGGCCAAAGTTTCTTGGTAAGCCAAGTAGAGAATGGCCAAAGCTTGAACTCGGATTTGAAATCTCTACAACAGATCCGGAAATTAAACAAAACATTTTGGTGAATGTGATTGAAAAAAACTCATATGACACCGTGAATAGTTTAATTACCCACTTTTCATCATGGAATAAATTGAGAACATCGGTAGCCTGGTTTCTTAAAATAAAAACAAGATTGTTGATGAAAATTCGGGAAAAGAAACAAATAACAGAAAGTATCTTGGAGAAGAATCCTGCGGAAAGGGAAAAGGAAATCAAATTCCAGACGCAAGTTTTTGAAGCTTCACCTAGCCAACAGTGCCTATGTCTTGATGATCTCCTCAAAGCAGAAAATGCGATCATTTCTTTCTGTCAAAGGCAGAAATACAAAGAAGAGATATTAACATTACAAGCTGGTGGAGAAGGGGTAAAAAGAAGTAGTCAATTGTATAAGCTCGACCCAATTTGGGAAGGAGATCTTCTGCGGATGGGTGGACGCCTAAACAGATTGGCAATGCCTGAAGAAAGGAAACGTCCTATCATTCTCGCTAAGGACTTTTACATAACAACATTATTATTACGGCATATTCATGAACAAATTGGGCATGGAGGAAGAAATTACATGCTATCCCAACTTCGTAAAAAATATTGGGTTACCAAGGATAATTCAGCAGCAAGAAAGATAATAAAAAATTGCATCATATGCACGCGAGAGCGTGGGAAACTTGGTATACAGAAGATGGCAGACTTGCCTTTGGAGAGGATCACTCCAAACAAACCTCCATTCACAGATGTGGGGGTGGATTATTTTGGTCCTATGGAAGTTAAGAGAGGACGTAGCCTTGTGAAAAGATATGGTGTGATCTTCACTTGTATGGCGAGTAGAGCGGTACATCTTGAAGTTGCATCTACACTCGACACGGACTCATGTATTCAGGCATTAAGGAGATTTATTTGTCGACGGGGTCAAGTTACTTCGTTAAGATCGGATAATGGTTCGAATTTCGTTGGAGCGGATAGGGAACTAAAAAAAGCACTCAAAGACTTAAATCAGGTTAAAATCCAATATACTATGCTTCAACAAGGCATAAAATGGAACTTTAATCCTCCAATGGGTTCCCATCATGGCGGTATTTGGGAACGATTAATTCGTATGGTACGAAATGTGCTGCGCTCCGTTCTGAGACAACAAGTTTTGGATGATGAAGGGTTACAGACACTGTTTTGTGAAATTGAGGCGATTTTAAATGATCGACCTATTACGAAAGGTTCTGACGATCCTAATGACCTGGAAGTACTCACACCAAATCATATTCTTCTGCTGAAAACCATTCCAACACTTCCACCTGGGCTTTTTGTAAAAGAAGATTTGTATATGAGACGTAGATGGAAGCAAGTACAATATATGGCAAATCTTTTTTGGAGTAGATGGATACAAGAGTATTTGCCTTTAATCCAAGAACGACAACGATGGCTAAGGATTAAAAGGAACTTTGTTCCAGGCGACATTGTGTTGGTGGCTGACTCTACAGCATCTAGAGGTTCTTGGTTAATGGGTAGAATACTGGAAATCATGCCTGATGTTCAGGGTTTGGTACGTATAGTGCGACTGAAAACAAAAAACAATGTTTTAATAAGACCAATAACTAAGTTGTGCTTGCTTCTAGAAGGCGAAAGCGAAGATGGAAGAGTCGAGAAAGAATTGTGATTGCAGATATAGTGCATGCTATTTTTTCCTCATTAGTATGGTGGTTAGTATCCACGCCTGGCATGCGGGCGATCGCGGTTTGATTTCCTGACGAGGGAGCCACAGGGTTTTATTCCCTGATATTTTGATTTTGATTTTGATGTATGTTAAGCCTTAATGGCCACTTTTTTGATGTTATTTGGTAATTGCCTCATTATGTATTCGGAACAATTAGGGGCCGGTATGAAGTGGCCATTTGGCCTATTTTGCATGTCATTGTGGATGGCATGTTCCTTTAAATTTTAGCCAGCCCGTTATAATGTGGGTGGGATTTTATGACGTGTCTTGGGGCGTGTTTATGCAGCTTAACTGCTTGCGTGTTAGTTTAGTTGGGAATTCGTTTTGGACAGGAGAGGGAGAAGGTTTATCCTTCGACCATGTCAAGCATGTCAAGCATGTCAAGCCTCATGTGAAGAAGAAGACACGAAGAGTTTTCTAGTATCTGAAGCAATGCGCTGGAGTTCGAAGAAGATAGCTGGAACAAGTCGGAAAACCTTGGATGTATCTTACTGTTTTATATCTACAATAAAGAAAATATTCATTAAAAGACTGTGTGCTGAAGCTTTATGAAAGTAGAAGCTCTGTAAGTCTCTGAGGCAGCTTGCATGCGTACCGAAGATATTCCCCTTATCCCCTCTCAACCAATTAGTGGCTAGGGAGTTAATTTCCTGAAAGATCTGAAAAATCTGCCGCTACAGATATAGCCAGCAGTTTTAGATTATTTTTGTATTTCCATATCATGAAACCTCTTTGAACTGTGACTTCAATTAATACCATGCATAATTACCAACCCATTTCCTTCCCAATTGCTTTCCATGACAGTGATGTACGTCTGTAGGGGAAGACCTGCAAATGAAAACCATCCATATATTGTTAATGCTGACGACAGTAGTGTCTCCTAGAGATAAGTAATATTTCACAATTATTTTTGCATAAATCTGCAATGAAATTGCTGTTAACTTGTTTGATGAAGATAGACACAAAATGCTGGAGTAACTCAGCGGGTCAGGCAGCACCTCTGCAGAAAAGGAATAGGTGACGTTTCGGGTCGAGTCTCTTCTTCAGATGAAGAGTTGAAGGAGAAGGAAATTAGAGGTTACGAAAAGGTACAGAACAAACCAGAGCCAGCACTACTCACTCAAGAAATGTGGCACGTGGTGGTACATGGGTAGGATAGGTTTAGAGGGATATGGGCCAAATTAAGGAAGATGGGACTAATGTAGATTGGGCATGTTAGTCAGCATGGGCAAGTTGGGCTGAAAGGCCTGTTTCCACGCTGTATGGCTCTATCGCTCAGCTAACATGACATTTACCTTCATGAGACCAGCTTTTTGCCAAAGTTTACATCTTGACATGAAAAGCCAAAAACCCTTGGAATTACAGAGACTAATTTATGCAGGGGCACTTGTAAATAATTGAAAGAACAAATGTTGCAGTGTCGTAGCTGCCACTTGTTAGCCTCTTTGGCAATTCATAGCTTAAGGAAAAAGTATCCATATTACTTCTAAATTAATCCCCCTCAAGAGGAGCAGTAATGGATCTCCAAGGCCAGACTAATGGTAAGCTTTCCTTTATGATTGTCTTCCTTTCTCTCCAGAAGCGAATCAAGGAATTTGAGTTTGGTGCAGGGAAGTGGTGCAGAGGTACACAACAGATCAGAAACAAGGACTGTATGTCCTACTCCTGCTCTTATCTCTAATTGCGATAGTATCTGCATATGAAAGAAAACATGACAGTTCAACTCTGAAGCAAAATCTGGTCCTATTTGGAACAAGTAAACACAAGGAACCGCAGCTGCTGGAATCGTGCAGAGAACACAAAGTGCTGGAGTAACTCAGTGAGTCAGGCAGCATGCTTGGAGGGTATATACAAATGATGGAGCAACTTAGCGGATCAGGCAGCATCTCTGGAGGACATGGATAAGTGATGTTTTGGATCGGGACCTTTCTTCAGACTGATTGACTAATCATCTATCCATGTCCTTCAGAGATGCTGCCTGACCTGCTGAATTCCTCCACCTTTGCATTCTACCAATTGTAAGTACATTTGCTTCAGCTTTCTTGGCATGGTAATGGTAATAGACAATCAGAGATTGTGCTTGGCTGTCATAATGATCTTCTGGTTATGCAAATGTGAACAGAGAATGGTCTAGTGTATAATTCATGGTAGGCCTAAGGGCCTAACCAATGAACAATTCTATAACTATCTCCTGTTGAACTAGAGGACATAATTACAGCCAGTTTCCCTGAAGGAAGTGCAACTCAGAATTTATTGGCAGAAAGTAGCAAACATAGATGCCACAAAATAACAGTAGGACCAACAGATAATGGCGAAAATTATCAATTCCGTCATTCTCAATCATGCAACATGCATAAGCTCAAATTAGTGTCACTCATTCTCTCTGGAGCAATGGCATTCCTCATCGTTTCTAAAACCAATTTAAGTTGTGTTTGCCTGTAACTATTCCAACTACATTACACTTCACCTTAATTGGGGTGGTCTAGATTTAACTAGCAGACGTTCTCAGTAAGGTTGGCTTCAACGCTGCGTATCGCCCATGAAAAGCACAATTAGAGTTAGCTGGGCTTACATATTACCACCCAAGGATTGTCTTGCTGCCTGCATTAAGTTAAACGGTCACAAGTTAATTAAACATTGTTAATCCTCATCATTCTGTAGATTTACTAGCATCCTTTAATTGGATGTATTTTTTCATCCAAGATCTTATAAAATATCCCATTGTGTGGCTGGGATTTTGTTTTTGCTTCTTCGGGGACTGTGGAATTTACAATGCTATTTAATTCTCCATCTGCATGTCTCCGTAAATTGTTATATGATTCAGTTGCGGAGAATAAATATCGATTTAACATGCATATATTTCCTGCCTATATCTGCTTAGTGTTGCTGTCAGAACCTGCAGTCTTAAAGGTTTACAAACTGCAACGTTTCTTAGAAGACTCAAGGAACTGAAGGTGCTGGAATCTTGGGAAGAACACAAATGCTGGAGTAACTCAGGGGGTCTGACAACATCTCTGGAGGACACAGAAAGGTGATGTTTCGAGTTGGGACCCTTCCTCAGACTCCCGTGGATAGGTGATGTTTTGAGTCAGAACAGAAAGCAGATTTTCCCACCCCCAGGAGAGTTTAATAGAACAGTGCATCACAAGCCTTTCAGCCCACGACGCCTGTGCTAAACATGATGCTAAGACCATCTATTATCTACCTGCACATAGCCAATAACCCTCCATACCCTGCATTCACACGTCTACCCAAAATAATTTTAAATGCCACTGTTGCATGTACCTCAACCACCAACCCTGACAGCACATTCCAGGTACTCGCCAATGTCTGTGTAAAAAAAAACTTGCCTCGAACATCTCCTTTAAACTCTCACCTTATAGCCATGCCCTTAAAGGGCCTGTCCAATGAGCATGCGCCTGCATGCGGCAAGCGCGACCTAATGTGGTCGCTTGAGCCGTACGGCATGCGGCAAGCGCAACCAAACCAGAAGCGGGAGCCGCGCGGAGGTCGAGTGAGTGACACGGTGTTGAGGCGGCTGCGGGCCGGCGCATGCTGGTGGGACCGGCCCTTTAGGTCGCTCTTGCCGCATGGAGTCGCATGCTCGTGGGACAGGCCCTTTAGCGTTTGATTCTTCCATCCTGGGAAAACATTTCTGACTGTCTATCCTTTCTATGGCTCTCATAATTGTGGATGTTTGTAAGCTACCTGGAAATAATTTACACCATCAACTCACCTGAATTGAGGACTAGTTCCACAACCAGAGTCTGAAGAAAGGGTCCAGAACAAAACATCACCTATCCATGTTCTCCCGACCTGTTGAGTTACTCCAGCACTTTGTGTCCTTTTGTGCAAATCAGCATCTGCAGTTCCTTGTTTCAACATTAATTCCAGATTTGCTTGGCCTTTAATGATTATTGGATTAATTGTTTTCTTTAATTTGTTTTCAAATCTTTATAACTATTTTGTGCATGCACGTTTTGGAATTTAGAAAATTGCAGTGTTGTTCTGTGCCGATTATTCTTTTTTAGAGATACAACATGGAAACTGGACCTTCAACCCACAGAATCTGTGATAACCAGCGATCCCCGTACACCAGTTCTTTCCTGCACACATGGGACAATTTACATAAGCCAATTAATTTACAAACATGCACGTCTTTAGAACGTGGGAGGAAACTGGAACACCTGGAGAAAAGCCACGCGGTCACAGGGAGAACGTGCAAACTCCGTACTAACAGTCAACACCCATAGTCAGGATCGAACGCGGGTCTTGGTGCTGTAAGGCAGCAACTCTACTGCTGTGCCATTGTGCTGCCCTAAGGTCTGCTATTCCTTCAAGTTCTACTTGCAAACTTTACAACATGCTTTCATTGGAGCACTGATTTGGTATTGCCAGTAATTATATATCTGAGAAATCATAAGCCAGGCTGAACTATTGGGACTGCCTCTTCTTCAGCAGTTTCTGGTATATTGTGTGAGAGCTACAGAATGAGGCTTCGGTTCTGATGTGATTGAGATCAAATATCCTGCTGACATCTCATTAGTTACACTGGCATATGAAGAATGACCACTTTATTAAAGCAGCCATGTGCCTCCAGCACCTGATGACTCTCACCAGCTATATTCATGTTTCAGGAGAAAGGTAAAGAATGAGGAGATAAGCATTCCAAAAGAAAAGCATTGCCAGTTTCCACATATGCTTCACAATCACCCTTCCAATTTCTCTAAGTCTCAAAAATGATTGTCTGACCAGAATGAATACTAGGAATACCAAAAATATTGCCTTTGTCAAAATTGTGTTTCCACTAGTGGGAGAGTCCAGGACCAGAGGCCACAGCCTCAAAATAAAACATTGTATCTTTAGAAAAGAGATGACGAAGAATCAGAGTTGTGAATCTGTGGAATTCATTGCCGCAGAAGGCTGTGGAGCCCAAGTCAATGGATATTTTTAAGGCGGAGATTGATAGATTTGTGATTAGTACGGGTGTTAAGGGTTAAGGGGAGAAGAGCCAAGAGTGTTTTATTGTCATATGTCCCAGATAGAACAATGAAATTCTTACTTGCTGCAGCACAACAGAATATGTAGACATAGTACACTGTAAAAAATATATAATAAATGCGAGGGGAAAAAAGTACAGTGTGTATATATGCACATACTCACAAGTACACACACACACACATATATATAATATATATATATATATTATATATATATTATATATATATATATACTTACACATACTCATACATACTCAAAAAAAATCAATAGTAGTGCAATAATAATAATAATAATAATAATAATAATAATAATAATAATAATAATAATAATAATAATAATAATAATAATAATAATAATAGTCTATTGTAGTTCAGAGCTTATTTGAGGTTGTAGTGTTTAATACAAACATCCACCACAGCATTCTTCACTATGGTGGAAGGCAACAAAGTTCAGCCAGTTCTGCTCCTTGTTCACCCGTGGTCAGGTCCATAAATCCTCCCTAGTCGCCGCTACGGATGGCCCAATGTACAGGCCCTCTAGTCGGGATGATCCAAACTCCGACTTCGGGACGGACAAACCCGCTTGGAGGTCCCAACTCGGCATTTTCCTACCAGAGACCAGGATGTTATAGGCCGCAGGCCGACAGTCTGAGCTCCTCTCCGGCGATCCCCGGTGAGGGATCCCAGACTCTGGATGGTAAGTCCATGCCACGCCCGCGGCTAGGGTTCCTGTGTTCCTGCATTTGACACTAACACCATCGTGAAGTTTGCAGACGACACAACAGTGATTGGGCTGATTACCAATGGTGATGAAACAAAATAAAGAGCGGAGGTGCAGAACCTGGCGGACTGGTGCGCACGTAACAACTTGTCACTAAACACCTCCAAGACCAAGGAGCTGATTATTGACTTCAGGAGGTCCCATAATGGAGAATACGCCCCAATCTCCATCTACGGGGAAAGTGTGGAGAGAGTGTCCAGCTTTAAGTTTCTGGGCACTCACATTTCAGAGGACCTCACATGATCCACCAACACCGCTGCGCTGGTCAAGAAGGCACAGCAACGACTGTTCTTCCTGAGGACATTAAAAAAGACTGGTCTGCCCCAACAGCTGCTGACAACCTTCTACTGCTGCACCACAGAGAGCATATTAACGTATGGCATCTCTGTGTGGTATCTCAGCTGCACGGAGGCGGAGAGGAGAGCTCTTCAGCGCGTCGTCCACAGAGCGCAGAGGATTATTGGGACACAGCTACCAGCCTTGGAGGGCATCTACCACACACGGTGCCTCAGGAAGGCCGTCAGCATCCATAAAGACTCCTCGCACCCTTGTAATGGACTGTTCGAACTACTTCCCTCCGGCAGACGTTACAAGGCCTTCTACGCCCGAACCTCCAGACTAAGAAACAGCTTCATTCCCAGAGCTATAGCGGCTCTGAACCGGCCCTGCTGAGTGCCCCCCATCCCACCTGGACTGTCTCCCTCAGATGGTCACGTCGCACAGTTTATTTATTTTTTATTTTTTTGACATCGGTTGGAAGCTGCATACCAAATCTCGTTGCACTGATGTGCAATGACAATAAAAGATATTATTATTATATTATAATTATTATTATTATTATTAGAAGCTCCGCAGACCACGGTCCCATGATGTCAATGACACCAGGCCAGCATTCGGAGCGCTCCTCTCTGGCGACACCCGGCAAGGGCTCGCTCGCTCCACGATGGAAAGTCCACGCTGCACCTGCTGCCGATGCTCCGGGCCCGACTCCGGGAAAGGCCGTTCCAATCCACGGTGTTAGGCCGGGAGGGAGGCGACATGGAAATAGTCGCCTCTCCGTTGAGGAGGCGACCAAAAGCTGTTCCCCCCTTTCCCCTCCCCACCATCCCCCACACAAGACACACCAAGAGACATGTAAACTAACATTAGACACACACAAAAACCCTAAAAAAGCCAAAATAACGAACACGCTGCTGGCAGGGCAGCCGACTCGCAGCGCCGCCCACCGACCAATTCCGCTCCTGGATGTTCAAGTTGCCGAACCAGGTCATGATGCAACCAGTCAATATACTCTCTACTCTACACCTGTAGAAGTTCAAGAGAATCCTCTTTGACATACCGAATCTCCTTAATTTGCTCAGGAAGTAGAGGCGTTGATGTGCTTTATTTATAATTGCATCAGTGTGCTGGGTCCAGGAAAGATCTTCGGAAATATGCGCGCCCAGGAATTTGACATTTTTGACTCTCTCCACCATCGTCCATGATATAAACAGGATTGTGGGTCCTCATCTTTCCTCTTCCAAATTCCACAATCAGTTCATTGGTTTTACTAATATTGAGAGCCTGGATCATTTTTGGAATATCGGAAGGTAACCCTGAACTAAACGTGTTTCAGAAGAATTTACTCAATTACGGGCTAATAATGGGAAAAAAGCTCATACTTAAATTCTGGAAAAATGCACCTACACCAACAATAAAAATGTGGATATCAAATATGTTTGAAACACTACATCTGGAAGAGATGAGATTCCTCTTAGCAGGCAAAGCAGACCACTTCCAAAAGACGTGGTCTACGTTTTTGGAACTATTACAAGCATAAGGTGCAATAGTAATTTTTAAAATAAATAAATAAATAAATAAATAAATAAATAAAGGGTGCCAGAATCTGGCAACGGGGGGTAAAAAAAAAAAACCCCCCAACAAAAACAGACTTGGTTGGTAGTCCCCTTTCTGCGGAGTTTAATGTTATAATAGAGCGATTGTTTCTCCTTTCTTTTTCCTTCTTTTCTAGGGTCTACTTTCTTTCTTTACTTCCTTCTCTAACTTCTTTTCTAAGGGGCTTTCTTTTCTCAACACTCTCTTGCACCTTCACGACTCTTGCGCACTTTCCTTACTTCCTTTACTTCTATCTTTTTCTTAAAGCTCAAAAAATGAAGCGGTACAAAAAATGTATTAAGACATATGTGTTGTGTATTATTGTAACTTACCGTACTTCTAATAAAAAAAAAAAAAAAATTAAAAAAAAATTAAAAACTAATATTGAGAGCCAGCTTGTTGTGCTGGCACCATTTGGTCAATTGGTCGATCTCACTTCTATACTCTGTAATTTGTCCAACAACGGTGGTGTCGTCAGCGAATGGGTTTGTGAGGGAAAGATAGATCAGCCATGATTGAATGGCGGAGTAGACTTGATGGGCTGAATGGCCTAATTCTGCTCCTGTGACTTATGAGCGCATGAAAACACAAGGAGCTGGAGGAATTCAATGGGCCAAGTAGCATCTGTGGAGGGAATGGGCAGTCCCTTCACTATCTTTCAGCACTTTGTGTTTGCTCAATATTCCAGCATCTGCAGTTCCTTGTATCCCCATTGTCTTTGTCCTCTACCACAAGTCTGGGTTTAGATTTATTATTGTCACGTGTACCAAGGTACATTGAACAGCTTGATTTGCATACTATCCAGTCAAATCAAATAAAGCTATACACAAATATATGCAGGCAAAACTCGTGCAATAACTAGAGCAAAGGGAAAGATCCAGAATGCAGAATATAATTCTCAGCATTGTAGTTTAGTTTAGAGGTATAGCATGGAAACAGGGCCTTTGGCCTATCGAGCCCACGCCGACCATCAATCACCCGTTCACACAAGTTCTATGTTATCCCCACTTTCGTATCCATTCCCTACACATGCAATTTACGGAGGCCAAATAACTTACAAACCCGCACGTATTTGTGATGTGAGAGGCACCTGCAGCAACCCAGGCAGTCACAGGGAGAACGTGCAAACTCCACACAGGTCAGGGATCAAACCCAGGTCTCTGACACTGTGAGGCTCTACTAGCTGAAGCAAGAATTCCAGAGACAGAGTCCAATGACTGCAATGGAGTAGGAGAATTAGACAATACCCCAGTTTGTCACCCTAACATCAACTATCCATTTTCTCCAAAGATGCTGCCTGACCCGCTGAGTTACTCCAGTATTTTGTTTCTGTCTTTGGTTTAAACCAGCATCTGCAATTCCTTGTTATTATATTTTGTTTGCTAAATGCATAATTTGCACAGATCTCAGACTGAACAAAGACACTTTTGGTGTAACTTATATTCATGCATTAACTCTGTGTAACAAGCAACTTAACTATCTGATTTCCTCTGGAGCTGAAACTGATGACATGTCTTGCTTTTGTTTTGACAGATTTATTTTTGTAGATGAACCTTTACATCAGATCCTCCTCTGATTAAAACCTTTGTTAGATAGCTTTTAGGTTTCTTTCTGTTGGGTAGCAATCCTCAAACAAAGGCCAATTGATCTGACAAATGTGTTTTTTGGTTTCAATAAATATCACGCCACCTTTTAAAAGTGTCTCGCTTGTTTCTTTTGCCCTTATGACAACCCGGCTCATTTTTCTTTACAAATTATCATTGAAGCTTCAGAACTGTTTGCAAATCCAATGGCCAACGCTCAATAGTACAATGGTACTTTACGATCACTTGTACCTAGATACAGGGAAATTTCTTCATGGCAGCTAGAGATACAGCATGGAAATAGGCCCTTCGGCCCACTGAGTCCCACGCCGGCCAGTATTCACACATACAACAGTTCTATCCAACAAACTAGGGCATTTGTTATACAGAAATCAATTAATCTACAGACCTGGGAGAAAACTGGTGTAGCTGAAGTAAACCCACTGGTCCCAGGGGAAAAAAACATAGCTCCACACAGACAGCACCCATAGTCAGGATCGAACCCAGTCACTTTTTTGCATGGGGTTCAGTAACAATTTTGCTATACATGGGCACAATCATACTTAAGTTCAAGACTGTAAGAATAGTAAATTACACTTAGGCAGTACACAAGGCACACCACATTTCTGCTGCCATCTTGTACCCTTCAAGGTCAAAGTTGTTAAAAATGTGGAGTCTTAACTTGGCCTTAAAGGCCCGTTGTCCTGGCGACGGCGCTGGGTTGGGGTTGCAGGGGTCGCTCTGGCCAGACGATGTTGTTGATGTCCTCCACCACTGCTCCGCTGCTCTGTGCCACTGCAGGCCATGTCTGACCCGTGTACTCGGCCTCTTGGAGCGGCACCCTTAGCAATCAAGCTCCAGGCTGCTGCATGGCCTTCACTGGCCCACTCTGCTGGTACCTCGATCTGGACATGTCGACCCGCGAACGCAACATTCCCTTGCCTCACACGGCCACTGCTCAGCCTCCCTGCCTCGGAGCACCTCTCACAGCCAACCTCACAACTCCCAGAGCACCTCTGTGGGCATGGTAGGAAAGACCCCAGCCCTCTCACCGACACCATTTCTTTCATAGAGTCACACAAAATGGAAACAGGCCCTTTGGCCCGACTTGCCAATGCCGACTAACATGTCCCATCTGCCATAGTCTTTCCTGCCTTTGTTTGGCCCATATCCTTCTAAAGCTTTCCTATCCTTGTACCTGTCCAAATGTTTCTTAAATCTTATGACAGTACCTGCCTCAAATACCTCCTCTGGCAGCATGTTCCATGCATCTACCACCTTTTGTGTAAAAAGGTTGCACTCAGGTTCCCATTAAATCCCCCCCCCCCCCCCCCCCCCCCCCCCCCCCTATGTTCTCTGGTTCTCGATTCCCTTACTCTGGACAAAAGACTGTGCATTTCTCAATCTATTCCTCTCATAATTCTGTCCCCTTTATAAGATCACCCCTCATCTTCCTGCGCTCCACGTAATAAAGTCCTACCCTGTACAGCCTCTCCCTATAGCTTATGCCTTGGAGTCCGGGCAACATCCCTGTAAATCTTCTCTGCACCCCTTTCAGCTTGACAACATCCTTCCTACAACATGGGGACCAAAACTGAACGAAGGGCTGGAGTAACTCTGCAGCTCAAGCAGCGTGACTAGAGGACATGGATAGGCAACATTTTAGGTCAGGATCCTTCTTCATACTTGATCTTTAGACCTAATTACGTGTTACAATGTTACAAGCAATGGTATGACTTACTCATTCAATAGACCAAAAGTAAGAAGACTGAGTTCAAGTAAATTGGCACGGCGGTGTAGCTGTAGAGTTGCTGCAGACTGCGCCAGAGACCCGGGTTTGATCCTAACTATGGGTGTTATCTGTACAGATTTTGTACGTTCTTTCTGTGATCGGGCGTGGATGTTCTCTGGGTGCTCTGGTTTTCTCCCACGCTCCAAAGTGGTACAAATTTGTAGGTTAATTGGCTTAATAAAATTGTAAATTCTCCTGGGTGTGTAGGATAATTTTAGTGCATGGGGATCACTGTTCGGTGCGGACTCGGCGGGCTGAAGGGCCTGTTTCCGCACTGTGTCTCTAAAACTAAAACTACCTATCTATTTTTGATACAGAGCTTTCAGTGTCTGAGAAACATTGGCAAACACAGACATTCTTCAGAGAAATTAATGGATCAACTGCAAATTAATCTTATAAATGTATATTAATCATATCATCATATTACTACAGTTCTCAATGTATGAATAGTTTTTGCTCATCTTTCTTAGATTGGATCTGCTTTTCTTCTGTTGCTTTTAAATTGTCGTGTTAACTTTGGCATGGAACAACACTCTAAGACAGAAGCAGATTAAGGCATTGTTTAGTTTAACAATTGAACCTTGGCTAATTGCTCAAATGATTAATGGCCAATTATTCATTATCTTTTTCCTCGTCATTTTTAAGGTAAGTGATTTATTACCAGCTCAAGATAATAGATTAGGATTTTAAAGGTTGTTAATAAAGATGTTTTGGTTACATTTCCCACACATCTGATCACCCTGTTTATGAATTTGTACTTTTTTTTTAACAGTCTAGGTTACTAGATTCAAGACTTTCTTTCTTAATTTTGTTTTGTGTGAAATAGTTATTATCAACTTCCAGGTCTTTCAAAATATTGTTTAATTAAATATTGTAAGAGAGCAATTTTCACTCATATTGTAGGTGGAAGGTGTTTGGAGCAAGCTGCAAAGATGGTCATTAAGTCAGGTATTATAACAGTATTTAAAAGACAGGTACATCGATATGGTACATCGATTTCAAGGGATATGGGCCAAATGGGCAAATGGGACTAGCATGGATGGGGCATCAAGGTTGGCATGGATGAGTTGGGCCAATAAACCTGGTTAAATTCTGTATATCTCCATTACCTGAAGACAGCAGCTGTTCTTCATCCATAGTGTTACATTTGGCTAGACCAGGCCAACACAGTACAGTTTAATATTCATCCTGATCAGATCCACCAAGATGCTGTGATATCGGAAGATTCTGCAGGTAGATAGACACAAAAAGCTGGAGTAACTCAGAGAGACAGGCAGCATCTCTGGACAGAAGGAATGGGTGACGTTTCAGGTCGATACCCTACTTCAGACTGAGAATCAGGGGAGAGAGAGTCTGGGAGATAAAGAAGTGTGAGAGTTCAAAAGAGATGATGTTCAAGGAAAATATAGAAAAGATCATTGTTAGCTAGGAGAAGGTGACAACAAAGCAAACAGATAAAATGTAATCAGAGGGACAGTCAGACTGGTCAGAGGACTGGGAAGGGGGAGGGATGGAGAGAGAGGGAAAGCAAGGGTTACTTGAAGTTACAGGTCAAATTCATACCGCTGGGGTGTAAGCTGGCCAAGCGAAATCTGTAGTCACGGTGGCGCAGCGGTAGAGTTGCTGCCTTACAGCAAATGAAGCGCCAGAGACCCGGGATCGATCCCAATTAAGGGTGGTGTCTGTACAGAGTTTGTGCGTTTCCCTGTGACCTGCATGGGTCTTCTCTGAGATCCACGGTTTCTTCCCCCATTCCAAAGAAGTACAGGTTTGTAGGTTAATCGGCTTGGTAAACGTAAAAATTATCCCTTGTGGGTGTAGGATAGTGTTAATGTGCGGGGATCGCTGGTCGGCGTAGACCCGATGGGCCAAAGGGCCTGTTTCCGTGCTGTATCTCTAAACATAACTAAAACAAAATGAGGTATTGTTCCTCAAATTTGCGCTGGGCCTCACTCTGACAATGGAGGAGGCCTAGGACAGAAAGGTCAGTGTGGGGATGGGAGGGGGAGTTAAAGTGTTTATCAACCGGGAGATTATGCGGACTGAGCGGAGGTGTTCTTTCGACACAAAATGTCGCCTATTCCTTCTCTCCAAAGATGCTGCCTGTTCCGCTGAGTTACTCCGGCTTTTTGTGTCTATCTTTGGTGTAAACCGGCATCTGCAGTTCCTTCCTAAACAAGATTCTGCAGGTGTTCAGTTGGGAGACCTACCTACCCACTGGACCTCACTGACAAACCTTCCCCCTCCATTCACTGTTGAGGAGGAAACAGCCATACTTCACAAGAATGTTGCAAAGATTGGAAAATGGTACAAATGACTAGAGTTTGGATATGCTGAGGCTGTTTTCTTCAGAACTAAGGAGCCAGAGAGGAGGCACAAATGAGGTGTGTGTAATATAATGCTGGACCTAAACAAAGTAAAATAAATGACCAATGGACATTTGCAATGGAGGCTTAAATAAGGGAGCATTGGCTGAAAGTTATCAATAGAAGTATTAGTGGGGAGATGATGAAAACAAGTGAGACCAATGATAATACCATAAGATAAAGGATCCAAATTATACTATTCAGCCCATGGAGCCTGCGCTACCATTCGATCATGCCTGATCTATTTTTCCCTCCACCCCATTCTCCCCATAACCTTTGATGCCCTATTTCAGTCAATGGGTGGTAAGTTTCTGAAAGGATGCCAGAGACAATTATCATCTATGGATCAATGGTTCAATGGTACTTTATTCACATCTACCTAGATACAGTGAAATTTGTTTCCTTGCATACAATTTGGTAAAACATCTTACTATACATAGACGCAATCATTCAAGAATGCAAGAATAGTAGATTACACTGAAGCAGTACACAAAAGTCGCCACATTTCCGGCACTATCCCACATCCCTCAAGTTCGAAGTTGTTTAGAGTCTCAACTTAGCCTTAAAGTCGGTGGCGCTGGGTTGGAGTTGGAGGGACCGTCCTGGCCAGACGATGTATCGATGTCCTCCACTGTGCCGTGCCAATGCAAACCGTGCCGGATCCATGCACTCGGACTCTTGGAGTAGCACCCGATCTAATCGAGCCCAAGGCTGCTGCAGGGTCACCGAGGCCTGGATCCCGACATGTCGACCCGCGAATGTGCCGTCCCCTCACCTCACATGGCCACCGTGCCCCGGGGTGCCTGCAACAGTCGACATCACAACCTCCAGAGCACCTCCAAGGACAGGGGAAGTAACCCACAGCCCTCTCACCGGCACCATTCTTTTGCGCCGTCCGCTACTGCCGCCATCTTGAAGGAAACCACCACTGCCACCTCCATCTTGAAGGGTGTCAGAGGTTATGGGGAGATGGCAGGGAAATGGGGTTAGGAGGGAGAGATACTGTAGTTCAGCAATGGCAGAGTTGATTTGATGGGTCGAATGGCCTAAGTTTGCTCCTTATGGAGCAGGGCTGATGAAGTGGCTGCCTCTATGCTTCAGCACTTGAGACTTGTTTAGAAAGTACTTGGTTGTTCACTTGAAGATACCTGAGTGTAGAGCTGAGGACTTAGTGCTGGGAAGTCAGATTACGGCAGATAGCTCTTTTTTTCAATTGGCATATACATGATAAGACTAATCTCGTAACACCAGTACAAGAAGATTAGTTTTAAAAAGTCAGCAAGATTCACAATGTTGGGTCAGAATTAATTGTAGCCAGTGCACGAGCTGATTGATCGCCAATCATTAGTCTGGCAGATACCTATTGAATTTTCATGAGCTATTTCACAGAAAACTGGTATAAGCGAAGAGGGAAATAGTGCAGCTCTATCGTAAAGACCATCTGGGAGCTGGATATGTGAATGGTTATTTCACTGTTCTAAAAAACATGAACACTAGATTAATCTCTTTAGTTTGGAGACACATGATTTTCTCCAGCAGTTTGTTTTTTCGCTCAGCCTATTGATTCTGCACCTTTCTGGGAGGGGATCAGATAGGGATTTGTGGCAGTACAGTGTGGTACAGTAATCACAAACAGTTTGTTGTGTCATGATGCAGCTCCATAGGACTTTGTTTAGGCCACATTTGGATGCAATTCACGTCACCCCATTTTAGGAAGGATGTGAAGGCTTTGGAGAGAGGGTGCAGAGGAGTTTTGCCAGAATGCTGCCTGGATTAGAGGGTTACAGCTACAAGGAGAGGTTGGATAAACTTGAAACTTGTGAGGAGGCCATCATGTCACTCATTCCTTCTATCCAGACATGCTGCCTGTTCCACTGAATTACTCCAATATTTTGGGTCAGTCTTCGGTGTAATTCACCATCTGTAGCTCCTTCCTACACATACCAATGAATATGATATTGATATCCAAAGGAGAACCTAATCGCCTATTGTTCTGTAATAAATTTGTTAAGCTAAACCGTTGAAGTATTTTCTATGTAATTTATGAAATTTTACTTTTATTTTGGAGTCATAATCATACAGCTTGGAAACAGGCCTTTCGGCCCAACTTGCCCATGCCGTCCAACATGCCCCACCTACATGTGTTTAGTCCATATTCCGCCAAACCTTTCCTGTCCACGTATCTGTATAAATGATCCTTAAATGGTGTGAGAGTAATTTTTTTTTAAATGCTGCTGAATGCAACCCACAACAAAAATTCCTTTCTAACTTAAGCCTTTAAATATATGTTAAACTTTAGGCAATATATGTTAACCTTAACATGGCAAAACATAAAATCTAGTGATGAGATAAATGTTGTTGAAAATCCCTTAAATATGCATGCCAAAATAAAATTATCATATGCATTTAGAAAATTAGACACATTTTACAAAGAAGTCAAAATTCAAAAGCAGCTTTGACGTAGCCTTTATGACAAGTGACTTCAGCAAATTACTCTTATTGTATAGAACAAACCGTTCCCATCACAATCTATGCTGTAGGCATACTGAATACCATATTTTATTACATTAATAAAATACCCACAGTCAGAGATTAGAAATCCAAAGGATACTGACATAATTCATGATTTTGGCTATTGGTTTGATGATTTTTTCAGCATTTGCTCATTCTGCCTTTGAAGTCAAATGATTTTTATCCTAAAAGGCTTGCAGATCATTTAAAATAGGAAGGTTGGGTCTAGATATAGACAGATAGATAAAAGGCCTTTATAGAGTAGACGTGGAAAATATGTCTCCAGTAATGGAAGAGTCTAGAGCCCGAGGGCACAGCCTCAGAATAAAAGAACGTACCTTCAAAATAGAGATGAGGAGGAATTTTTTTAGCCAGACGGTGATGAATCTGTGGAATTTATTGCTACAGACGGCTGTGGAGGTCAAGTCATTGGGTAATTTTAAGGTAGAAATTGATAGGTTCTTGATCAGGAATGGCATCAAAGGTTACAGGGAGAAGACAGGGGAATTGGGTTGAAAGGGAAAAATAGATCTGCCAAGATTGAATGGCAGAGTAGACTCAATGGGTTGAATTGCCTAATTCTATTCGTACGTTTTATACTTACAACTTTGCAGGATCTTATACATTTAATTGGGAATTCATCTTTTGATAAATCGTATTGGTGTTTGAACTGGAAACTTAAATTCTATGCATACCATCAATTAAATATATCATATTTAATATAGTTACAATCCAGCCAAATTTAATACGGTGCCCTATGAAGAATACAATCATGATTATTACATTATATGAATTAACCATTTAAATTAAATACTATGTGAAAAGTTTCAAGAGCAAGAGTAACAAATCTATCGCCAATAGAAAGTTGATCTAAATACCAACAAACTGTACAGTAATCCTATAATATCCTGTTAAATTACTATCAGTTGCTTTGCCTATCAATTTTATAGTTTTAAAATGTCAGTGTTGAGAGTAGATACAAATTTAATGGGGTTTTTTCTGTGTTCCTATGTCCAGCAAGTTTACATTCTCAAGCAAAACCAAAAATCCTTTCTGGGCATCACAGTGGCACAGCAATAGAGCTGCTACCTCAGAGGGTCAGAGACCCGGGATCGATCCAGACTACGGGTGCTGTCTGTACGGAGTTTGTACATTCTCCCCGTGACTGTGTGGATTTTCTCCGGGAGCTCTGGTTTCACCCCACATTCCAAGAACATGTAAGTTTGTAGGTTAAGGTAATTATCTTCTGTAAATTGCCCCTAGTGTGTAGGTTGCGAAAATGGGATAACATAGAACTAATGTACAGGTGATCGAAGGTCATTGTGGAATCAACGGAGACTGAAGGGCCTATTTTGATGCTGTATCTCTAAATTAAACTAAACTAAATTAATACAGGGACTATCCAGGCAACATATTTTACTACTCAATTAAATACGTCTTATTCATATCAGACCAAATTACATTTCAGAGGAACACTTTGTGGACTTTACATTGTTGTCTCCGCCATCATTAACTGTGCCTTCTCCAACAAATTATTATCCCATCAACTGATTCCAACATAATCCTCAATCTATTTTAAGCTTGTCCAGAACCTCAGCATTCTGTTAAGTTAAGATTCCGCTAAATTCCCTACATGACAAGGACAATTTCCTACTCCTTCTGTAATGTTCTCACCTCTGTTCTGCCTCAACCTATGTGCCATTTAAATTCTCTCTGCTGTTATCCAGCTTTGACGATTCGAACATTCTTCTCCCATCTCTAGGCATTCTTCTCCCATCTCTATGCATTGTTGAGTTATCAAAATTTATTCTTCTACAGTAGCGAAAGCCCCATTTCACTGTAACCGAGTGCATGTGACAATTGTAAACCAATGCTGATATCAATTTCTGTAGATGCACCAAATCAACCTGGCATTTGGAGTGTTGCATGCAGTTCTGGTTGCCCAATTACAGGAAGGAAGTGGAGACTTTGCAGAAGAGATTTATGAGAATCTGTTTAGTTTAGTTTAGTTTATTGTCACGTGTACCAAGGTACAGTGAAAAACTTTTGTAGCATGCTATCCAGTCAGCAGAAAGACAATATATGATTATAATCAAGCCATTTACAGTGCAAAGATGCATGATACATAGATACATAGAAAATAGGTGCAGGAGTAGGCCATTCGGCCCTTCGAGCCTGCACCGCCATTCAATATGATCATGGCTGATCATCCAACTCAATATCCTGTACCTGCCTTCTCTCCATACCCCCTGATCCCTTTAGCCACAAGGGCCACATCTAACTCCCTCTTAAATATAGCCAATGAACTGGCCTCAACTACAATCTGTGGCAGAGAGTTCCAGAGATTCATCACTCTATGTGTGAAAAATGTTTTTCTCATCTCGGTCTCAAAGGATTTCCCCCTTATCCTTAAGCTGCGACCCCTTGTCCTGGACTTCCCCAACATCGGGAACAATCTTCCTGCATCTAGCCTGTCCAACCCCTTAAGAATTTTGTAAGTTTCTATAAGATCCCCCCTCAATCTCCTAAATTCTAGCGAGTATAAGCCGAGTCTATCCAGTCTTTCTCCATATGAAAGTCCTGACATCCCAGGAATCAGTCTGGTGAACCTTCTCTGCCCTCCCTCTATGGCAATAATGTCCTTCCTCAGATTTGGAGACCAAAACTGCATGCAATACTCCAGGTGTGGTCTCACCAAGACCCTGTACAACTGCAGTAGAACCTCCCTGCTCCTATACTCAAATCCTTTTGCTATGAAATATGATAAGGGAATAACGTTTATTGCAAGGTAAAGCCAGCAAAGTCCGATCATGGATAGGCTGAGGGTCATCAATGACGTAGATAGTAGTTCAGGACGGCTCTCTGGTTGTGGTAGGGTGATTCATTTGCATGGTAAACAGCTGGGAAGAAACTGTCCCTGAATATGGAGGTGTGCATTTTCACAATTCTTTACCTTTTGCCTGATGGGAGAGGGGAGAAGAGGGAGTGGTCAAGGCGTGACTCGTCCTTGATTATGCTGCTGGCCTTGCCGAGGCAGCATGAGGTATAAATGGAGTCAATGGAAAGGAAGTTGGTTTATGTGATGGTCTGGGCTGCGTCCGCAATTTGCTGCAATTTCTTATGGCCCTGGATGAATACTGCCTGCTTTAGAAGACATTAGCTCTGAGGATAGGTTGATCAAACCTGGATTGTTTTCTGTAGAACATCGTAAGTTAATAATAATATTTTTTTTAAATTGTCATTGCACATAAGCGCAACGAGATTTGGTTGAGGGCAGACCCGATAGAAAAATGTAAGATTATGAGAAGCATAAATAGGGTAGATGGTCAATACTTTCTTCCCATAATGGAATGTGCTATCAGGGTGATATCAGTACCATTCCAATTGCACTTATTGATCGACACTGGTTAGAAGTCCACTCGTCCCACAGTGTTAATGTTTTCACCTTTATGTTCAAACCCTTCCTTTACCTCAACATCATGCCCCCACCCACCCTTCCTCCATCTCTCCATGGAGTTTGGACGCCCTCCCGTAACCTGCATGGGTTTTCTCCGGGTGCTCCGGTTCCCTCACACACTTAAAAGGCATACAGATTTGTAGGTTAATTGGCTTTGGTGGACTGAAGGGCCTGTTTCCGCACTTTGATTATAAAATTTAAAAAAAATAAACTACCAAAATTAGAGGGACAATTTTAACAAAAAAAATCCTAAAACAAACACAGGTTCAGGAGTACTCCAACAGTAAAACTAAGTCTTGAATACAGAACGGAGGTCACAGAAAAACTTAATTAGGTAACAAACTAGGTCTTGATTACAGAACAAAATGATTATCCACAAGTTTAACTTAGTTGACAGTAGTTCCAATTTTCTATTCCAATGATGGGTGTATGCTATTACATAATCAATGAAGTCCCTGAAACTTGGGTGTCATCACTTGGGTGAACTTTTGTTCCGCCTTCCATCACGGTGAGGAATGTGTAGGAGTCACTGTGGTGCATGTTAATGTTAAAATGTATATTTTGTGTTCCGTTGCTTTTTATTTGTATGACTGACTTGGCAAATGAAATTCCTCGTATGTTGCAAAACATACTTGGCTATTAAAGTATTATTGTGATTGTGATTGAGACCACTGCTGCATTCTATGTCTCTGCTTTTAGGCTTTGTCTGGGGTTCCATGTCACCACATTAGTCCAATCCATATCGCTTTTTACAAATTATTAAGCCTATTCTTTCCCCTATATGTCCATTAAAGCCATTCCTTCCATTGCCTTTTCAGTAGCTGCCTGGTAGATATTGTATTCAAAAGGGAACTGCAGATGCTGGAATATCGAAGGTACACAAAATTGCTGGGGAAACTCAGCGGGTGCAGCTGCACCCGCTGAGTTTCTCCAGCAATTTTGGTAGATATTGTAGCTGTTTCAGCTGAAAGATGAATTATTGCTCTCTCCATTATCTAGCTGGTAGCCATTATGTACACAAGTATGTTATAATGCCCTGGAAAATATCAATGCTTTACATGGTGGATGGTGGGAACTCTTCTCCCTTCCACCTTTTCATCCATGCCTCCAGCGTAGCATTGGAAAAGTTTGGAGTCAGCTCTCAATTGTGATATTCCTTGCTTATTTGAACAAATTAATCAGAGCTGATAATACATGGAAATACAATCAAGCCTAGCTCAAGTACAATAGGTAGAGCTACAGAGTGCTGAATATAGTTCTCAGCATTGTAGCGCATCAGTTCCAGAGACAAAGTCCAATGTCTGAAATGTAGTAGAGGTGAATCGGGTAGAACCCTAGCTTATAGAAGGACCATTTAGAAGCCCAATAACAGAGAGTAAGAAACTGTTCCTAAGTCTGATGGTGGCATTAAGAGTTCCAAGTATTCAAGTGGAAAATTGCTTTGGGAGACTAGTGTGTAGAAAATAGTTCTCAGCATTGTAGCGCATCAGTTCCAAAGACTAAGTCCAATGTCCATAATGGGGTAGAGGTAAACCTTAGCTTACGGAAGGACATTTCACAAGCCTGATAAGAGAGGGGACCCCAGTTTCCGAGTCTGGTGGGCCACCCTTTCAAGCTTCTGTATCTTCTGCCAAATGGGAGCAGGGAGAAGAAGAATGACTGGGTTGGGACAAGTCTTTGATTATGCTGGGTGCTTTTCTGAGGCAGCGTTAAGTATGGATGGAGCCAACGGTGGGAAGTTGGGTCTGTGTGATGGACTGGGCCACATGAGCATTTCTCACTGTGTGCAAGATTCCCCTACATCACTTCTGTCTCAATAGCAAAGGTTCAGTCATATTTTTCTCATGATATCTAATTTTCTGAAAAGGTATTTTTAAAGGTTCAAGGTTGCTATAAATCAGCATAATGTATTCTTCTGGCTGCTGCTGAAATGATTTGAACAGGACACAATGAGTTATTATTGTAATGTTGTTTACCTGCACATATCTTGCTCTGCGAAAATGGCTTTTCCTCAGGTAATAATGGTGTAATGTATGTCTCAGTTCTACTGCAGAGCCGAGATGGGTAGTGATTACATAAAGCTTTGATGAGATCAGTCGGAGAGCACGGCTTCGGAATAACTGCTCCGAGATCCATTTATATTGCGGACACATCAGAATTGCTTCGAACTTCTGAAAAAGTATTTTTCATAACAAATCCAAAATATAAATCCTGACAGTTCTTGAGTTCATCCAATGAATAATTGATTCTGACATACAAATTAACCTACAAAAAAACATACTTTTATTTAATGAAATAAATATCCTGAAGTAGTTTTATTCTCACCTGTGCATAGTCAACAAAACCAAATTATTGTTGTCTAATTTCATTGATTTAAATCCTCTATTATACAACTGCAGTTTCTGGTCGTAAAGTCATACAGTGTGAAAACAAGCCCTTCGGCCCAACTTGCCCATGCCAATCAACAAACCCCATCTACTTTAGTCCCACCTGCCCGTATTTATTTGGCCCAACTCCCTCTCAACCTATCCTATCCAAACCTGTCCAAATGTTTCTTAAACATGGTTTTAGTGCTAACCTCAACTACCTCCTCGTCCCATACACCTACCACCCTTTGTGGAAAAAAGTTGTCCCTCAGGTTCCTATTAAATCTATCCAATCTTACCTTAAACCAATGTCCCCTGGTTCTTGATCCTTACCTAAATTGTTGCTACACCTGGAAGATACAGGGGCGGCACGGAGGCACAGCAATAGAGTTGCTGCTTTACAGCACCAGAGACCCAGGTTCGATCCTGACTACGGGTGCTGTCTGTACGGAGTTTGTACGTTCTCCCTCCCTGTGGCCGCATGGGTTTTCTGTGGGTGCCCCAGTTACCTCCCACATTCCAAAGACGTGCTGGTTTATAGGTTGATTGGCTTCTGTAAATTGTTTCTAGTGTGTCGGATAGATCTGGTGTACGGATGATTGCTGGTTAGTGCAGACTTGGTGGGCCGAGGGGCCTGTTTCTGTAAACTGAACTAAACTAAATACAAGGGATGGGAGGCCTTTTAAAAAAAAAAATTCAAAATGACGGTGATGTAAATCTGCGTATAATGCACCTTAACAAATTATATATCTGCCAGGAAAAAACACAAAATATGAACAAAGTAAGATTAACTATAACTAAAGACAGAATGCTGGAGTAACTCATCAGGTCAAACAGCATCTCTGGAGGACATGGATAGGTGATGTTTTAGGTCACGACCCAAAATGTCACCAGAGATGCTCCCTGACGTTGAGTTACTCCAGCACTCTGTTTAAAAAAAACAGCATCTGCAGTTCCTTGTATCGCTATGATTAATTATTATCCTTTCCGCGTCGCAAAGTGTGCTGCAACATTTTCCAATCAATCATTAAATTTTACAAGGTGTTTTCAACAAGCTTCTTCATGGTTTACTTGTCAGACTGAAATAATAGTTGCAAAAGAAATCGGCAAAGAAATGTGTTTGTAGTCAGAAACATTAAATGTACTTCCACTTGCAAGATTCAATTCCATTGCCGTTATACAGAGAACATGTTTTACTAACAACTAGAGATTAATTTGCAAGCAATATTATGTAATGTAATAGAATGATTGCAGAATTTTTGTCTGAATATATTATGCTGTTGATGAAGAGGTAGAGTGACAGATAATGTGGATGTGGAATGGGTGTTTCCACTAGTGGGAGTGTCTAAGACCAGAGGGCACAACATAATGTGTGGGAAGGAACCGCTAATGATGGTTTAAACCGAAAATGGACACAAAAAGCAGGAGTAACTCAGTGGGTCAGGCAACTTCTCTGGAGAAAAGAAATAGGTTTCGTGTCGAGAACCTTCTTCAGACTGAGGATCAGAAGAAAGAGAGACAGTGATGTAGAGTGATATAGAACAAATGAATGAAAGATATGCAAAAAAGTAACGATGATACAAATCATCTTTCGGGAACAGGGGTTCCCCTCTCCATCATAGATGAGTATCCCTTACTCACAATCCTCCGTCTATGCCACATCTGCACCCAAGATGAGGTATTCCATACCAGGACATCGGGATGTGCTCATTCTTTAGGTAACGGTTGTTCCCATCTTCCTTCATTGATGAGGCCCTCACTCGTATCTTCTCGATATCCCAGTTCTGCTCTTACTCCCCCTCCCCCTAGTCACAACAGGGACAGAATCCCTCTAGTACTTACCTTTCAGCCCATCAGCCATCGCATTCAACATGTAATCCTCCAACATTTTCACCACCTCCAACGGGATCCCACCACTAGTCACATCTACCCAGAGACCCTTCCCCCCACAACTTCCTGGTTAACTCATCCCTTCCCACCCAAACCACCCCCTCCCCAGATACCTTCCCCTGCAACCACAGGGGTACCTCCTCCCTCGACTCTGTCCAGGGACCCTGACAGTCCTTTGAGGTTAGGCAGAGGTTCACTTGCACCTCCTGCAACCTCATCTACTGTATCCGTTGTTCAAGGTGTGGACCCTTGTACATTAGCAAGACCAAACGTAGACACTGTTTCACTGAACACCTTCACGCAGTCTGCCTGGACCTACTTGATCTCCCGGTTGCCAAACACTTTAATTCTCCTTCCCATTCCCACACTGGCCTTTCTGTCCTAGGCCTCCTCCATTGTCAAAGTGAGGCCAAATGCAAATTGAAGGAACAGCATCTCATATTTTGCTTGGGCAGCTTTCAACCCAGTGGTATGACTACTGATTTCTCTAACCTCAAGTAACTCTTCCATTCCCTCTCTCTCCATCCCTCTCCCACCCAAGTCATACCAGTTTCAAAGTATTCTCGTTGAATCTCATTGTCTCTACTCATTCTCACCTAGCACTCAGTTAACAATGGCATGTTTGCTTTATCATTGTTACTTTATTTGCATATCTTTCATTCATTTGTTCTATATCTCTCGTTTCCCTTTCCCCTGACTCTCAGTCTGAAGAAAGGTCTTGACCCGAAATGTCACCTATTCCATTTCTTCAGAGGTCTGGCCCATTGAGTTACTCCAGCTTTTGTGTCTCCAAAGGGCACAGAATAAAAGGATGTATCTTTAGAATTGAGATGAGAATTTCTTTATTCTTTAGTCAGAGGGTAGTTAATCTGTGGAATTCATCGCCAAGCCATTGGGTATTTTTAAGGCAATGATTGATAAATACTTGATTAGTAAGGGTGCCAAAGATTACAGGGAGAAGGCAGCAGAATGAAGCTGAGAGGAAAGAAATATCAGCCATGATTTGATGGGTTGAATGGTTTAATTCTGCTCCTATACCTTATTATCTAAATGGTGGCCGACTAGGAAAAGGGGAGATGCAGCGAGACCTGGGTGTCATGGTACACCAGTCATTGAAAGTGGGCATGCAGGTGCAGCAGGCAGTGAAGAAAGCGAATGGTATGTTAGCTTTCATAGCAAAAGGATTTGAGTATAGGAGCAGGGAGGTTCTACTGCAGTTGTACAGGGTCTTGGTGAGACCACACCTGGAGTATTGCGTACAGTTTTGGTCTCCAAATCTGAGGAAGGACATTATTGCCATAGAGGGAGTGCAGAGAAGGTTCACCAGACTGATTCCTGGGATGTCAGGACTGTCTTATGAAGAAAGACTGGATAGACTTGGTTTATACTCTCTAGAATTTAGGAGATTGAGAGGGGATCTTATAGAAACTTACAAAATTCTTAAGGGGTTGGACAGGCTAGATGCAGGAAGATTGCTCCCGATGTTGGGGAAGTCCAGGACAAGGGGTCACAGCTTAAGGATAAGGGGGAAATCCTTTAAAACCGAGATGAGAAGAACTTTTTTCACACAGAGAGTGGTGAATCTCTGGAACTCCCTGCCACAGAGGGTAGTCGAGGCCAGTTCATTGGCTATATTTAAGAGGGAGTTAGATGTGGCCCTTGTGGCTAAGGGGATCAGAGGGTATGGAGAGAAGGCAGGTACGGGATACTGAGTTGGATGATCAGCCATGATCATATTGAATGGCGGTGCAGGCTCGAAGGGCCGAATGGCCTACTCCTGCACCTAATTTCTATGTTTCTATGTTTCTATGTTAATGGTGTCAAGTTCAAAACTTCTCAAATTGTTCAGTTCATTCCAGCTTCCTCAAAGCATAATTTTTATTACTTAAACTTTTCCATAAGATTCCATAAAAATCATCACAGGAGATCACATCGATCAACTGCAATGGGTATTTTGCATATTTCAAAATGCAGAATCATTGTAATGACAAGCTAAAAGGTGCAATTACATTTATAATGTTTTATATGGTTATTAACCTGGAATTGCTTATGTTGTTGTGGTCTTATTGCTTGTCAGATTGCAGCATTACATTTTGAAAGGAAAAGTGATCTTGAAAGTATACTTTTTTAAAATGGTACAAAAGACCATAATAGCTGCAAAATTGGCCATTTTATTAGTAGCAATTTGCCTCCAAATTTCACTGAGGTTGGTGATCCATGGCAGTCTGCAAATTAAAGAGAGTCACGAAGTGTGCATCGGGCAGCATGGTGTCTCAGCGGTAAAGTTGTTGCATCACAACGCCAGAGACCCATGTTTGGTCCTGAACAAGGGTGCTGTATGGAGTTTGTGCATTCTCCCTGTGACTGCATGGGTTTTCTCTGGGTACTCCGGTTTCCTCTCACACTCCAAAGGCGTGCAAGTCAGTCAGTCAGTCTGTCTGTCTGTCTGTCTGTCTGTCTGTCTGTCTGTCTGTCTGTCTGTCTGTCTGTCTGTCTGTCTGTCTGTCTGTCTGTCTGTCTGTCTGTCTGTCTGTCTGTCTGTCTGTCTGTCTGTCTGTCTGTCTGTCTGTCTGTCTGTCTGTCTGTCTGTCTGTCTGTCTGTCTGTCTGTCTGTCTGTCTGTCTGTCTGTCTGTCTGTCTGTCTGTTCCCCTGTGTGCAGGATAATGTCAGTGTATGAGATTCATTGGTTGACCCGGACTCGGTGGACCAAAGCAGGGTCGGGAAAACCCGGGGAGGGGCCAGAGGGGACACGTCCCCCCCATGTTTTGAGAAGTGGGGGACATCCCCCCCAAGTTTTTGTGATCCCGATTTTAAAATCTCCGCTTTTAGCGCTGGATTGAGCCTCCAAAGCCTCGAACGTGTGTGTGAGTGTGCGCATGCGCGCGTGGCTGCCAAGAAATTGTGTCCCCCGTCCCCTCCATGTTTTGATAGCGAGTTCCGCTCTTGGACCAAAGGGACAGTTTCCACGCTGCATCTCTAAAGTCTAAAGTGTGCATGCACAAAAAGTAAGTAATATTAGCAATTAATAAGGCTTCACAACAGCGGCTTTGCTATCCAAAGATAGACACAAAATGCTACAACGGGTCAGGCAGCATCTCTGGATAATATGGGTAGGTGATGTTTTGGGTTGGGACCCTTCTTCAGACTGATTGTAGGAGGGGGTTGGAGTAGGTGGGTGGAGCGGGGAGGTAGAAGCAAGAAAACACTAAGACATTATCTTATTAATAATTATTATTCTTATATTATTAATAATAAACCAAATAGTAGGATTGATGTCATAACTTCAATTTTTCAATATCCTTCTTTCTCAAATTCATATGTTACTCTTCCAGTAAAGTATTTTGGGGCCGAAAGATGTGAATGCGGTAAAGTCTCACAAACAGCAAAGTTGACAAATGAGGAAGTGAAGGGATAACCATGATTGCAAATGTATCATATGACTCTTTACTGGCAGGTTTAACATCTGACCTCAAGGATGCACCTCCAACTGCACAGCAATCTCTCAGTACGATACCATGTAAGGGATCTTGGGGGTTCAAATCCATAACTCGGCACACTCGGGGCAACACATTGGCGCTTCGGTAGAGTTGTGACTTCTGACCTCTGCCTTCTGACCTTGAGGACAGATCCATGAATAAGACAGCACTGAGGGACAATAGCTGATGGGCTGCGATTAGGTGGGTGGGAATCTATGGCATTGTCAGAATGTATATGGAAGTGAGAGATATTTGGTATCATGAAAGACGTGTGTGTGAGTGTGCATGCGTGTGTGGGTGTGTATGTGTGTACCTGTGTAAGTGTGTAAGTGTTTAGTCACTAGTGCTTTTACGTTGGAATTAACTAGCAGATTCATTGAGGTGACTGCTCATGGATGTCAAATTAGATGTGATATTATTGTCACCTCAGATCATTTATGCTGAAGAAACTATGATTCATTTTATTTTAAGTAAAGGGAATTAAGACCCATTAAATATTCATCAAAAATTATGCAAACGTTTAACATTAATTAAGTTCAATTATAATTGGTTCAAGATTATTGGATATTGTTCAGAATCTCAGTATGAATGTTTTTCACCTAATAAAACTCAGTATTTTCTCTGGATGATCCTTACATACATCCTTACATTGATCCAACAAAGGTTTGTTGCATGCACAACTCCACACTACGAGGGGCAGTTCGTCTGCAATAAGACTGAACAACTTACTTTAACTTTATGAAAATATAAAATTATTTTTGACTCACTTTCTGGGAGATACAGCACAATTTACAAGTGTGCAAAATAGTTGCAATAGTGCAATGCAGTAAGAATCTTACAAAAACATAAAAATAACATCAGTATTTAAGAAACGAAAGCAGCATTTCTTTCTAGCGGTGATGATATGATTTTCTCCAGGCTAGCAGAGGGTTACTGAAGATATGTAAGCTTGCAGCTTTCGTGTGTCAAAGATGAAGAACACGTCTTACCAATTTTCCGGTATTAAGCTAATAACTGTATCAAATGGAACCGGTAATGGTAATAAGTTTGTGGATTTGCTGAGGTATTGAACAATATCCAATAATCTTTAAGCAAAAGTAATTCAACTTAATTAGTGTTAACCATTTGCATAATTTTTGATATTTAATAAGGGTCTTAATTTCCTTTTCTTAAAATTAAAATGAATCATTGTTTCATCAGCATAAATGATCTGAGGGGCAATAATGTCACATCTAATTTGGTATCTATGAGCAGTCACCTCAATAAATCTGATAGTAAATTCCAAAGTAAAAGCAATTCATATCTACAAACCATGGATATTAATTATCATGGCACTGGCATCTTAATCATATTACACACACACACACACACACACTAGTATTAGATTCCAGCCATTCCTGGTGCCAAATGTAAACATCTAATTATAAGTGTGCTACCTGTTGGCCCACAGAATGCAAAGGATTCAATTGCACTATTTAAAGAAAAACAGGTAGGTGGAGGTCCCAAAATAACATGTCACCAAGTGCAGGCAGGCGGGACTAGTGTCAATAAGGCATGTCAGTCGACGTGGACAAGTTGGGCCAGTTTCCACACTTTACTACTCTATGCCTCCACTGATGGATTTTTGATTAGTAAGGGTCTCAGGGGTTATGGGGTGAAGGCAGGAGAATGGGGTTGAGAGGGAAAGATAGATCAATCGTGTTTGAATGGCACAGTAGACTTGATGGGCCGAATTGCCTAATTCTGCTCCTATAACATGAACTTTGAGAGATTTTGGTCCAAAGGTTAACTGTCAATTTTTATTTTTGCACAACTATGGTTAAAAAGCCCTTTTGAATAATTTAAAGATATCTAATGTGCTGCAATAAATAGTTTATTACTTTCTATTCATACCTGATCCTTTGAAAGTCTGCCATGTCTAAATATCTCCTCCTAGTCCAATTATTACATTGAAATTGGGCCTAATAAGGCCAGTTATGTATTACTCCACCAGGCTCATTAACATTCTAGCAATGATTAGACAGTCACGGCCCACTAAGGCAGTGGTGATTGCGAGAGAGTGGGGACGAGAGAGAGAGTGAGAGAGAGGAAGAGTGAGCACGAGAGAGAGGGTGAGAGAGCGGGCAAGAGAGAGGGGGTGGTCGAAAGAGAGGGGGGGGGGGAAAGAGAGAGGGTGAGAGAGAAGGGAAGGGGAAGGGGAGGGGGAGAGAGCCAAAAAGCCAGAGAGAATCAAAATCGGGATGCCAGGAACTCAGAGAGGCAATCAGGAAGAGATGCAAACACACTCAGCTACGGTTTACATGTTCCTCATTCAAGCAATTATTTGAAACACTTATCTTCTTAAACTAAAAGAGGTTAGTTATCGCAATTTTACGTTCTCCTCCCATAGAGAGAGAATAACTAGTGGGAAAACACGTCCCATTATGTAGAATGCATCCATTCACTGGAACTTATTCACTGCAAAGAAATCGCACAGACTTGCAAAACACTATTTTATTAGAAATGTTTTTTGTATAAAAATGAACATGCTCTACACTTTCCATTACGTATTCATAAACAACCAGGCACTGTACTTTTCATTGGTCAGGACATAAAGCAGACATTTTTTTTTCAGTCAGTTTGTGACATACATTGACTTGCCATCTATTTGGTGAGCACTTAGACATATTTCATTTCGCAACACATAGATTAATTTCAAAATCAATATAAATAAAAACAACTCTGACACAATCACGGACAACTTCACAAGATTTAAAGGGAGTTAATTCTGGTGACAAATCATCAAGGAATCAAAAGATCCAGGAATTGTCATCCTCCTTCCGTGCAGTTTGTCATCTTGGTATTTTGGGTCTCCAGGTGAACGTTAAGCTTGGATACAATCCTTTTACCATCAGTCTGTTGGAAACTCTGTAATGGCCCTTGTTAGCATCTGTAACGGGACATCCAGACCAACGATGCATCTGTCTTTCTTCAACTGTAAATTCTTGACAGACCCTTCTGGAGTGTCTTGTTCATTCAGATTGCATGATTACTGTAGCTGACATATGTTTGCTTGGTAGCCAATGCTGTAGAGAAAAAATAAACACCAAAGACACGTTAATGTCTTCATAATTAAAAGGAAACAATTCTGACACAATCAATTGTACAAAGTAATGAAAGGATAGATCAGGTAGATGCACATAATTTCTTGCCCAGAGTAGGGGAATCGAGAACCAGAGGACATAGATTTAAGGTGAGGGGGGAGGAAGATTTAATAGGAACCTGAGGGGTAACTTTTTCACACAAAGGGTGGTGGGTGTATGGAACGAACTGTCGGAAGAGATAGTTGAGGCAACGTTTAGACAGGTACAGTACATGGATAGGACAGGTTTAGAGGGATATGGGCCAAACGTAGGCAACTGGGACAAGAATAGATGAGACATGTTAACCGATGTGGGCAAGTTGGGCCAAAGGGCCTGTTTCCAAGCTGTAAGACTCTACGAAAGTAGCAGAGTCCCTCTTACTGATGTAAGTTATAAAATACTTTACAAAGGGAAATGATTGCTTGATTCTTCAGAAATGTCTCAAACAACTGTGCTACAAAAAACAAACTATATTATGAAAAGTTTCATGTATTGTATGATTATACTGGATTGTAAGCAAGTCAAAGCATTTCACTGTTCCTGGATACATGTGATTGTAAAGTAACTATTGAACCATCTATTTAATTTAAATTAGTTAATTCCTGAATGATCCCTGTGAGGCAACACATTTAATGAAAGTATTCGAAATGTTTGGTATTTGTTTATGCTGAGGTTAAATGAAGGATGTGATGTTTTCTATAACTAATTGATTGAATTTTAACAATGTCTTGATGTTCTCATTAACAACATCTTAATTGGAATCAAACGTTCTAGGTTACCATAAACGAGTGCATTGATGACCAGACAGAAGTCTGAAATGAAAAAGCTCCATAAAAAAAGATAAAAAGTAAAGATAAAAAGAAAAAGAGCACAAGATAAAAGAAAGACAAATTAGTGCTCTTTGATAAATTGATAATCCTTTAGGCTTTACTTTAGACTTCAGAGCGGAAACAGGCCCTTCAGCATATCTAGTCCCCGCCAACCTGCGATCACCCCGTACACTAGCACTATCCTACACACTAGGGACAATTCACAATTTTACTGAGGCCAATTAACTCTGTACGTGTTTTGGAGTGTGGGAGGAAACCAGAGCACCTGGAGAAAGGAAGGAAGCATAAGAAATACAAGTACAGTAATGGGACAGATAGAGTAACTGGGTGAAATAATATGGGAGTGATCAACTAGAGTATGCAGCAAAAAAAGATTCTGCAGGACGATAGGGAAGCGTTAAGAGTGCAAGAGTGTTTAATTTATAAGTCATGTTCACAAGTTATAGGAGCAGAATTAGGCCATTCGGTCCATCAAGTCTACTCCGCCATTGAATCATAGTTGATCTATCTTTCCCTCTCAACCCCATTCTCCTGCCTTCTCCCCATAACCCCTGACACCTATACTAATCAAGAATCTATCAATCTAGTGATGCTTTGGGTCAGGACCCTTCTTCAGACTGATCTAACAAAGCTAACATGAAGTAGGACTTCCTGGTTTTATATTTGTGAATGAAGCTAAGCAGTTGGAATGAGTAGCAATAGAAGAACCTTTTGGTGACAATAATGTTTAGTTCACTTTGATCTGGAATAGTCATGGAAAAGGACAAATCAAATTCCAGTGAAAAATTTCACAATCTGGGTTAAAGCTACTGTTATTAAACCTGTGATGTGACTCACCAAGGGTGGATGGGGGGAGAGCTATATGAAGGTGCAATAGGCAACATTCAGGAAGAATATAGTGAGAGTTTAGAGTAAATAGATCACCCTCTAAGAAACAAAGGAAGTCCCAAATATAAACCTTCCGAGATGTCATGAAGATTACAGGGGAGTATAACACCAAGAAAATGAAGCCAAATTCACCCTGACGTTGACATGAGTTACATTTCTTTCACTGTCCCAAATTTATATAATTCTACCAAAGAAAAATGCTCGATAATGCTTCGCAGCAGTAAATATTCAGGTTTCCGATAAATATCTGAATATAACATTAAGGCGTTTACATTATGGAAGAAGGATATTTTAGAAGGAAGAGATAACATTTCTAATAATGGGATGGTTAAAGGTACAATAATTACTGGCACTTTCATCATCTAAGATGGAATTGCAATGAATTAAAATCTCTATCCGTATAACTTTGGAAAGGTGATGTAACTAATGTTGAGCACAGATAAGCATTATCATGTAAATGTGGTGTATAATTCAATATAATGATGAGAGCCTTGTAGTAGTAATACACTTAATGGAAGAGTTGCTGAGAAATTAATGATAAGGCTATCAGCAGAACATTCCATGCACTAAAGCAAGATTTTTTTTTAGGTATAATGAATAGTAATTTTGTTTCAAAATGGCATCTAGTGCAAGCACTCACTTATGATGCGTACGTCACAGCTAATACCCAGCGGCAGTATACAAGGCAGTCTCACAGAGATCCCAAATTTTTATTCTTTTACTTTTGCACAGCTGAATATCCATTAATAACCTGGACAATACCAGTGCCATTAAAAGCAATCAACAATTACTTGCTGATTCCCTTTAAGGAAACCCCTCCATCCTCCTTCCCTTTCTTCACCACACCCACCTGGACTCGATCCAATTTCTCCCCTCCTCCTCCACTCCTCCTCTGGCTTCACAATTCGCAACTCTTCAATCCTTTTGTCTCACACCTTCTGTTTTAATCTCTGGCCTTTGTCCAACCATCTGCCTATCCTCTCGTCTTCGTCTTCCATATAGCTTTGCCCAATGCAATGCAAACTTGGTGGCTGCAGCCTTGCTGGTGGGAGGCCCCATCCGTGCATTGGAGGAGACCAGATGATATTGGTGATAGATACAATGTGCTGGAGTAACTCAGCGGGTCAGGCAGCATCTCTGGAGAAAAAGGATGGGTGACGTTTCGGGTTGGAATCTTTCTTCAGACTTAAATGCCACCCAAAACATCAACCATCCTTTTTCTCCAGAGATGCTGCCTGACCCGCTGAGTTATTCCAGCACTTTGTGTGCATCTGTAGTTCCTTCCTGCACAAATGATATTGATGTGTGACATTGATCAGCCCTGGATCTAGAATATTCTTCAGTCTGAAGAAGGGTTTCGGCCCGAAACGTTGCCTATTTCCTTGGCTCCATAGATGCTGCTGCACCCGCTGAGTTTCTCCAGCTTTTTTGTGTACCTTCGATTTTCCAGCATCTGCAGTTCCTTCTTGAACTCTAAAATATTCAACTTCAGATTGTTGCAATTTATATTGGGCAACAATAGTCTACTTTATAAGATCATAAGACACAGATTAAGAATTAGGCCATTCAGCCCATCAAGTCTGCTCTACCAGTCGATCATAACTGATCTATTTTTTCCCTCAACCACATTCCCCTACTTTCTTCCTGTCACATTTGACACCCTTACTAATCAAGTCCCCTATCGATCTCCGCTTTAAAAATACCCAATGACTTGGCCTCCACTGCCGTCTGGGACAATAAATTCCACAGATTCACTGCTCTTTGGCTAAAGAAATTCCTCCTCAATATTAATTCACACTAGTATACATTTTAAACCCAGAATTTTAAGTGGAACAGAAAACAGACTTGGCCTCCACCACCGTCTCTGGCAATGAATTTCACAGATTCACTACCCTCTGGCTAAAGAAATCCCCCCTCATCTCCATTCTAAAGATACAGCCTTTTATGTTGAGGCTGTGCCCTGAGAATAGTTGGGTTGGTTGACAGACAAGAGCAAGAGTTTAGGTAGATCAGCAGAGATAGAATAACTCACATTATAATGCTGACAGGTTGGTGTTCTATGGTACCATTACCATGGGTGTTTTAGCTATCTTTGAACTCTGTTGTGGGATTGCTGTAATACCCTTTGAACATTGCTATCCACAGCAGCAATGCCAGCAAAATCACCCGGGATGTTTAAAAATAATCATCCCTCAGTCAGTAGATGGCTTACCCTTGCTTTGTAATGGAAACTGGCAAGCCAACTATCAGACACTATATAATCGTCATGGAGTCCTATATCACCAAAATAGGCTGTTCAGCCCACAACATTGATGCTATCCCTTTTAATACATCTACACTAATGCCATTTGCCTGCATAGGTCTGTATCCTTCAATGTCCAACCTAACAATTACTTGCATTCTTGAGAGCATGTTTTCTAAGCAAAGACTATGATTGCAGGCACCTATCAGATAGTGAATGCACCATGCATTTCAAGAGTCAATTCCAAACATCTCATACTCCATCCTATTCCTATTCCTAACCCTGATCCTTGTCCCACTCCAGTCATTCCTTCTTCTCCCTGCTCCTCTCCGGCAGAAGATACAGAAGCTTAAAAGCAAGCACTGCCAGACACAGGAACAGCTCATGCCTCGTTGTTATCAGGCTTCTGTACAGTCCTACCATAAACTAAGGTACTCTCCGATTCACCTCTACCCCATTGTGGATACTGCATTTTGGCCATGAAACAGGCTTATTACAATGCTGAGAACTATATTTTAAACTCTGTATCTTTCCCTTTGTTCTATCGATTGTATTTGAGTTTGATTTGATTATATTTATGTACGGTGTTATCTGACCTGATTTGATAGCATGCAAAACAAATCTTTTCATTGAAAACTGTATTATTGTTATTTGTACCTCTAGCTAAATAAATCCTTCCTCATCTCCATACTAAAGATACGTCCTTTTATTTTGAAGCTGCTCCCTGAGAATAGTTAGGTTGGGTGGTAGACACGAGCATGCGTTTAGGCAGACCAGCAGGGATAGAATTGAAAAACTTTCATTGAAAAACATTACTATTGTCATTTGTCCCTCTAGCTGCAGAAATGCCTTTTCATGTTAGAATGGAGATGAGGAGGAATTTCTTTCGCTCGAGGTAGAAATGACAATAATAACGTTTTTCATTGAACCTCGGTAAAATGACAATGATAAATCTAAATCTATTGGCGACAAGTTGACAACGCATGTTTAAAAGTAACCATGCCTCAGTCATTAAGATTCAAGAGAGTTTATTGTCATGTGTCCCAGATAGGACAATGAAATTCTTGCTTTGCTTCAGCACAACAGAAAAAAGTAGGCTTAAATAAATGCAGAATAGAACTGATCAGTGTGACCATATACCAATTAATATATATATATACACACATAAATAAACAGATAAAGTGCAATGGGCTGTTAATTATCAGAGTTTTGTTTGAGTTGAGTTTAATAGCCTGAAGGCTGTGGGGAAGTGGCTATTCCTGAACCTGGATGTTGGACATTTCAGGCTCCTGTACCTTCTGCCTGAAGGCAGCGGGGAGATGAGTGTGTGGCCAGGATGGTGTGGGTCCTTGATGATGCTGGCAGCCTTTTTGAGGCAGCGACTGCGATAGATCCCCTCGATGGAAGGGAGTTCAGAGCCGATGATGGACTGGGCAGTGCTTACAGCACTTACCCAAAGGTTACTTCTTCTTCCATTGTATTGGAAGCTGGCATGCCAACCATCAGATGTGATAACACAATGTCACGGAGTCCTACCTCACAAAATCAGGCCTGTCAGCACATTGCATTGATGCTAACCTTGCCTTGCATAGGTTCATATCCCTTAATATCCAGCATGAAAAGTACTTGCATTTTTGAGAGTATGCACTCCAAGCAAAAACCTATCAGGCCAGTGAATGAGCCATGCATTTTATTAGCCGATTCTAAACATCTGCTGGCTAATCCTAATCTAAGTCCTCATTTCAATCCTTTCCACAGATCATAAGTGAAACATCATCATCCAGCAAAAGCCTTACCCTTTACGGGCTCAAAGTGCTCGAGTAATTCAGCGGGGCAGGCAGCATCTCTGGAGAACCTGGCTAGGTGATGTGGTGTATCAGAATCCTTCTTCACATTGTCCCAAGAGGAGCACTAACCAATAACATCAGCTATCCACATTCTCCAGAGATGCTGCACATAGCTACTGCAATACTTTGTGTCTTTTTGTTGTTGTTGTAAAGCAGCATCTACAGTTCCTTGTTTCTATGTTTCCCCTTTGTCAGCCACATACCACCTGCAGCCACTGAATTATGCAAAATGGTGTTATTTTCTCCACCATCAGTGTCTTCTTGCTCTTCCTCCATTACCGGTCCTGTTGTGCAAGTCTTGACTGCCCAGATGACTACAAGGATGAAGATGTGATGAGAGGATAGGGGGAAGAAAGAGGTGCATGTATATGCTAACAACAAAATCCAAACCAGATTGTATGAAGCAGGAAATTGGATTGTGAGAAGGAGTGGTCATCACGCTATTTGCTCTCGCTCCAGTAACTAATGACAGCCAACAACTTCCTTCGTAAATTCATAAATCATAGGAGCAGAATTAGGCCAATTGGCCCATTAAGTCTATGCCACCATCCAATCAAGGCTCTTCTATTTTCCCCTCTCAATCCATCTCATTTTCCTGCCTTCTCCCCGTAGCCTTTGATACCCTTCCTAATCAAGAACCTGACAATCACTTTAAAAATATCCACTGACTTGGCCTCCACAATGAATTCCACATATTCTGGCTAAAGAAATTCCTCCTCATGCCCTTTCTAAAGGTACGACCTTTTATGCTGAGGCTGTGCCCTCTGGACTCTCCCACTAGTGGAAACATCCTCTCCACATCCACTCTATCCAAGCCTTTCACTATTCAGTAAGTTTTAATGAGGTCCCCGCCTCATCCTTCTAAACACCAGTGAGTACAGGCCCAGTGCTGTCAAATGCTCATCATACGTTAACCCACTCATTCTGGGAATCATTCTCTTAAACCTCCTCCGCATCCTGTCCAGTGCAATGCTAGCACATCCTTCCACAGATATGGGACCCAAAACGGTTCACAACCTCCCCCCCCTCATCCTTCTAAACTCCAGCGAGTACAGACCCAGAGCCATCAAGCACTCTGGGTGTAAGGAAGTAGGTTCCTCCATAGTTATAAGTTATGCTGACCACTTTCCAGTGATGTTGGTCAGTCAAGAGACTGTCCTCTGCCAAGGCATGCATTAAGGTAAGCATTGGTGCATGCTGCGAACATGTAACTGGCTGCACCATGCAGATTGTGTACTGCCTTCAGTGGATGGATTAAACCCGCACCATAATCCAGTGTTGCAGGCAATTGCATTCAACTGCCTATGATTTGTGGCAGGTTTACAGTTGAACTATAGTTGTGCTAACCAAAGAAAAATAAATATTTTTGGTCGTTGATCGTTCTGAGCTGATTCAAAACGCATCCCTCAACATTGTGTAGTTGTGATGCAGGTCATACAGTGACACACATGCTAAATGCTTGCCCACTGACCCAGGCTTCAGAGCTACATCTGGTCAGCAAAGAAATGCCACCCCTTGGCTTATAACACATGCAAACACAAAATGGATACATGAATAAATAAATAATGTTGAAATACTCACCTGCAAAGCTGTCAAAACTCACCTCGTTATCCCTATTGCTGTACCCCAGGACACCATGCTGCGTGTTAAATTTATTGCCAAGTTCAAAACAATTTGAAAAGGACTCATTAATGTCTCTTTAAAGCATTAAATGAGTCAATAATTAGCCACCACCTGCAATAATTAAAACCTTGACTAGCTTTTAACTACACCTCCAGTAAATCAAGAAAGCGGCTAAGTTGCAGCTGAGTTCCAAAGTTCAATAAATTCAATCCTTGCCACCTGTCAACAAACCTGTTCTCGTGAATTAAATCCAGCAGTCACCATCTACCCACATACGTTGCCTCAAAAGCTTAACAACATCAAATCATAATTAAGAAGTCGCTAGTGAAGCTAATAACATGCTTTATATTCTGTAGATGTCAAGCGATAAAACAAAAGTGTACAATCTTCAGACATGAGAGGAAGTCAGTGGGAGAAATGTAACACCTTGCTAGTGAAAGTGACATGCGTTCATTTCTCTTCAACCCGATTAATGATTTATTCCTTCCAAAGCATGAAATGTTGTTCCAGCCTCAATAGATAGCACGATTCAAGGTAGTGGTGCATGAATTAAATGAAATCAATAAAAACGCAACATGATCTTTTACTAAGCTTGAGGTGGAACGGTGAAATTAGTACATTTTGTTACATTATTCATAAAGCCTGATTTGCTGTCAGGAACAATTAGACAATTTTTCAAAAAGGTGGCAGCACAAATAACTGCAAAAAAACTCAAGTCCTGTTGTTTGCAACTGATCTTGGACTATTTGCTGTCATGTTGGGTTGCAAGGTTTTAAATCAGAGTATCTTTCATTGATCTGGTGTCAATATTGAATTTGTCTTATATTCATCTCCAAAATAGCAGAATATCCATATATAGCTGGAGGAAAAACATGCAGAAGCTGAGAATCAGAAACAAAAACAGAATATAGGGTGGCCCAGTGGCACAGCTGGTTGAGCTGCTGCCTCACAGCACTAGAGGCCCACTTTCGATCCTGATCTCGATTGCTGCCTGTGTGGAGTTTGGATGTTCCCTCCATAACTGTGTGGGTTTCCATCAGGTTCTCTATTTTGTCCCACGTTCCAAAGACATGCGTGTTTGTGGGTTAGCTAGCCTCGGTAAATTGTCCCTAGTGTGTAGGGAGTGGATGCGAAAGCAGGATTACATAGAATTAGTGTGAACAGGTGATCGATGGTCAGTGCGGACTCAGTGGGCCAAAGGGCCTCTTTTTCATGCTGCATATTTCAATCAATCGATCAATCAAACGTTGCGTCAGCTGTGAAGCGCTTGAGTAACCCTGAAGGTGCAAAAGATATAAAAGTCCATTTTATTTTTAACTTCTCCATCTGGCATACCTTTGATAACAACTTTTATTTTATGTTACATATTCATTATGAATATGGCTGTGAATTATTAATTCCAATAATATATTCAATTCATAATACATGCAGTATATACAATTGTGACGCGTCTTTGTCTATGTTCATTTTATCATCAATGCAATACATTTTCTCACCAAGTGTCAAAGCCACTCAAGCATTCTTTCTTAAAGAATGCTGGCATGAAGCATTCGAGAGGCTGGTAAACAGGCCCTAGCCTCTGGCAGACTCGGCGACCGTTTCGCCAAACACTTACGCCAAGGCCTACTGGATCTTCCAGCTCCGAACCATTTTAACTTCCTATTCCCAAAATGACTTTTCTGTATTGGGAACCTATTCAGGGTGAGGTCACGTGCAACTTGGAGGACCAGTACCTCACGCTTGTGTAGCTTCCATCCCAACTGTGTGAACACGATTTCTCCAATTTTAGGTAACTGCTACAAAACCCCTGCTCCTCTTTCTCCCCTCCCCCCTCTCTCCCCTGTGCCTCACTTGCATTTGCACCCATTTCTCCCCTTCTCCTTCCCTTCCACCCACCTCCCTTCCTCTGCCTTCACATTCACAACACTTCAATCCTTTTGGCTGTCACCCTCAGTTTTAATCTCGGTTCCAACCATCTGCCTATCAAACCACCCCCTCGCCTATGTCCACCTATAACCTAGCACACTTTGTCCCTCTCCACTCTCCCAGCTTTCATTCCCAAGCCCTCCTCTGCGATTAGTCTGAAGAGGGATCCCGACCTGAAACGTCACCTATCTTGCCCTCCAGAGATGATGTCTGACACATTGAGTTACTGCAGCACTTTGCATCCCTCTTTGTGTCCTGTGGTTGCTGGGTCGCAGTTTGAAATATTTCAGTTTGTTCCTCAGTTCATATCCCAGCACCTTGGTAGACACAAAATGCTGGAGTAACTCAACGGGTGAGGCAGCATCTCTGGAGAGAAGGAATGGTTGACGTTTCAGGTCGAGACCCTTCTTTTGTGTCTACCCTCGATTTACACCAGCATTTGCAGTTCTTTCTTACACATTTTGTCCCAGCACCTTGGAATGTTCCAACCTACAGCCTTCACTTGCCAACGTCCCTTGCACTGGAAGACCAACAAGTTGCAGGCAGACCGAAGTATGGCCGTTCCCTAGTTGATGATCTACTGTTGTTATCAGTATGCCGAGAAACATTGTGTAGGAATGAACTGCAAATGCTGGTTTGCACCAATGATAGACACAAAATGCTACAGTAACTCAGTGGGTCAGGCAGCATCTCCGGAGCAAAGGAATAATTGACGTTTCGGTTCGAGATCCTTCTTCAGCTGCTGCTGGAAGATCAACAACTTGGGAACAACTCATAGCACAGAAGTTTTTGCTCCTCATTGGAACAGTGGTTCCCATGTCTTGGACCTTATGTGGTCCACCAAAAGGCTCAAAGGCTCGTCGGTCGTTGTGGTCTGTCCGATGACTCGTAGGTTGGCGGGACGGGGAACCCACCTGAAGGCTCGTCGCGCAGCGTAACCGGGAGCTAAGAGTGGGAGGGTGAACCGTGGTATTGAGATGGTCGGGCGAGGAGAGGAGAGAGACGTCGGTTCACGGGAACTGCTCCAGTACATCGAGCGCACGGGCTGACTGGACTTTAGACTTTGAATAATGGTGTTAAAAATGGTGGCGCCTGCACGTGTGATATTTGCAAAAAGAATTTCACTGTGCAGTTGCATATGTGACATATAAAACACTATTGAACTCTATCCCTGTTCAAAAGTAAAATACCACAAATGCTGGAAATTGAACGCGAAACAAACTACTGGAAACAGCCAATTAGTCCAGCAGTCATCCACGGAGTGGGAAATCGAGTTAACATTTCAGGTTAATGGTCTCACGTCAGAATGAGGAAACAAAGTTTTACGTGAAAATAAAAAGGAAACAGCGGAGAAGGCCCGAAACATCTCAGCAGGTCAGGCAGCATCTGTGGAAGGAGAAACAATCAAAGGTTTACATCTGAGAAATTGACAGAGGGAGGAGAGAGGTGCAAGCCAGCGGTGTTTTAAGTTACAAGTTGCTTCAGAATGGAGGGAGTAGGGCAAAGAACAAAAGGAGAAGAGACTAAACAGGAAAGTGGTGAGGGAGTTCATATGAAATAGGAGGAGAATTAGGCCATTCGGCCCATCTAGTCTACTCCGCCATTCACTCATGGCCCATCTATCTTTTCCCTCTCAACCCCATTCTCCTGCCTTCTCCCCATAATCCTGTACTAATCAAGAATCTGTCAATCTCCACCTTAAAAATACCCATTGACGGCCTCCACAGCCGTCTGTGGCAAAGAATTCAACAGATTCACCACCATCTGACTAAAGAACGTCATCATCTCCTTTCTGAAGGTATGTCCTTTTATTCTGAGGCAATGGCCTCCGGCCCTAGATTCTCCCACTACCAGAACCATCCACTCCACATCCATTCTACCCAGGCCTTTCACTATTTACTATACAGAGTTGGCTGATTAAGGTTTGAAGGGACTACTGAATATTGGTTTGGTGGAGTTGTAAATGGGAAAAGATAAATACAAACTGAAGTTAACAAATTGAAAAAAAACTCACAAATGGTAACAATTGGAGTTACAAGGCCACAGTTGAACTTGTGAAAGCTGTCTTATTCCCTCTTCTTTTTCCATTTATTCATATTTCCTTACAGCAAAGGAGATGTTTTAACCCATGACGTATTGACCTGTATTCTATTCCCCCTCACATGTTTAGTTTAGTTTAGTTTATTGTCACATGTACCGAGGTACAGTGAAAAGTTTTTTCTTGTTAAGTGCTATCCAATCAGTGAAAATACTATACATGATTACAATAACGGGAATAACGTTTCGAGCAAGATAAAATCCAGTAAAGTCCGATTAAAGATAGTATGAAGGTCTCCGATGATGTAGATGGGAGGTCAGGACTGCTCTCGCTACTGACGGTGCTGAAGTAGAGATGGTTGAAAGCTTCATTTACCTAGGAGAAAATATCATCAATAACTTGTCCTTACCCACCCATATGAAAGCAATGGCCAAGAAAGCACACCAACGCCTCAACTTCCTTTGAAGGCTAAGGAAGTTCGGTATTTCCCCAACAACTCTTACCAACTTTTACTGATGTACCATAGAAAACATATTATCGGGATGCATCACAGCATGCTTTGGGAACAACTCCATCCAAGGCTCATATCTGAGGAAGAATGTGCTGGTGTTGGAGAGGGTCCAGAGTAGGTTTACGAGAATGATCCCAGGAATGAGTGGGTTAACCTATGATTAGCATTTGATGCCACTGGGCCTGTGCTCACTGGAGTTTAGAAGGATGAGGGGAGAATTGATTGAAACTTTCTGAATAATGAAAGGCCTGGATAGAGTGGATGTAGACAATATATTTCACCTAGAGGGAGAGTCTAGGACCAGAGGGCATAGCCTCAGAATAAAAGAACGTACGTTTACAAAGGAGATGAGGAGGAATTTCTTTAGTCAGAGGGTGGTGAATGTGTGGAATTCATTGCCACAGATGGCGGTGGAGGGAAAATCATTGGATGTTTTTAAAGCAGAGATTGACAGACTCTTGATTAGTATGGGTGTTAGAAGATATGGATAGGGAGAAAGCAGGAGAATGGGGTTGAGAGTAAAAAATGGATCAGCCATGATTGAATGGCAGTACTCGATGGGCCGAATGGCCTATTTCGGCTCCTATAACATGATATGAAAGCATTGCAGGGCTGATTTGAAGCCGCTTTTGGTGCAGCTGTAAGCACTTTCACAATCTGCAGTACGTGTCCCTTTTGATACATCTTTCTCGATTTCCAAAGGCCTCTGTTGTTCGATTTAATTTCAAATGAACATGGCTGGCTAGCATTACATTGATCCAATTTATTTACTTAATTTACTGAATTAATTATTTAAAATCTAGCACCTTCGGTGGACTACATAAGAAGTGTTACACACAGTCCCTGGTACATAAATATAAGTGATAAATGGACCTTGTGGCAACATTCAGATGACCATAAAAAGGAAATATGGAGCAGATAATCCACAAAAACTAAAAACTGGATGTTCATCTGCATTTTATTTGCAATTCGCAGCCAATTTGTGTGAGCTAAATAACGTATTAAGCATGTTTTGCCATATCATGCTACACAAAATCCCAATTCCAACATACTTAAGTTATAGATCACAATTGTCTCAATCGGGGGAGCATTGGTTGAATGCTAATCAAGAATGGCTTAAATGTTGTTATGCTTAAAATCATTGACTGTGATGGAAAAAAGTTACCAGCATGTGCAGTATATTTGTATTTTCATAAACAGAGTTTCACATGTCATGTAATCTGCATTTTAATGAAAATTTGTCTGCTGTTTGTCTCTGAGCAAATTTGCACTATTTTGTAAATTGCATAGTTCGGGAGCTTTAATCTACATCAGAATGCACAAAAGCGCACATTTCCTGCATTTCAATCTCAATGGTTGAAGAGTCCATCTAAATATATGGTGGAACTTATTTTGATGTATGGTAATGTTCAAGCTTTATTTTTAATTATCTCACAACATGTATTTAATCAGTTTTAGCCTCAGTTTTAGTTATAGAGAAATACAGCATGGAAACAGGTCCTTCAATCTAGCAAGTCCGTGCCACCCATCAACTATCCTTTTACACTTAATCTACATTAAACTCATTTATTAATCTTTCCTCATTCTCATCAATTCCTCCACATACACTACTACTCACCTGCACACAAGGGACAATTTACATTGGTCAAATAGCCCACCAACTTGTATGTCTTTTGGGATGTGGGTGGAAACCGGAGGACATGGGAGAAACCCACATGGTCACAGGTAGAACGTGTAAACCCCACACAGACAGCACCCGAGGTCAGGATTGAATCCAGATCTCTGGCGCTGTGCCACTGTGTCGCCCCTGGATAATTTCCTAAAGAAAAAGGCCATTTCACCCATTGTAACTATGCTGCTGCTAAGAGAAGACATATCATCTCGCATCCAGTCCAATTTTCCCACCATCCTGCCCCTCTTTCGCCTTCCACCAACATCCCTCTCTCTGGCTTTACATTTCATTGTTACCCATTGTTATCCTACCACAAACAGAGAGCAGTACTGAACTACTATTTGGTGTATACTCTTGGTGTAATTGTATAGATGTATACAACTATACTATTTGGTTATATGGTGACCCTCGGACTATCCTTGATCGGATGTGTCGGAAAGAACTGCAGGTGCTGGTTTAAACTGAAGATGGACGCAAAAAGCTGGAGTAACTCAGCGGGACAGGCAGTATCTCTGGAGAGAAGGAATGGGTGACATTTCGGGTCAAGTCCCTTCTTCAGACTGAAAGTCACGGGAAAGGGAAACGAGGAATACTGTTTAGGCGATGATGTTGAGAGATAAAGAACAATGAATGAAAGATATGCAAAAAAGTAACGATGATAAAGAAAACAGGCCATTGTTAGCTGTTTGTTGGGTGAAAACAAGAAGCTGGTGCAACTTGGGTGGGGAGGGATGGAGAGAGAGGGAATGCCGGGGTTACTTGAAGTTAGATAAATCAATATTCATACCACTGGGCTGTAAGTTGCCCAAGCGAAATATGAGATGCTGTTTCTCCAATTTGCGTTTAGCCTCATGGGCCTGTCCCACTTACGCAACTTTTTTGGCGACTGCCGGCACCCATCATAGGTCGTTACAGGTCGCCGAAAAATTTCAACATGTTGAAAATCCAGCGGCGACCAGAACAAGGTATGACTCTTTGGGCGACTACTCAACACCATACAGGCTTCACCCCACGACATGTCACCAGGGTGTCGCCTGTATGATCGTGAGTAGCCTCCTCAGTTGCTCAACGAGTCATAGCGCCTTTCTGGTCACCGCTGAATTTTCAACATGTTCAAAGATTTTCGCCAACCTGCACTTTACTCTGACAATGGAGGCGACCTAGGACAGAAAGGTTAGTGTGGAAATAGGAAATTAGCAACTGATCGATCAGGTAGGTTCAGGCGGACTGAGCGAAGGTGTTCAGTTGGAGTTTCTTCCTATGTATCTGGACTGAATTGAACTGAACTGAGCTCACAATGGTCTATTTCATACCTTTTCATACGTCTAGTTTCCCTCTCCCCTCGCTCTCAGTCTGAAGAAGGGTTTTGACCCAAAACATCATCCATTCCTTTACCCCAGAGATGCTGCCTGTCCCATATTTTTGTGTCTATCCTTGATTGGACTTTACTTGCTTTACCTTGCACTAAACGTTATTCCCTTATCGTGTATCTATACAATATATTGTCTTTCTGCTGACTGGATAGCACGCAACAAAAGTTTTTCACTGTACCCCAGTACACGTGACAACAAACTAAACTGTAATCACAGTAACTATCTCCTTCTCATTGTGGTCTGAATACTTTCTTAATGCACTGTATAGACACAAAATGCTGGAGTAACTCAGCGGATCAGGCAGCATCTTTGGAGAAAATGGCTAGGTGATGTTTCAGGTCAGGATCCTTCTTCACATGTCTTGACCCAAAACATCACCTAAGAATTAAAAAACAAATTCAAGATCAGAGCTCTGTTAGAAAAACAATAAACGTTTGACTGGCTTGGAAGATACTGAGGAATAGCCATACTCAGAGAGAAAAACTTCAAGCATCACACATTTTGACAGCTCTCCATAAACTGATTTGTGGCCTGATTTAACAAAAAATGCTTCCACTTGTACTCTGCATTGAAAACACCTGTCTTCTAAACTTCAACACATCAATGTCAATAGTTGTATCTTTCCTGCTAAAGCAGGTTCATTTGTTTCAAAAAAGTCTTGACAAGATAGAGTGTGGTTCAGTGAGTAAAATTAGATACACTTCATGGAGGCACAAGGCACTAGAGATGTTGGAATCTACAACTACACACAATCTGTTGGAAGACCTCAATGGGTCATTTCTGTGGAGGGAAATGAGCAGTAAGCAAAGTTAGGGGCGGCATAGTAGCGCAGTTGGTCGAGCTGCTGCCTCAAAGTGTCAGAGACGCGGGTTTAATCTTGACCTCGTTTGCTGTCGGTGTGCAATTTGCACGTTCTCCCTGTGATCAGATGGATTTTCTTTGGGTGTTCCAGTTTCCTCCCACATCCAAAAGATGCGCGGGTTTGTTAATTGGCCTCTGTGAATTGCCCCTGGTGTGTAAGGTGTGAATGAGAAAGTGGAATAATATAGAACTAGTATGAATGAGGAATCGATGGTTGACGTGGACTCGGTATTGGGCCAGCATTGGGCCTATTTCAATGCTGGATCTATAAGCTAAACAGAGTACCCCATCCATCTCACCTCTTTATGCTAACTATATCTCCCCTTTCAACCTGCAGTTCGGATGAAGGACCCGACCCGAAATGTCAACTGTTCATTTCCCTCCAAGGAAGTGACCTGACCTGCTGAGTTCCTCCAGCAGATCTTTTTGTTGCTCTATATTCTATACTATATATGTGTTTGTGTGAAGGAATATAGTTGATGTAATAGAGTTAGCAACACATCGATTAACGTGCCAAACACATTTACTAAGTGGATTTTTCAAGATAAACTGGTATTGGTTATGACATCAATTCTGTGTAGCATTGGTAAAGGCGTTTCCAGATTTCAAGTTGCAGATGAATGGATTATTGCGATAGAAATGTATTGATATTGAGCTGCCATTGAGTCTGTGCTCACACAGAAGATGAGGTGTTCCTCCGTATAGGTGGCCATAGATAATTAGGTAGAAGTAGGAGTGAATATGAGTGCTATTTTAATTTTTTATCCCACTCCCCTTTGGATTAAACATCAAATTCTACAAGTTCAGGTAACCCGCATCCACTATATCAGAATTAGTTGGGTCATCCTGGATAGGACCATCTATCTCTCGCCATCACTGCCCCCCATTAACTAATCCATGAAATGATAGTGGTTCAGTTTTATCTCGTCATTACTTAGCCACTGGGCATGCTCTGCAGCACTATATTTAATAACTTTAACAGTCACTTTCTAAATGCTGGGGAAAACACAGTGGCGCAGCGGTAGAGTTGCTGCCTTACAGCCCCAGAGAGTGGGGTTCAATCCTGACTATGGGTGCCGTCTGTATGGACTTTGTACATCTTCCCTGTGACTGTGTGGATTTTCTCCAGGTTTCCTCCCACAATCCAAAGATGTGCAGGTTAATTGATCTCTATAAATTGTCCTTAGTGTGTTGGATAGTCTTAGTGTATGGGGTGATCACTGGTTGGTGAGGACTCGATGGGCCAAGGGACCTGGTTCCACATTTCGATTAACAATGTGCCAGCTTCTCTCCCCATCACCGCCAATATTAACAAACCCACCCAATAACGTCAGGTCCAGCTTCTCCCCAGGGCAACTCACTCACCCTATTGGAGATATTTCCTTTGCCCAGTCCTTTCCTCCCATCCCCCCTTGCCACTCAAACTAGTTTTCTTCTCCTTTCCACATATGACAATAAGTTGAATATCATTTGTTGAAGATCTTTTGTCAAAAATGGGAAAGAAAGAAACGTTAACTGTTTATCTCTCCATAAATGCTGCATGACCTGCTGAGAATTTTCAGGATTATATTTCAGAGACCAAAGACATTTTGGTTTGTAGCTTAATTGGCTGCTGTAAAATGATCCCCAATGTGTACGATTGAATAAGTGTACAGTGATCGTTGGACAGCGCAGACTCGATGGGCCGATAGGCCCGTTTCCATGCTGTGTTTCTAAGCTAAACTTTAGACCTTAGACTTTAGAGATACAGCACAGAAAGGCCCTTCGCCCTCCGAGTCTGTGCCGACCAGAGATCACTCTGTACACTGACACGATCCTACGCACTAGGAACAATTTACAATTTTAACTAAGCTAATTAACCAACAAATCTGTACATCTTTGGAGTGTGAGAGGAAACCAGAGCACCCAGAGAAAACTCACGTGGTCACAGGAACGTATAAACTCCAACACCCGTAGTCAGGATCTAACCCGGGTCTATGGCGCTTAAAGGCAGCAACTCCATAGCTGCACCACTGTGCCGCCCTTTGACTAAACTAAATTTCCAGTACCTGCAATTCTGATTATTTTCAAAGGTTTGAGTTTACTTATTTATGGATATGGTATTTAAATAACATTAGTTCTGCACACATTGTTTGCACCTACATTTTTTGTACACATTATCAAGGTGCACTCTCTAAATCAGTGGTTCTTAACCTTTTTGGCATACTACGCGCATACGCGAACAGAATACTGTATGTGTTATGAACCTTTGTTAGGTTCCTAAAAATGGGTTCAAAAAATGGATATGTTATTTATGACCCATTCATGTCCCCCGGTAAAGCCCCAAATGACCCCCAGGTTAAGAACCACTGCTCTAAATTAAATGTACTCTTCCCTTATATTTGTGGAGAAATTCATTACTGTTGCAGCTTTGAAACAACCTGTTTGCATTTGTATAAACAAGTTCAATATAATGACTGAGAAACTATGTGGATGTAATTTAGTCTCTGTTCCCGTGGCAGGAATCGCATCAACAGTATTGAATCGAGATATCTCCTTTGTGAATTATTACAATTCTCTTGAATGTCTTGTGAAAAAAACACGCCGCATGTCTAATTTCTTGCCTTTAAAATGACGATCAGATCACATCTACAAGAGGAATAGAATATTAATATGAAATAATTTTTTTGCTGTTCATCTAATTGTTCTGCTAAAAGTAAGTCTAATTACCCAAAACTGTAAAAGAATTGAACAAATCTACAAAAGGGATTTAGCTCCATGATTTAGGATCAATGTAAGTTTCAATGTTTTGATTTGACTAATCCATCTTCAGTTAATGAACACTTTGTTGGATAAGAAATCCTACTCCTGGATCATGTCATTGTTATATTCACTTTCTAAATGCTTTCATTTCACATGCTGCACTGTCATTAAGACTGAAGCTATATTTAATTTCATATTTCACATATCTTCAGAAATTTTTATGCTGTAGAATCCGTACAGAATTGAAAAAGTGAAATGGTTATTGTGTCGGATTTCAAACCTAATAATGAGTCTAAAGGGCCTGTCCCACTAACGTGTCCTTGGCACGCAAATTACGCGACCGCGTGTTCGCGTTGAGGCGCACGGGCATCGTATAGAAACTTATAGAATCTTATAGAAACTTACAAAATTCTTAAGGGGTTGGACAGGCTAGATGCAGGAAGATTATTCCCGATGTTGGGGAAGTCCAGAACTAGGGGTCACAGTTTAAGGATAAGAGGGAAGTCTTTTAGGACCGAGATGAGAAAATTATTTTTTACACAGAGAGTGGTGAATCTGTGGAATTCTCTGCCACAGAAAGTTCATTGGCTATATTTAAGAGGGAGTTAGATGTGGCCCTTGTGGCTAAAGGGATCAGGGGGTATGGAGAGAAGGCAGGGATGGGATACTGAGTTGGATGATCAGCCATGATCATATTGAATGGCGGTGCAGGCTCGAAGGGCCAAGTGGCCTACTCCTGCACCTATTTTCTATGTTTCTATGTATGGCCACGCGGGGCCCGTCCCACTTAGAAGCGCGGAGGGGTATGTAGTTGTGCGCGACATCGCGCGGGGCTCCGAAATGTTTGTAGTGCACGAAATCTTCGCACGCCAACGGACTGTCACAGAACTGACGGCCAAAGTGGGACAGGCCCAAGATCCTGGCACGACGCAACGTCTCACCTTCAACAGCAGCAGAAGCAGGCAAAATGCAGGAGTGACTTAGCGGGACCGGCAGCATCTCTGGAGCGAAGCAATGGCTGACGTTTCGGGTCAAGACCCTTCTTTTCAGACTGAAGAAGAGTCTCGACATGAAACGTCATCATTGCTTCTCTCCAGAGATGCTGCCAGTCCCGCTGAGTTACTCCTGCTTTGTGTCCATCTTCAAATGACGTCATGCGCTCCAGACGGCTGTTCGTACGCATGGAATCGTGCCCGACCTTCGCGGGACCGTCTCGGCTCAACGCGACCACGAGGTCGTGTAATTTGCGTGCCAAGGACACGTAAGTGGGACAGGCCCTTTAGTTTTTAATTGAGACTTTAAAGATACAGTGTGGAAACAGGCCCTTCAGTCCACCAGGTCCGTGCCGACCATCGATCACCCGTTCACATTAGTTCTATGTTATCCCAGTTTTGCATTCTATGCACTGAGGGCAATTTACAGAGCATACAAACCTGTACGTCTAGTTTTAGTTTAGAGATACAGCGCGGAGACAGGCCCTTTGGCCTTCCCAGTGCGCACCAACCAGCGATTACCGCACACGGACACTACCCCACACAAATTAGGGACAATGTACAATTTTAACAAGTCAATTAGCCTACCAGCCTGTACGTCTTTGGAGTGTGGAAGGAAACCGAAGAGAAATCCACGCAGATCACTAGAAGAACATATAAACTCCATACAGACGGCACCCATGGTCAGGATCTAACCCGGGTCTCTGGCACTGTAATGCAGCAACTCTACTGCTGCGCCATCGTGCCGCGTAAGTAAAGTCATTGGAAGGCAGGTGGAGACCGGAGTAAACCCACACGGTCAGAGGGAGAACGTACAACCTCCATACAGACTGTACCCAACATCAGGATCGAGCCCGTGTTTCTGCCGCAGTAAGGCAGCAACTCTACCGCTGCACCACTGTGCCGCCCGGTTCTGAAGCACATCTCAACATCAAACTGGTGGATATCTTCAGACCTCCTCCAGTCATTTTTGTACCTTGTGAACCAAAGAATCTATCTCAGAGTAGAATCTATCCAGACAATTGCTGTTTCTCTACATACAGTTCAACTGGGGGGAAAAACACAGTCAAGATCTTCAAAGAATTTGAAAAGTACAGACAGAAAATCAAATTGTATGCATTAGCTATGCTGAATTCCACCACTAAACAATGAAGAAAGTACTTTGAGATTCTTCAAACCTAGAACGTCAGTGAGAAAGTTCTTCAGCGCAGTTTCCTGGACCAATAGTTCCAGTCATAAGGCAGATAATGAAGATACAGCAAAATCATGATAATTCTAAACTTAGACGATACAAGATAGCGCCGAAACCAGGCGACTCTTTTGCGGCTGGTCCCAGGAGAGGATCTGCAATCATTCATTATAGAGTCAAACAGTCATACAGTGTGGAAACAAGCCCTTTGATCCAACATGTCCCACATATGCTAGACCCACCTGTCTGAGTATGGCCCACATCCTTCTAAACCTGTCCTATCCACGTACCTGTCCAAATGTTTCTTAAATGTATAATACCTTTCTAAAACTACCTCCTTCAACAGCTTGTACCATACACCCTGTAAAAATGTGTAAAAAAACCCTCAGGTTTCTATTTAATCTTTCCCCCTCACCTTAAACTTCTGTCATCTGGTTCTTAATTCTCCTACTCTGGACAAAGACTGTGCATTTACCCGATCTATTCCTCGCATGATTTTGTACACCACTATATGATCACCCTTCATTCCTCTCCAAGGAAAAAAATCCCAGCATGCCCACTCTCTCCATGCAGTGCAGGCCCTTGAATCCTGGCAACATCCTCGTATATCTTCTCTGCACCATTTCCAGCTTGCCAACATCTTTCCTATAACATGGTGACCAAAATTGAACACAATACTCTAAATATAGCCTTACCAACGTTTAATTGCATATAATTGCAACATGACCTCCCAAGTCATACTCAATATTCCAATCGCTCTACTCATTAAAATCTTTAATTCAACTGATTCCCTTCAGCCTGTATCTGTACACTATGCACGGCTTTATTGGAATCATGTCTAGTCTTTTCGCTGACTGGATAGCAGGCAACAAAAAAGCTTTTCACTGTATCCTGGTAAACGTGACAATAATCAACAAAACTAAGAAATAACATTCACAGCCAAGGAATGCCCAAATCTGCAAGAGAGGGGGAAGTTAATAATTATCCCTTGCTGTTCAATCAATTATTTAAACTGCCCTTCCGATTCCCACACTGACCTTACTGTCCTTGGCCTCCTCAATTGCCAGAGTGAAACCACACACAAATCCGCTGCAAAGCACTATACTGTTCATAGTGCCACTTAAAACACACCCTGCAGCAAATCACTGAAATGTACTCGATGGTTTCTCCAACATTATCGATTTGGAAAATGGATCAGTCAAATGGGAACGTCACGATATTCAACTTACCTTCTCAAAGTAGCTTAGAAGCAGGCCTAAGTTGTTTGAATATGGATTGAATTATAGCTATACTAACCCTTTAGTTTAAGAATAAGCGGTAAGCCACAGTTTAAGAATAAGGGGTAAGCCATTTAGAACAGAGATGAGGAAAAACCTTTTTCACACAGAGGGTTGTGAATCTGTGTAATTCTCTGCCTCAGAAGGGCAGTGGAGGCCAATTCTCTGGATGCTTTCAAGAGAGAGTTAGATAGAGCTCTTAAAGATAGTGGAGTTAGGGGATATGGGGAGAAGGCAGGAACGGGGTACTGATTGTGGATGATCAGCCATGATCACAGTGAATGGTGGTGCTGGTTCGAAGGGCCGAATGGCCTCCTCCTGCAACTATTGTCTATTAAAGATACTCTAGGAAAATCCTTCCATAAACTGAGATAATGTCCGATTCACCTCTACCCCAGTGCGGATATTGGACTTTGTTTATGGAACTGGTGCACAACAATACTGAGAAGTTTATTCTTGCCTTCCTTTTGGTCTACCTATTGTAGTTTAGTTTAGATTAGAGATTACAGCGCGGAAACAGGCCCCTCGCTCCACCTATTCCATGACTTCCAGCAACCACCCTGTACACGAGTACTATCCTATACACTAGGGACAATTTACAATTTTACCAAAACCAATTAACCTACAAACCTGTATGTCTTTGGAGTGTGGAAGTAAATCGGAGCATTCGGAGAAAACACACGTGGTCACGGGGAGAATGTACAAACTCCATGCTGACAGCATCCATAGTCAGGATCGAACCCTGGTCTCTGGTGATGCGAAGCAGTAACACTACCGCTGTGCCACTGTGCCAGGAACTTGTACATGTGGAGGTTTTACTGCAAAACCTGCCCAAGGATTCACATTTACAAGACATCCTCCAGGGTTGTAGAGCTCTATTTCTTGGATTCTCCTACCTCTGAAAAGGCATGTTGGAAGGAATATAGTATTTAGTTTAGAGATTTAGAGAACTGTGGGAGAGTCAAGGACCAAAGCGCACAGCCTCAGAATAATAGGACTTAAAGGAATTTATTTAGCCAGGGGGTGGTAAATTTGTGGAATACATTACCACAGATGGCTGTGGAGGCAAAGCCAATGGGTATTTTAAAAGGAGAGATTGACTGGTTCTTGATTAGTATGAGTGTCAAAGGTTACGGGAGAAGGTGAATGGATGGGGTTGAGAGGGAAAGAACAGCAACGATTGAATGGTGGATTTTACTTCGGAGTCACGTGAGTGACTACGTGAAGAGACCCCGTCCAGGCACACACGCATCATATCGTCAGACGCATAGCGACTGCAACCGCGTTGGAAGGAGCAGAGCCCTCCAAGCGGTGAGTGAAAGAAAACCTGAAGATATGTATTTTTACTCTCACTTCAGGCCATTTTTCTTCCGTGGAGACTGTGTGCTGGGAAACAGGCAAGTCTAATTATGGAGAAAAGTGGGAAAAGTAAAGGGAAGCGCACCGCAGCTAAAACTCAAGAGGACAGAGTGTCTGAGAGTAGCGGGCGCCCCGTTAAAAAGTCGGCTGTAGAAAAACCAGCGACTGCAAATACGGAAGAAAAAAGTACAGTTGAAACACCTATAGGGTGTAAGGCCAAAAAGAAAACAAACAGGCCAGTAGACTCGGATGAGTCGGACCCGGAGGTCATGTCAGATCGGGTCTCACAATTGGAATACCTCATGGGGAAAATGATTTACAAAGGCACACTCCACAAGGAGTACAGTTACCCCTACAGGAGAGCCAGCGTATGGAACACCCAGGAGAGGTCTTGGGAAACGTTGGCCTACAAGTGAGCTAGTGCCAAAAATGCCTGATGATGAAGAATATATGTGTTATAGATAGATAGATAGATAGCCTTTTATTGTCATTCAGACCGAAGTCTGAACGAAATTTAAGCAGTCATACATACAATACAATACAATAAAAAACAACAATAAACACATATTAACATCCACCACAGTGAGTCCACCCAACATCTCCTCACTGTGATGGAGGCAAAAGTCTTAGGTCTCCAGTCTCTTCCCTCCTCTTCTCCTTCTGCGCTGAGGCGATACCCCCCGGGCGATGTTACGACTGTCCCGCGGCTCAAACACCGCGGCCCGGGGTGGTCGAAGCTGCCGCTCACCAGTCCTGCTGACGCAGCCGCTGGCCCGCGGCCGAACCCCGGACTCAGGTCACCGCCGCCAGAACACCGTGCAAGCCACCGGAGCATCGTTCCAGCCCCGAGCCGGATCGCCCTCACGTGAGTGCCGTTACCGTCTCAGCCTCGGGCTGGGCCGCCCCGACCGGGCGCCGCTCCTCCCTCGGGCTGGGCCGCCCTGACTGGGCGCCGCTCCTCCCTCGGGCTGGGCCGCCCCGACTGGGCAGCGCTCCTCCCTCGGGCTGGGCCGCCCCGACTGGGCAGCGCTCCTCCCTCGGGCTGGGCCGCCCCGACCGGGCACCGCTCCTCCCTCGGGCTAGGCCGCCCCGACTGGGCACCGCTCCTCCCTCGGGCTGGGCCGCCCCGACTGGGCACCGCTCCTCCCTCGGGCTGGGCCGCCCCGACTGGGCAGCGCTCCTCCCTCGGGCTGGGCCGCCCCGACCGGGCACCGCTCCTCCCTCGGGCTAGGCCGCCCCGACTGGGCACCGCTCCTCCCTCGGGCTGGGCCGCCCCGACCGGGCGCCGCTTCTCCCTCGGGCTGGGAACGCCGTACCTCCCCGAGCTCGGCCACTCCGACGGGAGCACCGTTCCTTCCTCGGGCCGGCCGTCCTCACGGTAGCGTCACAGCCCCTCACGTAAGCACTGTTCCAGCCCCGAGCCGGGCCGCCCTCACGGGAGCGAGCTCAGTGCGAGTCCTGGCGGGCTCTGCCTCCTGAGCCTCGAGGTCGCCAGCTCCGCCATTAGGCCTCAGCGCAGACGGAGGCAGAGAAGGGGAATACGACATAAAAGTCGCATTCCCCCGCAGGGAGAGACAGCAAGCCCCGTTTCAACCCCCCCCCCTCCAAACAGAAACTAAAAACCAAAACTAGACTAACCAAAACGAAAATAAACAACCCAAAAAACACAAAACAAACAGGACTGCCAGAGAGCCGCTGCAGCCAGAGCCGCGCCGCCTAGCAGAGAGCCAGCACCAGAAATGTCTGAAGAAAGACAATACAGGCGTTGGTCTACAGGAGATCCAGCGTTAGCAGCAACCAAAAAAGGGCTGCCAGAGTATGGTTTTATGCAAGAGCCTGTGATACCCGAAAAAGGGTTTACTAAGCGTAGGCCTATAAGAGAGCCAGCGCACGAAACACCTGAAGAAGAAATACCAGGTGAACCCCACTATGAGGAGGAATATCCAGAAGATTCTGATAATGAATCATATGAGGACCAGAGCCCAATAATAGAGCTCAAAGTACCAGGTCTGGCCCAAAAATTCTCAAGTCCCAGACATAAGGGACAAACATTGCCAGAAGAAATAGCAGCAACTATAAATTACCTGCTTTCCCATCACTTAGAAGAACTAACGATGGATGAGACTATCAATAAATATGAAATCCCGCAGAATTGCGCACTGCTAGCAGTCCCAGCAGTAAACAGTGTAATATGGGGCTATTTGGGCACCGCAGTACGCGCACAAGAAATGAGGTTACAACGGGTGCTGAGATTAATGGGGTCAAGTATTGCGGCGTTTGCCAAAGACCTGGAAGAAGGACATGTGACACCGTCACAACAGGATGTTTTGGGACTAATGTGTAATGCACACTTCGAAATAAACTGTATTCGTAAAAGTGCTATAAGACCTAACATACATCCTAAGTTTGCAGGGCTCTGTAAACCATCAAATATACAATTGCCGAACTTACTCTTTGGAGAAGATCTAGCCAAAAGGGTGAAAGTCCTGAATGAAGAAGCAAAAACCGTGGGCATGATTAAACCACCGATGTTTGGCTGATCAGTTCGAATGCAATATCCATACCGAAGGGTGGCTGGAGCTGGTGAAGGAACAAGTCGCTCGTACCCGTATATGCGTTATTGGCGCACTGCTCCAGGACGTGGAGGACATGGCATTCCCACAAGGGGCAAGGTACAACATGTGACACCAGCAAACCCTGAGGTAGGTGGGTCTGGTTCTGAAAAAAACATATTAGATGTTTCACATTCGCAAGTTGGTGAAAAATAACATCTGATGCATTTAGACTGTGCAGTATTATGGGGTTCAGAATTGAATTCTACCCACATTTGAATCCTCCTACTCAACATGTTCCAAAGCGAATGCATGTTTTCTCTAAAGAAGAGAATAGAAACATTCAAGCAGAACTTGACATATTAAGTAGGAAAGGGGTTATTGAAAAAAACAGTTTATCAAAACCACCAATTTATATCTAGTATTTTTTCTAGAGCAAAAAAGGATGGTGGTTGTAGAATCATTCTTGATCTAACAAGTCTTAACCCTTTTGTACAGTATAAACATTTCAAAATGGAGACATTTACTAATGCTATGCAGCTAATTTCAAGATAATGCTATATGGGCAGCATAGATCTGCAAGATGCATATTACTCTGTGGCTGTGCATGGTAATGATTGTAGATATTTGAAATTTAACTGGATGAATCAATTATGACAATTCAAAGCATTGCATAATGGCTTAACCTCAGCCCCTAGACTGTTTACAAAATTGTTAAAACCAGTCCTAGCATTATTAAGAGCCCAGGGCCATTTGATAATGGCTTATTTGGATGATATTTTAATTGTGGGTGACACTGAAGCTACAACAAAAGCATCAGTATCAGAAGTGAAGGTACACAAAATTGCTGGGGAAACTTAGCGGGTGCAGCAGCATCTATGGAGCGAAGGAAATAGGCGACGTTTCGGGCCGAAACCCTTCTTCAGACTGATGGGGGGTGGGGGGGGGGAGGAGAAAGAAGGAAAAGGGGAGGAGGAGGAGGAGCCCGAGGGCGGGCGGATGGGAGGGTGGGAGGAGACAGCTAGAGGGTTAAGGAAGGGGAGGAGACAGCAAGGGCTAGCAAAATTGGGAGAATTCAATGTTAATGCCATACGGACGCAAGGTCCCCAGACGGAATATGAGGTGCTGTTCCTCCAATTTCCGCTGTTGCTCACTCTGGCAATGGAGGAGACCCAGGACAGAGAGGTCGGATTGGGAATGGGAGGGGGAGTTGAAGTGCTGAGCCACCGGGAGTTCAGATAGGTTATTGCGGACTGAGCGGAGGTGTTCGGCGAAACGATCGCCCAACCTACGCTTGGTCTCCCCGATGTAAATCAGCTGACATCTAGAGCAGCGGATGCAGTAGATGAGGTTGGAGGAGATACAGGTGAACCTTTGTCGCACCTGGAATGACTGCTTGGGTCCTTGAATGGAGTCGAGGGGGGAGGTGAAGGGACAGGTGTTGCATTTCTTGCGGTTGCAACGGAAAGTGCCCGGGGAGGGGGTGATGCGGGAGAGAAGGGAAGAATTGACGAGGGAGTTGCGGAGGGAGCGGTCTTTGCGGAAGGCAGACATGGGGGGAGATGGGAATATGTGGCGAGTGGTGGGGTCACGTTGGAAGTGGCGGAAATGGCGGAGGATTATGTGTTGTATTTGCCGGCTGGTGGGGTGAAAGGTGAGGACCAGAGGGACTCTGCCCTTGTTGCGAATGCGGGGATGGGGAGAGAGAGCGCAGTGTTACGGGGTATGGATGAGACCCTGGTGTGAGCCTCATCTATGGTGGCGGAGGGGAATCCCCGTTCCCTGAAGAACGAGGACATTTCCGATGCCCTGGTATGGAATGTCTCATCCTGGGAACAGATGCAGCGTAGGCGGAGGAATTGGGAGTAGGGGATGGAGTCTTTACAGGGGGCAGGGTGGGAAGACGTGTAGTCCAGATAGCCATGTGAGTCAGTGGGTTTGTAATGTATGTCGGTCAGGAGTCTGTCCCCTGCGATGGAGATGGTGAGGTCAAGGAATGGTAGGGAAGTGTCGGAAATCGTCCAGGTGTATTGGAGTGCCGGATGGAAGTTGGTGGTGAAGTGGATGAAGTCAGTCAGTTGTGTGTAGGTGCAGGAGGTGGCCCCAAAGCAGTCGTCAATGTAACGGAGGTAGAGGTCGGGGATGGGGCCCTGGTACGTCTCGAACAAGGATTGTTCAACGTACCCGACAAAGAGGCAGGCGTAGCTGGGGCCCATGCGTGTGCCCATAGCTACGCCTTGTGTTTGGAGGAAATGGGAGGAGTCAAATGTAAAGTTGTTGAGGGTGAGGACCAACTCCGCTAAGCGGAGGAGTGTGTCAGTGGCTGGGTATAGGTTGCTCCTCTGGTCGAGGAAGAACCGGAGGGCTCCGAGGCCATCCTGGTGGGGGATGGGAGGTGTAGAGTGACCGGACATCCATGGTGAAGATGAGGGGGTGAGGGCCCAGAGAGTGGAATGCGTGGAGGCGGCGGAGAGTGTCTGAGGTGTCTAGAAAATAGGTGGGGAGGGATTTGACCAAGGGGGATAGGATGGAGTCAAGGTATGTGGAGATGAGTTCGGTGGGGCACGAACACGCAGAGACAATGGGTCTGCCGGGAGAGCCGGGTTTGTGGATTTTGGGGAGAAGTAAAAACGGGCCGTGCGGGGCTGGGGAACGATGAGGTTGGAAGCTTGGTCGGGCAGGGCGTGGGAATTGATGAAGTCGGTGGTGGTGCTAGAAATGGTGGCCTGATGCTCGTCAGTGGGGTCATGGTCCAAGGGTAAGTAGGAGGAGGTGTCCGAGAGTTGGCGCGTGGCCTCAGCTTTGTAGAGATCGACGCACCAGACTACCACGGCACCTCCCTTGTCGGCTGGTTTGATGACCCAATCTGGGTTTTTGCGGAGTGATTCAATGGCAGTGCGTTCAGAGGGGGAAGATTAGAGTGAGACAGGGGAGTGGAGAAGTTGAGGCGGTTGACGTCGCTGCGGCAGTTCTGAATAAAGAGTTCCAAAGCCGGGACTTTATGAGGGGGGTTCCATGAGGAGGGGGTGCGTTGGAGACGGGAAAAGGGGTCATCATTAGGGGGCGTGGACTCCTTCGCATGGAAGTGCGCTGTGAGGCGGAGACGACGGTAGAAGCTCTCCAAGTCATGGTGGGTGCGGAACTCATTGAGATGGGGACGGAGGGGGACAAAGGTAAGACCTCTGCTGAGGACAGACCATTGGGTGGGGGAGAGGGGGAGGTCGGGGGGGATGGTGAACACTCGGCAGGGGTGGGAGTTGGGGCCAGAGGAAGGCAGGTGGGTAGACTGGGGACAGGGCGATGTGTGGGGGGGGGGGGGGGGTTGTGGGTGTTGGAGGAGTGGTGGGTGGTCAGGGGGTGGGGGGGGAGAGAGGGCTGTAATGTGGATGGGGAAGAGCGGGGGTGACATGGTTGGGGGGGGATGGGGAAGGGTCAGTGGAGCAGCCACTGAGGTTAGCAAGGCTGGGCAGACGGGCGCTAGGACCCAGTGGAGTTAAGTCCAGGAGAGTGGGAGTAAGCAGCGTGGAGGCTGCAGGCCCAGTGCAGAGTCCAGGCTCCAGGTAAGGCGACGGCTGTGGGTTGCTGGAGGGGGGTGGAGTGGCGCGGGTCACCGGACCCGATGGTCGGAGTCCAGTGGCGCGGGTCAACGGACCCTATGGTCGGAGTCGAGTGGCGCGGGTCACCGGACCCGATGGTCGGAGTCCAGCGGTGGTTGAGTCGGGGTCCGCGGGCGATGCGTGGGTGGTCCCGGTGGGCGGAAGGTCGGCGGGTCGGCGGCGAGATGAATCGGGTGCGTTGCGGCGGCCATGTTGGGGGAGCCCCGGTTCGGTGGCGATGCCGGGTCCAGCGGCGATGTCGGAGGAATCGGCGAGGGGGAGAAAGTCCGAGTTACCGTAGAAGCTGCGAGGCTGGGCGTCATCGGTCGGCAGGTGAGGGTTGACGGCGGCATCGATGTGGAGGTCAGTGAAGGCGGCGTCCCGGTGAGTATGGAAGTCGCTCCTAGTGGCCAAGATGGCGTCGCGGGACTCGGGCAGGCGATGCGGGCTAGAGTTGGGGCCCGGAGTCTGCGGGCGGTCGAGTCGCAGAGTGTAGGCGTCGGGAGCGGCCTGGAGTCGGGATAATTTAAGGTCCTTAGTGGAATTAAGGTAGGCCAGGAATTTTTTATTAAAGAGGTGGATCTTCCGGCGGATGAAATACAGCTATGGTCCGTTGCAGGTCTGGGTTAGTGAGGCCTGAAGTACAGGGAGTGTCGATGTGAGTATCAGAAGTGAAACTCGCATTTCAAAATCTGGGCTTTTTAATACATCCAGATAAATCTAGACTGTCTCCAAACAAAACAATTGATTACTTGGGGTTCACTATTAATTCAGAACACATGACAGTGACTTTACCCAAGGACAAAAATCTGCAGTTAATTGAGGGTTGTAACAGATTCATTACAGAGCATCAACTATCAATTAGGCAAGTGGCAAGCTTACTTGGCAAATTTATCGCTTCATTTCCAGCTGTGCAGTTCGGTCCACTGCATTACAGCAGCTGCAGCGAGCAAAGGTACAAGCATTAAAAAGACATTCGGGGCATTTTGATAGGCCCATGCAACTATCAGCAACAGCAATTGCTGATATACAATGGTGGATTAAAAGTGTTTCCTATTCTTCCAGGAAAATTCTGGTTGAATCACCTGCTATCATTCTACAGACTGATGCAAGTGCGCTAGGTTGGGGCGCTACTGATACCATTACCAGCTGTGGAGGTAGATGGAATGTGGAAGAGGAACCTTTGCTCAAAGCACATGGAATTAACTATCAAGAATTGCTAAGTACATTTCATGGGCTTAAAGCTTATTGCTCTAATGCGCAAAATCTGCATGTGCAGGTTCAGAATGACAACACTACGGCAGTAGCATATGTCAATCATATGGGTGGAATCAAGTCAGAAGCTTGTGACAGATTGGCAAACGTTATCTGGCACTGGTGTATTATTCGAAACATTTGGCTTTCAGCAATTTACCTCCCAGGTAAATGCAACATAATTGCGGACACCAGGTCACGAAAATTTAATGATAATACAGAATGGATGTTAAATTGTGACATTTTTTATAACATTGTTGAAACATTTGGAAGGCCAGAAATTGACTTGTTTGCATCTAGACTGAACCACCAATTGCCTCAATATGTTTCATGGAAACCAGATCCAGGTGCAACAGCGGTGGATGCATTCTCGCTAAATTGGGGTGGAATGTCTTTATATGCATTTCCTCCCTTTTGTCTTAGTAGGTGTCTACAAAAGATCAAGCAGGATGATGCTTCAGGATTGTTGGTGGTCCCAGATTGGCCTACACAACCATGGTATCCACTAGTGCTAAAAATGGTCACAGAACCTCTTATGCATATTCCAAGACAAGAAAACCTACTTGTGCACCCTGTAACTGGTGATTTTCATCCTTTACATGATCGTATTGATTTGCAGATTCTAAAAAGGCCATATCTCGGAAGAGGACTATCAGATCGCACTATGGATATAATTGGAGGAGCCTGGAGGGATAGTACCCAGTATGAAATGGGAGGTGTTTTGCTCAAGACAAAATATTTCATACCACACTGCAGACATCTCAGATGTTTTAGAATTTCTGTCAACATTACATTTTGATGTAAATTTAAGTTATAGTGCGATCAATACTGCAAGGAGTGCCCTCTGCATATTTATGGAGAGCATCAGAACAACAGGTTCTAGGATCACACCCCTTGGTCTGTAGGTACATGAAGGGAATCTTCAATGCCAAACCTCCCAGACCCAGATATACAGAAATCTGGAATGTGAGGGATGTGCTCATGTTACTTCGGGAATGGAGTCCCATTTCAAATTTGGCTTTAGACAAAATTACCATGAAGGTAGTCATGTTAATGGCATTAGTTTCAGCACAAAGATTACAGACATTACATAAATAACGTATAGACAGAATGGGAATGACAACAGAGGCAATTACATTCTATGCCTATGATTTACTCAAACAGAGCAGACCAGGAGTCACGGAGTGCAAATTGGTCTTTGCAGCATATCCTACGGATCCAAGACTATGTGTAGTGACACATTTAAAATGTTACATTGAGGCTACCAAGGACTTAAGAGGTGCAGAATCAGCATTGTTTATCAGCCATAAAAAACACATAGGAAAGTGTCAGTACAGACTATTTCTAGGTGGCTGAAGCAGGTGCTGTTGGATGCAGGAATTAATACTGTCAAATTTAAATCTCATTCCACCAGGGCGGCGGCAGAATCGGCGGCCAAGGATTTGAACGTTCCAATAGACCATATCCTCGCGGCCGCAGGATGGGCAAGTGAAAGGATGTTTCACAAGTATTACCATAAAGAGATTACAGACCCTGGTGTATTTGGTGGTGCTGTTTTGGATTCAGTATTAAATGTTTCCCAGTGATAAAAAAGGGGACAAAAGTGTTTTGTTATGATAAATAAAAACCAGTAACTGATTACATCAATGTTATGGTTGTATGTTATTGATTGTTTTTCACTCATTTAGAGTCAATCAATGCAGTGAGACGCCTGGATTGAATCTACGGCATGAAATCACAGAGCTTTAAAATCTTCACGTAGTCACTCACGTGACTCCGAAGTAAAATAGTAAGATTAAACAAGAACTTACCAGTTTGAAGTTTGATCTTTATTTTATGAGGAGTTACGTTGAGGGACTACGTGCCCTCCGCTCCCACCCTAATAAAGATCAACTGTAGGTTATGTTTGTCACGTAGCTTACTATTATGCTTCAGTAACTATCATCTGTGATTTCACACCGCTACTTTGAAGATTGACGCGTGTGCCTCAACGTAACTCCTCATAAAATAAGGATCAAACTTCAAACTGGTAAGTTCTCATTTAATCTTACTATTAAACCATTCAATGGGCTGAATGGCCTAATTCTGCTCCTACGACTTAGGAACATAAACCTGAAAAGACAGGGCAATTGTCTGGCGGGTGACCATCTTCACACAAAATTGCAGTGAAAAAAATGGCAACAGCGCTATGAGTGAATAAATCTTTGGTGCAGAAGGAAGCATTTAATCCCATAAACACTTTTTTTGGGATGGAAGCTGATGACTGGAGAAAAATTAGATAGGGACATTATACAATGTTAAAAACATTTCATGGATACAAAGTGCTTTTGTTGCTGACAGACCCTATTTAGTTTAGTTTATGATACATTTAGAACCAATCACTTCCTTCAGACCCCCTTGCTGTGCAAATTGATTTTATTTAGTGAGGCAAAATTATGTCCTGAAAATGTAGATGATTTGTTGTGTACTATTTTCTCTGGTTGTTGGCGGAAAAAAACCCGCATTATTTTTTCTTCCTCCACATCTTTCCAGTCGTAAGCCTTTGGATTCAAGCCTGACATTCGACCGACTTGAACTTCAACTTGAACAACAAACTTTTATTTCCAGCAAACTTGCAAAGATTTGATAAGATGCAGGAAAAAAAAATGGCCCGTTTTGATCGTCATCACAACCCCCTCCTTTTATACTCACGCCATCCAATCCTGCTAAGATGTTGGAGTAACGCCTACAACCTACATCCCCAGGAGTTCAATTGCTTTAATGAAATTTCCCAAAGGGAATGCGACAATCTTCAAACACTGGCTCTTCCCTAAAGGGTCAACACAGTATTTACTCAACATAAAGAGCATGACCGCTTTGACTGAAGGATTGTGCTAGTGCACGGGGTGGCCAGCGTGGACTCGGTGGGTTGAGGGGCCTGTTTCCATGCTGTATCTCATGTCATAACAAATAGAAGTAGAATTAGGTCATTCGGCCCATCAAGTCTACTCTGCCATTCAATCATGGCTGATCTATCTCTCCTTCCTAACTCCATACTCCTGCCATCTCCCCATAACCTCTGGCACCTGACATCTCTAAAGTCTCAATCTAACTTCTCTCCAGTCATCAACTTTTATTCACAACCTCTCGATGCCACTAATGTTTTGCTGCTTCAGAATGGAATTTGGCTAATCAATGTATGATATGGAGATCTTTAGATGAACCTTTGCAGATCTGAGTGAATGCTGTATGGAGCCCAATCTTCCATAGATCAAAAAATAAAGTCTAGGGCATCTGGAGCAAAGTCTTTAGTGGGATTCGCCGTAAGCATGAAAAAGTTATCATATTTCATACTTAGGAAAACTTATTCACAATGTTAGGAAAAAAACATCCTATCAACAACCAGGGAGTGGTACTGAGCTACTATCCACCTCATTGGAGATCCTCGGACTATCTTTCAGACTTCTAGTGCAAGAGTTTATCTTCCACTGAACATTATTCACTTTATCATGTGTCTGTAAACTGTGGATGGCTCAAATGTAATCACGTATAGTCTTTCCGCTGACAGGTCAGCACTAAAACAAAAGCTTTTCACTGTACCTTGGTACACGTGACAATAAACTATACACAACTAATAAACAATATTCTGAGAAACTGAAGCTGCTGGTCAAAGATCCTACCACTGAGTTACCACTAAACAACCATAACATCAGTGATGACCATTTCCAACAATCCAGTGTCCAACCATCTCAATGGTTTTTTATGTGTGGCACGGTGTGCAGTGGTTGAGTTGCCACTCTTTAGAGATACCATGTGGAAACAAGCTCTTTGGCCCACCGAGCCCACCAAGTCCAACAACGATTTTTTGGTTAACCATATTAACTTAAATACAGTTAATTGTTCCACAGCCTTCCCCATTCTTTCTTATAAAGCATAACCAACGCTTCTTATGGCAACATTCTGCGCAAAGCCTATCTATTTTGACACCTTCACCGAGTCACTTTATTTTCCTCTTGTTTGCAATCAAGACAAATAAATTAAAATTGCAACATATTGTGAGATATTTTTTGTAATTATAAAACAAATTGCTGCATTGCTTATTCAATCTGTAAGAAAACACTATCAAAGCTGAATAGATTAGCATTTTAAGTAACAGTTGGCTCTATTCATTGTGTTCATGCAGCTGGCTTTTAAAAAACATCAATTTAAAAATACCAAAATTATCTCAAAATTATTCCAATTAGAAAATTAACTGTGTTAAATTAAAGGATATTCCTTTTGATGGAAATGGCAGATAAATAACTTTCCGAACAATACATTCAATAATTATGTGGTAATATCTTCATCGCTTTTAAGGCAAATAATATTTTAATGACAAAAATATGTTTTACCTTGGGTTTCGAGATTTTCACATAGTTCGGTTTTGGCTTCTCCATTGGGGCGAAGATTTCCTTTCTGGGTAAACTTGTTGGACATTGTGGCTGCTGTCACGACAGCTTTTAGACTGCGCTTACGTCTCTGCACGTTCTGCTCTGGGTGGAATAGGATTACATAAACTTTGGGCATATACAGCATGCCTAGCGACACAGAAGCACTCAGATTTATGGAGATCGTCAACGTGGTGGTTTGAATATACATCTGAAAGAAAACAAAGGGAGAAGTGCACTTTTGAGTAAATGGGTTCCTGTTGTATGTATTTTGGTTTACAATTAGTTGCAGCAAGTTGTTGAGACGATACATGGATATCTCTTCATTACAAAGCTAACTACAATTCAAAGCATAAACGGAGTGCTGAAGTAATTAAAACATGTCATTCAGTAATCAAATGTAATATATTTGGATCTGTTAAATTGGCACCTAACTCTTCAGTTCACTTGAAAGGTGAGGATGGTATGTAAAAACGTAGAACCAATGTTAACAGCAACTTGTCCTGGACCACCCAGAAGCACCGGCCAATAAGGCACACCAACACCTCTACTTTCTTAGAAGGCTTAGGAAGTTCGGCAGGTTCCCAACAAAAATCTCACCAACGTCTATAGACACACCATAGAAAGCATCTTATCAGGATGCATCACAGCATGGTTTGGGAACAGCTCCACCCAAGACCGCAAGAAATTGCCGAGAAGTGAGGACGCAGCCCAGACCATCACCCAAACCAACCTCCCTTCCATTGATTCAATTTACACCTCACGCTGCCTCCGCAAGGCCACCAGCTTGATCAAAGACGAGTCACACCCCGGCCACTCCTTCTTCTTCCCTCTCCCATCAGGCAAGAGGTATAGAAGTGTGAAAACGTACACGTCCAGATTCAGGGACAGTTTCTTCCCCGCTGTTATCAGGCAACTGAATTATCCTACCAACAACTTGGGAGCAGCCCTGAGCTACTATCTACCTCATTCGTGACCCTCGGACTATCTTTGATTGGACTTTACCTTGTACTAAACGTTATAAATAAAGTTATTATTATTATTATTCACATTATTCCCTTTATCATGTATCTGTACACTGCGAATGGCTCAATTGTAATCGGGTCTTTCCGCTTGGTTAGCACATGATAAAAGCTTTCCACAGTACCTCGCTACATGTGAAAATAAACTAAACTCAAACTCAAATAGGGGACTGCAGATGCTGGGTTATCAAAGAGAGACTCAAAATGCTGGAGTAAATCTGTGGGTCAGGCAGCATCTCTGGGAAACATATTTAAGTTATGTTTTGGGCCGGGACCCTTCTTGCCAGTCCAAAATATCACCTATCCATCTTCTCCACAGATGCTGCCTGACCCACTGAGTTACTCCAGCACTTCGTGTTTTATTCTGTATACCAGCATAAGCAATTCTTTGTGTCTACAATTCAAAACAATTCTTTGGTTCAGCACAATCTAAGATGCTGTACGATTGGAAGAGTATCTTTTATTTCAACCTTTTGTAGCTTTGCATAATGTTTTTTTTTCCTTGTGTGATCTCCATTTTCATGTAACTATATTCAACTTTGCTCTTCTATAATGGCAGTCAATGCAGTAGGAAAGTAATTCACGAAGATTTTGGTTTTCTAAATGATCCAATGTTTAACTATAATCCAGGAAACAGCTTGGTTGCAAACTGACAAATCCCATCACAATCGGGGTTGGCAGATACAACAATCAACCATTCTAAAGTGAGCCTGCAACCATTTAATGGGAGCAGAAATTGTAGCTGGCAGACCTCCAGCGAGCACTTATCCCTCCTTATTTCATTAATTCAACACAAGTTCAGAGAAATGATAACACTGAAATGGACAGAATTAAGCTGGAATCAGCTCAATGCTCATGGCTCCCATCCACACTAACCCAAGTCCGATCAGGAGGATTGAATGTGCATGTATTCCACCCGAAGATTTGGGCGTTGAGGTATAACTAAGGGACAAGGCTTTAGTCTCAGTTACACAAATCACCGTGACAGCTTTTAACAAAGGGATGACTGGGAACAAATGCTCATCTCAAGGTAAACTTGAGCAGTATTTTTCTCTCTATTTCACTTTAACATCTCTGACAATCAAATATACTTAAATGAATTGAAGTAAAAATCATTAAAGAGATTTTTAAAAAAAAAAGAAAAACTTGAAGGTGCAATGAAATAATCGGAAGTAAGATTCACTTTAGAATTTATAGATACGGCACGGAAACAGGCCCTTCGGTCTCCCGTGTCTGCGCCAACCAGCGATTCCCATACACTAGCACTATCCTACACATTAGGGACAATTTACAGAAATTAACTGAAAACTTCTACGTCTTTGGAATGTGGGAGGAAGCCGAAGCAGTTCTAGGGAGAACATACAAACTCCGTACAGACAGCACCCCTAGTCAGGATCGAACCAGGGTCTCTGGCGCTGTAAGGCAACAATTCCACTGTTGCACCACTGTGCTGTCCGACGCACACTTGTGCCTCTTTGCAAGTTTCAATTATCTTTGTGAATATGAGATTTAAATAGTGAATACTGTTAATGTACCCAAATTAACAACATACTTCCACTCTCAGAAATCTTATTCGCTTCCCTAGACCAAACCTATTACACTACATTGAAAAAAAGATGTTAAAACAAATACCACATTAAAACATAGAAGAGTACAGTGCAAGAACAGGGCCTTCAGCCCATAATGTCTGTGTCGAACAGGTTGCCAAGACCAACTCTTATCTATGTGTACATAATTCAATTCCCTTCATATACCTAAATTATCTTAAATACCACTCACATCTGCCTCAACCTCCACCTCCAGCAGTGCATTCCAGGTATTCACTACCTTCCATGTAAAAAAACTTGCCCCTCTCGCCTGAAAGATGTGCCTTCTAGTATTTGATTTTTCTATTCTGGCAAATGACTTATGCAATTATTTGAGATTTGAGATTTGCGATTTGAGATTTTATATCTAAGATTTAACACAGATTAAATCTACATAGATTTAACATAGATTTAAATCAGACGGCAGTAGATTCAACAAAATATTTTTGTGTGATTTTTAACTTTGCATGAACCTGCATTCTGGGATCTTTCTTTAAATCAAGATTCCTGCATAAAAATTCAATCTAGCCAATTACAAAAATTGCCTTGTTTAGAACAACAAAATTTGGGTGTGAGAACATTTCACATCAAAAGTGTACAGAGGAGGTGAAAGTAAGCATGAGTGTACCACTTACAAGATTAATTTACTAAAAATGATTCAACAGTCTGGGATCAAATCAGTTAGCAACTCCAAAGTAGATAAAGGATACCTTACTGTGTTAAGGCCACATAGTTTGAATTTGATATTAATTCAAAATATTTTAATTGAAAAGTAAAACAAACATGATGAACTTTAATGAAAACTTTGTGTAATGGCATATTAAAAGGTCACTGTCAAGGTTAATTCATTTGCATAATTGCACATAAAATGAGCAATCAATTATAATGGCATTATAATTTGCATGTTGAAGTTATTGTTGAAATAATTGCCTGCTTTCCATATTTTCCCCACAGAATTGAATAATATCGTTGTTGATATTTTCTTGGCTGTCCTCAACAATATTCATGCTACCTCAAGCATGATTTATTTCTCATAAAGTTAATTCTACGTTTATCAGTTGTTTTTATTTGGAAAATGTAAAACTCCGGATAACATTTATCATTGTTTATTTTAACCAGGACATGATTTTGCTTCATCAACAACATTATTGGAGTGAATAATCACGCGTGGGCAAAGAAAATGGTATGCACCTTATTCTTTAAACAAGGTATTATTAGATCTTCATACAGTCTTAGTTCTGAATATCTGGGGTTAGTACCAGCTTGTTTCTGTTCTTCTGTTCATTCCCTTAGTTTTGCACCTAATTCTATCCCATAATTTAATTCCCCTTTTATTCCAATCATTTTTCTGAGCCCAAAAGATTGCACTTTTGCAAACTAATCTATATGGCTGCTCCATAATTGTCAGTAAACTGTAATTCTGGAATGTAGTAAGTCATTATGATTACTGTTTGGATTCATTATGTTGCTTGTATTGGACACATCCCAAGACTTACAAGATCTTTAAATTCCTAAATAATAAGAATCATTCAATGGAAACAAAAAGCAACAGATCGATTTTGAAGCAAAGCTACAACTCTGCATGATGTTTGCACGGGTACTGTTTAAAGGGCTATGGACCAAACATTGATAAATAGGACTAGCTTAGATGGGCATCTTGGTCAGCATGGATGTGTTGCATTGAAGGCCCTGTTTCTGTGCTATATTATTCTTCAGCTCTACTATACATGTCGGCATGATAGTTCCTAATAAATCAATCAAGAAAAAGATCATGTAGTATTGGAGGAAAATTAGGACATTCTGTCCATCGAGTCTTCTCCACCATTCGATCATGGCCGATTTATTTCTCCCACTCGACCCCATTCTCCTGCCTTCACCCAGTAACATTGTTTGCCTGAAAAAGAAAGATGATCCAAGAAGTCATTGGATTAAAACAATGCTCCTGTTGGTTTCTGGCCCATATCTCCATGTCTTTGAAGTATCATCTGTGTCTGACTGACATTGGAATATTTTTTAGTCACCTGAAGCAATTCAAATATAAAAAGCAATGCCGTGATATTGTCATTCCATTAAAATATCAAGTTATTTCGCATCCTAAAGGGCCTGTCCCTCTTAGGTGATTTTTCTGCGGACTGCTGGCGAGTGTCAAGCTCGCGGCACTCGCTGAACAACAGGCAAGCGCACACACACACACACACACACACACACACACACACACACACACACACACACACACACACACACACACACACACACACACACACACACACACACACACACACACACACACACACACACACACACACACACACACACACACACACACACACACACACACACACACACACACACGACAAAGGTGGGGGCCAGGGAAAGCGGGGGAGCGCTGTCTGAAATTCACACGGTGCAAAGTCAAGGTGATACTGACACACCGTGATGAACAGGAAGGTTAAGACGGCTAGCACAGTGGACGGTAAGTCCTTTAAACGATCGGGGAGGTGGGGGGAGGGGAGAAGAGGGGTGGGGGAGAAGCAGGGAGAAGGAGTGGAGACACTTTTAAGAAGCCAGACAACTTTCAATAAGCCAGAGATACACAGCTGTGAAGTTTGGCGGGCATTTAACATTACCGGTCGGTTTTGCTTGGTTCTGGAAACTCGTGCTTTTTTTTTCCCCAATGAGCCAATGAAAATGCCCGGTCAGCAAAGGAGATTAACTTAAACTACCTACGACTAGCTTGAATACCTACAACTACATGGCAACCCCACTACCACTGCACCTACGACTACAAAAGTATTGCTTTTCTCCATGGCGACTAATCTTTGGTCGCTGAAAAATTTTCAACATGTTGAAAAATTTGCTACGACCATACTGAGGCCACGACTAGTTCCCAGAATGCGGGAACTCCTCGCGACCATGAAGGAGACTCACCAGAGATCACCAGCGAACATGTGGCGACCATATGGCGATCATGAGGCGAGCGCAGACGCTCCTGCACTCGCCTAAAACGTCGCCTAAGTGGGACAGGCCCTTTATAGTAACCGCAGTCTTGCCGGCAACAAGATGAATATCCCTTTTATTCTCTTAAAAATCAAGAACATCATTGCTAGTTGCAAAGCATTCATTTTCATTCCATTCCTGTTTGAAAATACGTGTAAAGAACCTTTCAATTAGATATTCAAACAGGAAATGTCACTTTTTTTTATGTAACTAAGTATTGTAAAAAGCATGTAGATGAATGAATATATATTTTTAGTCTGAACTGTTTGTTCTGATATGTCAAAATTAATTTAGTTTAGTTTAATTTAGAGATACAGTGTGGAAACAGGCCCTTTGGCCCACCGACTCTACGCCGACCTGCGACCCTCGCACACTAACACCATTAGACACCATTATACACACACACTAAGGATAATTTAGATCATCACCAAGCTAATTAGCTTCCAAGCATGTATGTCTTTGGAGTATGGGAGGAAACTGGATCACCCGGAGGTAACCTGTGAGATCATAGGGAGAACGTGCAAACTACATACAGACGTTGTCAGGATTGAACCCGGGTCTCTGGCGCTGTGCCACCCTTTTGAATCCAGAGTTACGTGTTTTGATTGTTTGATTCCTGTAGGAGCATAGGCTAACAATCAAAATCTTTTGCACATTTATGCAAACGTTGAAAATGAACACAATATCCATGTAAAACAAAACGTTCTGTTTCCATTTCAGCTTTCTTTCCCACCCCCTCACAATCAATTTGAAGAAGTGTCTCAACCCAAAACGCCACCTGTCCATGTTCTCTAGAGTTGCTGCCTGACATACTAAGGTACTGCAGCATTTTGTGTCTATCTTTGGTATAAGCCAGCAAATGCAGTTCCTTGCAGTTCAAGAAACCCTTGCATTCCCTCTCACTGACACTCCCCCACCTTAATCGGCTTGCTAGTTTCATTGTTTGTATCCTTTCATTACCACCTCTTCCACAGCCAACAATAGACCATTGTGGGCTCTACCTTTGTTAGAAACATAGAAACATAGAAAATAGGTGCAGGAGCAGGCCATTTGGCCCATCGAGCCTGCATCGCCATTCAATATGATAATGGCTGATCATCCAACTCAGTATCCTGTACCTGCCTTCTCTCCATACCCCCTGATACCTTTAGCCACAAGGGCCACATCTAACTCCCTCTTAAATATAACCAATTAACTGGCCTCAACTACCTTCTGTGGCAGAGAATTCCAGAGATTCACCACTCTCTGTGTGAAAAATGTTTTTCTCATCTCGGTCCTAAAAGATTTCCCCCTTATCCTTAAACTGTGACCCCTTGTTCTGGACGTTCCCAACATCGGGAACAATCTTCCTGCATCTAGCCTGTCCAACCCCTTTAGAATTTTGTATGTTTCTATAAGATCCCCCCTCAATCTTCTAAATTCTAGCGAGTACAAGCCGAGTCTATCCAGTCCTTCTTCATATGAAAGTCCTGACATTCCAGGAATCAGTCTGGTGAACCTTCTCTGTACTCCCTCTATGACAAGAATGTCTTTCCTCAGATTAGGAGACCAAAACTGTACACAATACTCCAGGTGTGGTCTCACCAAGACTCTGTACAACTGCAGTAGAACCTCCCTGCTCCTATACTCAAATCCTTTGGCTATGAATGCTAACATACCATTTGCTTTCTTCACTGCCTGCTGCACCTGCATGCCTACTTTCAATGACTGGTGTACCATGACACCCAGGTCTCGTTGCATCTCCCCTTTTCCTAATCGGCCACCATTCAGATAATAGTCTACTTTCCTGTTTTTGCCACCAAAGTGGATAACCTCACATTTATCCATATTATACTGCATCTGCCATGCATTTGCCCACTCATCCAGCCTATCCAAGTCACCTTGCAGCCTCCTAGCATCCTCCTCACAGCTAACACTGCCCCCCAGCTTCGTGTCATCCGCAAACTTGGAGATGTAGCATTCAATTCCGTCGTCCAAATCATTAATATATATCGTAAATAGCTGGGGTCCCAGCACTGAGCCTTGCGGTACCCCACTAGTCACTGCCTGCCATTCTGAAAAGGACCCGTTTACTCCTACTCTTTGCTTCCTGTCTGCCAGCCAGTTCTCTATCCACATCAATACTGAACCCCCAATACCGTGTGCTTTAAGTTTGTATAATAATCTCTTATGTGGGACCTTGTCGAAAGCCTTCTGAAAGTCCAGATATAACACATCCACTGGTTCTCCCTTATCCACTCTACTAGTTACATCGTCGTAAGATTCGTCAGATGATTTACCTTTCATAAATCCATGCTGACTTTGTCCAATGATTTCACCACTTTCCAAATGGCTGCTATCCCATCTTTAATAACTGACTCTAGCAGTTTCCCCACTACCGATGTTGGACTAACTGGTCTGTAATTCCACGTTTTCTTTCTCCCTCCCTTTTTAAAAGTGGGGTTACATTAGCTACCCTCCAATCCTCAGGAACTACTCCAGAATCCAAAGAGTTTTGAAAAATTATCACTAATGCATCCACTATTTCTGGGGCTACTTCCTTAAGTACTCTGGGATGCAGCCTATCTGGCCCTGGGGATTTATCAGCCTTTATTCCATTCAATTTACCTAACACCACTTCCCGGCTAACCTGGATTTCACTCAGTTCCTCCATCTCATTTGACACCCGGTCCCCTGCTATTTCCGGCGGATTATTTATGTCTTCCTTAGTGAAGACAGAACCAAAGTAGTTATTCAATTGGTCTGCCATGTCCTTGTTCCCCATGATCAATTCACCTGTTTCTGACTGCAATGGACTTACATTTGTTTTAACTAATCTTTTTCTCTTCACATATCTATAAAAACTTTTGCAGTCAGTTTTTATGTTCCCTGCCAGTTTTCTTTCATAATCTATTTTCCCTTTCCTTGTTGAGTCATCACTGCCGGCTGTGATTTGTTCTGTTACTTTTCATACCTCTAGTTTCCCTCTCCCCTGACTCTCAATCCGAAGAAGGGTCTCAATCCGTAACTTCACCTATTCCTTTTCTCCAGGGTGATGCTGGCTCAAAGAGCCGAATGGCCTGCTCCTGCACCTATTTTTCTATGTTTTTCTATGTTTCTATGATGCTGCCTGACCCTTGAATTACACCAGCATTTGTGTCTATCTGCCGTTCCTTGTTATTATCAGACTTCCTTTGTTTTAGTTTAACATGGCCAAATAAAACTGGATCATGAACAGCTCTTGTTAGTGTGGACTGAGGCACGTAATCTGCATGATTAATATTCAGCCACACACACTGCGTTTCATTCTCTTCTTTATAAATTCACGATTGGTTTAGAGAAGTCTGCATTAAATGAAACCCTCGGGCTCAACCGGAAGTCATGACAAGCAAAGCTGAAGGAGAATTAAACACCTTCACCTAGATACAGTGTTATTTTATAAATGTGATTAGCAGAATGGGAACTTTAATATTGACCAAGTATTTCACAAATGCTTCAGGTTAGAATTATACCCAGTGTCATACAGCATGGAAACAGGCCCTGGGGCTCAACTTGCCCATGCCGACCAACATGTTCCACCTACACTAGTCCCACTTGCCTGCATTGGGCCCATATTCCTCTTAACCTACTTCATCCATGTACCTGTCTAATTGCTTCTTAAATGGTGCAATAGTCCCTGCATCAACTACCTCCTCTGGCTGCTCGTTCCATATACCACCACGCTTTGCGTGAAAGAGTTACCCCTCAGATTCCTATAAAATCTTTCCCTCTTCACCTTAAACCCATACCCTCTGGTTCGGGGCTGCGTCCGCTGGACTGGAGGGCGGCAGCTTCGACCACCCCGGGCCGCGGTGTTTGAGCCGGCCCGTTCGCGGGGTTCGGTGAGCCGCGGGACTGTTTGTGCCATCGCCCGGTGGGGAATCGCCTCAGCGCAGAGGGAGAAGAGGAGGGAAGAGACAGTAACCCTAAGATTTTTGCCTCCACCACAGTGAGGAGGTGCTTGGAGGACTCACTGTGGTGGATGTTAATTTGTGTTTATTGTTGTTTATTATTGTATGATTGTATGTATGACTGCAGGCACGAAATTTCGTTCAGACCGTAAGGTCTGAATGACAATAAAGGTATTCAATTCAATTCAATATTCAATTCAATTCAGAAATTGATTGTAACCTCTAGTTAAAGAACGATGGCAACTGCAATCATCAATATCTCTCTGTCTCTGTCAATTTTTCGCTCACTCTCGGCCTGTCTCTGTCTCTGTGTCACTCTTTCTGCCACTCTCTCGGTCACTCTCTCCGTCTCTCTCTCCCTCTCTATCTTTCTCTGTCTCTTTCTCACCATCAATTGCATAACACCAAAGGCCAAGAGAAAGCCATTGATATTACTCATGTCTTTTCAAACAGTTATGGAACATTTAAAGACATTTAAGCAATATTGGTATATATTTTAAAATTCTAGACGACAAATAAAATTGCACATTTGCATACCTTGAAAAAATGGTGCAATCATTTCAAAAGCAAAATAATTCTGACTACATCTGACTGGTCTGAAATCAGGGGATACATTTGCATCTTATAACTAATTAATACTTGGTTCCCAGGGATTGCAGCGATAATAAATATAGTAATAGAAACTCAGCGGATAAATCCTTTATGTGATTTGTCCTTGAGATAGAGCAGGCACACATCAACAGGGAAGAAAGATGAGTGGATAATATTAGGTAGAATTTATTGGAAATATAATTAAGTGCAGAGTGACTGAGCACTTTGAGGAACCGGAGTTGATTAGAGAGAACCAACATGGATTTGTAAAGATCACATCTCATAAACACACAGTAACTGAATTTTTCATGGAATAAACTAATATTGTGGACTGGGGAATGTTTCCAGAAATCATTTCAGCACTATTCTATAAACAACTGTTTATTGCTATTAAATCTTGTGGAATAGAAGACACCATATTGATGTGGTTGAACACAAAGTGCTGGAATAACTCTGCGGATCTGGCAGCTTCTGTGGAGGACATGGATAGGTGATGTTTAGGGTGGGGAGTGATTTTAGTAGCGGAGCTGGCAAAGAGCTGTGGCGGCTGGACTAAGCCTGGCAAGTATAGAAGTTGGGAGGTCGTGTTGCAGATATATAAAATGTTGGTGAGGCCACATTTAGAGTATTGTGTTCAGTTTTGGGCACCATGTTATAAGGAAAGGTGTGTCAAGCTGGAATGGGTGCAGAGAAGATTTACGAGGATGTTGCCAGGACGCGAGGGCCTGAGCTATAGAAAGAGGTTGAACAGGCTAAGGCACATCATTGGAGTGCAGGAGGATGAGGGGTGATCTTATAGAGGTGTAAAAAACTATGAGAGGAATGGATCAGGTAAACGCACAGAGTCTCTTGCCCAGAGTAGGGGAATAGAGAACCAGAGGAAATAAAGTGAGGAGGAAAAGATTTAATAGGACCTGAGGGATAACTTTTTCACAAAAAGGGTGGTGGGTGTATGGAACGAGCTGCTAGAGGAGGTGGTTGTGGCAGGGACTATTGCAACGTTTACGAAACATTTAGGCAGGTACATGGATTATATAGGTTTAGAGAGTTAATGGCCAAAGACATAGAATGACTCAATTGTGCATTCTAGCTTTGTTCAGTAATGACTGCTGTGTCAGTCTATTGAAACTCCTCTGAGAAATCCAAACACACCACATCAACTGATTCACCATTGTCTATTCTGCCAGGTACTACCTCAAATAAACTGTTGCAAATTTGATAACTATAAAAAAAAAATCATACATTTACACAGCATGGTCAATATCTTGAACACACTGAGGACCTAATCGAATCAGATACAATAATTAGTTTGAGACATTTGGACAGGCACTTAAAGAGGCTAGGCATGGAAGAATGTAGCTCTAATGTGGCCAAATGGGATCAGTGTAGATCGGTAAAAATGCTATCATGAATGAGTTGGGCCAAAGAGCCTTTTTCTCTGCTGTTCTTCTCGATGACTCTGAAACTCAAAAAAACACCTTGTATGACCTTTGTCCAGACCTATGATTGCTTTAAATAGTTTTGTTACCACTTATTTAATAATGAATTTATTAACAATATGGATATACAATAAAGAGCTTCTCTCCGAATTTCCTACATCTTGAGTTTGGTTGTAAGAGAGGGAGGAAAGCTGGAAAAGAGAGCTGGGGCGGGACAAAGCCTGGAAGTGATAGGTGGATAGAGGTAAGTGGGCGGTGTGTTGGCAGCTGGGTGGAGTAAGTTGACAAAAGATATAGTTGAAAAGGGTGTCAGTTAAGGAGAGAAAAAGAGTAAAATGTAAAATGGTGCGATAAAAGTGAAAGGGGACAGGCGGGAGTGGGGAGAAGAGATGCAGGGTAGTTCCAGTCTGAAGATGGGTCTCAACCCGAAACGTCACCTACTCCTTTTCTCCAGAGATGCTCTCTGACCCGCTGAGATACTCCAGCTTTTTGTGTCTATCTTCGGTTTTAACCAGCATCTGCAGTTCCTTCCTACACAGGATAGTTCCTTGTTCTTCAGGCGAATGGCATACCTATTTAGTTCTCTATGTTCCTTTGGACAAATGGAAGATGGCAACATTACAGTGTGCGTAACAGAAGTGTGGGCTTGCACTTTTAATTTCTTATCTAAAGCATGCATTTAAGATGTTGAATGATTCCAAAAAAAAATCCGAGGTAGGACTTACTGTCACAAACAGGTTTTTTTTAATTAAATGCAATTGTTGATTGTTGCCTTTCGTCTCCATATCGACAGGGAAACAAATTAACTGAAAAACGATTTTACAAATTCAATGATTCAACTTTGTTACAATTTGCACAGAGAATAATTGATTATACCTGAGCTGATGAATATCTTTGTCAAGCAAGAAGTCAGTAATGGACTGGGAGATGAATTGCTTTCCTCAGTGAAGTGTAGAAAACCGAATTTACAGACGTCATACAGGCCTTTAACATAATGTTACCTCCTCCAGGGTTATGTACATAACCAAATGAGGTACTGTAATTCAACGGCAAATTTAAAAGGATTATCTAATTTTGACAAATAAATTGAAGAAACGAATCTGGATAATTTATTCTATTTCTAATTTTAGCCCAAATTGCCCACATACATCGTTAGGATACATTTTCAGAATGTGCTTGGCATTATTGCATATAGACTCAGTGGGCTGTTTCCATGCATCAGGCTGCACAGTGGCGCAATGTTGCTGCCTTACTGCACCAGACATCCATGTTCAACCCTGACTGCGGGTACTGTCTACGGAGTTTGTGTGATCTCCCTGTGACCATGTGGGGTTTTCCCCGGGTGCTCTGGTCTCCTCCCACACTCAGATTTGTAGATTAATTGGCTTTAGTAAAATTGTAAATTGTCCCCAGTCTATAGGATAGTGCTAGTGCACGGGGAGTCCACTGGTCGACACAAACTCGGTGGACTGAGTTTGTGTCGACTTATCTCTAAAGTCTAAAAGGTGCTTAACTGGGTATTGTACTTATGTTATGGCAATAGTCTTATGCCCCTGTCCCACTTAGGAAACCTGAATGGAAACCTCTGGAGACTTTGCGCCCCACCCAAGGTTTCCGTGCGGTTCCCGGAGGTTTTTGTCAGTCACCCTACCTGCTTCCACTACCTGCAAACTCCGGCAACCACCTGCAATCTCCGGGAACCGCACAGATACCTTGGGTGGGGCACAAAGTCTCCAGAGGTTTCCGTTCAGGTTTCCTAAGTGGGACAGGGGCATTACAGGTCTGTATGCAAAAATAGAATCTCACTGTACCTTGGTGCACATGATAATAAAGGAATCATTAAACCTTTGAACATACCAAGTTTGAATTAGAAAGGGAAGTGCAAAGATGGCTGAAAATATGGTTAGATTGCCGGTTTTAAGCAGAATTTAGAGAGTTCTAAGAAATGTAGTCAGGGAGCCTGGTGACCTGGGGAGGAATGGAAGAAGGGAGAGGTGACATAAAAAGAACATTAAAAAAAAATAAACAAACACTTTGAGGACTGAATAGAGACCTTCTGGGAGTCATTAGATACACAGCCTCACAATTAAGGAAGTAGTTCCGTCATGAATTGCCGTTGTGAAGATAAATCAGGTGACTCCCAATCAACTTTCTAGGAGGACGTTTAGACCTTTTTTTAAAGAAATTTCACATTTGTTAAGAATTGAATAATTGATTAATAAAAAGATACAGTATAGCAACTGGGCCTTCAGCCCACCAAAACCACACTGACCATCAATCACCCGTTCACACTAGTTCTATGTTATTGCACTTTCGCATCCACTTTTGGGGCAATTTACAGAAGCCAATTAACCTACAAACTCACACGTCTTTGAAGGTCACTTTATATCTTCACTGAAATTTCCCCTTCTCGACAAACCTGCACATCTTCTTTGGGATGTGGGAGGAAACTGGAGCACCCGGAGAAATGCTATGCGATCACAGGGAGAACAGGCAAACTCCACACAGACAGCACCCAAAGTCAGGATTGAACCCAGTCTCCACTTAAGTTTCCCCTTCTTGATTGTTTAGTTTAGTTTAGTTTAGTTTAGAGATACAGTGTGGAAAGAGGCCTCTCAGCCCATCGAGTCCACACTGACCAGCTATCACCCATGCACTAGTTCTATCCCACACACTAGGGACAATTTACAGAAGCCAATCAAACCAAAAGCCTGCATGTCTTTGGAATATGGGAGGCAACTTGAGCACCCAGAGGAAACCCACGCAAACTCCACACAGACCACACCCATGGTCAAGATCGAACCCGGGTCTCTCGCACCAAGGCAACAAGTCTACCAACTGTGCCACTGTATCTTTATAAAACATTGCTTATCAAAGTCTTGGAAATGACTTAGATAAACAGAACGGTAAGATTTAAATGGCGGCATGTACTTTTCTTTATCATTGGTTATTTTGAATCCATCACATTTTCCTTAATCTTAAATGAATTCCCGAGTAAATTTCTATTTGTCCTGTTAATTCACTCCATCCCATATCAATATCACCCTTCACCCAACACGTAGCTTGGATGATTGTTAACAATGCACTGAGCATTTTGGCAATTTCAACTAGCTCTGGGTTACTTGGCAAAGTTTAGAAATATTTTGTTTAAGCCAATGAATTTAAAAACAGTAAGATCCCCACGTGCTGAAGGGGAAACTGATGAGAAGGAGTCCACTCCTATTGCAGCACACTGTTCTTCAATGATAATAGCTCACAACAGGACCTTGGACCAGTTCCCAATTCTTGGCAGGCACTTCCAAACAAAGACAGGCATCAATAACTAATTACACTATCACATTGCCAGATTTGCCTTTGAGGAAAAGATTACTTGAAGATCAAAACCTGAGATGTAGCACAAAATTCCTAGTCTACCAGGCAGCATTGATTTTTGCCCCTTTATTTGCTTCAGAGACTTGTGCCTCCTTCAGTTTCCTTTCAAAGCATTAGAAAATGCCTCTCGCACGGTCTTTGCAAAACCTTCCAAATTAATCAGTGGCACGGTGGCACAGCAGTAGAATTGCTGCCTTACATTCTCCCTCTGATTACATGGGTTTTCTCCAGATGCTCTGGTTTTCTCTCACAGTCCAACTTACAATAAATGACTCCATATGCAAAAAAACCCAGCTATCTGCATATTAATTCTCTTAAAAATAACAACTAATCCTGTAGATGCAAGTATATCATTGGGGTTATCGAGTGGGCACTTCCCTTCATTGGTGTTTTGTTGAGATAGGCCCACAACACCTCAGGAAGGCTCAACAGTTGGTTCTGGCATCCCAGAAAAAACACCCACCCCTTAAAACCTGCTCTCACCACCTCTGCTACCAGTCTACTAAATAAAGGAAGCTGTAGACAATTAGCTCATTCTAACCAATGCTAAACACCTGCATCCTATATTACCCTAATCCTGGCCCATCATTAAGTTCGTAACACCACAAATACCACCCTTGCATAAGATCGGGATACACTTGCACAGACTACAATTACAAAGAAATACACATATTGCATGTCATACGTTTCCTTTCTGCCTCCATCTGACCCAATTTCTTCTCCACCAAATCCACCTACTGCCTTGCTCTGCTGCCTCTGATATTTGCTTTACAGCCTGACTCAAACTCTGTCCACAAATTCCCAGCTCTCCAAATAGCGACGTGGTTGATCTCGCTATGAAACCTCTACAACCCAACTCTACTGGACATACTCTTGCTCTCTATCCTCGTTGATCCACTTCTGCTGCCAACTCTACCTTTTCCTTTCATATACCTCATCCACTAAGTTCTTCCAAGGCGTTGTCAGTTCTATAAAATACACTATCCTTTGACTAACTGACTATAACACTATATTAGGCCTCAAACTAGTAGTAATTATTTCCTGCGGAACAACAAGCTTTCCTCCCAAATCTACCCGCATCTCCCAATCATTGGCTCCCCGTAACTGGCCTGACTCATACCTGTCTGAAAACTTCCCCCCTCTACTTTTCTCTCCCTCATGGACAAAATGAATCACTACACTCTCAGTCCTGATGTCTACTGAATTCACCTGTACTCTCCTCCTCTCAATTGCTGCTGCTATGCACTTCAATACCTGGTTATGCCGCCAAGTATACTGACCCTGAGAAAGACTAGTCCTACATCCTGACAAAATATGCCTCAACGTTGCCACCTTGAAACACATGGGACACGCTGGATCCCCACCTACTCATTGTTTGAGGTTCAGCGGTGTTGGCAGCACATCATAAATAGCCCTTATAAAGAAACTTACATGGCCCACCTCCATACACCACAGGTCCCTCCAGCTAAACCTCCTCTTTTCTACACTTTCCCAGTTCATCCACTGTCCCTGCTTAACTTGAGCTGCTGCCCTTACACACCTCACTACTTTCTCCTGACGATGTACCTGCTCTACAACCAATTTCCTCCTCTCTGTTGGACCTGCCTTACTCCACACTGGTTTCCCTATGCTGAGCCCTGTCCCTGTCCCACTTAGGAAACCTGAACGGAAACCTCTGGAGACTTTGTGCCCCACCCAAGGTTTCCGTGCGGTTCCGAGGTTCCCAGAGGTTTTTGTCAGTCTCCCTACCTGCTTCCACTACCTGCAACCTCCGACAACCACCTGCAACCTCCGGGAACCACACGGAAGCCTTGGGTGGGGCGCAAAGTCTCCAGAGGTTTCCGTTCAGGTTTCCTAAGTGGGACAGGAGCATTAGCCTCCTTTCCCTTGCTGCACCCTACCAACAATGTCTGTCGGCCTCAGACTGCTTGTGCTTCTTCTACTGCCTGCTTTGAGTTCCACTTCATCCCTCTAGTTACACTCGGCTCCAGATTACTAACTAAGATATTCTTACTCCCTGATAATTGCATCTCTAACCAAATCTTAGCACACTTAAACTCCTCTGTTAGGCTGGACAACGGTAAATGGAGAATACCTTTCCCATACAAAGCCACATTAATAAGACACCGTGGAACTAATATATGAACTAACCAATCTCTCTAACCTTTTCACCTTAGAAATTGGCACCTCATATACTGTCTGCCCACATCAACCTAGGGAATAGCCCAAACTGCGAACACCACAACTTTAACTTGCCTGGAAGCCCTGATTTCTCTATCCTTTCTAACCCGTCAGTAACATCCTTTCTAAGATGCTGAACCTGGTCTGTGACATCCAACTTCCTGTTATACCATCTACCCAAACTTTTAACTGTTTTTTCCATTATATACAGGCTTTAATAGGAATCTGAGAGGTAACTTTTTCACACAAGGGTGGGGGATGTATGGGACGAGCTGCCGGAGATATCGCAACGTTCAAAAAACATTGAGACAGGTACATGGATAAGACAGTTTAGAGGGATATGAGCCAAACACAGGCAGGTGGGACTAGTGTAGATGGAACGTTGGTCGGTGTGGGCAAATTGGCTGTAGGGCTTGTTTCCACATAACAGTGGAACAGGAGGGGGGGGGGGGGTAGATGGAGATTATGAGCCCCAAGGGTATCCAAGTGTACCCTGCAACAGTGTCTCCAAGGATAATCGAGGGTGAGATGACTTAGGGGTCAAATTATTGAGATAAGATTAATTTGGGTGAAATTGGACAATGGAGATATCAAGGTGGGAAGTGATGGCATGCATGATATGTTACACCAGGAACTTACTTCAGCACTGCTCAATGTAAACACAATTATTCTGGGAATCAATGATAATCTCTCCCGGAAAAACATGGGCTAATTTCACTGGCACCACACCAATGTGCCAAGTAAGCACATACCAGAGTTGCTGCCTTACTGGGCCACACATCCGGGTTTGATTTCGACTACGGGTACTGTCTGTATGGAGTTTGTACGTTCACCCTGTGACCGTGTGGGTTTTCTCTGGGTACTCCCATTTCCATCCACACTCCAAAGACGAATAGGTTTGTAGGTTAATTGGCTTCGGTAAAAAAAATTCTAAATTGTCTCTAGTGTGCAGGACAGTGTTAGTGTACGGAATGATCGCTGGTCGCCGCGGATTCGGTTGGACAAAGGGTCTGTTTCCGCGCAGTATCTCTAAAGTCCAAAGAAAGGTGTAAAATTTCTGCACCATGGCAAAATGAACTGAAAATAGTTGCAATTGTGTTTCATTACAGTCAAGGTGCATTTTCAATAACATGGCACTGAAACTTTAAAAAAATGTCAAGGCTTTTTTTAATTGCTTTTTGTATTTGTTCTGGTGAAATGTACCATGAAACAGTAGAGTGTAAGTAATAAAAGTACCTGAGTAAGGACATTAATCTCCAATATAAGAACCTGCTAATACTGTACATAATTGTAGGTGATGAGCGTGAGTTGTAGTTTAAGGTACAGCATGGAAACAGGCCATCCAGCCCACCAAGTCCTCGCTAACCATCCATAACCCCTTCACACTAGTCCTATGTTATCCCACTTTCTCATCCAATTCTACACACTAGGGGGAATTTTGCAGCAACCAATTAACCAACAAATCCATGCTTCTTTGGGATGATGGAGGAAACCGGAGCACCTGGAGGAAAACCTCGTGATCACAGGGGGAACATGCAAACTACACACAGACAGCACCCAAGATCATGGAGTCACAGAGTAACTTAGCATGGAAATACTGTGGGCCCTTTGACCTGGCTCAACCATGCCGAACAAAATCCACACTAGTCCCACCTGCCCATATTTAGAAACATAGAAAATAGGTGCAGGAGTAGGCCATTCTGCCCTTCGAGCCAGCACCGCCATTCAATATGATTATGGCTGATCATCCAAAATAAGTACACCGTTCCTGCTTTCTCCCCATTTCCTTTGATTCTGTTAGCCCTTAGAGCTATATCTAATTCTCTTGAAAACATCCAGCCAGTGAATTGGCCTCCACTACCTTCTGTGGCAGAGAATTCCAGATTCACAACTCTATGGGTGAAAAAGATTTTCCTCATCTCAGTCCTAAATGGCCTACCTCATTCTTAAACTGTGACTCCTGGTTCTGGACTCCCCCAACATTGGGAACATTTTTCCTGCATCTAGCATGTCCAATCCCTGAAGAGTTGTATATGTTTCTATAAGATGCCATCTCATCTAAATTCCTGTGAATATAAGCCCAGTCGATCCATTTGGTTCATATCAATTTAAATATTTCCTATCCATGTTCCCAATCAGGATGAAACCTGGGTCTCTGCACTATGAAGCATCGCATCTCTCATCAGTGCCACTATGCTTATTTCAAAAGAATAAGCAAAATAATGCATTTTATATTAGTAAATCAAAAATTGTTTCAAGACTTCTTCATACTACAGTTGCAGAATGATATTGATGATACTGGAATAGGACTTGCATTGGGGATTCTCATTTAATATCAATTGGTTATGGAACCAGCCACCAGATATCAATTTTTTTTAAAAGGTAATCTTCTCACTATAAATCTTCATTACTTCTGAAGGAATATCATATGCCATGCTGACCAATGACTTTCATGATCATTCTTGTTCCAAAAGCTTAAAACATCCATTTATTTTGATAATTTTAACAGAAAAACATCATAATGGATTTGGGGCAAGAGAACTGGTGGAGCACCAGAAACCTGGGTTCAATCCTGACCTGGGGTGCTGTCTGTGTGGTGTTTGCAAATTCTCCGTGACCACGTGGGTTTTTCTGGGTCCTCCGGTTTCCCTCCACATTCCAAAGATGTACAAATTGGTAGGTTATTTGGCTACATTAAATTCCCCCTTGTTTGCAGGTGAGAATCTGGAGAGAATTGATGACGACATGGGCAAGAATAAAGTTGGATTACTATTTCTACCTCATGGGTTCTCGGCAAGGCCAGCAGCATAATCAAGGATGAGTTGCACCCTGGCCACTCCCTCTTCTCCCCTCTCCCATCAGGCAAAATGTACCGAACTGTGTAAAAACGCATACTTCAAGATTCTGGGACAGTTTCTTCCCAGCTGTTATCAGGCAACTGAATCATCCCACGACAACTGTGCTGAACTACTATCTGCCTCTTTGGTAACCCTCGGACTATCCTTGATCGCACTCTGCTGACTTTACCTTGCACTGAACGTTATTCCCTTATCATGTATCTATAAACTGTAAATGGCTCGAGTGGAATCATGTATTGTCTTTCTGCTGACTAGATAGCACGTAACAAAAGCTTTTCACTGTACCTCAGTACACGTGACAATAAACTAAACTAAACTATTAGATCAATGTTGGAATATTTTATATAGGTGATCGATGGTCAGTGTGGACTTGGTGGGCCGAAGGGCCTGTTTCCATGTTGTATCACTCTCTCTGGTAGTTTCTCTTGCACACTGAGTTTTTGACTGAGTCGCCTATGGAGGTCACAACATTAAAATTTAAATCAGGATTTGTGTTAATCAGCAAAATCTAACCATTTGTCATTACGGATTGATCTACCACTGAGACAGAAACGCTTTTCATTTCTGCTCCAGCCTGAAATTACTCAAGGCCAACAACAAGGGCTAAAAGCAATTCTACTTGGTACAAAATTGGTTTGTTTGTCTGGGTTTATGGGTCACATTGAAACTTCCACTTGGCATTGCTGTTGGTGTTTTTCTAAACTCCTGATTGTAATTTGGTTCAATATATAGTAAAAACCTGATTAAATAACATGTCTGAAGAAGGGTCTTGACTAGAAATGTCGCCTATCCATTCCCTCCTCAGATGCTGCCTGACCCACTAAGTTGTTCCAGCACTTTGTGTCTTCTTGTTAGAACCCGCATCTGCAGTTCCTTGGATCTATGTTATGTGATGAAATAGTTTATGCCGTGTGTGAGTGAGTGAGTGAGTGAGTGAGTGAGTGAGTGAGTGAGTGAGTGAGTGTGAGTGAGTGAGTGAGTGAGTGAGTGAGTGAGTGAGTGAGTGAGTGAGTGAGTGAGTGAGTGAGTGAGTAAATGTGTGAGTGAATGAATGAGTGTATGAGTGAATGACAGAATCTCTGGAGGGCATGGATAGATGTTTTGCGTTGGGACTGTTCTTTAGACTGAAGAAAGGTCTCAACCTGAAATGTCGCCTGACCCGATGAGTTACTCCAGCACTTTGTGTCTTCCTCAAGATTCCAGCATCTGCAGTTTCTTGTGTATCAAGAATCCAACTCAACCTGCCCCAGAAACATTCTTCTTTGTACCAGTTAAAATATGACATCGCCTGTTGGGATGGTCTGCAGGAATACTACTCTGAATAAATTTAATATATTCTTTTGGCAATTAGACGGACATTATAAGTCTTCCACGATTGAAATTCAATGAGAGACTGCGGGTTCTAAACTTGATATTGATTGGAGAGGCCTATCCCTACTGCTGCTATTTCTACTGTTGTGGCATTTCACATTATCTCTCATTGTCGAAGAGAATGCAGCAAATAAATATGATTTCATCAGCAGTATCTTCTCTTGTAGATGGGAAACTTATTCTATTAATAGCTTTAAAGTGGTTTTGATTGCATTGCTTACTGAATGTCCTGATTGTGCTGTGTCTCACATCTGTGCCTCGGTTTTAGTCTGACTTTTTGAAAACCAGAACTGATGGGAATGATATCACAGGCTGGGGGAATTCAATGTCTCGAAAATCCCATTTCATTCTAAATGAATCTTATCACAAACCACCTTGCACAGTACAATAACCCTATTCCGAGTCCTGAACCAGATACCAAATATAAGAAATGAGTTAGACAGTCATTAAATTGTTGTTTTCTTGTTATTCACTGCAATTTATTTTTTGCTTATCCAGAAGGTTTATGTTTCATTCTGGCACAAATTTGTTTTTGTATATTGTATTTCTTGGCAGTCAGAAATATTTGGAAACAGCCCATCTATTTAATTCCTTCAGAAGTATACTAATTCCTACAAGCAAGTGTAGAAGCAGTCTGACTGGTACAATGAAAAGTTATAATATTAGAGTCATAGTCATAAAGTAATACAGTGTGGAAACAGGCCCTTCGGCCCAACTCGCCCACACTGGCCAACAATGTCCCATCTACCCTAGTCCCACCTGCCTGCGCCTGGTCCATAACCCTCCAAACCTGTCCTATCCATGTACCTGTCCAACTTTCTTAAACAATGGGATAATCCCATCCTCAACTACCTCCTCTGGCAGCTTGTTCCATACATCCACAACCCTCTGTGTGAAAAAGTTACCCCTCGGATTCCTATTAAATCTTTTCCCCTTTACCTTGAAAGGATGGGGGAAAAGGAGCAAATAAGGTTGCCCCCCCCCAGCAACCGCACGTTGAGGGGACTGGACCCATCGGGTCCCACTTGGTCTAGTATCCCTCCAAAGCTGTCATTTCCATGTACCTGTCTAATTGTTTCTTAAACGATGCAATGGTTTCTGCTTCAACTACCTCCTTTGGGTAAAAGACTCTGTGCATCCACCCGATCTATTCCTCTCATGGTTTTGTATACCTCTATAAGATCTCCCCTCATCCTCCTATGCTCCATGGAATAGAGACCCAACCTCTCCCTATAGCTCACACCCTCTAGTGATATCCTGCCAATATCCTCGTAAATCGTTTCTGAACGCTTTCAAGCTTGACAATATCTTTCCTACAATCAGAGCCTGAATAAAATGCAAGACCTGTTTAAATCTGGCATTTAAGAGACTTTAGGAACAGCACATGGATATGCAGAGAAAGGATTATGTGCTAGTGGGTAAGAACTTGTCTTGGCACAATGTTAGGCTCGCATATTGTGGGCTGAAGGGCCTGTTACTGTTACTGTTCCTGTGGTGGAAACAGGTACCCTCACAACATTTAAGGAGAATCTGGATAAGCATTCGAATTGCCAAAGCTAAGGACCAAGTGCTTAGATGGGGTTTGTAAATTGGTTATTTCCTACTAACCAATTGTAGTGCTTGTTAGTAGTTGCTCTGCCTAATATGCGATGTATATTAAGAGTACCAAGATCTTGCTCACGTAATTCAGTCTGAGTAGCTGCTAGTTACTGTAATGTCCTGCAGACCAATGCTGTAATTGGACTTTAATAAATATGTGTTGTATCTTGATGTGTGTACGACGCGACTCATTACAGGGTTAGTATAAGCATGTGGTCATCATATACTTGATGGGCCAAAAGACCTGTTTCTGTGCTATACGATTCCACGATTGTTCTGGACTCTTATCTGTTATTTTGCCTTCTCCCAGGAAGTTACTTGGCATCCATGATAATTAGGAATTTTATACTACGATGCAAGAAACTTTGGTGTGTGGGGCAGGACCAATGGGCCTTTTCCTTACTAATGGAACATAAAACAGTACAGCACAGCAACAGGCCCTTCAGCCCATGATGCCTTAGCCAAACAAGATGCCAAGTCCAACTATTATCTGCCTGCGCATAATAACCATGTCCATACATTCCCTGCATATCCATGTGCCTATCCAAAAGTCTCTTAAATGCTACTATCATATCTTCCGGATCCACCACCCATGGCAGCGAGTTCCATGCACTCATCACCCTGTGTGTAAAAAAAACTTGCCCCACACATCTCCTTTAAACTTTGCCCCTCTCACCCTAAAGCTATGCCGTCCACTATTTGATCTTTCCAACCTGGGGGAAAAAAAGGTTCTGACTGAACCTTATACATGCCTCATAATTGTATATACTTCTATCAGGTCTGTGGGCTGTGTCTCCAGTTGCACTACAACTTTGTTGATATTTTGGATAAGTATTATGGTTATTAATTTATTGTAATTGTTTTTGTGATTATTTTATTTATCTGTGTGTATTGTGCGTTTCCAAGCTGCTGCAAATGAGAATTTAATTGTTCCTTTGTAAGTACATATAACAATTAAACACTTAACTTTTGATTTGCCTCATGATATTTGTTGTATGATTGAATTGTTTTAAACGATGGAGGTGACAGAAATTATAAATAATTACTAATCAAAACAAAATAGCATAATCCAAAACAAGAACTACATTTTAAATTGGTAACTGTACCTCTTAACTGACAACCGAGCACTAAATAACTACCTGGATATTCATCATTGATAACGCCATCATCACATGAATGCTGATGTACAACATTCATGTGATGAAGGGCTGCAGTGTGCAAAATCACAAGAAGTATAGATTGTGTAGATGCACAGAGTTTCTTGCCCAGAGTAGGGGAATCGAGAGCCAGAGGACATAGGTTTAAGATGAGGGGGGAAAGATTTAATAGGAACCCGAGGGGTAACTTTTTCACACAAAGGGTGGTGGGTGTATGGAACGAGCTGCCAGAGGAGGTAGTTGAAGCAGGGACTATTGCATTGTTTAAGAAACAATTAGACAGGTACATGGAAAGGACAGGTTTAGAGGGATATGGACCAAATGTAGGCAGGAGGGACAAGTGTAGATGGGGTATGTTGGTCAGTGTGGGCAAGTTAGGCAGGAGGGCCTGTTTCCCTGCTGTATGGCTCTATCAGGGATTTGCGGTCAGGGGAGGCAGCGGAGGCAGAGCCTCATCTGTCATACTCCCAATGAAAATAGCTGTTAAGAAAAGTAAAGAAAAATATTAATAAAATAAAATAAATATCAAGATTATTCCACAGATCTGTTATAAATGTCATTTCTATATGAATCTAATCATTTTTGATAGTAAAAATCGCAAAATTTGCGCAGCTCCGCTGCAAATACATGGAGAGATGAGAGGTGAGGCAGCGGAGAGGTGAGGCAGCGACGAGCTGAGCCTCCCCTCTGATTGCGCAACCCCTTAGAAACTGCATGGAGAGCGGGCAATAAGCGTGTGCCTGTTACCATCTCTATGTATGTCACCAAAGTAATTTGTGTAAACCCTTTCATTACATGTCCTTACCTTCCATAGTCCAGGTAACGTATTTCACATATAAAGATATTAAATTTGTGCTCGCTGGTCTCACATAAGACTGCATTGAAAAAGCTCCAGGGGAGGCAGCGATCACATCTGCCTCACAAAGGGGGCTTGTCTTGAGCCCAGTGGAGGAAGCACGTGCGTCAGTTACGTAGGCTCAGCCCACTTAATTGACGCTCCCTCACTCTCCCTCCACGTTAGCTAGCTTCAACAGCGGCGGCGCAGACCAAAGATCATGGAGCGGTACAAGATACCCCACTTGGGAAGGTAGACTTTGTCGGTACATTAGAAAGTTATTAGATTTTTTTAAAATAGGTCTATACTTATCACAATAATAAAGTCATCCAGGTGGCGTTATGGCGACTTAAGACGAGCGCCATTTAGATCCGCTCTGCTAAAATCGGGAAAACGGCCGAAAATTCGCAAGACGGACAGAAGAAAATCGCTTACCGGCAGACTTTGTTGTCGCGTAAGTGATGTCATCAGAAGTCGACCCCGGTATTTTAAATGACCGGTGGACCATACCCCAGAAGACTTCCTATATTTCATAAAGGACCTAAACTACCCAAAGTATCAAGGAAGAAACACCTAGTGGAAAGTGAGGAAGCCTTTGAAGAAGAAGCCTCGACCGAGTATGGAGCATCCCCATGAAAAAGCAGCAAGGCAACCTTTGGTGGAAGATACCAAAGCTTTATTGGGTGGGCAACTTGCGGTTGTAAAGTCGTACATTGCTGCTGGGAGAGCAGAAATCTGCGCAATTTTGGCTTCTCTATCGTGACAGAGTCATGTGCATTACGCACAGACCATGTTTGTTTAATGTCCTCAGGCAGTGTCATATCACCCATAATAATTCCTGTAACCAGGAGTGCTCATGAATGTGTGTTCATCTATGCAAGATTAAAGCTAGGCATTGGCTGGAGTGTTGAGCTACCAATTAGCATTGTGGGTGTCAAATTAGCTTCACGATGACTGATGTTATGACCTGAATAAACATGGATAAATATCACTGGGTTGGTGCCGACCTGTAGGGGGTATGGCTGCCTAGCCTGCAGCTGTCTGTTTTTCATTTATTTTTTCTTATTTTTAGTTAGTTTAGTGTTTTGTCTTTAAGGAGTTCTAGCTTTTTTATGTATGGGGGGGGGGAAGGGGGAAACTAATTTTCAGGGTCCCTACCTGGTCGGAGATGCAGCTTTTCTCCGGGCTGCACTTTCGACCCGTCCTCGCGGCCTACCAGCGGACCTGGAGCGGCGTTTCCTGAGGGGACCACCCGGAGCCTCGGCATCGGCATCGGCGGCGGCGGCTGCGGAGCTGCGGGTCCGAGGAGCGAGGGGACCGCCCGGAGCCTCGGCATCGGCGGCGGCGGAGCTGCGGGTCTGAGGACGGCGGTGCAGCGCTGGAGCGCCATTGCGGGGCGGGCGGTGCCTTGCCTGGGTCGCCGCGCTGGAACTCCGATGAGCTGGGACCGGCGTTAAAAACATCGCGGAGCTGCGGGCGGCGGCGCCGAACTTTACACCGGGAGCCTGGGATCTCGCGACGAGATTGCCAGTTGAGCTCCATTCGGCGCGGCCTTGTCGGCTCCGGAATCCACGGTCTCGAGTAGGGAGGCGGCCGTTCCAGGGTTCCCATGCCGCTGAGAGGACTCTCCCGACGCCGGAACATCATCACCCGGCGAGGACGGCCTGGAACATCGGGCCTCCGTAGAGGCAACTGTGGAGGCCTCAATAGGCCCGACTATGGGTGGACATTGGGGATGGGACTGGACTTTGAGCCTTCCCCCATAATGGGAACCATTGTGGGGGGATATTTTTATGTTAAAGCTATTTATTATTGTTATGTTTGTATTCTTTTTTATGTGCTGCATTGGCAAAAAGAATTTCACTACATCTAGGTGTATGTGACAATAAATCAACCTTTGACCTTTGAACCCCTGACACACCTCCAGTGGGTGTTAACAATGCAGATTTATAACCACACTAATTTGGCAGCCAACATGACGTGCACGTGGGTATTGATTGCTATGAACTAATTGACCTTCTGTACTGCCCAAACAATGCATGCAATCTTGCTGAAATTTGTAATTTGTTTCCTTCCTTATTTCAAAACATCAAACCAACTTACTTCAAACAGGAATGGTCCTCCCAACTTTATAACCAATTATTAAGAATCAATTATTTCCGACTATCAAATGAAAATGTTATTCTAATAGAGAAGGTTGATTGTGGTAGTACAGTCAACGTTGTGTATCCAATTTATTTTTCAAAAAACTTTCTGCAAAGGAGCCACAATGGAAATTTATTGAAAGGTGGAAATTTGTGGAATTAAGAAGGGATTATTGATATAATCTTAATTCAGAGGCAATAGGTAAAGACTTGGAGACACTAAGTGCTGGAGTAACTCAGCAGGTCAGGCAGCATCTCTGGAGAAAAAGAATGGGTGATGTTTCGAGTCGGATCCCTTCTTCAGACGATGAATGGTTGGAACTTTTTTTCATGTCTGAAGATGGGTTCCTATCTGAAAAGTCATCCATTCTTTTTTTCCAGTGATGGTGCCTGATCTGCTGAGTTACTCCAGCATGTCGAGTCTATCCTTGATATCAACCAAAATCTGCAGTGTTTCCTGCACAGGTAAATAATTCTGACACACGGGTGCTTTACAAAACACAAGGTGGCTTGGTTTTCATTAATTATTATTTCCAATTTTTTAATATCATTTAACATTTTATTTATATGCAGTTCTAGGTAACGGCATTATAATATTTGCAGATTATGTAAATGGTAAGTTATGAGTGAAAATAGTAAAAGGTTATAAAGCTGAGATAGACACAATGATGATAGAGACTAAGGTGGGTATGTGAGGAAATTTGGGAGACCTATATAACAACAAATAAATGACCTTTGCAAACTTAAGGAACTGAAATAACTGGTTTACCAAATAAGGCACAAAGAGTTGGATTAACTCAGCAGGTCAGGTGGCATCTCTGGAGAAAATGAATAAGCGATGTTCGGGTTGTGACCCTTCTTCAGACTGATTGCGGTAAGGGGAAGAAACATCCCCCTCACCTTTATCCACCTATCACTTGCCCGCTCGCATCTCTCTTCCCGTTTTCTCCCATTACTACAATCAGTCTGAAGAATGGTTCCAACTCGAAATATTAACTATTCACGTTCTCCCGAGATGCCGCCGAAACTGTGGACTTACTCCAGCACTTGGTGACATATGCAAAGTTTAGTTGAACAAAATGGATAGGAAAGGTTTAGATGGATGTGGGCCAAATGCAGGTAGTTCGGACTAGTGTAGATGGAGTATCTTGGTTGGCGTGGGAACATGAGAAGTTGAGAGAGAGAGGGGAGAAATGGGGATAGAGTGCAGAGACGGGGGTGTATGGAAGGTAGAGTGAGCAAGGATAAGGAAAATATTGTCTCCATATAGTTGGGCTGGCAGCAACATTTGACAGCCACCATCCATCATTCCAGCTGATAAATAGTTGGAAAGTTTCTGAGGCACAAACATGCTGCCAGAACCAATTTTCTTTACCTCAAAGGCTCGAGATCATTGTGATGAAGGAGGAAAATAACAAACAACAATTCATGAAATGCCTTTAGCCACATGTCTCATGTGTTTGCCAAAAAAAGGAGGTGAAGGAAATCAACGTTGAATTTCACCAGATATTGTACAGGACCATTACAATGGATCCATCCAATATAATTACAAATTAAAAAGTGACAATCATATGAAAACTAAACGGGTACAGCATCAAAAATATGTGTTTGCTCCTCCATTGCTCTTCAGTGCATTGTTGCATTGATGTGATTCTGGCATTAAGGTGGAAGATCAAGGTTGAAGAAATATAGCCTGAAGCTATAACATTGAGGTAGGATGATCAAGGAGGCAAAGTAGCTGCAAGCTCTGTAAGGCTGAAACTCTACTGCTGCGCCACCGTTCCAGCCCTACGTTTTCTTGAAAACATTGATGCAAATGGTAAATAAAAACACTCTGTTAAGATATAAGAACAAACTGTAACTATGGACTGAGGAAAAGCTATACAAAGAATAATAGAGCATGGAAACAAGCCCTACTGCCCAATTTGCCCCTGATCGCCAAAATGCTTTATCTATGCTTGTCCCATCTGTGTTTGGCCTATATCCCTCTAATCCTTTCCTTTCCATGTACCAGTCCAATGTCCTTTAAATATTGTTATAGTATCTTGCTCAACTACCTGCTCCGAGAGCTCTGACTGCCACCCTCTGTATAAAAAAGTTGTCCCTCAGATTCTTGCATATCTTCCACCTCTCCCCTTAAATCTATATTTGAAATTTGAAATAATTTGAAATAATTTAATTTGAAATAATTTAATTGTCACACAACCAAGGTCGGTGGTATTTGGGTTGCCAGCAGCGGTACAATAATAAAGAACACAACCACAATAATTTTTTTACACAAACATCCACCACAGCATTCATCACTGTGGTGGAAGGCACAGAGCTTGGCCAGTCCTCCTCCATTTTCCCCCATGGTCGGGACAACCACCCTCCACAGCCGTTGCTGCGGGCATCCAGATGGTAAGGGACAAAGTCAAAGTCAAGGTGAGTCCAGGATCGGCTCTTCCCAACCAGAGACCGCGGCTTCAGGCTGGTGTAGGCCGCAGGCCGGCGGTCAAAGTTTTAAAGTACCTGCCGTGCCGCAGCCGGAAGCACCGCAGTCTGCAGGGCCGGCGGTCGAAGCTCCCCTCCAGCGGAGATGATAAGTCCATACCGCACCCGCGGTAGAAGACGGCCGCGGGCCAGCGGTGGAAACTTCTTCTTCCCCCGGGTCCCCAACGTGAGATCCCGGGCTGTAGACGCCGCACCAGCTGGAGTTCTGCAGACCGCGGCTTCAGGCTGCCGGCTGCCGCGGGCCAGCGTAATGGAGCGCTCCCCTCCAGCGAGGTCTCACCCGCTCCGCGCCGAAAGTCCACGCTGCGCCCGCCGCTGAAGCTCCGGGCGCGTCTCCGGGAAAGTCGGCGCCGATCCATGCTGTTAGGCCACGGGGGAGGCGACCTGAAAAAGTCGCCTCTCCATGGAAGAGGCGGCCGAAACGGTTTCCCCCTTACCCCCCCACACCACCCCCCACACATAACACACAAAGAAACATTAAAAACACACTTTTAAACATACTAAAAAAATAAAAAAAGTTGATAAAAGACGGACACGCTGCCGACAGGCTGCTGCCAGTGGTTCTGGTTCTTATATATGTGGTGGTTCGTGGGGGGGGGGGGGGAATCCCCCCTCTACCCCCCCGGGATTTCCGCCCATGGGCAGCATTATAAACAAAGCCAGTGAAAGGGACATGCCCTGCAGAATATATGCTGTAAATTTGACTGGAGTTGAATAGTTAGCCCCAGGATGGAAAATGGAAACCTAGATTTAGCACATCAAAGTCCCCATTGGACAAATACTTGTTCTAATCTTCTGAAAATGCAATCTGCGGATGTTTCCCTAATGATTAGACCACCTCTCATCCCTTGGCTCTCGATAATAATCTCAAATTAGGTATGTTGCAAAGCCTACCTGAAGCGTCGCTGAATATCTGCCGCTGAGGTTGTGCGCGATTTTGGCGCCGTTTAGAGGGGGCGGGTTTAAAACGCGATTTTCTCTAAGCTGTTCCAATCGAAAATGTTCAGCCTAGTTAATTATTAACGAAAAATCGCTGATAGACCCCGTCGCAAAAGCTATTATTAGGTTTAAAGGCCTTGAATAATAGTTATAGTAGTTTAAAAATCAATCTTTAAACCCGCGACCGTCAGCAACCGCAGGGTCTCATAAAGAAAATAGCAGAAGGTAGGTTGTATATTTTTACATTCAAAAGGGCTTCTAAAGATCCTTTTATACAAAATTTAATATTGCGAGTAGCTCAATTTGGGCCCATTATATCGCGCAGTATTTTTCTCGGCATTTGAGGCACAAATCTACCGCAATGTGAACGTTCTAAACCAGCGCGTTCCACAGGGACCCACTGGAAAGCTGATTTAAATGGGCATTTATTTACAGCAATTGAACACTGAATTCCTTCCATTTGGCCTATAAATTAATGTAAATGAGATTTAAAAATCATGTTTTATTGTGAATTATTTGTGAATATTATTTGGACATTTAGGCTATTTAAAAATGTTAATCATTTATTAAGAAATGGATAGATGTTTAGATCTAGTAATTGAAGTCTGAAATTAGCTACAATTAGGTAACTAACTAATTATATGCTTTAATTTCAGGTCATCCAAGTAATATTATTTTATATTTGTTTCAGAATGCTTCAATCTATGATAACTGAAAATTTCATTCAGTTCTCTTAATTTTTAAGAAAGTTATGGGCTTTTGACTGTTCACGATCACAACTTTTTTGTTATGTCCATAGAAAATCAATAGGGAACAAGATGCTCATTTCCGAGTATGAAAATGGCCATAACTTTTTAAATACTTGAGATATGAAAGTGAATTAGATGTCAAATTAAACTTATTTTTATGCTTTATCTGATGGGATAAATTACAGACTTGATTTTTAAAATCTCAAAATTTTGTAACATTGCTACTCAAATCATCTGCAGTATGCAAGAAAAAGTCAGAAGTCAGCCCAGCTTCACTTCAGTTGGCAAATAAACATTTAGTTTAGTTCAGTTCAGTTCAGTTTCAGTTTAGTTCATTGTCACGCGTACCAAGGTACAGTGAAATGCTTTTGTAGCATGCTAACCAGTCAGCAGAAAGACAATACATTATTACAATCGACCCATTACAGTGTATAGATACATAGACACAGAAACATAGAAAATAGGTGCAAAAGTAGGCCATTCGGCCCTTCGAGCCTGCACCGCCATTCAATATGATCATAGCTGATCAAGGGAATAATGTTTAGTGCAAGATTAAGCCAGTAATGTCTGATCAAGGATAGTCCAATGGTCACCAATGATGTAGATAATAGTTCAGCACTGCTCTCTGGTTGTGGTTGGATGTCTCAGTTGCCTGATAGTTGGCTGGGAAGAAACTGGCCCTGAATCTAGAGGTGTGCGTTTTCACACTTCTATACCTTTTGGCTAATGGGAGAGGGGAGAAGAGGGAGTGGCCAGGGTGCGACTTGATTATGTTGTTGGCCTTGCTGTGGCAACGAGATACAAATGGAGTCAATAGAAGGGAGGTTGGTTTGTGTCGTACTCTAGGGTGCGTCCATAATTTGCTGTGTTTAGTTTAGATATACACCAAGGAAACAGACCCTTTGGCCCACCAAGTCCACGCTGACCATCCATTGCACATTCACACTAGTTCTTTGTTATCCCACTTTCTCATCCACTTCCTACAGCTGGGGGCAATTTACAGAGGCCAATTAACCTACAAACCTTGGGATGTGGGAGGAAACCGGATCACCCGGAGACACAGGATACTGAGCGCCCGCACGACAAGACTGAAAAACAGCTTCTACCATAGAGCTGTGACACTACTGAACTCTATCCCCCTCCCACATTGATCCCCCCCCTCTCTCTCACACACCCGCCAATACTCCTGTATGTTTATGGTTATAGTTAAATTTTTTAATAGTTCTTTTTTTTTTTATTGTATTTTTATACTTATATTCCTGTGCAGCTGGAGGACTGCTCCAACAGAATTTCGTTGTCTTGTACAATGACAATAAAGATTATCTTATCTTATCTTATCTAAAACCCACGTGGTCACAAAGCGGGTCAGGCAGCATCTCTGGAGAATCTGGATAGATGATGTTTTGGGGCAGAACCCTTCTTCAGACTGACACTGACTATATGATCATAAGCCTTTAAGACAGAAGCAGAATTAGGTCATTCAGCCCATTGAATCTGCTCCGCCATATCATCATGGCTGATCTATTTTTCCCTCTCAATCCTATTCTCTTGCATTCTCCCCATAACCTTTAACACCCTCACTAATTAAAAACCTAACAATCTGTTTTAAATATACCCAATAACTATATAATACCTAATAAAAAACACCCAATGATTTGGCCTCCACCACCATCTGTGGCAATGAATTCCACAGATTCACCACCCTCTGGTTAAAAAAATCATCCTCATCTCTTTTCTATTGACTATTGAATTCAATCTAACCAAATATTATCAGCAGGTGCAATGAATGAGCTCAATGCAAATTCCTTAAGCTCTTTCATTTAGTTTAGTTTAGTGATACAGCTCAGAAACAGGCCCTCCGGCCAACGAGTCTGTGCCGACCACCAATCCCCATACACTAGCACAACCCTACAAACTAGGAACAATGTACAATATTACTGAAGGCAATTAACCTACGATCCCAGTGGCGGACTGGCCAGGGTGTCAGTTTGCCCGATGGCAAGTGGGCCCCTAATGAAGTGGGCCCCCAATATCATGTGGGCCCCTGATGAAGAGGGCCCCCTTTGTCTCCTGGCAACCAATATTTTTAGACCCAGTCCGCCACTGTACGAACCTGCACATCTTTGGAGCATGGGAGGAAACCTGAGTGGCTGGAGAAAACCCACGCGGTCACAGGGAGAACGTACAAACTCCATACAGACAGCACCCGAAGTCAGGATCGAACCTGGGTCTCTGATGCTGTTAGGCAGCATATCTACCACAATGCCACTGTGCTGCCCTGGTACGGACGAAGCCCAAAGTGCATCTATCTTTAGCACAAAGTTCTGAATGAAGGATGTCAATCGATTAATGTTTTGCATCGTCTAGGATATCCAAAATTGTTCAAGTTTTAAGCAATTTAATCTTGACTCCACAGGAAATAAATTTTGAAGGCTGCACATAATGTGCACTGCTGCATTATAGCGTATGATTTAAAACAAGCAGCCAAGGACAATTTTTTATCCCTTGGTAATACCGTGTTTCTATTACTGAGGCATTCTTTATGGCAAGGTGGGGGAGAGGATCATTGATGTATTTGTGCAAACAGATGGCACTGTAGAGAGGGACAGGAGAAAATTGATGCAGAGGCAGTCATTATACGGAGATATCAATTGGGGTGAAGAATTGATCGAGCAACAAGGATACTCGAAGCAATAAATAGAAAGAACAAAACAAAGTAATTAAATAGAATTGTTCAAATGCACAGGAGAAACCATTCTTAGAGTGAATGAAGATTCCATAACATGAGCATCAGATTAAAACATGAAGAAGTCAAACAAACGGAATCTGATGAAGGGTCTCATCCCAAAACGTCACCTATTCCTTTTCTCCAGAGATGATGCCTGATCCTCTGAGGTACTCCAGCATTTTGTGTCCATCTAAACAAAACTGAAAGCTGTTTTGTAATTGACAGTGAGGGTTAATCATCAAGTACAGGCAAGTAGGACAAGCATAGATCAGGTCAGCATGGGCAAGTTAGGCCGAAGGGCCTGTTTCAGTGCAGTATAGCTCAATGGCTTCATGATTTAACCGGTTTAAAATAAAAACACATTTCTTAGAAATCTTACAATGTAAATGGATGTCTAGATGCCTGAAGATCGATGAAGTCTGGATACACAAGAAGCTGCAGATCAGGAATCCTGAATCAAACTCAGGAATCCTGAGCAAAATAGAAAATGCTGGAAGGAGTCAGTGGGTCAGGTAGCATCTGGGGAGGGAATGGACAGCAACATTTCAGTGCAGGAAGGAAATGCAGATGCTGACTTACACCGAAGTTCGACACAAAATGCTGGAGTAACCAGCAAGTCAGGCAACATCTCTGGAGAGAAGGGATGGGTGACTTTGCAGGTTTAGACCCGTCATCAGACTGAGAGTCAGGGGGAGTCTAGCCACCCTCTCCCCTGACTCTCAGTCTGAAGAAAGGTCTCGACCCGAAACATCACCTATTCCTTCTCTCCAGAGGCAACATTTTAGATCAGGACCCTTCCACAAGAAAGTTTGGTTTGACCCTATACTGCAGATGCAGTATAATGTGGATAAATGTGAGGTTATCCATTTTGGTGGCAAAAACAGGAAAGCAGACTATTATCTAAATGGTGGCCGACTAGGAAAAGGGGAGATGCAGCGAGACCTGGGTGTCATGGTACACCAGTCATTGAAAGTGGGCATGCAGGTGCAGCAGGCAGTGAAGAAAGCGAATGGTATGTTAGCTTTCATAGCAAAAGGATTTGAGTATAGGAGCAGGGAGGTTCTACTGCAGTTGTACAGGGTCTTGGTGAGACCACACCTGGAGTATTGCGTACAGTTTTGGTCTCCAAATCTGAGGAAGGACATTATTGCCATAGAGGGAGTGCAGAGAAGGTTCACCAGACTGATTCCTGGGATGTCAGGACTGTCTTATGAAGAAAGACTGGATAGACTTGGTTTATACTCTCTAGAATTTAGGAGATTGAGAGGGGATCTTATAGAAACTTATAAAATTCTTAAGGGGTTGGACAGGCTAGATGCAGGAAGATTGCTCCCGATGTTGGGGAAGACCAGGACAAGGGGTCACAGCTTAAGGATAAGGGGGAAACCCTTTAAAACCGAGATGAGAAGAACTTTTTTCACACAGAGAGTGGTAAATCTCTGGAACTCTCTGCCACAGAGGGTAGTCGAGGCCAGTTCATTGGCTGTATTTAAGAGGGAGTTAGATGTGGCCCTTGTGGCTAAGGGGATCAGAGGGTATGGAGAGAAGGCAGGTACGGGATACTGAGTTGGATGATCAGCCATGATCATATTGAATGGCGGTGCAGGCTCGAAGGGCCGAATGGCCTACTCCTGCACCTAATTTCTATGTTTCTATGTTTCTATGTTTCCTGAAATTATGAAATGCCTGTACGATATTTCTGAGGTGCAATGCTAAACTGGTACTATCAATTTGATTTTCCTCCAGTTTCCTCTCACATATAAGACTTTGGCATTTATAGATTAATCGTTCTCTGTAAATTGACCCCAGTCAAAGTAGAAGCGAAAGTGGAATAACATATAACTAGTGTGAACGGCTAATCGGTGTTCGGCGTGGAGAGCCAAGTGTTTCCATGCTGTATCCTTCAATGAGTCAATTGGTTCAAATACTATCTGCTGGTTTATTACAATGCTGAACCACTCCGGTTAGTTCTTGATAAACTTCAAGTGAGATCTGTGCTATATTATTAAGTAATGGTAACCATTGTATTTTTTCTTCTTCCAAAAAGAAAGTGCCTCCACTCATCTGCCAGTATGTTTCCACAGCTCTTACTAACAGATAGATCATGTACAGTATGAATATGCCTGTGAACGTATAGATACGACTTGCTTGCTTATTTTATCACAATAGATTTTCACAGAAACTATTCTTCCCATTTATTGCTTCGAATATCCTTGCCTAAAAAAGGGCTCTGACCCCAAATATCACCTATCCACGTTCTCCAGAGATGCTGCCTGACCTGCCGAGTTACGGTATTTTACTTTATACTTTCACATGAGGTAGAAATAATTTGAACTAAAATCAAAGCACTTTCACGTTCTATTGGTCTGTTGCTCCAATTGCAACCGCAGCGCCACCGTGCGGCCCCTCACCGTGCTGCCCCTCACCGTGCCATCCCTCACCGTGCCATCCCTCACCGTGCGGCCCCTCACCGTGCGGCCCCTCACCGTGCGGCCCCTCACCGTGCCATCCCTCACCGTGCGGCCCCTCACCGTGCCATCCCTCACCGTGCTGCCCCTCACCGTGCCATCCCTCACCGTGCCATCCCTCACCGTGCCATCCCTCACCGTGCGGCCCCTCACCGTGCGGCCCCTCACCGTGCGGCCCCTCACCGTGCCATCCCTCACCGTGCCACCCCTCACCGTGCCATCCCTCACCGTGCCATCCCTCACCGTGCCATCCCTCACCGTGCGGCCCCTCACCGTGCCATCCCTCACCGTGCCATCCCTCACCGTGCCACCCCTCACCGTGCGGCCCCTCACCGTGCGGCCCCTCACCGTGCCATCCCTCACCGTGCCATCCCTCACCGTGCGGCCCCTCACCGTGCGGCCCCTCACCGTGCGGCCCCTCACCGTGCCATCCCTCACCGTGCCATCCCTCACCGTGCCATCCCTCACCGTGCCATCCCTCACCGTGCGGCCCCTCACCGTGCGGCCCCTCACCGTGCGGCCCCTCACCGTGCCATCCCTCACCGTGCCATCCCTCACCGTGCCATCCCTCACCGTGCGGCCCCTCACCGTGCGGCCCCTCACCGTGCCATCCCTCACCGTGCAGCCCCTCACCGTGCCATCCCTCACCGTGCGGCCCCTCACCGTGCGGCCCCTCACCGTGCCATCCCTCACCGTGCGGCCCCTCACCGTGCCATCCCTCACCGTGCCATCCCTCACCGTGCCATCCCTCACTGTGCCATCCCTCACCGTGCCATCCCTCACCGTGCGGCCCCTCACCGTGCGGCCCCTCACCGTGCCATCCCTCACCGTGCGGCCCCTCACCATGCGGCCCCTCACCGTGCCCGTGTCTTGTCATTGTTTGTCTTTGTAAATATTATTTTTTTACTAATTGAATAAATTTAGTTTTGATATTTAAAAAAAGATCAAAATATATTTTAAAAACCTTGGGTAGAAATGGTCACATTCCTGAATATTGTGAATTAAGATAAAAGACTTTGTAGATGACTCTTTATCCTGACTTCACACTGATTGCTTCACTGGCATGGGCCTTGTTTCAGTAAAAGTCATTAACTAAAGACTGTATTCTAATGGATGCAGGTTAATGAGCCAAAACGTCTATAGCCATACCTCCTTGTTCAAACTGGATAGAAGCATTTCAAGATAATTTAGAAATTTCAATATTTGCCCCGTGAATTATTCTTTCCGTTAGCTACAATTATCATATGATAGATACTTCAGAAATATTTGGATGCTAATTTCATAAGTTCATAAGTTACAGCTAATTACGCCATTCAGCCCATCCAGTATACTCTACCATTCAATCATGGCTGATCTATCTTTCCCTCTCAACTCCATTCTCCTGCCTTCTCCCCATAACCCCTGACACCCATACTAATCAAGAAACTATCTCTCTCTGCCTTAAAAATATCGATTTACTTGGCCTCCACAGCCTTACGTGGCAAAGAATTCCACAGATTTACCACCTTCTGACTAAAGAAATTCCTCCTCACCTCCTTCCTAAAGGATCGTCCTATAATTTCCCCGGTTCTTGAATCCTGACAACATTATCATAACTCCTCTTTGCACTCTTTCCATTTGAGCAATGTGTGAGCAACCTAGTTACTACCTCTCTCATCAGTAATATACTGTATAGTGTTGCAATAGACCGAGTGAATCAGATGCAAAGAATCCGCATCTCTTCTGTTCTACTGATGACAGATTGGTACTGAAATATCCAAAGGTGAAATGAGCATTTGAAACAATAACATGAGCTACATCTCTTGAAAATCAGATAAAGAAAATTGGCAGTGAAGAACTGAGATAAGCATAATGGTCATGCGATTGGAAACACCAAGAACAATTGGTGGTGGCCCGTTGTAGACGACAATAGCATGGTTGTGCAGTCTCGTGTCTTCTGTGATCGAGTGTGGCTCACGAGACTGATGCACAAGCCACACACACAGGAGCAGTGGGGGCATATGAAGGCCGCTGTGGGAGGATTTAGGGTGGCAGCCTTCCTCCTATATCTGACCACTAACAAAAGATAGACAAAAAAAGCTGGAGTAACAGGGCAGCATCTGTGGAGAGAAGTAATGGGTGTCGTTTTGGGTCAAGACCCTTCTTCAGAGTGGGATAAAGGAACCGAGAATATACACAATGATGTAGAGAGATAAAGAGCAATGAATGAAAGATGTGCAAAAACGTAACGATGATAAACGAAATAGGCCATTGTTGGCTGTTTGCAGGGTGAAAACATGAAGCTAATGCGACTTGCGTGGGGGAGGGATGGAGAGGGAGAATGCCGGTGATACTCGAAGTTGGAGAAATCCACATACATATCACTGGGCTGTAAGCTCAACCCAAAACGTCACCCATTCCTTCTCTCCAGAAGTGCTGCCTGTCCCGCTGAGTTACTCCAACATTTTGTGTCTATCTTTTGTTTAAACCAGCATCTGCAGTTCCTTCCTACACATTTTGTCTGACACTAATGAGTCAGCTTCAGCGACTGTGGCGATACGAAAGAACAATACACTGTGCCGGCCCTGGGTTGTGTCTTGTCCAAAGTGAAAAATTCCAGCTGCCTTTCGGTAGCTCTCAGCTGTGCATGTTTTTCTCCCTCTATTTCATCCCAGGTTTCATTTCAGGGTGGCACAATGAGCAGCGGTAGAGTTGCGGCCTAACAGCACCAGAGATCCTGTCTACGGGTGCTGTCCGTATGGAGTTTGTACGTTCCCCCTGCGTCCACGTGAGTTTCCTCCGGGTGCTGCGGTTTCCTTCCACACTCCAATGAGGTGCAGGTTTGTGGGTTAAATGGCTTCTGTAAAATTGTAAATTGTCCCTAGTGTGCAGGTTAGTGCTAGTGTACGGTATGATCACTGGTCGGCGAAGATTTGGTGAGTATCTCTGTATTTCTCTAAAGTCTTTAAAGTCTAGCAAATGATTGAGTGTTGAGGACTGGTTACTCAGAATGGCAAAGTTATACAGCATACAACCAAAAATCTGCAAAGATTAGCAATGCATGGAGCGATTTTCTCGAATGGTCCAGGCATAGGGAATATTACTCGCCCATTCTCATGTGCTCACTGACCCATTCTCTGTGCCAGCATGCATTACACCTGTGCACTGGTTGCAGATGGGAATCATAAGCCAAGCTTGGTGGGGGATATATTTCACTGCTAGCTAGCCTGGGGCTTGATGGTTAGAAAACAATAACACAGAGACTGAACGCAGGATGAATGCATCATGACCATTACCGCAGACTTGCACAAAACTCACAGTTTGTGGTCACAAGTATGTCATTAAGCAGGAAAGACTGCAGAGAAGAATTATGAGGATGTTGCCAGGACTTAAGGGTCCTTATAGGTTGGGCAGGCTCGGATTTTATTTCTTGGAGGGCAGGAGACCGAGAGGTGATTTTGAGGTGTATAAATTCACGAGGGAAATAGATAGAGTGAGTGCACAGTCTTTTACCCAGAGGTGGGGAATAAAGAACCAGAGGACATAGGTTTAAACTGTGAGGGGAAAGATTTACCACACAACTTTTTCATTCAGAGCAGTGGGTGTATGGAACAAGCTGCTCGAGGAGGTAGTTGAGGCAGATAATATAACAGAATTTAAAATGCACTCGGACAGGTACATGGGTAGGAAAGGTTTAGAGGAAAAGCGCTAAATACGGGCAAATGGTTTAGTGCCGTTTACAGACAAAAATGGAAATTGACCCTTCAACCAACTGAGACAACGCCAACGATCTATTATCTGTTCACACTAGTTCGATGTCATCCCACTTTTGCATCCACTCCCTGCCTGTTAGGAACAATATTGCAGAGGCCAATTAACCATGCAGCCTAATTTGAGTGGCACAGTGGTAGCGTTGCTGCCTCACAGCCCTGGAGACCCTGGTTCAATCCTGACTACGGGTGCTGTATGTACGGAGTTTGCACGTTCTCCCTGTGACCGCGTGGGTTTTCTCCCATGTGTTCCGGTTTCCTCCCACACTCAAAAGACATACAGGTTTGTAGGTTAATTGGCTTCGATAAATTGTCCCTAGTGTGTAGGATAGTGCAAATGTGTGGGCGATCACTGGTCAGCGGTGGGCCGAAAGGCCTAGTCCCATGCTGTATCTCGAAAGTCTAACCTACAAACCCACACGTCTAATGGATGTGGAAGTAAAACAGAGCACCCAGAAGAAACTCACGCAGTCACAGGGAGAACATGCAAACTCCACAGAGACAGCGCACGAGG